>NW_026562426.1:727500-1327500 GCF_027474105.1 Poeciliopsis prolifica
TGAGTGCTGCAGGTTTGCAGTTGCTGTGATTGTCAGCGTTTAGCAGGAGGGGAAGCAGATCTCGTAAAAGGCCACAAAATGTCTCAAGAACATGATCCCTCTCGTAAAAGGCTGCTTAGCTGCTAACGACTCACCAGACTCTTGTTTGGTGAGGCGCGTGTCAGAAATTAGCATGACGTCTTTGTGTCTATGTTTGGGCCCCTTATTGTGAAGTCAGAAAAAAGAAAAAGGGAAGTTTTTTAAACGTAACGTGATTTATAAATACTCGACTGTGTTAAGTTCAAGTAACATCTTGGCTCTAGTGAAACTTTGAACGGTCACAAGCATCACGAATAACACAACGTTTCGACTCGTCGCTGCGGAGGAACTTGTTCAGATACAAATGTTTGGCACACATTCAGTTCATCGCATTTCCACGGCGTCATCAGACTCTGACATTTGCCCTCACAGGTCAGAACGTGGTGGACGGCGCGTCTTCGTGCGTCCACAGGCCCGTGTGCGGATCCGGGCTCATTTTAGACGGTGCGCACGCGTTCCTGACTCTCGAAGACCTCCGATTGACAACTGTTGCCTCTCTTCTCAATTCAAAGGAAACCGGATGCCGTCCTCTTCGCTTAACACTTCACATCAACTGAAACCTGAAGGCTCAACAGCATCCATTTGTCGCTAGAAAGGCTCAGGAGTCAGATACAGGCAGAAAGGTAGTTTGCAGTCACATCAAAGAAAGAATCAAACTTCTTGCTGCTAATCACTTCTAACATCACCCTCTGGTCATCGGAGTTAAGTAGCCTATTGCTAAAATAGCAACACATATTTTCTCAGTTGACATGGGTAAGAGGAACCCCAGGTTTACGCCCTCTTTAGAAAACTAAACGCAAAGTCCTTCCCATCATGATTTTGACAGACCAAGAAAACCTGTGAAAGTTTTTGAGAGTTTGGCTGCATTAATATTAGTTTGCTCAAAGGAGAAAAATAAGCAGGACAGAACTAAATGTAAATAAGCCAGGAAAGCACATGTTACCAATGTTAACACAAATACAGAAGGGCGACCAGGCATCTCTAGCTGGACACAGAAGTTAGCCAAGGGAGCGCGCAGCATCACTGCAGCTGCCTGTTAGCCTCCCAAGCTATTATTTTGAAATGATTACGCCTGCTCACGCATGCACCTCCGAGTTTCTGTGACTTTTAACATTTATTGATGCAAAAATCATGGTCTTTGGGGAACCCCTGCATATGACATATAAACATCTTTTCAACTTTCACCTTTTGACCACATTAACAAGTTTTGTTGACGCAAGTCGACTGGAGGGACATGTGAGAATTATCCAGAGCTTCTGCTTCGGCAACACATTCTTGTTCTCACTCTGACGCTTCAGCACAAAAAGGTTTGGCTATGCGATGGCTGACGTTCGACCCTGAACTCAAGCGTGGTGTCAGGCCTCGGAGCGGCGAACGCAGCGGACGGCTGTGAGAGAAAAGCTCGGCTCAATGCAAATGGAGCAAATGCAGCTGAGGACAGACACCTTCTGAAAAAAATATTTTGAGCTCGCAGAGGAGCTGGCATGTGAAAATAACTTTGTTCAAGGCCAACCACAATGCGATACACTTCAAATGGCTACATCCCGCATCAGATGCAACTGTGTGCAGATCTGCGATGTGCATCCAGGCAGGTTCCCACAGTCCATCTGATATAACCCAAACTTGCAACATCAGTCAAAGTTGTAGGCTTTCAGTGTCTCTTTCTTGATCTCTTCTCCTCCCGGTAGCAATTGTGCCACATAATTGTAACTGTGTAAAAAATAAAATAAATAAATCCAGCTGGGAGAGTTTTCTCACCTCCACATGGGCTGAAATGTTCAAGACGTAACAAGAAACCTGTTCTGGGTCTAAAGACTGAAATGAACGCGAATAACGTCCTCCGAGAAACTGTGTTGCTGTTGGCTTGCCGTCAACTGTATAAGGAAATGGTCTCCTTACTGTGACTCAACGCCATACAAACCAAACAAACAGCATAACACTGTTTATGAGGGATACTTAATGTTTGCAAGGAAATTATGTTGGTAAAGGAAAGCGATCTGGTGGCGTCACTACTAGAAAGTGCTAGCTAGCATAGAAGATTAGGTTCTTCTTAAAAGAACAATAGCTCAGTCATTTACACAAGTACTTCAATGACTGGTTTTAAGTATTTTATGTTGATTATTTGTGAAGATATTAGAATGAAAATAAGTACAAACAAAATGTTTAGTCTTTTAACAGGTGGATGGGTACGTCTTGGACAGGTTATCTCCATGCAGAAAGTCCCTAGGTCGGCCAATGAACCCATTACCTTCTTGCTACCAGGCAATAGTGCTAGAAAGTGCGCTACCGTTATTAGCATTAACTTTTGGGGTAATTTTGCTAAATCTCTATTCAAAAAAAGCATTGATTTCTATCAAATACTGTCAAGAGTATTTTTGAGTCCAGCCATGACAACCAAAACCATTTTTATCCTCTATAGAATAATTTACATGAAACTTGACTTGAACATGTTTTTGAATGTAATCACCCATTTCCTGTAGGGTCCTGCCAGGTTGGTGTCTATCTGTGAAAATGGGAGAGAGGTGGGGTACAACTTGGGACAGATGGCCTGGTCAACGCAGAGTTTCTAATATTGCAATGCTCATAGTGGCAGAATGAAGGGACTGCTCTGTTATATTAGTACTTGTTCTTTTTGTGGACTTCTGTTCAATTTTTTTAGCATACTTTGTCAAATATTCCTTTTGATTTTGGATGCTGTGCAGTTGGAAATATTCTCCTTTTACTTTTCTTATTGCTTTTGGACCATTATGACACACAAACATAACCGCAAAGGTACCGTTTTTCACAACAGGAAGCAGCTCATTAGCATCTCAAACAGAACCTGAACCACAACCCTAAATCCCAGAGAAAGGGAAGACTTCATGGAGGCAGAGCAGGACCAAAACATCCAACATCTGTCTTCCTGGCTTTTTAACCACACAACCAGATGAGCATTTAAAGCTGCAAAAGCAACTGATTAGCAGTGCTTGCCAACAACTGATTGTGTCCACCAGGTCATGCCTTCATCACCGCTCCCTAGATTTTGAGTAGCTTGACTGTCGTATAGCAACAGTCTTCAGTCAGCAGTCTCTTTGGATTTATTGCAAGACTGACTGCTACTGGAGAACTTTGCTGCCCACAGCATCACCCTCCAAAAACAGAAGAAACTCCGATGATGTGGGTTACAACAATATTTCATTTCCCTTTGGAATAAATAAGCTATTTTAGTAGAATTGACATCTTACTGTACAGACAGCACAAGGCTTTTTATAGCCAACAAAGAGCAATGAGAGCCAGTTCCTTGCTCATTTCCTTAACATATAAAATTAATTTTTCCAATTGTATATACAAAACTGAATTTTTTACACAAATCTTTTGAGGAAAAACTATGCCTTAATGACCCCCTTCTCTCTCAATTGGGGTCACCGCTACTACTTTATTTCACCTCTGGAGAATTTTATGCTGAACTTTCGGAATCTTTGGAACGCTTACAAAACATATATGGGCCGCCGCGGACCTGGAACAAGCCCTGACCCAAATGTGTCACATCCTAACGCTTCCCCTGTTTTCCCTGCTTCCAGCGCGTCGACTCCGAGGTCGCGAGGTTCGCCGACGTGCCCGGAATCTCCTCGCCACTAACAAGTGGCCACAATGTAAAAAAAAAAAAGAAATAATAATAACCTGACCTGTTCACGTCGCCTGTGAGCGGTCATAAAGTTTTGCCTGTAATGTTTTATTTCCCGTCCAAGAGCAGCAGTGAAGGTGAGGGTTAGCTGGATGACGGCTGTGTCCCAATGTGCGCTTGGAGTTTTCATTCTTTAAGTTCAACTTTTTTCTTCTTCTTTTTTTTTTTTTTTTTTGCTTATTTAACATATTCTGTAAAAATAAAACTATTCTTTTCTTCTTCACATTTTGTCTTTATTTTTTTGACCGGGGGGACTTGCTGCCTCCTCCCGAAGGACCCACGCAGTCCTCTCCCCTCATGTTGGTACCCAAATATGCTCACTTTTGTTTCTTCCCCTGGCCATGTGCTTCCGGGGTGGTTCACTACAGCATTTAAACTGCCTCTTGTCCCCCCACCACCCTCACCCCTTCCTCCCTTATCCCCTCCATCACTTTTACAACACTTCCATTGGTGAGAAACTTTCTCCTTCTCCTTCACCCCCTTCAGAAAAAAAAATGTGTCTAAACTGTCAGCTGCCCTCCAACCCAGATGCCATATTTAGGATACAAATGTGAAGAGATGACAGCGTTGTAAAATGGAGCCCGTGCTGAGATTATAATTAACATTTCCAACCTACATCACTCTCCCTCCCACTTCTCCTTTGCTCTCCCCTATTCACTCACTCCTGTACGATAAATTGGGGGGGAAGAGGGGGTGAATAGAAGAAGAAAGAAGAGAAGGGGAGAAAGAAAAGAAAGGGAGATGGAGGAGGAGGAGGAGGAGGAGGAGGAGAGAGTGAGAGAGAGGAGAGGGTGACCAAACGGAGGGAGGGAGGGGGAAACGGCGTATGCTTGTATACAACCCTGATTTCCATTTTTTTCCCAACTCGTAATGTATTTAATTCAAGTGAAACGTAATCATGACGTGTCGTGTCATTAATCTCCTCGCCGCCTCTCCCGTAAGTACACTGAGTCTTTACTTTCAACATATATCCTGTATCTTCATTTATCCGCTTCAATTTTTCCCCACTACTATGTTTACATAGCCCGTGCGTGCACTTTTACACTCGGTGGCGTGACACGGCGGTGATGAAACATTTCCAAAAATGGAGAATTTAAACTGCGACTCTTGTTGCCTTTTTCTTCCTCTTCTTCTTCTTCCTCCTCTCCCCTCTTCTCGCTCGCGAGCGGGATAATGGTAGTTGTTGATATGTTTTGTGTCTCTCCGCTTCTTTCATGTGCAGTTAGCTCTCTCTCGCGCGCGCGCGCACACAAGGCGAGAGATTCGCCCGCGAGCGCGCGCGTGTGTGTGTTAGCATGTGGAGTGATTGGCATGAAGCACGTATGTATGGTATGCATGTAAGCGCGCTCGCGCGCTCGCTCTCTCCGGACACACTTTCCAGTTTGGGTCATGTATGTATATGTGTATGTATATATAAAAAAACCGGGTGTTATGTAGGCGCGCGCGCGCGGACGACATGCGTTTTAGCCTCCCGTCTCATGTCCGTGACGTGACGGTAAAAAAAAAAAAAAAAAAAAAATCAGAAAATAATAGGGTTGAGGGGGGAGAGAAAGCCGCTGTTTTCGCCTTAAAGCCCCCCATTAGAGTAACAGTTTGAACCGGTCGACTTGGCGGGGTCGGGGCGATTTTTAACGCCACTTTAAAATGGTCGCAAGTCCTCGGAAAAGTCGCTCGGAGTGTTAAAAAGGGGGGAATTCGTGTCGAACGGAAGCAACTTGGAAGTTTAAAGTTGGGAGCTGCTGCTGCTGCCGCTGCCAGGAGGAGTGTGATTCGGGCAACTCTAATGATAAAAACAAGGCGACGTTCCGAGTCGGAAAGTAGACCGGAGTTGGTGGGATTCGGACGAGGGTGAAAGCCACATTTTGGGGGAAAAAAAGTGTGTCCAATTTTGTGTAAGTTGAGTCGAAGGTGAACGTGTTCAGCCCGACTAATTGTCTTTGTTGGACGCGCGTTAAACGGCGTCGTGTGGCTCCTTGTTGGCGAGATAAGCGTCGTCACTTTCATTTTAGCTTTGCGCAACAAAATAAATAAATAAATCAAAGCGTCTCGAGCGACGTTATTCCTTTCACCTTTTTTTTTTTTTTTTTTTTTTACTACTACAGTGTTTACTATCAGGCGTTTAGCTGTCCTAACATCGCCTCGTAAAGTAGCGGATAAAGTGCTGCGTGCAGGTTGGAATGATGTGAAGACAAGATTTCAGCTTTGATGTTAAAAATAAATGTTTTTTTTATTTATTTTTTTGGTGGGGGGACGGATATCGTTTTGAGATTGGCAGGGGGTTAAAAATGAAATCCATGATGACACTTTTTCTTTTTTTGTACCCTCCTCCTTCCCTTTTCGCTGCTCGCCTTTTTCTCCCCTCCCTTAATCTTTTGTATAGAAAATTTAGGAACAAAATGGAGCAGGGGAGAGAGCGATAGATGGGCTGACATGACACTCACTCACACACTCACTCACTCTCTCACACACACACACGCCACCCCTCCGACTTCTCCAAAACTACACTCCCCTCCTCCTCCTCCGGTGGTGTTTCAATCGCATTCTTTTTCTCTGGGATACAATCTACGGGGCAGGGTTAATCTCGTTTTAGTCGGGGTGTTTATTAGTGCATTGTTTGTTGATGGTTATTTATTTCATTAATGTGCCTCTAATTGAGATGGCCGCGAGAGGAGGAGGAGCAGGAGGAGGACAGAGAGGGGGAAAGAGCGTGCTGAAAATGGTTGCACGTTATTGACGCACATCACAGGGGCGAGGAGGAAATTCCTCTCGAGATAAGGCGCAGACGTGTCATCTGGCCTGACCAAAAAAAGACACTCCCGTCGCCCTTTTCTGTGGCCGATGGAATATGTTTAGGCATCCTGAAATGCCCCATTTTTTTTTATACATCCACCCAAAATGTCACACTCTCAAGAGCCGTGTGCGTGTCCAGAGGAAGTAGGTTGACATTGCTGGCTTGTCCTATAATCAGATTTTGGGAATTCTTAAACTCTTGTTTATGTTCAAGTTTCCTTTTTTTTCTGTAGCAGGGCTTTTTTTTGTTTTGTTTTGTAAAATGTATTTTAAGTTTTGACCTGCTTTGTTATGTGTGGAACAACACTTAATGCTCCGTTTTTAAGTTTGTTTTGCTTTGTTGGTTGTCAATCGGTGAGATAACATAAAAAAAATAAGTTTCTACAGCCCAGTGTATCTAACTTACCCAGTGTAAGTTCATTTAACTGTATTTATTTGTAGTTTTTCTCTTTTTCCTCCTCATTTTCATGTTTTTACGCCCGATTTTGCAGTCAGATACGTTTGCGTTTAATAAAATATACAGAAGCGGTTTGTGGAGACAATCAGGGCACCCCGGAGAGACCAAATTAAGTTTTTGGAAAACCATTTTTAGGGGTGCGCTGCCTGAATTGGCCCTGATTGGCAATACTGATCTTATCTACCTCCAAATATCTGAAAATCTGCCACCTATTGCTCCGCCGTTAGCGAGGGCAGACCGGCCCTCCGAGTTCAAGCCACATGGGCACAGTTAATAAGTTAACAAGTCACCCAAAGACTCTCAGTGGCCAACTTAGATTCTCTCACCAAAAAAAAAAAATGGTATCAGCCAAAATCCAAATCGGCAGGTCATCCTTTTTGAAGACTGGTGACCGGCCAGAAAACTGCAATCGGTGCACCTTTGATCACATTGCATTGACATACTTTTGAGGTCCCTTTTTGTTCTTGCAGACCTGATGGACCACCCACTATGTCTGGCTAAAAATATCTCCAAACAGACTCACGTGTCCAACGAAGGTCACACAAATCATGTTTTTTTTTTTTTTTGTCAAAGAGGGGAGGTTAAGCCACTTAGAGCTCAAATGTTTCTGAATCCACATAAAAATCGCTTGGCTGCCACAAGTTTTACTAATGCCAGCCAATCAAGTCAGCTCTTGTGTCGCATGTGATGTCATCAACCTGAATAAACATGAAGCAGTATTTGTGTTTATTTACACAATAAACGCACAATACCCACACTTTTTCTTAATTACCTTTTGTTTTACGGCCAGTGTGCATTTGAAAAAATAAAATAAAATACACCCCTGTGTAGTGTAGTGTCTTTAAATTAAAATAACTTACGAAGCAGTGGCCAGAAAAATGAAAGTTAATTAAAAAAAGAAAGAAAGAAAAAAGTATTTTGTAGCAGATTCCTGATCTCCAGCTTTGGTAAAGCTTTCAGCCGCGGATACAGACTCCGAGCCAATTTTCCTCTTTACAAACAATAATTTAAGAAGACACAGGAACAGCATTCCAAGCTTTTTCTTAACTATCCTGCCACAAGAGGTCATACATTAAGACATTTTTACAACTAAGATTTACCAATGAAAAATTAAAACAAAGTTGACTTTTTAAACCGTGTTTAGCTTCACATATTAGCAATCTGACCAGTTAATGCGTCGCACATTTCTAAAGCTTTGTGTGTATCCCCATCAATATGAGGTTAGCTTCACCAAGAGGCTCCCAAAGGGAGTCCAACATGTCCAAATCTAGCTGAAGTTGATAAAAAAACAAAATGTCCAGTCTTCCTGTTTTCTGGTCAATTTTAGGGTTTTTTCTGTGGCTGAAAAAACCCACAGACAAGTCTCCACAAGTCGTATTCTTTTAAATAGCTTCTTATATCTTTCTGCTTCCTCTGACTCTACTACACCACTCTGATACTAATACGCAACCGGCTTTTATGTTTTTCATTCAGTGACATTACCCACACTGAAGAGTGCTCTTGAAAGTGTGGTCTGGTTCAATAATCGAGCAGGATCGGAGTTGGGAGTTTCTCTATAAAGCAGAGAAAACTCGAGCGTGAATTTGTTGCATTCCGAGAAGGTAAGAGTTGGAAAATGGCGCCTTTAGTCACAGTTTGGACTCTTTTGAACTTGAACACAAGGAAACAAAACTAGAAGCCAGAATCATTACAGATTTTTATCTTCTACTCCGATCAAGCCCTTCCAGGTCTCCAGATAATTTTTTAGGATGTCTCTGAAAAGCTCAGTTTCATTAGATTTTCAGTCAAACTTCTCATTCTTCTCGACTCGTACATGGCAGAAAACGAAAAAGTAGGAGGATTCGTTTAAAATTTCTTCTTTACTTCTTATACCACACAAAGAGTCGAAGGCTTCCCCCTTCACCTCTACCTCCGCAGGTAGTCTGCTTTTCGGAAACAAGATGATGATGATTTCATGTGAAACCCTTTGCAGGTACTCGTCGGGATCCAGCTGCACTAATGAACATTAAACTCGGGCCCGACATTAAAAAGGGTCTAATGGGTTTTGCTCATTCAGACCCCTATCTGCTTTTTGTGTTCAAGTAGTGTCCTCCTGCTCCTCCGCCACCATCAATGCCGCCTACTTGCTATCTTTGTGCGCATAGTACTGCGCTGTGCTTGAGGGGGCCACACACACACACATACGCTTACACACACCATCCAATCCAGGTGGCTCCTGGGAACAAGATTGTATGCGAAGGAGAAAGAGATGGAGTAAAAGGGAAAGGAGTGTAGCACCAATCAAGGCCTCTGATTGATATAATTGGGTCATTAGTGCGCCACGGGAGAGGCACCTGCTTGCCCTCAGTTAGGGAGAATCTACTGCATTGTGACATTTTGAGACTGTTGAGAGTTCTGCCTGCTGCTAGGGATTACTGCGAATTTAGAGCATTAGGGTCTTACTGATGTGGCATGATACTTTTCGCAGATCGCATTGAGTTTGGGGACTACTTTTCAGACGACCTAGCAGTGGAATGCAACTCCAGAAAAAAACGGCAAAAAGATGAAACACATGAGAGCTTTTTTCATTTTAAAACGGGGCGGAAAAAAAGGCTTGTGGACAACTGAGGCAAACGCTGTATTTTTACCAGCCATTGATCAGACGTCTGGTCAGAGACGACGACAACTTTTCATCTCTTGGCTGAAAATGTATCCTGCCAATAATTAGCTTACCAAAAGGAATAACACTTTACAGATCTACTGAACTGCTTGGCATCTTTTACCACAACTTAAGCTTTCCAAATTGGTTTTCCTTTACAAACATATGTGAAGGCTGCCTCTAGGGGCATCTTGGGATTTAATACCTTGCTTGAGGGCATTCAACTTCATTGCATTAGTGGACATTTACCTCCTGAGCTATGTAATTACTTCCAGCTAATATGAAATGTCATCTTCTACAACACTTACAGAACCGATTTTCAACTTTAACTTAAAAGTCTAGAAGAAACACTGCAGGGAAAATTGATTGTTGGCAATCAGAAGCTGTTGACTAAGAAAGTAGAAGAGTCTCTGGTTTTGTTCAGATATCCATTGACATGTGGGAGACTCGAGATCAATTCCTGCTTTTGTTTCCTCCTCCGTACTGACCAGTAGGACAATGAGCAGGCCTGTACCGTTGTTTGCTTTTGCTGACTGAACATTTTTCTAAAGAACAGTTCAGTGCAGAAATTTATAAGGACTCAACACGTATGTTAATGCCTTTAATTTGGGCTTTTTAATAGATAAATGTAT
The DNA here is from genome assembly GCF_027474105.1 of Poeciliopsis prolifica. Lineage (NCBI taxonomy): Eukaryota > Metazoa > Chordata > Actinopteri > Cyprinodontiformes > Poeciliidae > Poeciliopsis > Poeciliopsis prolifica. The sequence continues at coordinate 737,760 of NW_026562426.1, forward strand.
TTTCGACCCATTCATTTACAAGAATGGGTCGGAAATATATAACGGCAATGATTCTCCAAAGCAAGACCTGAGTCTTGCTGTCAATATTCTACTTTCCACACTAAGTCAAACTTATGCACAGTGTCAAATATATACTACATACATCCATGCAATGATATTCGATGAGATGACCAATAGCATATCAGATCTTTATCAAAGTTTTTTTTTTTGTAGAACAGTATACACTAGCAGTGTTTCCACTGACCATAGTTGTGCAATTTAACAGAAACACAATACTTTTAAAAAAACAATTTTTTGCTAAAAAAATAAAATGTAGGAGCTAGGATATGGTTGTTTTCTTTTTTTTTTTTGTCTATATCGAAATTGATTTATTTAGCAAAACTGCAGTGGAAACACAACTAGACATTTCCACTGGCGCAAATCACAAAAAAGACAAACACAGGAAGTAGTTGGAAGACGATGGCATGGCATGATTTTTAATGACGTTTCACCTGAACTGACTTATTCACCTTCGATTTTAACTGTGATTCTTATTTAAAGGAAACGGCAATCACAAAATTGTGTTTCTCTAACATCAGCAAAGATGTCCAAGAAACATCTTTGCTGATGTCAAGTTTCGCGCCCATTTGTAATGGAAATTTAGTGAGTCAGAATTTGGGTCAGAGCTATTCTGGAAGCATGCTTGCCCTGTTTTCAAAACCAGTCTTAATGTTTTAAAAAATGTTTCTGTTGTAAAGTCGTACTGTCTGCATTTCAGCCATCTAGCTGATGGGGTGAGGAGAAGCCCCCCCAGCAGGATGCTCCCTCCACCGTGTATGATAGGTAATACAATGTTCTTAGGTTCAAAAGCCTAACCTTTAGTTCCACAAGCGTGCTTCTCATAATTGTGGCTACGTAGATCAACCTTTGTCCTACATGACCTCAAAATGTTTCTCATGAATGCATCTGGCTTGTCCATGCGGGGAAACTAAACATTTTCAGTCATACTAACTGGTGTCTAATTTGTAGCTTTTTGGTAATGTGGGACATTAGCATCAGTTGATGGGCATGTGATGATGCAAGATAGGAGTGTGGTGTGTTAAACTGGAGCATAGAGTCAATGGTGCATATTTTTTCAGTGTCAAAAGGTTGGGGAAATATATGTCATATATGCAATATCTGTAATTATCGGCTCTCAGTATTGGCCCAAACGTTTACGTCGATGCATCCCTAGTTGTTGTTTATTGGACTTGTTTCATACATAAAGGCTCTTTGCCTAACTCAGTTGATGACACAGAGATCTAACAGAAAACACTTGTTCCTTTAAACCTTTGAAACATTGTAAAACTCCAAACCACTGCTATAATAAAACGAAAAGATTAAACTGTTAGTCACCTAAGTATTTTTTCAGACGCACCCATTTGAGTTTCTGTTTTTCTTTGGCTTCTGACCTGGACTACCTACAATAAGGGCTACAACTTATACATTCTTTTAGCAAAAAGATAAATGTATCAAACATAGGAAGAACAAATCATAGGAAGAACAAAACTGCTGCAGAAAAAGATGTGTGTCGCTGATTTCTCTTTGGGGTTTTTGAAAGCTAAAACCTGTCTAACAATTTTTTGCCAGATCCAAAATGTTATTGAAACTTTAAGAACGGCATTCCACATATTTTTATAGCCCTCTTGCTGTGTGTGATCATTAATTGTGTGATTTCACACTGTGTGAGAAAGAGAAAAACAGTAAAACAAAGTTTTACTATTTTCAAAACAAAGATAAAAACAATGTTGAGTTGTTTTGCTAGTCTGGTCATTACCTAAGCAATTCCACTCTGTCATCATCTCCCTTCAATTTTGTGCCTGGGATTTCTCCTATTGAGCTCGATTCCTCTGACCGAATTTCATTTAACTCGATCAGCAAACAGAAAAAGGATTTGTGAACGTCGACCTCAATTTTCTGTGCTGTAGTTTTAGCAATGGCAGCGAAGGAAGTGAGCGAAGCCGTTCAGCCCGCGTTGGCCACGCCTTCAAATGCTAAGCGATTAAAGTCAGAGCAAGACGGATGTATGAGATATTTTATTGCTAACAAAGATGCTGTGGTCTTACTCCCCACAAGGTTGTTTGCAGCAACAAACAAAATTCAAATGAAAATGACAAGATCATGGTCGCTCACCTTCTTGATTTTTACTCAATCCAAAGTAAAACGCTGAAAATCGAACATGGAATTTTCTGAAGCCTTTTCAGATGCTAAATTTTGGGGATTTATTTTTTTAATTTTTTTTCAGTTTTGAAGCAATGAACAGATTTACCTGGTTAGAGCCCACCTCAGTTTTCTATCATTACCCAGACACAAATTATAGGCTGTAGGTGCATCACTAAAATATTCATCAGAAAATGATTTAAAAAATAAATAAATAAATCTGATGTTCCAAAATGAGCATAGCAATATTTGGAACGTGCAAAATTTGTGTCAAGTGCCTTGTAACAGAATGTAATTGCAGTTTAAAAATAAACTTATGACATAACTTTCTGTCAAAGGATCTAAAACATATATATAGAGTAACGTTAGTGTGCTTCAAGAAAAGTGTCACTTAGAAGGAGAACACAGCCTTAGTAGATTTCCCCAGAGTGGTTGAAGAATCAACTCATTATTACTCTACAGTCACTATTTTTTTCTGTTGTAAGGATTCTTGTGCGTGTTCATGTGTCTTATGTGATACACAGACTCCACAAGGAGGTCATGGTGTAGGGTTGGGATTCTTGGGACTGTCATTGCTCAAAGGCCCTGAAGAGGAAGATGGGAAGAATTTGGAAGTGTTTTGGGGCTGATTGACGGTATTCTGTATGAATTTGGATCTATTATTAGGGAGGATTGATCATCAGGTAGATGTTGCGTTCGTCTGCGGAGGTTCTCGTGTCTTCCCTTGCTTTAGTTCTCCGATGTTGAGCCCAGCAGGGGATCTTAAGCACAAGAACCTTCCGTGGGGACACGCCGAGTTTTCTCCTTGAATCTCTCCTTCTCTAAAGGTTTCCCGTCTTGTGATTCCAAATTAGATGAGTCAGTCGGCACTTCCCACTCAGCCGTTCAGACGCAGCGTGGCCCGTGTGACTCGGAGCCATGGTCTTGTTCCTTTCTGCTGCGGCGCTGTGATGTTTCCGACGTTCAAGTTCGCTCGCTCAGATCTGGCACTGTCGCGACGCTCCCAGAACGGTGTGCTGGAGCTGCGAGTGAGTGTCAGCTCGTGTTCCCCGCCGGAGGAGGAATTCATTCAGAAACAGAGGAAGCGAAAGCTTAAGAGGATGTCAAGAGGAGAGTAAGGAGGAGTTAAGTTGTAAGGGCAGAAAGGAGGAATCGAACCAAAACACAAGACGCTTGTTTGGTGATTCCTCTGGATTTCACTTAGAGAACTGACTTTGGCCTGAAGAGCCAAAAACAGAAAGGAAGGTCAACAATGTTCTGACATATTTCCGAAAGTGGGAACCAACATTCCAGTTCTCTGCAATCTACCAACAGACAATATTGAGCCAATTTCTCTTTTGTTTTCACACCAAAATGTTTAAAAGAGCCACATTTTCTCCAGAAGAAAGCCATTCAGTGACATCTGTAAGAAGTTAACACCAGACACGCAGTGGGAGGCTCGCATCCTTATCTCTGGTAAACGGGAGAAGGGGGAGAGTGCGAACCAGGCAAAGTTGAAGTGAAGCGCCAGGGGTTCAGGGAAAGGTGAAATAAAGGAAATGAATGCCGTCTGTGGGGAAGTTCGCCACGTGACCACGCCAGAAAGAAACAGGACCAGATTGTACGGTACCTCACAGAGAACAGTCTGCCTGTGCTTTCTTCTTTCTGGTTCTTTTTCTTTTTGTACTCTGTGTGTGTGTGGGTGGGTGTGTGTGTGTGGTCCTTCTCTCACACCAAGAGTTATCCCCAGAGGACACCTTACCTGATACACTTTTCCTCTCAGGAGATGATATCAAACAATACAGCTGAAGGGACGAACTCAGAAAGATACAATGCTATGAAACAAGTATTCTCCCCTGCATGCAGATTTCTTTCTCACCCGAGGAAATACAAAAAGAAGTCTAATAATTTCACTTAAGGGCAAAGTATTATCCAAACCAACCCGCCTCACAGTGTGAAAAGTAATTGCCACCTAAACCTAATGACTGGTTTTGACAACCTTAGCGGTCGCAATTGCCCTTGAGGCGTTTGCGATAACTGTCGGGAGTCTCGGTGGAGGAATGTTGACCCACTCTTGCCTGTGGAATTCTTTTTATTCAGTGACATTGGAGAGGTTTCAGGTCATCCCCAAGCTTCTCCATCGGATTAAATTACAGACTGAAGGTGGTGCTTTTTGAGATCTCTTTAGTCGGTACCACCAGGAAGTTGCAATGTTGCAATCGGAACTATTACAACATGTTCGCTCACCGTTCACAAAATTCGCACGACGGATTTGCTTGTTTTTTTTTAACCATTTTAAATGTTCTGAAAATCTGACCAGTCACTTTAACCAATCTGCTCAGCCCCTTTCTAATTTAACTTCCTGTTTCATGATGTCTCTTGAAACTACCAAATAAATACACGACCAGAATTACCAATACTGATACCAATACGTTTTACTATTTAACTTTGAAATGACATGTAGGTATTTTGGTGGTTTTTTCTTTGAATTATATTGAAACCTTAGAATTTGAACAGTGCTTAAAACAAACTTGTGTTCTTTCCTAAATAAACTGCAAAAAAAAAAAAAACAACAACAAATCAAAACAAAATATTTTTTGAGTGGAGAAACTACACAGCAAAAAAAAAAAAAAAAGAAATCATAAGGAAATACAAAACTAAAGTATCCATATAATACTAATACTCACTTGATATTGATATTGATATTTCGGATCGATATGCTGTCCTCTTCTTGAAAGCAAAACTTGCAGTATTTGGCTTTTTTTTCTCTCTTTTTGCAGAAACCATCTTAAGTCTTTTCTGAAGTATTCACTTCTACTGTGTTTACAGTTTGACGGTAAATTCTTTCGCTTTTGACAACTCTTCAGGACATGATTTTATCAGGGTTAAGGGTTCCATTTCAAGAAGGTTCTTGAAAATGCTACATCCACTTTGAATATTAGCTATGATGAAATCTTGTTTGTTTTGGAAAGGCTGTGTGAAACTTTTCCACATAACCATTGCAAGACCATGTTATGTTATGAATCTTTGCAACTTTGACTGCAACTTTTTTAAAAAACGTGCCACAAAATCAGTAATTTTAGGCTGCAACAATCCCTCCCCAAAAAAGGATATATTTCAGGTTTTTTTTTTAAAGCATACAGGTGAAATGGAACATGTCTTTCCAAAAAAACAAAAGAAAGAAAGAAAAATTGTTATTTGCTGTCAATTTGAGATGCAGTGAAGAAAATGACGTTAGCATACGGCCAGATTTACCCTTTCTTCAGCTGATTGGCAATCATTTGAAATCTGCTCTGTATCCACTCCAGTTACCTTTGCTCAATATTAAAATCATGTGTCTGATCTGAGGCATTTTAAACTGGGAGAAAGAAAAAAACAAAACAAAGCCAAAGGAAATCTGTTTGAATTCACGCACAGTTTGACACCACCTGGTGCAATCTCCATGCTCAGGCCTGTTTGTGCTTTTTACCAATCACTACTTTACATTAAAACAACGGGAGGTCACAGAGACAATCGCATCAACCGTTATTTGGCTGTAAACGATGGGTAACATTACCCAAGCCCTCTGAAAATGACACACGTTAAAGGAAAGCTGAGCTGATTTTGCACTACTGCCCACACGCACTGTCAAAAAAAAAAAAAAAAAAGAGGAAAGAAAAGAAAAGTGAAATGCTCTCACACCCTGATATTTACATTCACAATGCGAAGCCTGCTGACATGTACAAACCCGCGCTTGCCGCCTTCTCTATAATACTGTTGGTATTTAGACAGTGTCATCAAAACCTCCCCGAAATAAACTTGTCAGAACATATTGCCCTCTCGCTCCTTTTGGCAACTATTTACCAGGGATGTGATGTATGACTCAGCAACCTCCTCGTCTTCGCGCGCAACTTTCAAGTCAAGAGTGGTTATCGCTATTTAAACCATGCAAACGCGCGCTGCCTTTTTAGAACAGGGGCGGTGGCGAAGGTGGCGGCGATGGGTAGGGGTCATCAGTTACCTCATTGCCCACAGAGTTACGCTGCAATTACTGTAATGACAACATCACTGCGCCACTTAAACCGGCAGCGCCGGCGCTTTTAAGCTGTCATTACCTTGTGTCATTACACTCCCACATGAATGCTGGGAATTTGTCAGTGAGGAGAAAGATCTGCAAGAGTGTGAAATCCCCACCTCTCGCCCAGTACCTTGGAAAGTGGTGTCAGAATGTTCATCCGGTAGGAAACACTTGTGGGCCACAAGAACTAATTTTATTTTATTTTTTCCCATGTGGTAAATTAGCTATATTTTTATCTTTATCTGCTCAATATCAAGCAAAATGGGCAAGATTTTATTGAAGCAAACAAAATGTTAGGCATAAAGGTTAGGTATAGGGTTCTGATTGTTTCTGTGGAATGAGTCTGTTTCTGATTAAAGGCTGCTGGATGTTTGTGGATCAACCACAAACTTCACAGTAAATAGCCCACGGCAGATGTGGGCCGCGCAGAATCTTTCAGAGGGTCGCAAATGGTCCCGGGGCCTCATTTTGGACATCCCTGATATTTTTCACATTCTGTTGCTCTACGAATACAACTCTTCGTTCGTGTATTCCTTTGGAGTTTTGGGGTTGACCAAAAACTAGCTCGAAATTGTCAAATAAAAAGTTTTGGTGCGTTTTTTGTTCGCCTCGCCTCATTCAGATACCCCAAAATTAAGCCCAGTTGTGAACTATTTGCAATTATCAACACACCATCGTGGAAAAGTGTCATGGAGAAATCCAAGCTGGGCAATGGGTTTATGCAACCGAAACAGAAATTTTACAAAAGGCACTTATGTGAAGGAAATCTAATCCTGCATCCCTGCCCTAAACACACCAACCCCTCTTGACACATGGCGGTGGCAGCATCATGGTGTGGGGATCATTTTACCCAGCATGCCTCTAAAGATTTCAAGCTGAAATTGCACCAGTAACTCAGCAAAGTGTTGAGAAGATCCAGCTCATTGCTGCTGCTATTGCGATGCTGAATATAATTTGCTGGAAGGTGAAGCTCAGTTGCATGTCTTTGCAGCCGCTCACTGTGTTTCTCTATAATTATCCTGTATTTATCTTAATTTCCCTCCATGACGCTGCCACCACCATGTTTCACTGAAGGTACGGTGTGTGTGTGTGTGTGTGTGTGTGTGTGTGTGTGTTGATAGATACATTTTCCATCACATGTAGTATTTTTTTTCATTTTCCTTCCACTTCAAAAATATGCGTCACCTTAATGTGAATAAATAAAATGAAATAAAGTGTGAATACTTTCAACATGTGCTATCACCCGAGCAGTCCTGCCGCAATAATCAATAAGTCTATAAATCAACTGATCTCATTATAAATTAAAATTCCTCCTTTTTTGAAGAAGACTTCACAATCAATTTTATTTGTTCTTTCTGATGATTTATTTTGGGCATTTAAAACATCTTCTAGTGTAACATGTCCATCTGAATTTAAGGTTAATTAATCTTTGAGAATGCGCTCCAGCATTATTATGTCATTGTCGTTATTTTAATTGAAAACGGTCTCAAAACGACAATATCGTCATTTATCGCGATAATTTCTGGGACAATTCATCGTCCAGGAAAATCTCACTATGACAGGCCTCCCTTCGACTGTTCAAATCACCATTAAACACGTTTTAAAGGGATCTGATTTTTCCTGTAATTGTCTGTCTACCTTAGCGACTGGTTGGATTTTTTTTTTTTTGGGGGGGGGAATTACACCCTCCACTTGGGGAACGCCTCCTATATGAACCCATAATGTGAATAAATGTGCATCTTGACCACGTCTAGAGGCGCTTTAGTCCCCCCTCCCCACCCGTTCCTCTGCACATTCCTTGGTTCATTTGCACCTTTTGTTGTTTCTGTCTCTGCTCCACCCGATTCCAATCTGATTTCTGCCCCTCCACCGGCCCCGGCCCTCCCCTCCCCTCTCCTTTCCTCTCCTCTCCTCCTCTCTCCCTCCCCCTCTTCCCTGCATCCTTTGCTGCACCTTATCGCCCGCTCTCCATCTATCCAAATTCTCTTCATTGGCTTGACAGGGACCGGTGGTTGGCGACAGCCGCCGTCACGGCGGAACAATGCGCCGCGATGCTGATATTCATGTGATAATAGCATCAGAGCTAAAACTGCAGAGACAGCCACACATTCTTTCCTTTTTTCTTTTTTTTTTTACTTTCTGTCCTGCTCATTTTTATCTGTATAATTGCTGTTTATTTTTCAAGAGCATAACATCTCTTTATATTATTGTGGCACTCTCTAGTAGCCTCTGTTCCAACATGCCTGTCTTTTTTAACCACCCTCATTTCAGCCCCCCCCCAGCCCTCCCCAAACTTCACCCCACCCTGCAACACCACGTTGACAATCAAATTAAGTCATTTTCATTCCCATGGCCTCTGACAATGTTGTTCTGAAGCTGCCCTGTTTGTATATTTCTCTCCGTCTGCCTCTTCTCTTTCTCCGTGTCTGCCTCCTTTCTCGTTTTTTTTTTTTTTTTTTTTTTTTGCTTTCTTCCCCTCCCTTGCTCTTCGCCATGTTGGCAGGGCCCAATCTACCAGCTGATATCAGCATTCCCTGGCACTCTGCCAACTGGCAACACTGCAGGAGAGAGAAAAAAAAAAAAGGGGGGAGAGAGGGAGCGAATGAAAGAAAATTAGTGAATAATAGACGGCGGGAGGGTGCGAGAGGATGAGAGGGGGATGGGAGAAGAAGTATGAATCAGGGAGAGAAAGAAAAGACAGACGAGAGTGGGGAGAAAAGAAGATGGGGAGAGGAGGAACAATAATGGTGGATTAAGAAAGGGCTGTGTGTGAGTGTTCATGTGATTGATATGGGGTGATATCCCTGTGAGTCATAGCTGAGCTAAAATGTCAACTGGCTACATGAGAATCTCTTTGTCATCCAGCCTGAGCAGCACACACACACACACACACACACAAACACACACACACCCAAACACGCAAACACAAACACACACGCGTCCTACAAACACATATATGATCCCGCCGCCATGCGAACAGCAACATATCTGCCACACCTGCGAGCACAGATGTTCTATTGTTTTTGCACATTGATTTATGACCTTTTGTTTTGTTGTGGGCGCATTCGCCGCTGCTCGACTGCACCGAATGATGGGCATGAAAACAACAACAAAAAACCTTTACAGTCTGAATGTGCATAAATCCAGTCAAACTGCTGTGTACTCCAAAAAAAAACCCAAACATTTGGGGTGTGTATGTGAGTAAGTGAGTGAGCCTGCCAAAAAAAAGGGGGGAAAAAAAAGGCTCAATATGCTGTATGTCACACTTTACATTTTAGCTGACGTGTTAACTGGGGTGACAGTCGCAGTGCAGGCAACACAATAGTCAAAAAACGCTTACATTTGTAAATTACCTAAGCAAGTAGCCATGACTAAGCAAAGTACAACCACACCCGAGCAGGGGATTCAAGAAATGTTGTCGTGTCGCCGCGGAGGCACGCTCCCTCTGTATGGAATCCCGATTTAAGCTGGAAAAAAAAAAAAAAAAAAAAAAGCTGCCACTGTATGTGTGTACAGGAAGGGTGTGTGGGGAAGTCAAAACATTGCGCGCCCATCCTGTTTGGGACACTCCGTGTCCTGCGGTGTGTGCCCTTAACTTCTAAACACACTCGCATAAATGCACACCGGTGTGCAGTCACGCTCCGGCTAATCGTCCCATATGTGCTGACAGTATGCGGGAGAATCCCGCGAACACATGCAGGAGGAAACGAACAGGTGCACACCTGTTACGCGTTGAGGCGCACGCGCCCACCCAGGCTGAGGAGTAAATGAAGATCAAGTGACGGGTTCCTTTTATGCGCATACGTTAAAGCGTGGTTGTAAAGCCGTTGGAAAACGGTGATGGAACGTGTTCAAAGTGTCTCCGATGCAAATTGCTTTTAATCCTGTTCAACAAGAAAGGGGGTAAAAAAAAAATCCTACGGTTTGATGCTCAGTATTGCAAATCATTTCCTCTTGCACTTTTACAAATTCACCATGAGGCCTTTAGTTAGGTTGTTACTAAAATGCAAGATTTTTGAGCTGAACAAAAACTCAGGTTCAAAAATGTTTTTTTTTTTTTTGTTTTTTTTAAAAAGCTCGATATTGAGATATTTGTGTTGGATCTTCCTGTTCACTGATTAGGTTCATTTGTTTATGTTGTCCCCAGGAAATTATAGAAGGAGGCTGCCTCAGAAGTGTTTCCCCTCTAGGCCGAGACACTAAAGAATGGCATAACACCAAACACACTGCTAGTAAGTTTCTACCCCTCCCTTCTAGACAGGATGTATGAGAACCTTACGTAGCTGAATAGACACTTTCAGAATGTGTTTTGAAAGCAGTTGGAGAGGGGTTAACCATTTTAGTGATTAAAAAAATAAGTTCGATGTTATTTTATTAAATTATTGCCTGACTCTGCTTGTCTTTATCTTTTCATTGATAGAGGATGGATTCTCCACCAGAGTGTGTGTTGTCTCTTGCTTGTGAGCAGCCACAGTCTCCCCAAACGCTGCCATCTCTTGACCACAGCCCTCAAGCCTCCTCTCCTCTGCCCGACAGCCCCGTTGTCCTGCCGATCCCCAGCCCCGAACCTTCCCCGCAGAGCCCAGACGCCACGCCGTATTTCCCCCTCTCTCCCTTCCCCCTTCAAGAGGTCAACAACAACGACTGCCTTGATCTCGACGGAGAAGACTGCGAAGAAGAGCTAGATGGAATTCCTCCATCTCCGACCCCGGCAGTCGCTTTGTTTCCAGGAGGAAGCGCTCAAGATGCGGGATGCAACCCCGGTTTGGATTCCTCCCCTCCAGACACACCGTCAGCTCCTTTTCTTGGTTACGGTGCCCTTGAGTTGGCCCTTTCTTCAGGACAAGGTGGAAACTGCAGTGATGAACTAGATCTTCAACTGTTCCAGAAGGAAACTGTTACCAGAGCAACACCTGGAGCTGGAGGGACCTCGCCTGGGCCTGCACTCAAGTTTCCCTGTCACGTGTGTGGGAAGAGGTTTCGATTCCAAAGCATCTTGTCTCTTCATGCTCGAGCACATAGTTTGGACCGAGATCGGAGAGCTGCATCGCTGTACCACACTAGACCCCCCTCATCTTCCCTTAAGCAACATCTCAAAATCCATCAGAATCACAAAGATTTGCTCTCCAATCATAGAAGTCGTGCAAATCAGCGTTTACTGCCAAAAACTCTAATCCAGCACCTCACAGAGGAGGAGGATGTCAACGGAGAGGACAAAGGCCTAGATGATGATCTGAAGCCAGACCAGAACCCAAACTTTTTATTGGATGACAGCACACCCTTGACCCCACCCCTGACTGAAGACCCTGTATCTGTGACCTCCCCTTATTCCTCTACTGGCGAGGGGTCATCTGTTGCCACAGCGCCTACGTTTCGCTGCCATGCCTGTAAGGGAAAATTCCGCACGGCTTCAGAACTGGCGCGTCACGTCCGCATCCTCCACAACCCGTACAAATGCACCCTTTGTCCTTTCTCTGCCAGCCAAGAAGAGAGTCTGGCATCTCACTTACAGGAGTGCCACCCATCCCCAGAGATGCCGCCCTTGACAACAGCCTTCAATTGCAGGACCATCATTGACACACCAGTGCCCACCCCAACCCACACTCCCGCCCCGACCCCAGGTAACGCTCAGATCTCATCGGCTGCTGGAGTCTCTGCATCCGCTTCAGTGCCAGCATTTCGCTGTGATACTTGTGGCCAGAGATTTACCCAGTCCTGGTTTCTGAAGGGACACATGCGAAAACACAAGGACTCCTTAGACCATAAGTGCCAGGTGTGTGGACGTGGCTTCAAGGAGCCTTGGTTCCTCAAGAACCACATGAAAGTTCATCTTAACAAGCTCGGCCTCAAAGCTGGTTTGGGAACCCATGGTATTCTCGGGAATGCTGAGCAGCAGTCCAAGGGCTCTGCTAGTACGCACACCCTGAACTCCCTGTACTCGAGCCTGCTCATGGCTCATCGAGGAGGCGGAGCCAGAGGTGGACAAGGAAGGTCTGACAGAGAAACTGGGGGTAGGATCGATATGAGTTTAAGCAAGTCTGCTATCCTGGGATACCTTGGCTTGCCCAGTGATGGCAGTGGGGCCAGTTGCATGGAAAGACTTCAAGCAGCAGCTCAGGTGGCAGAGATGGGAAACAGTGGTGGAGGCATTAGTGGAGGTGTCGACCCTACCAGAGGAGGGGGAACATCCAGAGGAGGTGGCACAAGTGAAACTGCATCAACTATTTCAGAAGGAGGGGATCAGGCAACTTGGTGGCAGCTGGTTGCTCGCAGCCTGGCTGTTGCACAGCAGCAGCAGCAACAGCAGCAGCAACAGCAGCAGCAGAGACCACAGCAGCGAGGGCAGCAGCGAGGGCAGCAGCAAGGTCAGCGAGCCCCAAGTCGAAGTTCAGTGATCACAGAAGCAGACCAAATCAGGGTCTACCGATCAGGCCTAGATCCCAGGGGAGAGTCGGGAGGAACCGGAGGGCCTTGGGAATGCCCGGACTGTGGAAAGTTGTTCCGAAGCCTGCAGCAGGTGGTTGTACATGCTCGCGTCCATGCTCAGAGGCCGCAGAATCGTGGCACCAGTGAAGAAGAGGGGGCTGGTACTCGAAGAGGACCAGGGTTGGGAAGAGGATCCGGCGGCGGTGATGTGAGACCCGAATCCCAACTTCACGGTGGTGGATCCCAGCAAATGGGAGACGGAAGACAGGAATCAAAACTGAACAGCAGTGTATCTCAGCAAGCAGGAGCAGTCGCAGGGTTTCACTCCGTTCTTTCAAACTTCAAAGGTATCGCATCTGTTTTCTTGTTTCCTTTTTGTACTCTGCTGTTTCCTTGTTCACACCTGACGCATAAATTTCTCTCCTATCGTTTTACTGTAGTAAATAATGCCTATGTCTTCAGTAAAAACTGTTATGCTAACATTTTCCTTTCCTTTTTCTCCACTCGCAGGAGAAAACGGCTTCACAGCAGTCTCCTCCATGCCCTCTGTTCCCACCAGGGAGCGAGTGCGTGGCAGAGGGATAAAAGACTGCCCCTACTGTGGCAAAGCCTTCCGCTCTTCCCACCATCTCAAAGTGCACCTGAGAGTTCACACAGGTGAGACGCAGCTGTGGGCTTAATAAGCCACTTTTCTCTGGGTTTTTTATTTTTATTTTACCTCTAGAAGTCCCTGGAAAGGTTTCTTGAGTGTTGTCTCGTTTTCAGAACTACCTCTTTATTTTTCCACACACTTGACTCCAGAGAGCTGGCCAGTGCTAATCATAGATCTCTACTGCAGGCAAGTGAGCGGCTCCTCTGGAGCCCTCGTCCTGCGCACCAGTAGAGCTCGGGCACATATTAACGGTAGTTTCTGAAGAGAAAATTAATCCATGCCGGGGATTTAAAACCGAGACGGCACTCACTTCTCTCACTTGCGTGCACCCTCGTCTCCATTTCAAGGTCAAACAAATATAGACTTTATGACCGGTGACTGAAACAACGCTGGTTTACATGAGGAACTTGAAACAATTCAGTCTAATAAAGGACAAAAATTAACCTGTTTGTATCGGCGTATGAATGGATGGAGTCACATGTATATCATCGACATTCAGCGACTTACAAGGTTAACAAAAGGTCTTTTGACCCTGAATCTGTCATGAGGTCTCCTTTGTCCTCATGGAGCCATTTGGATAACATGTAAGTGTTTTTAGGGTCAGTTAAAGGATAAATTTTCAATTTTTTTATTACTACAAGGTATATTGTTGGAATTGAATGACATAGACCAACACAAATTAGCGTAATGCCCAGATGCAACAAACTTTGCATCAAAGATTGACATGTTTGCCCAAACTCGGTCAGATTGGAAGGGTTGAATTTATGAACACAAACTTTAATCAAGCCAATCCAATTAAAGGTTTGGGGATGGGAACAATTTCTCAATCGTGGTTGGGTGTGAACTTTAACTAGGCCATTCTAAGATTTTGATAGGTTTGAGCTAACCCATTAAGTTGCTGCTGTGACTATATGATTGGGTTCGATTTGCTGCCGGAAGGTTAACTTCCTCCCCAATCGCAAGTCTTTAAGAGACTCTTAAGAGCTGCATCTGAGTTTCCATCAACTTCCCATGCTGTTGTTGAAAAGAAACGACACATCATGATGTTGCCACCGTTATGTTTCTCTGCGGGGATGGTGTGCTCAAATCGCTGTGCTGTGTTAGTTTTCCTCTAGAGGCAGCTGCTTTTGTTTAGGTAGGTCAACAAGTTCAACTTTGTTCACTGGTTTTTGTTGAAGTGTGGAGTGAAGGGACCAGGGCAAAATTGCACTATATATTTTTCAGATTTTATTAATAAAAGAAAAAAATGTGTTCAATCAGATCAGTAAGATTTGTGACCAAGAGTGTGTGATTTTTCTTTCACGTTACAATTTTGTGTTCTTTCACAAACGTCATCTAATGAAATCTGTTGAAACTTGAGGTTGCTACATGGCAAAATGAGAAAGAATTAAAGGCTTCAGAAAACCTTTGCAATGCAATATGGCTCTCAGTCCCAGTCTGGAGTTAACACTAAAAAACTAGAACGCAAGTTAATAAAAATACTTTTTAAAAAATATTTCTTGCTGCTAGTCTTGCTGCTAATCAGAAAAGAAAAGCAGCGACAGTGTTATTGTTAGCGATCCAACCCCTGGCGGATGCATTAAAGACTCCATGTCGGGGTTCCCCAATCTAACACCGCACCACATGCTGACCTTAATACACTTGTTGGTAAGAAAATCATGACATCAGAAGGAAGAACCTGGCCTCTCTTTCAGCGCCTCCCCAGCATCGTTAGTGGATTATCGGTGTCCATCTCTTAATATTTTCCTGTGCTTGATACATCTCATTAAAATTAAGCACCATCTTGTCCATTTGCGAGATCTCCCATCAATCTCAATCAGCCCAACATTCACTCTGTGAGTTCTTCAAAGTATTCTCACTGCTGTACAAACGAGTCTGTTTGTGAGCTGACAATTTGTTAATTTCCATCTTTTTTTTTTTTAATATTGTGGATAAGATCTTTTGCACTTTTCATATGCTATCAGTTTTCTGCTGCTGACAAGCAACATGAGCCTGTGGTAGAACCAGCTGTGGTATTTGAACTGTAATGGAACACTGCCATCTACCTTCAAACTCTGCAACTACAGCTCCCACTGCACACTAGTAAAATGTAATCCAGTGGCACTTATTTGCCCTGCGTTAGCTTCATTGCTACATGTGCCTTGAACTTTTCACAGTTTGCCACATTACAATCACAAACTTCAGTATATTTCATTCACATTTTAGATTCCAAAGATTCCAACAAAAAGCAAGTAGACCCAGTTAGTAGACTAAACTTTGAAGGTGCTGCACCAGGAATTGCAAATGACAAAAATATTTCTAAAAACTTGCTTTTATTTAAATAATCTGCTCTGGGAGCTGACTTGAATTCAAAGTTCAATTAAATACAAATTGATGAACATGTGTGTAAAAACAAGATGGTAGGCACGATGTGAGTTGACATCATATTTAACTTGTATTATTTGTGATTTTGCATTATTTTTGTCCACTTCTATGTTTGGCTTTTTTCCATTTAGTGAATAACATGCTGTCCACATGCAAGCAAACGGTACATTTCCATAAGTAATTAAGAACAAATGTCTGTTCACACAAACCAATGTTGCATACAGAGGAGCCTCTATGTCACAGTTTCAAAAAAAGACGCAACTCACGTGGCCACATGGAAACATAAAACCGCTGCTTTGAAATATATCAACTCTGGGACCAATTTCAAAAATGATTGTTTCTGGTTTCCCAAAATGTCTGATACGTGTGAATGCACAATCTAAATGACAAAATTCCTTTGTGGGTACACCCAAGATAAACCTAATCTTGTCTCCATGTGAACAGGGCCTGAGACTTGTGGTCAATGTTACGTATGTCCAGATGTAATCAGTTTGAGTTGACATACTCTTTTTTTCTGCAGGTGAGAGACCCTACAAATGCCCCCACTGTGACTATGCAGGCACTCAGTCTGGGTCACTGAAGTACCACCTCCAGCGGCACCACAGGGAGCAACGCAATGCCTTATCAGCTTCCTCCAATTCCTCCTCTGGGTCCACCTCCAGCATTCACACATCTGGTGCCCCTGGACTGGTCAAGCAGCGTCGATCTCAGCTCAACCACGGCCCGATCAACCGAGGCACCGCTGATACAACCGTTTCACGGTCCAGCCAGCAGTCTTGGCTCCTGGGCCTCCCAGACCAACGCGAACACCGGAAGGCTCTGGCAGCTCTAAAGGATGTCGACTTGGAGACCCAGTACAGATATCTGTCTGGAGTCATGGGGGCCCTGTACCAAGGAGGGATGGAGGGAAATTGGGTCAGGGGATCCCCCCCACCAAAGACTATTAAAGTATCCCGACGTAAGCCTCTCACTACTAGTCGAATGGTTCAGCCACAAAGTGACAAGGATGAACCTGTGCCATCAACTCAGGAGGGAGGGTTTGAACCTTTGGATCTTTCCCGTCGCACCTCACCCAGCCATGGAGGGATGGAGGAGTATGAGAGCATTGGTGCTGGAGATGGAGGAGCTGTGTTTGGTGTTGATGGTGGGAGGGATGGCTCAGCAGGGGTCAAACTGAGCCAGTGTTTGTTCTGCCCTTTTCATACATCATCAGCTGAGCTGATGGCCATGCATATCCAAGTAAACCACACAAGTAAGTCCAGGCGCAAGAGGGTCTCCTCCGCTCTACTGGATGATGAACGTGCCCAAAGGGCCACCAAGCCACGGATGGATAACTCCGACCTCGATCCTCTGACATTATGGAGGCATGTGAGTGAGGGAGAATCTCCAGTCCCTGTGGGGCACTGGTCTTCAACTCAGCACCAGATCACTAATGGTCACCCTGAGGATACAGCAGATCATCTGGACGATGCTTCTTATCGTCAAGACTCTGTGGGGTCAGTGCCCAAGAATGTAAGAGACAGCCCAGCTGTCAAGGAAAAGGCGGAGGAGGACAAAGAAGAATTCGATGAGGAATTTGAAGAGAACATGGAGACCAGCAGTGTGGAGGATTTGCAAGATCGGGATCTGAGGATGTCCCTCGACCTTTCACCAGCTCTGAGCCCCAACCATATGGCAGCGGAGAATGACAAGGTCCTAACTGGTTAAAAGAAAGAGACAGGGGGAATTTCAGCTGTATATGTGATAGACAAGAAATAATGATAAAAGGTATCCCTTCATAGTTTAATTTATGAGAACACGTAAAGAGTCTTGAAGATTAATGTTTCCGCCAAACGGAGGGAAAAAGTGCTGCTTTAATATTCCCTCTGGTATGACTTGTCCACTATCTTTGTGACTGCTTAATCCTCTACAACATACACTAATATTCCTGTAATCTCAAAGGAGCATGGACACAACTTTTCAGGATTTTTGTAGGCCACTTTTTGTATTTGTCCCTCTCCCCCCCACCCCCTCAAGAAAAAGTCCAAGGTTGATGCTTTTTGAGATGATATTCTAGTCAACAAACATCTGCTAAGGGTCTAGCATCATTCCAGAATCTCAAACTTTGACGCATTGCTATATAAGCAGTGTATTCCTGACTACTACACTGAGTGAGCTGAACAGGTAACTCTGCAAACTGACCACTGAACAGTTTGAGACTGTCAGCTTCATCTTCCTCCTCAATCCACAGAAAGTTTTAAGCTATCTGGCATTAATTTAAGGCATGAGGTGACTGTTTCCTCGACTGTGTATCACTGCCTTGTTTTTCAGCTAAGTGTTTATCGATTACTGTCCTAAAAAACTTATCTGAGAGAAAAGTTTGTATATTTTTTTTTCTTTCTTTGCTGTTGTTGTAATCGGTTAGTGCCTGTTCATGTATGTTGTCAAAAGAGTCTCTGGCGTTGCCCCGAGTCTCGCATAGGTCGCTAATTTTATTGGAATATACAGTTTCAAATGATTTAAATACAATATATTTGTTTAAAGTGGTTCTAGGGTGTTGTGAATAGTTGTAAAAGAAATGCTACATCATAGCGTTAATGTGGACACAGACTGTAGCCGGTTTGTGGTTCTTTTCAAAAGGAATTTTCTTCTTTTTTAATGTAGGCGATGACAAGATGTTTAAAGACTATGAGGTAGAAAAAAGGGCACAGTTTAGAAGTCAGTGTTTTCAGCGCTAGCTGGGTTGTGGTCCGTCGTGTTGAACAAATGATAAATCAAGGACTTGAGGGCCGTAAGGGGGGGCAAGACTGAAACCCTCTTCCACAATCAGCTGGCACGTTGTGTTAAAAAGAACCCTGTCGAAAATAGGTAAGAGGGAAGAAAATGAGAAATTAATACAAAGTTGCTACCAGACAAGACAAAATCCGAGAAATAAGCTGTACTTTTGGGATATGGTGACTTTTGGACAACTGGAGTCCTTCTCTTCTTTCTTTCCTGTAAAAAAAAAAAAAAAAAAAAAAAAAGAAAAAAAAATCCCCGAAAAGACAACGGTAGTAATTATTAAAACACTAACACATGCTTAGACATCCCAGTAGTATATGTGTAGCTTTTGTAAAGACAAGAAAAGAAAAACCCACAGACTTTTGTTTATTTTCATCTCAAGATGCTTACAGAAAAAGGTTATCAATATAAGTAATATTGATTATAATGTTTGTGAGCTAAGACTAGTTGGAATGTCTATTCAGAGCACTGTGCAAGGTTTGAGTTCCCAAAGTAGTTGTTTTTCTGTTGACTCGATCGATAGACCAAACTTCCTGTTTTTTTTTTTTGTTTTTTTTCCAATGGCAGTTTTTGTCGTCATTTTAAATGTGTAAGTGTGTGGCTTGAGTAGATTCACCCCATCGATTAACAAACAGTTGCGGAGCGTAATTAGAGCTCGAAATATAAATAACTAAGACTGTGAAGTGAAAAGAGAAAAAAAACAAAAGAGATTTGAAGGTATAGCCAATAAAAGTCGCTGGTGAATGCCGACTTTTGTTATTTGATGAGGTCTGAGGCTTGTGGCGTGACATCAGAACAAATGTGTATGTTGTTGGCAGTATCGGTCTGCATTAGCATTCGTACACTTGTAAGTAAAGATTTGTGTAGCGCTACCAGATATTTCTAGAGAGTTTTCCAAACATGTTATACGTTGAGAGAGGGCATCATCAGGCATATCTGATTCCACACGTCCCTCTTAGACGTCTGATCATCTCCCGTCGTCTGCCGATGTGTTATGTGACGCTATCGCTAATACTAGCCTTTGTCCTCTTAGTGGAACCTTAGCTGTAACTTTTTATCAGTTGAAACAACTGGTCCTGGTTACTTGTGACAGTTTCACATTTAAAAAAAGAAAAAAGATGAGTAAATTATTTAAGCTACACTTTCAAAATAAGACTGCAAGTGCAAGAAGTTAACATGCTAATGCTAGTTGCTTTTTCTTCGCGGAACCTTTGACTGTGACTGTTTTACTCTTTGGCACGTTAACAATTCACATACGCTATTACAGTTTTACATCCAAACTAAAAAAGGAAGTAAATTATAAACTTAGTTTTAGCTCCGTCTTTTAACGTTGATGCGACATTATAAGTAAAAGAAGTTGGTATGCTAACACTAGCTTGCGTTCTCTCCATGAAATCTTTGATGTGACCATTTTAATTTGACACTTTTAACTTTTTCAGACAAAACAGTTGTTGCAGTTTAAGAATAAAAAACCAAAGAATCAGAGTAAACAATAAACTCTATTTTAGCCGCGCTTTTAAATCCATGCAACATTAAATCTATGTGTATTGGGGTCAGTTTGTTCCTTATCTAATTCACCCCTCCGTTCTGTTACTCCCATGTCAACGACGTACCTAGGTAGTTGAACTTTTTTGATAAAGTATGAAAATAAATAGCACTCACACTATTCACAAAATATTCATTGCTTTTTTTAAAAATTATTTTGTGAATTTCATATTACACTCCATTACCTATTGTGGTTCTGATTGCTGTGTGGTTTCACTTAACCTCAAATTAACATCACATAACCTCAGTGTTTATTTATAGTAAACACTGGGAACAATACAGAACATTACTAAAGCAATCAGTGGTTATAGCTGGTACAAAATGTTCCCAATGTGGCTACAAAAAGACACAATGTTGGTACAAAACACCAGAAACACCGGATTATGAAACAAGAAAATGTAAAAAGCACAAGGTTGCAAGCGTGGGAATTGCCCAGCACAACCTATTGAGGACCCTGTACTGCCCAAGCTTAGTTTGACAACACACATTAATTTGCCTAAAATAATAAAACTTAACTATACATTTCAACTGACTGTACACCTCAATGAATACATTTGTACTATACCAAATTTTATAGAGTTGGTTTTTGTACCAATGCATAGCATCTGCAGAATGTGTTTGGTTGAGTTTACACCCGTGCAACAATATAGTTGGTTCAGTGGCTCATGAAGACACGCTGCCATGACAAAATAATGCTATAGTACTAATTTCACTTCACATTTGATGCTGTCGAAGATCGATTTCGATCACCAGCTGCAGCAACTCCGATGTCACGGCAATCACCAAACCGTACCTACACCTAAACTCGTTCTATGCAAATGTGGAACTGTTTGGATTCTGGATGCTTAAAACCTGACACCATCTGCGTGTCCATTACAAATGTGCCCAAAATTTTGGTAGAAAAAAGAAAAACACAATTTTGCGACAGTTGTAAATGGCGACTTATTCAGTTGTTGGAGCAACAAGCACCCCGGAGCGGCTACGTGCAACACGTTTTGGGGAAATTGTAGTCTACAATTTTACAGAAGAACCTTTGATGAACTGTGTTTGGTCATTATCCCCAAAAAAAACAAAACTCAAAAAACAAACCATCTTCCTCCTGCTACTTTCTATTTCATCTTCTTTGTTATTTCTGCCAGTAGTAACCCAGTTACCCAGTTGTTGATGAAGCGACTTGCGTGATGCGAAAAATGTGTTTCCATTGCAGGTGCGCAAAATACATCTCTTTTGACACAGCCAATAACCACCTCTTTGCGACAAAAACATCATCAAAAATGTGAATTTTTTTCGAAATTGCTGTGCTTTCCTTGAAGCAAATGTATTTTTGCAGTTTTAATTTGCGCAAATTTATGGAAAATGCAGCAACTGACCAACATTCAGATTCATTTATCTAATTATCAGAAGACTTTGTGAGACCATTCAGATGTCTTTAACGTATGCACAAGTATGGAAAACGCTCACGTCGCAGCAGAAACAACTTAGCCACTCTGACAACACTGTAAATTCCACACCACTGATCCCAAAACATGCACTATTCACGACTGGAGAAATCCTTTAAAGAGGCCACGAAACTTCAGATTCCACACAATCCCTATCTTTTCCCAAACTTTTAGACTTAAACAAGTGCTTTTCAACACACCAGCATGGATGCCAGTATGGAAGGCTGTTCTGAAGACATTCAGTGATGGAAACACTTCTGACGTTGCCCCTCCACACGTTAGGCGTGTTCAGAATGTTCTCCGGCGATATCTGGTGGCTCCGTACCAACTGTGTGTACTAAATGGTTTAGGTTGCCTTTGGTTCTGAAAATGTGCCACAAGAGTCCGTCTGGAGTGACCGCCACCACACTTTAACGTGCATTGACGTGTTTGGTGTCTGTTTTTTGTTGTTGTTTATTTTTAGAGCACCTTATGAGTTTCGTACTGAAAAAGTCCCTTAGTGGTGTCTCCTTTACAACTACTATCAATGCCACCGTGCCTTCTGTTTCAAGCACTTCCTGGTGTATTTTGTAAAACTCACCAAAAGCACTTAGCCTGTATCACACTTTCGCTCCTCTCTTCCTGTTTTCTCTCTGTTCATTTCCCCTCCTTTTCTCATTCCCTCCTCCTTCCCTTCATCACACTGGCTTATTTCCTGATTCTTCTCGTTGCCGGGTCTTTGCCTCCCGACCGGCCGTTCTCTCCTGCACATCGGGCCCGTTGGGCCTTAAACAAGGCCACTAGGCCTCACTTTTACCCCGACTCTAAAAAGAAAAAAAAATAAATAAATAAATTACGGACTATCTAAGCCCTAGGTCATTTAAAAAAGAAAAGAAAAAAAAGATGGCTGTAGCTGTAGAGTGAGGCTACCTGTAATCATCATACTAATCC
Source organism: Poeciliopsis prolifica (assembly GCF_027474105.1). Taxonomy (NCBI): domain Eukaryota; kingdom Metazoa; phylum Chordata; class Actinopteri; order Cyprinodontiformes; family Poeciliidae; genus Poeciliopsis; species Poeciliopsis prolifica. The sequence goes on from NW_026562426.1 coordinate 760,090, forward strand.
TTGGTAAACCAAAGCCCAATGTCTTTTGATTCTTGAACGATGATTTTTTTTTTTTAACATCGCGAGGTGCCAAAACATGTCCAATGCGACACTAAAGACACAAAACGCTTGAGGACGGAGGACAACTTGCAGACTTTTCTCCCATCCGTTTCTGTTTCCTCTCCATCCCTCTGCTTGCTCTTCCCCCACGTCCTTCTCTCGTCCACGAATCAGTCTCTAGCACCACTCGAAGGTGACGTGTACTATCTGGTATTGAGGCCTTTATTAGACTTTTTTTCTTTACTCTCTCTCTCCTTTCTGTTTGTGTGGTGTCTGTTCAATGCCGTCGAGATGGAAAAATGCTCTTATAATGATAAGTATTATTGTTTTTGGCATTATGGTAAAAAAAAAAAGAAAAAAAAGAGAAATGTGATGTTGAATGTTGTACAGATAGCTCTAGAGATGTTGTGTTTTGGTTTGTTTTGGGTTCTTGTTTTTTTTGTTGTTTTGTTTTGTTTTTGTTTTTTTTCCAAGAGAGCACAAACTTGAGCGATGGCCCCTTCAGCTCCTCCCACTGGCAGATGGGAATAAAATCGCCGGCCAATCATTGTACTGTAGACAATGGTCCTGTCACGACAGCATATTGACGGGAGACGAAATGACGCTGCTGAAGTTCCTCTGATCTGAGAGAACAATAAATAAATAAAAAAAACATTTGGTAAACTTTATGCTTTAAAAAAAAAAAGAACAGCAAAATAAAAAGATGTGTGTCGCACACTAGGAACTCAATGATTAGAAAAACCTATTTCTTGAGATAAAGTAGCATTAAATTGTTAATCTTGGTTTGTATGTGTTCCACTGCGCACATCTTATGTGCATGCTTGTGTTTCTTTAAGAACATTTCATGCAAAAAAAAAAGAAAGATATTACTACTCATTTCAAAAGGGAGTGCAAAATATTCAATTTGAATTTAAATGATTTGCTCGTTAAACGTAATCACATCTAACACTTCTCAGAGCTTCATCTCTCATCTCCTGGTTTTGCTATCAGGTTGTTTTGTTGTTGTTGTTGTTTTTTGTTTTTATCAAGTATTACCTTGAAATGACAAATCTCTCACGAGGTGAGGGGGCCACGCTGAGTTCGGGCTCTTGTGTAGTTGACTGCCATTGCAGTGAGGGAAAAACTGACCTAACATAGTAGTGACTAATATAACTTTGTGGACAAATGGAAAAAAAAAAAAAAAGAAAAAAAAGAAACACATTAGAAATAAAAACATGGAAAAAACATATAAATGTATGTCTTTTTTTGTGCATGCACTCACTCAGATTTTTAATATTTTTTCACTTTTAGCACTTTTGATACTTTTCGACATAAAGATCTGATTGCCTTGTGCGTTTAAATGCTGGGTGCATCGCTGAGAAAGTATCAACGAGTTTCTTTGTAATTGCAGTGGAGTTTTTTTTTTAGTGCTTTTGACTTGACAATTTTGTAACAAAAACTTCGGACAACACTAGTGAAGAGGAAGGAAAGCGGTAGGCTAAATTATGTTCAACACCGATAATGAAGTTCTCATTTACACTGAGATTAAATCACAGGCAAACTATTTACTAATGAAGCCAACTGACTCACATTTTTCTGTTGAAAACAAAATCTCGTCTTTGGACTATTTGGATCGTCTTGTCCATCAAAAATGAGAGAAAGAAGATTCCATTTCCAATGTGATGAAATCTAAAAACAAGACATAAATAAATTAAATACAGTTCCAGGGCCCTGTCCTTGTGTACTGTCATTCTAATCCATAGTGTTACTTTAGACTTGGAAGATTAGAGTGCCCTCATGTGGACATTCGCTAGATTGCAACCTCATGTATTTGTTGCATGTAGAACAAGAACATTAAGGGTTTCGACTTGCTGCAGTTGTTTCTGTGCTTCATTGCAGGTATCAACGTGACTACGTGTTGTGATGAAAAGCACTCGAAGGGTTTTTCTCTAAAGGGACAGTTCCACATGTTCAGGACTAGGGTTCGGTGAAGATGTTGTGAGTAGTAAATGTTGTTACCGCTGTGCGGAGCTTCATGGTAGATACGTTTTGGAGCTAATCTCCAGTCTGTTTCATTTCCAAGACTAGATTGCTCAACAACATGCTGAGCTGACATTGATTTGCAACAGTGATGAAACCCGGACTGTGAAAAAATATGTCTTAAAGGGGATATATTGTGTATTGTCTAGGCACATTTTATTGCGTAATCAGGTAGTTACAATAAAAATGCAATAAGACTTAAAAGAAATGTGACTTTTCAAAATTTCTACATTTTTTAAATTGGGCCTCTGTCACTTTAAAAACTCCTGCTGTTTCCGAAACTCCTTCAGGGAGTAGTCACATCAGCAAACCTCTGTTAACCCTTGAATAACACTCATTAATGATGTGCCGTTCTACCAGGTGTTTAATGATTGCTGCTGCCTCTAGTCTGAAGGAGCTGAGTGGGGACGTTCTGGTGGAGGGCTGCTCTGTGAGATGGAAATTTGGTTCAGGTGTTTTGCACAGCCGAACGGTTGCCTCATAGAGTAAAGGATTTTTCAAACATTTTAGGACAAGAACTGAACATCATCTACAAAATGGATACCATCAAGATCATGGATAAGCCCCACGCCTTTCTACAGAAAGGTTTCATGTTGTTTGCCAACAATGAGACGACAAATTTTGGAATCAAAGCAAGACTTTTACACCTCAAGAATGCAGCACCAAGCGTCAAGCATGGTGATGGAAGGATCATGCTGTGGGACGGTTCCATTGCCAGAGTTACCAGAGATGAAAGACCAGCACTGAGTTCTTCCATTTTCAGCCAAACCAATAGATAAATAAAGGAAACTTGGCCAGAATCAGGGGTTCCAATTAGACCAGGATACCAAACACACATCATGTCAACATGGAAATATGGAAATTTACCTCTAAAGTTCTACTTTCTTCGACTTGGATTGAGGTAACCTGGGTTTTATGTTATGGTATTTGACACGCATGTAATTCTTCTCAGAGTTGGAGGGTTTCAAAGCTTACAAATGTGGCAGAGGTTCATGTACCAGTTTATTGTCTTACAACTTAACTCCACAAGCGTTCAAATTCAAACGTTTGGCCTATCGAAAAATGACCAGAAACACAATACCTCCATCTAGCGGAGATATTGGGAATATGCTTGAAAAGTTTCAGTTCTTGGCATCAAACCATCCGTCTGTCTGTAACCCAGGCCTGGATTCAGACCCTGAACCTTGTTGCCTGGAGACAACAGTGTCAAGCAGCTGTGCCCGTAGTTTCAGGGAGCAGATATTAATATTCATAACTTAATAAATTATAATCGCTTCATTCAGCGTACTTGTACTGGTACGATTAGATTACAAAAGACAAAAATCCCAAACGGAACTTGAAAAAACATGCTAAATTGTTTTTTCAACGGTACCGCTTGGATTAGTTTGCAATCTGATTCAGGTCGTTTGGGTGAATGTTTTTTTTTTTTTTTGGTATCCTGTATTTTGTTGTTGTGACATCAATCTGTGTCCTTTGGCATCACGTTCCACCTTTACATGATAGATTTATGTGCTTTTCTTATGGCGTTATGCACTTTAAGTTATTCTAAATTGGCCTGTAATTACTTAAGACTATTTTAAATGTCTCCTTTTAGGTATTAATTGCGACTCATTTCAATAATGTACGCTGTTAGTCAGGGAAAACCTAAAGTGACAGTTGCTATATTGCTCCTTATAGCAATATAGCTATAAATGTGTTAAAATTCACATTCAGGTCATTTAAACGTGTGTTTAGTAGCCATCATCCTAAGTGGTTTAATGCTCTGCGGATCCTGCTTGATAATGATACACTAAAATTGTTTAGTTTATCAGAGATAAACTAAAAAACGACACAAAATCTCGAGAAACAGCCACCTTCTTTAATGAAACCCTTTGTCAGACTTACAATAATTAGTTTTTTTCTACTTTGTTTCATTAAAAGTATTGTATATTTAATTTGTTGCGGAGTGTGTAAAAAGAATAAAAAATCTTCAGTATTTTTTAAATTATATATATGCTACGGCTTATGTCTTAGTGGTTTCCACTTGCCTATTTTGAACCTACCTCTTAAAGTTCACTGCAGTGGCTCCTCGAACTGCAGCAACTTCCTACAAGTTGTTGCTCCTGAATGTGAGGATTCAAAACTGAAAATAAAACCATTCTCGAGCATCCCTAACGGTTTTAATGAGAAAATCTAAACAAACAAAAAAACAACAAAAAAATATTATTATTTTTCTGAAAAAAATACATATATATATATATTATATATATATATATATATATATATATATATATATATATATATATATATAAATATAAATATAAATATATATATATATATATATATATATATATATATATATATATATATATATACAAATATATTTCTTTATTTTTCTAATATATATTATATATATATATATATATATATATATATATATATATATATATATATATATATATATATATATATATATATGTAAAGTTATATAAAGTTAAAAAATATGAAGTAATTATTGTTCTTGGTTTATTGAACTGTAAAAGATAATCTTAAGGAAATGTTTGATGGAAGCTTAAACTGGGTTGAATGATCTGAGGCTTTTGTGCCCATAAACATCCGTGTCGGAGCGCATCAGGCTGCTCCCCGATGACTGCTTCAGACTGAGTGGGCGACACCGCGAGACCGGCGGGGCGAGAGCGAGAGAGAGAGAGAGAGAGAGAGAGAGAGAGAGCGCTGCTGTTGCTCATAAACCTCACCGCTCCACGCGCCGCATCCTCCTTCTCTCTTTACCGCCACCAGAGAGCTGCAGTGCCTCCGTCTGCCCCTCAGAGAGGAACCGCATCTCCTTCAGTCCGCAGCGGTGTTTCTCTCCCCCCTCCTCCCCGCCGCCTCCCTGCATGACAACAGTTTCACCCGGCGCTTTATTTTCTCAACGGCTCCGGTAGTCTGAAGAACCGGGAGACACGACCGTGGTCCACTTCTGCCGCACAACTCGCACCGCGCACACGCTTCCAACATGAGTGAGGTAAGTTGTTTAGAAAAGAAGGGAATTTTCTTTCTTTTTCTTTTCTCTCTTTCTTTCTTTCTTTGTGTCTGAGCGGGTTGTACTTCGTACAACAAGCGTAAATCTGAGTTCCGTGTGACTGCGTGCCCGCAGTCCAGTTATGGGGTCTTGACACGCGGTTGAGTCCCGCGTCAAAAAAAAAAAAAAAAAAAAAGCTGCACCTGTTTAAAGCTCCCTCCACCCCCACCCCCCGCAACACACGCACTCCTCTCCGCAGCCTGAAGGCGCGGCTCCAGATGCAGAACAGAATGTTTTAGCGCAGCGCTCCCGACTCCTGCTTGGCTCCGGTCCCGACTCTGACAGAAACACCGCAATATGCAGAACCGCCGCTAACACCAACGCCTCCCCCCCCACCCCAACCCTCCACCCCTCCCGCTCCCCACGCGCCGGTGGGCACCGCGGACATCTGGTGGGTCCTCCCAGAGCGGCGTCCTAGAGGCTTCTGACATGACATTTGAATTCAGTCTTTATGACGAAATTGACATTTTACACATTTCAGTGAAGCGCCAAGCATTTTTGTGCAGGAGTCGAATCTTTCTTTCCCCGCTATCTTTCTTTGAAGTTCTCTGTAAAATAAACTACTTTAGATGAAGTCAGTCACCACCAGAATGACACTTTTTCGCATAACTGTTAGAGTTAACAGTTGTAACTGGTACCAGTTACAACTGTCACACAAATAATGGCTTCTTTGTGTGACTATTCACGCATAAACCAATCACATAGGACTTCAACATGCATTAGACATTTCTGTAAGAAACGTCTTTAAGGGTGAATTCACACCAGCCTTGGTTAGTCCTCTTCAATCGAACACGAAATCGAACCCCAGGTAGCCCAAGAAAGCGGACCTACAGACCTAGGTCTCGGATCGGTTGAAGTGAACTTTTGATCCAATCCGTATGTGAATGCCAAGCACACCAGAGAGCACTCCAAAAGCAGGGCATTCTGGGTAAATGCGACCAAACCAAGCGTGCGAGTCCAGTGCTTCTACAACCGCTAAACTCTGACATCATTCCACTTTGGTTTGCATTTAGTGAAGCAGAAAGTTGGGAGTCGGCGTCTTTTTCGTCGGGGAGAGGAACAAGTTTTTCAAAGAGTTTGGATTGTTTGTCACATTTTCAGCTGCTGCGACTCACTCCCATAGTGTACCAGACCATAAGACGTAAAAATATCCTGGCATACTGAAAAAACAAGTGTTACATGGAACTAAACATGAGGAACTGAAGAGAATTTTGTGGAACATATCAAAATGTTCCACAAGCAGCTGACAGTTGCTTTGAATGTTCTCCCATTCTGTATACAGCACATGGATTGCAACGAAGGTTGTTGGAGCCACTGTTCAAGTGCGTCTGGACTGGGTGCATTACTTTTGCTACTTTTGCACCATCTCCTTGGAGCATATTTTCTCACATTTGAGGATCAACTCAACGTCTCAGAAAGCAATTTCAACTCTTTATGAGCGCCCCCGTGTGGTCAGATGACTGTTAGGCAGTAGAAGCCGTTGTCAGTTTCCGTTTCAAGCATTAGGCATACAGAAGAGAGTGAAGCGTCAGTATTGGGTAGCAAGACAATTTATGTTCTATGAAGAGGTGTACGTTTTACTATTAAAAAATCGAATATGCATTGAAGTTGCAGAAAAAAAATCTAGAAAATGGTTACTGTGAAATTTCTGGATGAATCAAACAGGAAGTGGTTTTGTTTTGAAGAACTATTTATATTCTAGTAATTACTAAGCGAGCATCAGTTGATCCCTTGTGTTCAAAATGTCCCATGAGCCTACAGTAGATCAGTCAGCCTTTAAAGACTTTTCCTTCTCTGTATTTTGAGTTGAAGAATTTGCAAGATCCTCATGAAACCGTGTTCTATAACTGTACTTGGTCACTTACAAAATGAAGGGTAAGAGAACTGCAGTGAGTGAATAAAATACAGTGTCAAATTTCCAAATAGCCATAACAAGGAAGTGCTTTTATTTCCGAAAGATGCAGGAGTCTTTGTAATGATGCAAGCTTTACAGCGTCAGTCAAAGTAGTTCAGAATAAACTAGACAGGTGTAATACTCAGAAACTTCCAGATAAAACTTTAGCACGTTAGCAGCTAACAGTTAGCTCGTCACGCCGTTGTCACAGTGCATTTGAGGAGTTCGTATCTTGTCTGTTTTCGACACAAGCCTCCACAGACAATTTAAGTGTAGGAAACTTCTTTATTGCTTTTGCAAGTGAGTTTTCTCAGATGGGCTCGCTGGACGTTTACCGGACTGATGCGGTCAGCACACCAAGGAAACATGAAAGCTACTTCCTTTCCCACTTCAAAACAAGAGTCTTAAAAATACTTAGAACTGAGTGTCGAGCCGACCGCAATAATCTTTGCATCCAGACTGGTTATTTTACACATTTTTACTTTGCAAGATCAAAACAACTTCAGTATGGACCGAATGTTAAAACCAGTCTTCTGGCATGTTACTGTCAGCTGCTCAGTTTGATTCCTGTTCCTCTTGTGAAATCGAGACATACAGCAGTATTTTCTTGTTCTTCAGTGTTCTGTGTGAAAATGGATTTTGTGAAATTCTCCAATGGAAAACCAACCTTGGTAGCCAGCTTTGATTCTCAGTGCGTGCCTGTGTACATTTGTTAGTGAAAGAAAATCACAATATTGCGTGTTTTGTTTTTTTTTTCTTTAAGAAATGCTGCATAATAACAACTTCTAATTTCTTGCCTCACCACAGCGTAAATCAGTCCCAAACTCTCTACGCTGTTATTATGCATCTCTTTATCCTTGCATAATAAAGTGCTTAGTGAGGCTTGAATCACTGCAGGCATCAAAAGTATGTCTACTTTCTGTTATGCAATATGGGCCTGTGCAGCTGGTAAACTTTATATTGCTCTAATGAGTTTTCTGTTGAGATTCCTCACAACACTTTCCAGTCGGGAGAAGAAGTTAGTACGGTGAAAAACGAACACGGTTTGAGGATGATGTGCAAGCTGGCTGCTCAGGCTCTCGTTTCGGTCAGAGCCTCATTTGCACGAGGATGTAATCCCCCCGGCTTTAACCACCACTCCGACTTGGAAACAGAAAAGGATGAATTGCGGGATGTAAATAAGTTGCGAGGCTTCTTCACATTAGCCTCTCTGGAGAAGGTAAAACCCGACACTCATTTAACTAATGCAAAAAGGCGGACTACGCTTTCCGCTGTCGGGAGCCTTGAAGATGATAATCAGGCTGATTAAAGAGATAGTCATGTTATGTAACTTACTAACTTGCACGGTGTGGTGTGTCATATCAGGAGGTGCGGAGATGAATTGATCAAGATAAAAATAGCAGCCCCTGTGGAGTGATTATTTCCTTCCGACACAGAAGTAGAGCGGCGCTCCTGTGGGAACGCTCCCTCCGTGTGCAAACTGTAGCTCTTACTGTATAGTCTTGCCATTCCCCTTTGACATGTAGCAGACGGTGCCAAAAGTGCACATGGTTGAATGTTTGGAATGTAAACACAATGATGGATGGACCATTTACTAGCCATGCTTCAATCCAAAGAAAATCTTGTTTTAAATTTTGTTTCCTCTATGTGTGCTGAGTAGGTTTAGGTAGGCATGTTGCTAATGCTTTTTCTTCATCAGTGTTGCTTTAAAGAAAAAAAAAAAAGTACATCAGCTTATCAGAGTCTTTAATCTCTTTAGGTCTAGTTTACAGTGTTTAAGTTAAAGGTTAAATATTCCAAGAAGTTTAAGTAGGAACCTAATGAAAGTATTGTTTTAATTTTTATAATTTTTTTTTGTATGTCAGAAAATGACCATAAAAAATTCAGAGACACCTTATGTACCAACATATATGACACTGCTGCAGCATTTAGGGTAAGGGAAATTAAATGTAATTTAATGCTATGCCACGCAGACTCTCGGTCTGCGTTCATGAAGACTTATTCACTGCATCAGACAACTGACAGCAGCCCAACCAATTTTCTGATTAAATCAGCTAATATTTATTTGACAACTTGGGGTGCTTTTTGAAAATCCTGTATTAACACCATTGTGAAGTTTAAAAGGTAAAAAAAAAATAATTTAGGTTGATTTTTTTTATTATTTCTATGTCACACACAAGCAGGTTTGTGCTAGTGCAATTAATTTACACGGAAATTGCTTTTATTTGTATAAAAATCTTATTTTTCTCTGGATCAGTTTGTTAGGATTTCTTTTAATTTGCTAGACGCTTTTGTTCCAATTTACTTTAAAAAGGAACAAAAAAAAATTCAGATTACTTTAAAGTTAATTTTAGCTTACTGCTTCCTCTGTGGTGCAATGTGGGCCTACACAGCAGGTAAACTTTATATTGCTTTTAAAATTATTTAGAAATCTCAAAATTATTTTTGCTGTGAGTAAATTGTACAAGTTTTTTTTTTTTTTTTGGAGCTCAACTCAACTTGGGACTTTCACTCTTCTACTTGGGACCTTACGATTTGGGTGCACTGCAAAAACACAAAATCTTCAAGTATTATTTGTCTAGTTTCTAGTGAAAATATAGAACATTTGAAATAAGACACACCTAACTTACAAGTAACTTTTCAGCAAGATAAGGGAGCTTGTTTTAAGTGAATCATTCTTTAATATTGATGAAAAAGTACTTGTACCACTGGCAGATTTTTTACTTACAATGTGGGAAAATGTCTCATTACTTTTGTCAAAGGTCTGCTAAAATCAATGACTTTGTCCTACCTTTGATTGGGACGAAACGACTGAGTGACAGCGACCTGGAAATATATAAAGGGTGCACATCTGTTAGCTTTCTGTAGCCCCTTCATTGATTTGATGTTCTTCCAAATGAAACCTTTTGGCCTCATAAATAAGAAACATTATTTTTTAACCTTGTTGTCTCCCAATCGTCTTAGTGCTCGAACAGCTTGTACATTCTGGTACTCAGCTTTGCGCTAACACCACTTGGACAAATACAAGCCAAACCCAGAACCCGCTGCATTAAACTGCTGCAGTCATTCTATAAACCCCCGGATAAGCCACTAAGTAGTAGAGTGCCTCCTTTATTGCCTCAAAGCTTTAAAACCTCACCTTTTGACATTTACTCACCGAGTTAAAAAGGGCAAAATGTTCACTGCGCAGTGTCTGACAAAAACAGCACAATGCGTCAGATATTTTTTTTCTTTTACTGTTTGGAAAAAAAACTTAAGAGCAGTCAGGACATTTCCTCGTAGGTTAGCTAAACGTGTTTGCTATCTTGTAATTTGTGTAAAGAACAGCAGTGCACCTATCGGTGAGCCTCAATCAGTTTCATTTAGGAAGTAATGGGAATGTACCTTTAAGCTGAATTGACAGATTTGCCTCCTCCAGCTGAAATCTAGTCATCCAATGCCTCATTTCCTCCTCTTTCTTGTCACGAACGTCTATTCATCTGTCTTTGCTTTCACTCCCACCCCCAACTCTTTAAAAATCTTGACTGTATTCTCCTTAGCAACAGCAAGAGGACTCAAAGCAGGGGTATTAATGCGAGCGCTGCGCGAAGAAGTTGAAAAGAGACGGTGGATGGGAAGGGGAAGCAGGGTTGGGGCGGGGGGATTTTGTAGGAATATGAAGAGAATATGCAGGGATGAAAATGAGTTTAGGGATGTTATGTAATTTATGTTTGGCAGTAGTTCCACTTTTGACAGCTGTTCACTGGATTTTCTTTTGATCCCCTTTTGCTCTCAAAAGCAGGACCGCATTAGAACAGAGAGGGGGAAAAAATGCAGGAATTTATTCATTTTTTAAAAATACTCTTTAAAAATAATGTCTGTATATAATGTAATCTATTAGCAGTTTCAAGTGCAGCGGGGAGCACACGCATGCTGTACAGGGAAAAGGTAGGAGTGAGTGTCGTTATGCTTCGGAAGCATCATTTAGCAGACTCCCCATCCTTCACCAAACCCCCCCCCCCACGCCCCGTTTCCCGGCGAGCCGGCAGGGGGTAATTATCAGGCTCTGAGGTGGCTTACAAGCCAATCTGAAGCTAGTGAATTGAATCTACGAAAATGACACTTCTTGTTTCTCCTTTCCCCCTCTCAATCAGTCTCTCTCCGTCTCCATCTGTCAGGTTTTGGGCTCACCTCCCACCCCTCTGCTTTCCACTGTATTTTCCTTCCCACCCCTGCTTTCCCTCCAACTGAGGTTGTAGAGCATTTTGAAAATCACTGGCTCCCCCCATACTCCTTCATGGAGGTATAATCCTTTTATTTCTGTCTATAAATACATTTCTGCTGAGCTTTTAGATGCTTTTTGCTGCCTCTTTTTCGTCCCCCCCTCTATGCTTCCCCTCCTCCTCTGACAGCCATTGCAGCAATGAGGCTTGTGTGTGTGTGTTTGGCTTAAGACATGTACTGTGTGAACGCAAAGAAAACACCATTGAAAGCAAAGCAGAGACGAGCTCTGGGGGAGATAAAGAAAACAAACATGGTCCGCCGCTTTTTAGCCGTCATTTGTTCGCGCATCTTACCCAATCTGCTGCCAGTATGTCACTAACAGCTGAAATCTGAGTGGTACGTTTTCATGACGGGGCTGTACGATTTGCAGTCCATTAGTAAAATACTTCTAAAAGATGAAACCGGCCAAAGAATTTTCTCTCATTAAAGTCAAACTTACTTATCAAACTACTATAGGAGCAGCTGCAACAATGATTTGTTCTTGTGAAATATGACTTGCATAAATATTCTGATCCCTAGATACAAATCCTCGGTTTCATGTGCAAAACTGCAATTCAGATTAAAAGATTATAAAAATTGAATGAGTATCATTTGTAATCACAAAAAGTTACTAAAGATTATTTGCTCAGACCAGATGTCCTTTTCACTCCCAACAGGAAATACGGCCAATCACAACCAAAGGCTGTTAAAAGCCCATTTTGAAGTCTTTCAAAATGGGGAGTGGAGGGGACTTTTAGCCTAATCTTTTGAAGTTTAGTGAAGTCTTTAAAGTAGAAACCTGCATAAATACAAGAGTTGCTATAAACTTTAATAAATTTGTTGTAGACGACGACTAGATCCCACAACAGAACCGTGACGGATTCTACATGACATAACAGATTCTTTTAATGAACAACATTTTTGTTGGAAAGAAACAATACCCAAGTCTCACAAAATAGTTCATTCTGTTACTAATGAAGATTGTCAGTTTAAACTTAATGAAAACATCAGACCAATAAGGAAACATTTTAATACAGAAATTTCATCTAAATGAAAATCATGTTTAGGACCTGCTTAAAGCTTATTTTCAGAGGATGTTTATTGTAGATTACAATTGTGTGTCATTCCAGGAAAGAAACAAGTTTCTAAGCCTCAAAATGCTCTAAAATATTTAAAATGACTTCTTAATTAGTTCTTACATAGGCCTGTAGTTGTTCAGCAAACAAGGATCAAAATGAGAGAGCACTTTTTTAGTTACTATACATCTTTTAGAGAACTGGTTGTGAGAAACAGAATTCAAATTTGACTGGATCAAGGTTACCTCAATGTTAATTATTAATCTGTTCACGTGGAAACTTTTTATTTCTACCTTCTAGATAAAGTTATTTAACTAGTCAACCAGTTAACAAAATATCTAACCAACCAGGCCACAAAGCCATCAACTAAACCACAGATCAACAAACAAACCTGTAAACCAGCTAGCTAAAAAATATGACACTCATTAATTAACCAAAACATGTGGCAGCAACCTATTAAACCTTTCAATCAACCCTCCAATTGGCCAACCAATCAACCCATTAACTAATGGGCCAACTAACCAGCTTATGAACAACCAACCAACCAGTCCATAAACTACTCAACATATTAATCAGTTAACTAATCAGTTTACCACCCTGTACACCGAAAAACATCAACTCTAATAGAAACAAATTTACAGAGGTTGAACAATCCGACTGAAGCTTTAGCACTGATCATGTATCACTTTACATCAAAAATATTAACCCGGAATAAGTAAAAAAAAATAGAAATTCAAACATCAGGTTATGAATATATGGGTAATATGGAGGCGTAAACATAGAAAATACAGATTTTTACTTACTTCAACACTTGAAAATGTCTCTACCAATTTATCTTAATATGCAGCAGAAACAAGAACACAGAATTCCCTTCCACATAAGACGGAAAACAAACTATAGCTCCAATAGAGACATGTCCAGATGGATTAAATAAACTCGAAAGATGAACAAGATGTCACAAAAAGTAGAACCAGAAAGGTCATGTTCATATTTGTGGAAAAACAGCTTACACTTGGTGACATTTCACAAACTGCCGTCAGACCTGTCAGGTTGAGCACATGGAACACTAACATTTACTTTAAAGGGTCTTACTTCAGGAGATCCCTGTGAATTTATGTGTATTTTTGTTCTTCTTGGCTGTAACAGTTACTCACTGGAGTCTGAAACTGTTCATTTAGACTCTTGAGTAAACAAAACCGCGTTTTAAAGAAAGCAAAAGTATTTTCGTATCGCGCCAACCTCCAATTCCAATCAGCCTCCATGAACCCTGCTATTCCTGAGTCCCTCTCGCCCCACGCAGACCCCCCGTCCGCTCACTTATATAAAGCCATTAACTGGCATTGTGCTATTTTTAGTGGGCAGGTACAGTGTGTTTCAGCATGAGATGAGATTGTTATGGCGAGCTGAGCCGCAGATTTTAACAGGCTCTGCTCTTGAAACTCAAAGTGGTCACGCAGTCGGAGGTAACATGTGGTGAGATGATTAAATTCATCAGGGTGAAAGTTTTTTTCTTTTTTTTTTAGCCCTACATCACATTTATTTATTTTTTTCCCCCATCATATCCTGTCGTTTCGATGTGTTACTCTGTTGCCAGTTGGGCTGCTTTTGGCTGGAAAAAGAAACTGCTTTTCCCAACATTTGGTGGCTTTTTAGAAAGTGTTTAGAGGAAAATTGTTGCTAAATTGTTATTGTGCTGGAGAAAAGCACAAAACTTCTAATAAGATGCCAAGTTATGGCACTTATCTTATTAATTTATTTTTAAATCTCAAGAATCTGTCGAACACCAGGAATCATTAGTTAATCAAGCATCACTATTTAGTAGTATCACAGAAAACAGAAATTCCAGGCCAACATCATGGTATAAAAAGAACATACAGTCATATCTGCTTCAGTGTTGTTAGTAAAACACGTCATGTTACCGACCAAAATCAGCAAAGATAAAAAAAAAGTGTTCTTAAAAAGGCCGGTGGACCAAATACTCATCCTTGAAGTACACCATTTTAAAAGAAGATAAGAGATACATCACCTTTACTGCTTGAATCCAGTTTTCAATATCTGGTTACGCTGATACCAGTTTTAGCTGATTCTGTTTCGCATTTGAAAACTCTATGTATTTTTTTTTTTTTTTTTCTGTGTTTAGCAGGTTTTACATTGTGTTTGTGCTGGGAGCTGTCAGTCAAACATGGCAACTCTGTTTTAAACAGTAAGAGAAAGATTTCTATACACTGTATATGTACATCCTGGACAGATTGTAAACACACAATGTACAACCTGACTAAAATTTTAGAAACTTTGGTAAAAACTAAAAATTCCTGTAGTTTTGTATCCAGTGAAAGCCTTCATGACACGATGCATAAGGCATGTAACCTTTTAAAGCCGTGTTCCGCCACAGGCTACCAGCATCAAACCAAATTACATCTCAGAGCTCACCTGTAATTCGAATTATATTCAACTCTGAATTTCATTTGAAGATGCAGAGCATCAGTTAGAATTACCAAGAGTGTGCCCTAAACGCGGTGGACAGAAGTCCAGAGGGAGGGCGGGAGAAGGAGCAGTCTAATCCGTTTAATGTACAGTAAGCGCAGGTATGAGCAGATGCTCAGTTTACACACTCCACATCACTACACATCTGGCCGCGCGGCCAAACACGGGCTCCTAGCAGAGGAGATGGGGCGGGGTGGGGGGTGGGGCAGAATTAGTATAGAGATGGAGAGAGCAGCAGAGATGGGATGGAGAACAGCAACTGGGTGGGTGGAAAATTGAAGAGTAGAGTGCAGGAGAGGACAAGGAGAAGAGATAATAATGGAGAAGAGCATGAATGTAGCCCAGGCTACAAACCGGAGGGGATCTGAACGCCGAGGTGGACGAGAAAAGACCAGCAAACAGCATATGTTATGTAAGAGAACGGGGGAAAGAGGCAGAGCTCAGAGATGCATAATTACACGGAGAAAGCCCCAGATTCCATGTTTTCTTGGCATAAATACGATTAAAAAAAGTTGCTCTTTTCTAAATAAATGTGTCGTCCCTCTGGAGCCAGTGGTAATGAATCTGGCATGTCAGCTTATTTTGACATGTAATTATTGCATCCCTCCTGGGCTAGTTAACACCTTTAATAGTGTTCATTTATCTTTAAAACCGACATTCCGACAGCCTTCCACTTTCATCGGTACGTAGAGGCAGAGCTACAGTTTCCTGCAACATAGAATTGAACTCTAAAGTTTCTGACGTTGCACTGAAGTATATTAGGTAATCAATTGGCTGGGTTCTGCAGACCCTAAAGTTATCATCGTTCCATCTAAGATCCAAATGATTCTTTGCTGCAAAAGTATTTCTTATAATCAGAAGGCCATCGTACCACCCTCTATGCATGAACGACTGTTCTATGGAAAACTTTTTAAAAACAAAAACCACTGTCATAAAATAATGTCTGTCACTGCAGCGGACGTCTCACCCCATGGTGGGAGTCCCTCATTTTGATTTCTGAAAGGTGGCAACCCTATTACTATGACAAACTGAAAGAGGATGAAAAAATGTTGGAGTTAATTCCAAGTGTTTCATTTGTAAATGAAACACTTCTACAAAAGTGCACAAAAAAAAGAAGTGCTTAAACAAACACCAGAAGCAAACCAACACCCAGACGACCCATGCTACTCAAAGAGTGACCCAGATCCTATGACAAACGCATCCAGTCTTCAAGCTTTGGCTTAGGGCATCCAAACATAAGAGAGAAACTGTGGGCGGACTTCAGATTGTAATCATCTCTGACAATCGTAGCCGTCTCTCTTGGACCTTATATAAGTAATTTAATATTTATTGTGTTTATTCCATGAAGGCATGGCTTGGAGATCAGTGGAGGGTTGGCGAGAGGCCAGCTAGGGACGGACTAAAGAAACATGACAGAAGAGTTAGGAAAACAGCTTGGAGAGGTGTATTCCCCAAAGGAAAACCTTGCTGTAAATGAAGTGCTTTGTGCTGTGTTAGAGTCCGTAGAGGAAGGAGAGAAGCAAGTGTGTGTGTGTCTTTTTTTTTTAACTTTTGTGTTTTGTGTGGAGCACGAGCGTCTACATGTGTCCGTCCATCTGGAGCGTTTGCGCCAGACGACTTATCTCCGAGTAGACGGCGTAGGTTCCAATTTTTCCTCCCCAGAGCTGGCGCGCGACTTCCTTTAACCACCCTCCTCGCCACATTGCGCTTCTCTTTCTATCTTGCGTCTCTCTCCCTCCATATGTGTCTTTCTCCCTCTCTATCACCTTCAGCAGCTCCCCAGGGCAGCCTGTTAAATGCTGCAATCTGTCTTTGTCCACCGTTTCACCCCTCCCCTCCCCGCTTCCTATTCCTTCTTTTCCGTCTCCGAGCCTTTCTCCGAGGCTCAGCTCATGAATCATAGCAGCAACTACTGCATGGAAAGAAGGGAAATCCCTGCAAGCGGTAGGAAGGGGTTGCTGATAAGGATGTATCTCAAGGGGGGTGTTAAAGCCCGACCAGTCATAAAGGGGAGCAGAAGGGACACGAGAAGAAGAAGAATAGCTGTAATAAAGGGCTGGACAGATGACACGAGAGTTATTATCTGAGGACGCGAAGGGCAGAGGTTAATATTTAATTAGCGATTTCAGCCCCCTCATACACGTCGTGTATGACGTCACTGGCGAAGTGCAAGAAGTTTTTTTTTTCTGAAGAGAAAGTGGTTCAAAACTTAAGCGGCTGTGCTTGCAGTAATTTGTGTTGATACAGATAGTTTTCTTACAGGAAGTTGCTCTGCACAGTAACATTACTCTTCTGTCGATCACCGCGAGCTTCACTGGAGCAAAAGGGGGTTAAGTGCCTTTTCAAGCTAATGGTTGTAGTGTAGGAAAAAAACATTTCAGGATTTCCCAGTGGGGTTGGACATGACTAGACTTTTTTTTTTAAATACTTACCCGACAGTTTTGTCAAGCAGTATCAATTTTCACCATTTTTTTTTTGTTGGGGGTTCTCTTTGCCGTTTCACTTTTTAATTTACTCTAATCTGACTCATTACGGCTGCTACAGCATGCTGTCAAATGGAAACCCCAACTGTGGGTTATAATAAGCGGCTTATCTGAACAGTCTTTGGTCAAGACAATGGACGGCCCTGTGGGGCAAGATAATGGACAAACAAAAAGAGGATTTAAAGATCAGTGTTATTATGACATCTGTGTAATTCAAATGTGAATATTCCCACTGTAACCTTTCAGAACTACCATAGAGTTGCGTTAGTGAAACAGGCCATGTTACTAACCACAACCAGAGGAAGATTGAGGAAACTGTTCTGAAAAAGGCCAGTGGGCCAATTATTAGTCCTTGAGGTACACCACTTTATATAAATTTCTATCCATTAATAAGTAATCAAACTAACAAACAATCAGGCAATAAAATGAAAATAAGAGACCCAACAATTTGAGTTTTGTCCCCTATTTTAAATCTTTAGATATGCACATCTTTGAAATACTATTACTAGTTTTAGACAATTCTGTTTTCCATTTTCAATCCCATTTCACAAATATTTCTGAATATTTTGTATTTGTACTCTCTGCCCTAAATTACAAGCTTTATTTTCTGTACATAGCCAAGATTATGTCAAGTAGTGTATGAGTGAAGAAAAAACAAATTTTTGAAGAAAACTTATTTTTTTCAACAAAGTCTACTGAT
Organism: Poeciliopsis prolifica; assembly: GCF_027474105.1. NCBI lineage: Eukaryota > Metazoa > Chordata > Actinopteri > Cyprinodontiformes > Poeciliidae > Poeciliopsis > Poeciliopsis prolifica. The sequence goes on from NW_026562426.1 coordinate 778,088, forward strand.
ATTTTTTCTTGTATTTTTGTTGCACGGTGTTGTACAAAGTATTTGCCCTCTTACAGTTTCTTGTATGTGTTTTTGTCACAGTAAAATGTTCCATCAGAGAAATTTTGATATCAAAGAATACCTGGTCAGAGGTTTCATTGGGAAGGTTTCACATGCTTCTGCTTGCAAAGAGAGAATGAAAACCAAAGGGAAAAAAATGTTCAGGTAAACACGATCTATAGTAAACAGAGATAGTCTGTCATCAACGCGTGCTGCGCTCCACTTGTGTTTCACTCAGTACAATGCAAAACCGTTTGCGTGTTTGTATGTGTGTGAAGAAGATGTAGAAATGGATGTCAGGGAGCAGCAGAGCTGCAGCCGCATGCAGCAGCAGCAGCTTTACCCACAGACACAAACATTTGAAGCCGCAGGCAGATGGACCATCATGAACAAAGCTGAGTCCAGATGTGAGCAAGAAAAGCTTAAAGTGATGAGCCGTAATAATGCACTTCACCAATTCAACAGTTGGCTCTGAGCCACAGAATAATACGCACAGAATAATAATAAGATTGGAGATTAAAATAAGTTACATTTTAATATTTCACATTACTAGTTTGGCATATCTTAAGGGAACACACCTTTTTCTTAAAGTTTTTCTTTCAAATAAATATTCTAAAAAGAACAGAAAAAAATGGATAGTTTCATTTATTCATTCATTCATAATTTTAACTTCAATTTTGTCAGGTTCATTGAGACACAAGGTTTAATTTACAAGAATGAGTTGTTCAAATATCATCCAAATAAAAAAGCTATTTGCTGCAATGCAATATTTAATTTAATTTCAAATAAATAAAAAACAATGGTTCTAACAGATCATTTTATAATGTTTAAACAGGTGCAACTGTAGGTGTTTTTTTCACATTAATTATCAGACTATTCAGGGTGCTATTAAAGTGTTGTTAAAAAAAGATGATAGTAACCTGCTAAAAAAATGTGTCGTTAAGTAGTTCTTGGCACAGCGCATCCAGAGGCGAGGAGGTGAACAGGTTTTTTAAAGGTTTTTTGCTTAGACACAAAAATTTAACAAATGTTGCAGTTTTGGTCCCCATTGAACCGAGTCTATGACACTATAATATGTGAAAACATCCTGAAGTTCTGCAGCAGGACAATGATCCGAAGAACATCAGACAGTTCATCTCTGAATGGCTAAAAAAACCCCACATACAACAGAAACAAAAAAAGAGCTATTACCTCTAATATTTTCCATACTTAACTGTTCAGATTTGTTTGAAAAAGACTAAATGTAGAAACCCAATTGATGTTTGTTTACCCTTTGGTGAACTTTGGTTGATTAGTTTCTAGTGTAATCAGCAAACAGGACCCCTCAAGGAAACTTCGGGTCAGGTGTAGAACCAGACCGCTCGCTTTTCCCGTCTCTCTTCCACTCACCTGACATTTAATGCCACTGCCCTCCAATGAGATGCACCTGTTCACCCCTGTAAGTTCACCGGTCATTACCAGGTTACGGCGTTTGATGGTCACCAGATACACATATCGAGTACAACGAAAGAAAACCAAGCCCCTGGAACATAATGAAGAAGATCATTCAAACCAACGATGATGAAGGAAATTAATTTTCTAACATGCTTTCACTTTACGCTTTGTTCCGAGTCACAGAGTCAGGTTTTAACTGGATTAATCTCTTGCCAGGGTATGCTGGAAGATATTAACACAAAACCCAAAAAAATTCCCTCAAATAATTGTCTCAAAAGGTTCAAACCATTTAGTCACCCTGTGTGGTCATTTCATTGATTGCTTTTTTCTGGTTTAAGGTTTATGGCTCCTGTTTTAAACCTTCACCATTAATTTCTATGCTCATCTTTGAGCCTACCAAACGCTGTGGATAGTGGGTCCTTTGTGAGTAAAAAGCCTCTGTGGAAGCATCTGCACTCCTCACTGTGTGATGTGCGCTAATGCTGAACATACAGTCTCTCCTTCTCTGCAGTGTTTCCCCCCTCTTGCTGCAGACACCCTCACTCATACCTCTGCAGTCAGTCGCTCTATCTCTCAGCATCACACGAGCTCCTCTGGTTGTTGTTCATCTTTCATTTGGTCGATTGCCGAATGTTTACCCATTATTGCCATACGATAGCTAAATCCAGCTTTTTAACCCACAAATGACGTAAGCTGCTGGAAGTATCTGCTTAGGACCACAAAGAATGACAAGTGTTGTCGCAATGTCACTGTGTGCAGTTTTTTAATTGTAAAGAACTGCTTGAGTACAACATTTGGAAGGATGTCATATTTAAAGCGACATGCATTCTGCCTGCTAATGGTATATTTGAACTGTTAGATAAATTGCCTCTCCCTTAATGCCCACATTGGATGTGTACGTTTAGTGGGTGAGATGCTAAAGCAGTTGCAGGAACATGACGGCAATCTAAATCGTCATACTCTGCAGAAATGATGCTCAAGGATTTTTCAGCTCTTTGTTTTCTCCCCAAAGCCAGAGTAGGCCATGGGGAATTAGCACATCCAGGCTCCCTCTCGTTTTGCTCACCCCATGACTCAAAGCTCTCATTTGACGACCTTCCACCAAACCCCAGGCCTGAAGGGACCATATATCCCCTCAGGCGCGGGGAAAGTCTTCGGATCCCGAGGCCTTGGGACCTAAAATTAGTCTGAAAGTTACGCTGTGCAGAGGGGTCAAGGTTTTCCTCTTGGCCTTGTACCACTCTACAACCTGACCTTAGAGAAACAGAAATCAAGGAACAGCAATCTGGGCTTTACAGAATAAAGCCAGAATGTGAAGGATAGAGTTAAAACATGACCGTTAGGATTAGGGATTGTCACGATTTTGACTCTACTATATTTAGAGAGATTAAGATTTACAGCTGTAAATGGCTAAAATCTGTGAAGACTTGAAACCCCCTCTAAAAACCACTATAACTGCCTAATACAATTGTTCAACTATAAGTTACTATGCTCAGTAACTTATACTCAGTGGAAACTGACATCTACAGCCTTCCTTATCTCTGCTCTCAGAGATTATAGCTGCTTGTGCTCGCAAGGTTGCATGGGTACTGGCCATTGGGTGAGATGGGAGCACACTCTGGACAGGTGGCCAGTCCAACCCAGAGCAACACAGAAACACATAAGACAAAACAACCGTGCACTACTTGCAATCTCACCTAAGGGCAACGTCTTTACATGGAAACATTTCTAAATAGATGACAAATTGCTTTGATGTTCTCCCAAAGGAGCCAGTGATATTCTTGGTGGAAGAACACTGCCAACAACTATGGCACCACAACTAGGTACCACTAAATCTATCAGAAGTCACATCAATGGATACACATTGTTCTCTGCTAATCTCCAGTGACTGTTCAGTGATTGCATTTTCATCATCTACCTCATGCTGAATAACTCGCAGCCTCTTTTCCAACAGTTCATATCTTCCCCTTGCCATTGCCTTCCTGCCATCTGACGCATACTGGTCACACTCCATGTCTCCGCACATCAGCTTCTCTCCTCATTGAACTTTGACCCTGGGTTGGCTGCTGACCCGATGGCCTGTTCGCACACATCGCATGCTCACAGTTCATATGAGTGCAGACAACCTTCCACCCAAATCAACATGTCAGCACACGTGCGCTCATGCATGCCTGAAGTCGCACACGGCGTTGCGTGGAGCGAATTATTGGCAGGGGTGAAGTGACATGAAGCCTCTCTTCACCAACTCGTTTGCGCTCTGCTGGAGAATTCGTTACGCGTGGGCCGTTTGCCACATGCATTTTAAAGGGCCACAGGGCCGAAATTGAGCTGGGAAAAACGCATTTTACACACATGTTCGGACACATGTTGACTTTCTTTTTACCATAAAATGCCATGTTGCATAATGTCAAAATTTCTCCTCTTTCCCTCTTCTGTCCCTGTTTCTTCTCTTCAGCGTCCCTCGCCCTCTGACTCGCTTTTCCATTATGTCAAATTGCTCAAGGCGCTTTATAGGGGAATTAAAACAATTCAGACAAACGTGTGTTGAAGCTTTAACTGAAGTTTGTACAGAAAATGTTTGAGTCCCAAACACTTGGTTAAGATCAGGCCCTTCATTTCTTTTGAGTTGAATAAGGAAGTGTAAGGAAAACAGTGTTTGACACAAAAACTGCTCACCCCCTCAGTTATGGTGGCACAAATGTTTGTTTGGTACCCAGAATGCACCATGCTATATTCCACTTCCTGCTTTTGGGGCTGGCTGAGGTCCACTTGGCATTCACACACACATTAGAGTTCATTTCTATCGAACCAAGACCTGGGATTTTAGTGCGGCCAGAGTTTTTTTCTTTTCTTTTCTGATCCACATTAAAGTTTGATTGTGCATTCACATCTCCCTAGACGAATCAGACTTTCTAGGCAAATGAACTAAAGTTCGATTAAAGCAAGAAATGGCTTGTGTAAATGCATCTCAGAGTCAAAGTCCACGAATGGCATCAGTGAAAAATACACCAAGGTACTGATAACTAGCATATGTAAGAGCCCTGAAAAGGGGAATAATTGAATAAATGAGTCACAGACACTTTCTTTCCTCTTCTCCAGCTTGTATTTACTGACATATTGTAACTAACATATCTACAAAAATGATGATTCCAAACTTTAAACAGCATTGTTTTCCCATGAACCTATGAAGCAGACTAATATGACAGTAACATATACAAAATAAACAAAATGTCAGGTGCAAAGGCTGTTTATGGATTTAATACACAATATTATGTTAAATTCATACATGGATTAGCATCATCTGCTATCAGCTACCAGCTAATTTTGGCTAAACATACTACATGATAGTACAGCTGGCATAAAAAACATATTCACAATAGTACAGGTGAGTTTCAGTGTAAGCCAATACCTAAAGAGGGGAATAATCAAATAAAAGAGCCAGGGACACATTTTGCTGGTTGCCTGCGGTTACTACATCTACTAAATCAAATCACACATCAACATATATTTAACCCAAACTGCGGGCAAACGCATTGTAAATGTAAACCATGATATTCAAATCTGTAATGCACACGATATGCAGCTATGACCAGGAATGGTACATTTACCTCTAACGAATATACAAAGACATTTCTATCCACCACAAACACGCTTGAAACAAACCGAACTTTAGTAAAACAGAGAAGGCGTGTTCTATAGTCTTCAATGGTGACTTAGCACAACAGAAATGTGGCATTTGACAAGGTTTACAGGATCGCAGAGGAACGGCTCTGAGAGGACGCCTCGAGTCTCCTGCTTCCCGTCTCAGCCTGACAGGAAGTCTTTCTGAACAAACCGTCACACTGTAACACCCAGAGGTGTTCCACAACGTGCTACGCTGATATGTTCACATCGCTTGTGCGATCCCCAGAAGCTGTCTAACATGGGGACCGTTAAAATTGACTGAATAGTCAGAAATATGCTTATGCTGCATATATTACTGCGGTGATTTCCTGCAGTTTGCCGTGCAGTGGGCTAAATGTGTTCTTTTCCTCCACAGCTGGCATCCAACAACTCGGACAACAGCAGCCAGACGACTGCGGCTGACAACAAAGGTATGATTTCATTCAAAGACCTAAACTGAATAAAGACTTATTGTATTGTACTTGCCGTTTCCTCCCCTTTTGGATCTTGGGGCACTGACGGCTCTTTGCTCGCAGCGTGTGATGAATCGCTGGCGCAAGAGACACAAAAAGGTCGCGATGGATTTATGTCTGCTCTTCAACTTTCTTCTCAGTTGCATAAAAGCTTCCATTATAATGTCAAATGGCATATTTAAAATATAACTCAAGCTCTCTATATGGCGTCTATAATTTTCAAGCAAGAATGAAGAAGAATGTGTAAAAGATTTGATAGTTTAATGGTTAGAATTATTAGGGCCATTTTGCTGCATGTGTAGTTGCTGTAATAAGTTATGACTGATTTAGTGATTGAATAAGTTCTGGTCTGACTTTAAGTATTAAAGAACAATACAATTTGAAAAAGTGTCTGCTTAAAAAAAAAAAGAAGTTTCCGTTGTGCCGTTCCGGGTGTTTGACTTCATTTTAATGAGATGCTGCAGAGAGCGCTGGCTGGACTGGTGATGGTTTTCTCTGGTCAAATAGGAAACATTTGTCCAGAGATGTTGCAGACACAAAAAAAATATTTATATTTTATCTGCGTACATCTTGTCTGTTTACGCCAATTGGGACACAAACAAGGATCCGAGTCTGAGACCACGGCATCTTCCTAATTGAGTCATTGCCGTTTTAGCTGACGCCAACTTTAAATTTAGTCTCACAACTTGACACAGAAGGTGAGTTTCAACCTCCAGCTTTATCAAATATTTATAGCAGAAGCTTATTTTAAAGTTCTGAGGACATAAAAACCATTACCACTGATTATAAACAATCTTTTATTAGCTCACTTTGGCATTTTGAGTTTTCAAAAATCTCAATATTACCTGACACAAGTTCATTTGTAAGTTTTTTGAACCGGTCTTGTTTTTTTTCTTGAGATATGAAATGTTTTATAAATTAAAATTTTCAATCCAAAAGCAAAATCCTAATAAGATGCTGATTGGCACATATCTTCAAACAGCTGCAAACAGCTTAAATTCGAGGCTGAAACAGAATTTAAGATGATGACTGACAAGCAAGGCAAAAGCTTTACCAGTTCTTCACTAGAACGTTCTGGTAGTTGCAGAAATAAGCGTTCAATCTGTGCAGCACTAATTCAAACTGTCCACCCGTACATCGATCCCGCTGTCAGACGAACAACTTTCAGAAACTTTAAAAACGTGTCAGCGATGTCGGAAAAGTGCCCGATAGGCGTATTTGTAAATGCTTTTCTGCAACCTACTCTACAAATCTTCTTTCTTTTTCCTTTCACATTGCCCCGATCACCCCGTTTGACCTTCAATGACACCCGAAGTGTGTTCAACCGAAGAATCAAACTCCTGTTTTTCCATGAGCTAAGCAGCGTTTTGGCAGGAATCAGCCGGGTGCTCGCCAGGAGAAGTTTGGCAATGTGTAGCGTTGCTCATCAATAAGCAATTCCAGGATGGGGAAACTTTCCATCTATCAATGCAGCACCAACATATGGCACAGTGATGGATCTTAATGAGACCATCCTTGACTCTTCATTTGTTTGTGCCAAGTCGGTTGCAGAATACAGAATATTGAAAGTTTTTCCACAATGAGTCCGTCAGTGAAAAGTCTCATTTTTCTTTCTTGCTGAAAATGAAGTGTATTAAAATATCCATCTGTAAGGCAAGGTGCACCTGGAGAACGTTGCTGCAGTGCTTAGCAGCTATCAGATGTACAGTTTGTGTGTAAAGGGGCTGTACAGTAGTGGTAGGACTATTTATAGTATTCTGAGTCATTGTTTTTTGCTGTGTGCAGGTGGAAGTTTAATCCTCTCTAAAATTCCTGTATTCATGCTGCAACAAAATCTTTTTATTATTATTCAGGCTTCAACTAAATTTTGCTGTTTTTGTAGCATCTCCTATAAGAAGATAGCAAAGATCACATTTTTGACATAACATTACTACCTCATTCCACCAGTATTATGACTTTATTTTGGCAATGTTATTAATTTATTATAGTATTTTTTTTTTTTTACTTTGTCACATGGCATTTCTCATATTTTTAGGACTTCATTCTTTTAATATGACTTTGTTCTCACATATTACAACTTAATCCTCATATGTGTTTTGTCTTGCAGTATTATAATCTTTGGATTACAGCTACTTATGGTAACCAAAACACATTAAAACCACCTTAAACAGCCCAAAAGAATGAAAAAGTGTCATCTGTCACCGTCTCTCGATTTGAGTTTCGAGTTACTCTGAAAGGAAGAACACCAGGGTTTTTCCACTGAGTTAAAAGTTTTGAAATTTGCCCAGCAGATGTCAGCATATTCACCATGGAGGCCCTCTAAGTATTAATAAAAAACTCTTCACTTTATAGGATTTAAATAAAATTGCTCAAGTTAAAGTTTCTCAGCATGTCAATGTGGACTTCTTTTTGTTTTCGCTGCATGGTGAGCTTTTTGATTGCCATTGTTGGTTAATGTAACGCTGCAAAGTTATTAATAATTTAGTGTTTTTCTAGATTATTCCAAGTTTGGTCAAGTAGACATATTGGAAAATATTTTTTCTGTCATGGGAATAATAACAGATCAGAAATTATCTGAAAAAATGTAAACAGGGCCTGCCAAAATGCCCTGTGCCCGTCAGCTGGAGTGGCACAAGCATGTTGAGCAACATGGATTTACTCAATGCAGTATGTTAAAGTTAATTACGCTAAAATTAGCCACAATGCTAACGTTAGTCTAGTACTACCTGTGACATGTGGGGTATAACTAGTATGTTGTCGTACTTTGACTTCCTCTATTTGGTGTGCTAAATATGGATAATAAATAAGCAAAATAACTAAAACACATTATTTTAAGGAAAAGACTGATGCTAACATGGGCAGTGCATTGCTAATGATTGGGCTAACAGTAATGCACCGCCTTCTAATTTTTACTTTTGCGGAAGTGAAAATCAGATTTTTACTCTGTGGCCCTTGGTTATCAGGAAACACACTCGTCTCTTAGCAACATATTAACAACAAAAAGTGGTTTTGTTAAAAAAAAAAACCCGTAACATTTCTTCTGCTCTTCTGAAATTGTACTTATCTTTTTCAGAAAAGTGAATTTTATTTATTTATTTTTTTCTTCTTTTTTTTTGTCATTGGTGGTGGAATACCATAAAACAGATTTTCAACACAAAAGTAAAAATCTGATTTATACTCTGTGGCAACTCATGACTAGAAAAAAAGCCACTCACCTCTTTACACCAAATGAATAACAATATGGGGAACATGCAGCCGTGCGAGCTGCATGTTCCCCATAATGAAAGGAAGCAGCAGTTATTTTGAGGTGTAGAGAAATAGGGTTTGCAAGGCATTTCAATGCTCTCCTACACAATTGCTCTGATTAAATGTTTGTCTTTTTGTCTTCTGCTTTTCCAGAGAAGGCATCAGGACCAAAGCCTCAGGAACAAGAGGAGGAGGTCGACATCGACTTGGAGGCGCCGGAGACGGAGAAGGCAGCGCTCGCCATCCAGAACCAGTTCAGGCGCTTCCAGAAAAAAAAGAAGTAGACTGACTGATTCAAACAAACAAACAAAAAAAAAAACAGAAGAAAAAGGAAAAAAAAAAAGATATATTTATTTCAGCTGATGTACAGTTATTCAATCAACGACTTGCTAGTGTTTTGGGAGCGATGACGAAAGGATTTCAATTGTTCAGGATTTATTGTCACATTATGCAAAGTGTCAGGAAATGCCTTTTTGCATGACGGATCAGCTAAACGATGAGGACGATTTTGTAGGGGCAAGAAAGAGGCTTTAAAAGGAGGGGAAAAAAGCAGCAAAGATAATTTGGAATTTATAATCTAGCATGACAAAATACTGTAACCTCCCGTCACCTCATTAACCTTTGCAAATGTCCCCACGTATCATCGCCCGCTGCGCATCCGAGCCCTTTTTCCTCCGCTCCTTCCCTACACACAAAACCCAGCACACGCAAACACACACGGTCTGCATAGCAACAAACATCTCCATTATGACTTGACACAACAAGCAGTCAGTTAATGAAACGACGACAACACAATGAAGGAAGAGAAGCACACCCTCCGGTTTCTAGGTTTGTTCCGTTACTCTCTGTCTGCCTCTGTCAGGACAGAAATATCAGCCAGTAACCGTTCTCAGGTGTAAAAAAAAAAATAAATAAATCACCTCCAGAGCCGGCCAGATATTGGATATCCGCTCCATCCCAGTCTGATCTCAAAAGCGACGGAGGTGGTGGTCATGGAAACTGGCTGCTAACTCCCTCAGTTGGAGGCGGTTTCCTGCAGGAGGTGCTTAATGAGTGATGGGAGTTCAGGGACTTCATGCTTACACAAGTCATTAATCCCACACAGTGCAGCAAATGACTGACACATTAGCGATCAAGCGTTCGTGTGTCAACAGCTACTGCAACTTTAAACAGCCTTTCAGAAGCACAAGGTGCTGGTGACACGTTCGGCTCGACAGTTTATTCAATATTTACACAGGTTTTATCTCGAGGTTATTAGAAACGATTGCATGTTGGCTCTACTTTAAATTGTTTTGAGAGAATCTATAAGCTAGGACTGCTTTAGCCATGCCCAGGAGTTTTTTTTTTTTTTTTTTGCAACGTTTGTAATGTCAACATTTTCACGTTACCTAGTTTTTGTTTTGTTTTTTTAATTGAGGGAAAAAAGTTACCTACAAATATCTAGAGGGGTGCAACAAGGCATAGTATTAGCCCCCTAACACTTCTATCCTCTTTCATTATTGTCCATAATGGCCATAAATTCAATAAGTGGAATATCCTCTTTTGACTAAAACAATATGCTTGCTTTTGAACCAGTTTGGTTTAGTCGTAAAAAAACGTGGACTGTAGCTAAATTCAAGGCGCAACATTTCTCCTCTGGTATGCTGGATTTGTGCCGTCAAACTGTTTTAGCCATTTTTAGCTGATTGTAGTTTACCAAATATAGACTCGTCAATACTGCTCAAAAACATTGCTTTCCCTGGCTGGTAAAATGGTAAAATTCTATAAACTTCTTTTCTCAACCAGCTTGCTAAATACTGTATTATGATTTGGATATTCCTTTTCTGGAGAATGCTGATGTGTGTTTGCATGTTATTCAGCATGTAAACTAACATGTAGATATTTCCTAAAATCATAATAAAATCTTCTACCTTTCCCTTAGTGTTTCCTTCGGACTCAAGTTTGTGCAAATACTTTGCACGTTTGAGTTTGTACAATTCAGATTTTCTCGTAGTGATTTTGCCTAAAATCGGGGAAACGCGTAGAACGAGCTCGACTTTGCAAAACCTTTGATGGGCAACTGCAAATTAAAATTAAATGCACTGGAACGTTTGAGAAAAAAAACTTGTGAATGATTGCGAAATGTTAGAAATCGCAAAACAAAATTGAAAAAGTAACTGAATGAAAACGAAAAATCTGTTCGTTGTTGCAGGTTGGTGCATTGACGAGTTGGCTCTTTGTTACTTCTCCCGAGACCCAAAACGCTTAAACAAAAACCGCACACAGTGAAGAACCCTCAACCTCACTTAGTTTCAGGTTACTCGGAGCCACAGCAGGTAATTTAAACCTCTGCATCCTTAAATAAACTCTAGATAATGACAGAGTAGACAGCGGCCATGACCCAAAGTCCCGTCACTATAAGGTCATTCATACTGCAGTGGTTGATCGGAGAGTAAAGGAAACAGAAAACACTACTGCTTTTTTTTAAGTCTTATTCAAACTTACAGCACAAAAAATATAAGCACATTATTCCTACATTGCACATGTACTGTATATACATATAAAACATATATACAATAAATATTTGTCCTGCACCGCTACAACCCCTTCAATATATGTAGCACACTGAACTGCTTCTAAAAGCCAGATTTCTCTACACTGCTATAATAATACTCTTACTAATTAAAGGAATTATTATTGGATTCTAACCTCTTTTCTATATTGAGGACAGAAAGTGGCCACACTTCTCCCTCACTATTCCCCCGTTTCACTTTCTACATGAAGACGATTTGTTGGAGACGTCATCTGGGTTTGATAGCGAGCTCTTTTCTCCTCTACATGGAACCGACCTGGAAATCTTTGCCCTTTTCAGAAAGTACCCAAGGCTGAAGTTCTAAACTACAGACATAAACAGAAATTAGGAGAAATGAATGGCCTTACCTTCCAAGCACAATGGCTCAGGGTGTTATTACCAGCTGTCGAAGTTTAGCCTCAAAACATTCGCTCAAATTTAGCCTTTTTCAGTTTGTCGGTCCGGTTTGACAGATATTTGATGAAATTCAAGCTTGGTGAGTTTGTTTGCCCAATCCCAACAACGTGTCAGTCAGATTTAGATATCTCCTCACTTTTCATCTGCTTTCAGGTCAAAGACGTCTTTTACGAGTCTTAGCAGGAAATTTGCTCAGGGTTTAGCACGCAAAACCTTGTGAAGCTAAAAACTCATAAATTTGTGTGAAATCTCAAAAAGGTTTTATTTTGTTTTTCAGTCTGTTACTGTGATTCATTTGTGATCTGTTAGCTCGTCAGTGGACTGATGGAAACATCCGGAGACGTCGAGAAGTAGCTGCTAGCATCATTTACTCAAGGCCCAGACAGAGCTATCCTGAAGAAATTAGTATAATCTCTTGCAAACTACATAAATATGATCATAACTCTCTTGTAAAGACATAGCTAGACTCATTCCGTGTAGGATGATAGCCAATAGGTTTTAGCATTACGATTATAGGTTAGCGTAGCCCGATTCTCTTGACAAGAGAAAACCCAAAAACAAATAAATTAGATTTTCCTTTTTGGATCAATACGGTACTTTTATTTATTTTGTTTTCGAGGAAGAGCTAAAAAGAGTTTTGAGGTTTATATCATGAAGAAGTCCCACACTTGAAGTTCTTCCAGTCAGACCCAAACTTGGCTTGTTCACTAAACAAAAACTCAAGTGAAGTAATGTTCACGTGGAACACGTCTGCTCCGTTGTGACCGCAGACATGTTCTGTGACTGTTCGGACTCTCGGTCGGGAGAGGCGGTAAATAGCTACCTGGTAGAATTTAAAGAACCTTAATGTTGCTTGGCAACTGAGTCAGCTGGAGAAGTAACGCCACGCCGGTCATTTCAATGTGAAACGTGACTTGTGATAAGCCCGCAGAAAGCTGAGCCAGTCAGATCAGCACAGAGAGCGGACCAGTTCGTCTGGAACTCCACGAGGGGAGAGAGGAGTTTGGATCAAATTCACCATAGAAGAAAATAAATAATAACAATAAAACATAAAGCCATTCATGTTTCACCTCTTCATTATCAAGTCTGCATGCAGTCAAATCTTAAAATACAATGAAGTCTATCTGCGTTCTACAACAACCAAGCAGAGAGTTTCACGTTTTCTCTGCGCTATAATAGCCAGTTCTCCAATACCTTACTGTGTATTAGACTTATGAATTGTTGATAAGCCATTTGTATGGGTGCACTTTGCTTACTTAGCTACTGTGGTAATCACAAGATAGATGCTCCTGCATTTCAGCATGTTTAAAGTGTAACTATGAGCATTAACAAGATGTTTCAGGTCAGATCTGCCAAGAACTCATATCCATGTTTTTATTTACAATGTTTTTAAATGTATATCCATTCTAATGTTTTTTTGGGCATTTTTTATAGCTGTTTTCTACGACTTTTAGCTCCTGCTTTCCACCCCAGAGCAATTCAGGTCACTTGTTTTTTCTTTTCTTTTTCCCTTTACGCCTTTCTTTTTTCAAAGCAGTTTTTTTTTTTTTTTTGCTTTGTTAGCTTGACCTCATTCCACTGTTTCCCCCCCCCGAAGGCAGCCAAACGCGGGGTTCGGCGAGCACAGCTTGCTCACCGTGAACGAGGAAAGGCTGGGGCGGAATTAAAAGCCCGTCTCATGGCCGCGATCATGAATGGAGCAGCCATGCGTGCGCTTCATCCGAGATGGCTTAAGTAAGGTCCCCCTGCACCCCCAAAACCCTCCCCACTGACGCCGCGGCAGATCGGATCTCGGCGACAGACGGCCGAGGCTTTTCGTACATAATGTTCACTCTCCCCTGATGTTTGGTCGCCGTCTCCCTAAGACCGACGCTCGCTTGCGTGTTATTCTCCGTTTGCATACGCTTATCTTCATCCACTTCTTATTCTGCTTGAGAAGAGTCTGAGTGATAGGGGGATGTAATTGTTGTGGTGTGCACAAAGTGGATTTTTGGGGCTCAGCTTTACAGCCTAGAGATGACATCTAAGCCATACTTTAGAGAACAAAAGCATATATTTAGATAATCTCTTCTTGCACATTCCTTCTTTTATGTTGTCTGACAAGCAGCTGTGATGTAACCTCCTCCCCATCCCCTCTCCCAAAACGAACACGTTGTCTCCCCCTACCAAACGCTACAAAGATACGGATCTTTCCTGTAAATTGTAAGCTGCTGGACCTTAAACACAACAAGAGTAGGAGTGGGCATCCAGCTCGCGTCAGAGATGATTGTCAGCACACAAAGTGTGGCGAGTGGGCAATATCTGTTCCTTCAGGGAGGCATCCAGCAATCAGGAAGCTCGACAGACCCCTCCACCCCCTTCCCTCAACCCACTAAAATTCTTACTGCATCATTAGTTCTTCTACCATAATCGATGAATTATTTATTAATGCTTTTCTGTAACTTATGTGGATACCTGTGTTGTTGTGATCTTCTCCAACTGTTGTGTTCTGATGTGAAGGCATGTACAATCCATATTTGTATGTTTAAGACAATAAATTTCCCTTCCGTATACCGACATTCTGATCTCAAGTGCGTTGTTGGACCTTTACAGACAGGTTTTGATCCATAAAAATTAAAAGAACCAGAAGTGCCCAATGTCCCTTGAGTACGGACTTTGGGGACCACTGCTCTAGACGAACTACTTTGATCGACTAACCAGGGCTGCTGTGAATGCACCCTTACAATAGTCATAAAAAATAATACTGTTTCAAACTCCCACTTACTTTGAGTCCATTTCTTCAAAACCAATTTACTGCCTAAAGAAGAGATCTTTCGGACTGGACCCCCTGAAGAGGATGCTGGTCTGAGTCACCCTCATCCCAACCCCAAGAGGAGCCACTTTCAATGCGGTCTCCTCTGGGTGCTGTTCCAGTTGAAGCACGTTTATGAACGGCATCACGTAACTTTGCTTTGCTCAGTAATGAGCTGGAATTGAGGAATTTGGAGCACTCAATTATCCACAAGGTAAATGGGACGTTGAGTCTTTGCGTATCACCTTGACCAGTTTGTTTAAAATTACACATTGTAAAACACATCTGTATTTGCTCGAAGTATGACATGATGACATCGTTGCAAAGATGAGTTACAAAACTGAAATGGCAAATAGAGAAAGATGAAACATTGGAAAATAAATTAATTCCTATGTTGGTTTATACAGTTTCGAACACCAGCCCAACTACCAATTGCGTTTATTTTTGGCAAGACTTGAAAGATGTTTCATACTTGCTTTCACAGCCAACTTTAGATCGCCCTTTTTTGAAGCAGGTGTGACACATTTCCAAGGTGATGTGTCACACCGTGATGGATGGATGTGTCAAAACATGCAGTGGAAGTCTTCCTTTTTATGCACCAAAACGTTGAGTGAAAAATATGACCAAATTTGAAAAATTATGAAATAGAAAGGTTGAAGTATGTAGCACTTTCACAAGATTGTAACACTCCTATAAAATATTAGGAAATTCATAACTATTACAACCTAAGGGTTTGGATTGATGCCTGAATCAGAGACGTGCGGTCAGGGAAGAATACTATAAGATCATTTATATTGCTATTTTCATCCTGTGTTTTGTACTACGAAGTATTTATATTTAATTTATCTTTACCAGTTTTGATTCTTCTTTTCTTCAAAATCGCTGCAGTGAGCTGAGCCTCACCTGGATTGATCAACCTGTCAAACTGCACTGGCTGCCACTCGATCAGAGCATGTTCCTCCTGTCTGCACGCCAATAAAATGGTTAAAAAGTTTTAATATATAAACTGATTTTCCATCATTTAGCTGCTATATAATGTACAGCTATATAATGTACTGTACATTATATAGCACCAACCATGTGTGTAACATGGTTCGTGTGCTGAGGAGCGAACAGACTCGGGCTGAGGCAGGCAGTTCTCCTGCCTCATGGCAGGGGGCGCTCATGATCCCAGACACTGTGTCTCCACAACTGCAGAGTAACTGCAGCGAGCTTATTTACTATTCAGTAAATAAATGAAGCTACGAGAAAAAGGTGGTTTTGAGTACTTCAGCGGTTTTCCCCTTTGCTGTGCAGCATAGCGCTAAATTAATCATATCTATATTTCCAAGTTTCATTGAGTTAACGAATTTATTCTACCATGGCAGTGCGGCTATGGATGGCATGTGAAAGTATCATCTTTTTGCCCTTCAATGATGTCCCCATGCACAAAATGTCCAAATGTGAACAATAACATGCAGGGGGTCTGATGATGTCAGTGCCTCACTAGCTATAAACCCCACCGCACGTCACTGGTTTGAATGTATGGTTGTGTTAGCTACAGTTAGCAGTAAATGTAAACTGAACGGTATTAAAGAATGGTCCTGCGTGAAAATGCCAAATGAAGTAAATGTCCTGTAGTTGCTCAGTACGCAGAATAAATGCTTTAGGATAAACTGAGTTATGGATGCTGCGCACTGTTTCGGTCAAGATAAAACTTCAAGAGAGCTAGAAATGAAACCAACTTGAGGTTCATCGGCTTATAGCCCGCCTTTGATCCTCTTTGTGTTCTTAAACTGGCAGCTTAAAGCATCTTTACTCAATAGTTCTATTTTTGGACATTTTAATTTAAGCCTTGAAGTTTTCATTTCCATTAGAGCCTGAGATCTTTAGCCTCGGATGCCTCTCTCAATCGCAAATCGTGGCGCATTATGACATACGAAGATAATATGCCAAATTGCACATGATTATACGATGGAAGATTAGGTCGGACAGAATGAGATCAGATGGCAATCCGAGGGCAGGGGAGATGATGCCGCTGTCAACCTTTCTGCGCTCGGCTGTTTATGCAGGATGTGGCTTTAAAAAAATCCCACATTGGCCTGAATATGCATGCTCTCATTTCACATTGGAATAAAAAAAAGGCACAAGTCATCAAAGGGACAAAAGCCAAGGGATGCATGAAAAGGTTTTACCTGATATGGGTATGATACGCATATTAGGGTGAAAGGATTGACTGGAGATGATTCACAACCTCCAGTCAATCCTCACACAGAGGAGGGGGATGGAAGGGGAAAATGTGCTGCAACAGGCAAGATCTGAGGGGAACGGAGCAGCTTGCAAATTGAGTGTTGCCTGTAAACGTGGTGAAGCTTCACTTCACAAAACACACAATGTCCCAAAGACACGCTTTAGTCTTTGGTTCAAATAGCAAAAAGATGGAAATGCGTTCATAAACCATTTACGGACTGCACGGTGGCGCCGTTGGTAGCTCTGTTGCCTTGCGGCAAGAAGTTCGATTCGATTCCTGGGTCTTTCTGCATGGAGGTTGCATGTTGTGCCATTGGGTTCTCTCTGGGTATTCCGGCTTCCTCCCACAGTCCAGGTTTGATGGGTCTCTTTAGATTCTCTTTTGGTGTGAGGTGTGTGCATGCATGGTTATTTGTCCTGTTTGCCCTGTCCAGGATGACCTTGTCCGATGACTGAAAATACTGTTCCCTGTTGACTACTTGAGATAGGCACCAGCAGCCCTCACGACCCTTGGAGGGCTGCTGGTGCAGCCCTTTGACATTTTCTCTTTGTCAAGCTTCGAGGGGAACCTTTTAGTAAGTCTCTGATTTTCAGGTACGTCCCAGTAGCTTCAGCTACTTCCGTGTATTCAGGGGTGTCTTCAAATTGAACAATGCCGGCTGCAAATTTGCTCCGATGAGGAACAGCTATGATCTTCTCATGACTAGACAAAACATCTCCAGCCTCTTCATTGAGGATTTCTGCATTTTGCCTGTCAGGGCTGTCATCTTGGAGTATGACAGACTCCAGGGGCAAGTGTTTAAGTTTCTGTTTTCCCCAGTAAAATCCTCTAACCCCAAAACCACGATTGCAATTTAACAGTGTCTGACACCATTAAAGGTTTTGGTATTTACCTGGTACTGTGGACCACCCTGGTGATTTCTCATTTATTTCAGGACAAGTTCTCATGGAGTCTGAAAAAAATGGGAATTTAAGGGTATACCGGCCCTTAACTGGACGGAATAAGGAGAACTCAAACATCTAGACTTTATTTTATTTCCCCAATGAAATTGGTTTCAGATTCATTGTGAAAATTTGTATCATCGTTCATAACAAGTCTTCCTGTTCGGTGACCGGCCAGGATGAGAGTCATTCTGAGAAATCGAGTTCAATGGGATTCACAGAGGGGAGAGAGAAAACCACTCAAGTCTTCTGGATCTGGTTCTGCTCTGCTCATCCCCAGAACCCAACATGGAGAAGCAACATTCTATGCTCCACAAATCTGGAGCAAACTTCCAGAAAACTGCTAAAACACTGAGTTTCTTGGACCCAAGGCGAGAAACCCACCCATTAAGAGTTTCCTTTGGTTAGCAGTAAGTCGAACATTTATCAATATATTTGTTGATGATTGTTGTTGGTTATTGTATTATGTTTTCTCAGTGCAAAGCACTTTGAGCAAAATATTGGAAATCCATATTTAGCCTGACAATCAAGATCTGTCACATAAAATCCCAATATAACACACTGACGACATGCTGAAAAGTTCAAAAGATGAGTATTTTTGAAAGGTTTCTTAAGAAAAAAAACAAACTGTCCCCTGTTTGGGCTCCAACAGAGCTGTAAATTAGGCACATTATGCAACCGGTAGTAATTTTACGCTAGATCCTCGACTCAGCATGAATGAGCTGCCCAGGTTTCCCTTCTACAGTCTGTGCTGGTGAGACACTTGTTCACAGGACAGACTGCTGATGTAGCTGCCGGGTCATTTCATCAGTTACGCAAACACTCCGCCGTAGGTTTAGGCCCAACTTTCGAACAATCCGTCTTCCTGCACGTCCGTGAGAACGGGGGGGGGGCTTCACTTCCTGGTCTTCCAGGAAATATCCCACCTGGGAGCGAGCTGAAATGTCACGCTGGGCCTCGGAGCTCGAGCTGCTTAATTGCCTTCCCCACCCGGGGTTGCTGTGGGTTTATCGTCTCACCGGAGGGGCTTCTGTCCTCCGGTTCCTGCGGCACAGCGAGGTTATCGGTAACACGGGGCGACACTGTCTGCGCTGACTCACTGACGCTCGCTTAGCTCTACAGGGTCCTCCCGAAGGAGGAGAGAGCGACTCGTACTGAGGAAGCCGGAGAGCGAAAACCGGGGAAAGGAGGTAGAGGGGTGGGGGGGAGGACGGCTCAAGAGTGGGTCTGACTTCTATTTTTGAACCTTTTGGACGAGGTTGTGGAAAAATGAAGCAAAACAAAAGGGGGAGAAGAGGAGTGGAGGGGAACGCACAGACAGGCGCACGAGGCAGATGAGATTGCCGGCTACAAAGGAGAACTGCTGGAGAGGAAAGAGAGAGAGAGGAAATGAGGGGAGGAATATATTTACCTTGAGTGACGCAGGGAGAGAAAGCAGAATCCCCCCTCCACACACACACACACACACACACACACACACACACACACACACACACACACACACACACACACACACACACACACACACACACACACACACACTCTAAGAAACTGGAGCTGATGCGACATAATCTCTGCAGTAGGTTTGCTTTAGGGGCCACCCTGAAAATCAGGAACTCCCTGATAAACATCACCTATAGGGGGAATTGTGCATTCAGGGCCTCACAGTGATAATCATGAGGTCAAATATAACCTGAATTATAAAGCATAAAGCACACATAAGATTATTGGAAATCCATAAACAGAGCCGGGGAGATATATGCTGACAGTAAAACCAGCCGGTGATGTGAGGATAGCCCTTCTGTATTATTGATGGGGCAGAGCAACAAAGACCGCTAACTGTTAAATCACACAACTTGGGTAAGGACTTGCAGTTTGCTGCAGTTGCTTGCAAAGAGAGAGAGGGAAAAAAACGTGTTTTTTCTGTTGTTTGTGCCTTGAAAGCGTTGTTTCTCGCTGTAAACTCTGCAAATAACAGGAGGATTTCTCAGTTTTGCTTTGTTGTGCTAAATTGCTGCTATGGGCAACAGCTTCAGTTCCCATATAGGCTAAAAAATGCTTCATGAATGTAAAGTGCATTGGCACAGCATAGAGTTTATACCATTGTCAGCGCTAGGCTAGGCTGCCCACTAGTGGTAAAAATTCTGAATCGCAGCCTGCAACCCTTCTATGATGGCATAAACTGAAAAAAAGACCACACAAAAAACATCACATTTTCTATATAAATAGAAAATATGTATACCATTTAGAATTGAATAAATTATGAAACGGTAACAAACTAACTTGTGTTCATGCACCTTTTCCTGCCTATCCACAAAGAGCAACTGAAATCTCAATCTCACAACTAGTCTGGTATCCCCATCTTTCCGTCTCCAACCCAGTACTAATTTTAATTCATCATACTCTCCACAAATCCTAGCCTCCAACCTTAACCTCTAATCCATCTTCTTCTTCTTCTAGAGCTCTCTAGGAGGAGACTGAGCCATGAACATTGATTACAGTCCATGTTTAAGATTCTAATGTGATTGAGTCACTTCTTTCTCAAATGGAATGCAAACGGACGTTTAAACAGATTTGTTTTGACCTTCGAGTTCCATCTAAAGAAAAGGATGCGAACCGCCGAACCGAATGATTCAAATGAAGCTAAGTAAATTTTACTTAAACTGTTAAAACATTTCAAAGACATTAATGGTACATCAATTTTCACAGCCCGGTTTCATCGACAGATGAGCAGGCCGAGGCTTCGGAGTGTGAAAACAAAACGTGCTAGCTCAACACACCTTAAGTTTTCACATGGCCGCATTGGTTGCCAAGGTAACCAACCACAACGTGGGCAACTCTGCATGTCCTATAAAATTATTGGAGGCTGAATTTTACATGCATTTTGTGAATCAGGTTTTACAAACAAACGAGAACCACTGTGGTGTCTGTTATAAGCCTGGCGGCCCGCCAGGCTTTACGAGACCCCAGCAATGACCTGTAGTCGCGCTTTCCGAGGTGCATTGAGCGAGCGGTGAGAACGATTTATATGTGTGGACAAAACATCAACGTTATGCGGACTTTCCATCTCAACACGCTGCCCAGCATGTGGCTCAGTCTTTCCTGTAAAGTTCACGTCTTTGGTCCCGTTAGCGGTTAACGAACCAGCGCTAACCTCATCGTCAGCCGGCGAGGAGCTTTCGCGCTCTCCTGCTCGACACGCTTCACGCTGGTTTTATATTATTTTATTGTTATTTTTAGTGTAATTTTATGGCTGCACAATGCGTCAAACCATATCAAATGCTTCGTCTGCTTAGTCAGCCACAGGTAATGCGCGCAGAGATCGGAAAAACTCGAGCAACAAACTTGAGCAGCCAGAACAGTTTCTGTGTCCCCTTATTAAAAACTCAATAGACAGAAAGAGCTACTAAAGCCACATTAGCAGCATTAAATTAAATCCCCCATTTGTTGCGCATCCCTGAGCGCAGTACAGCGGATTTGAGGCCTAAGGCAGAATTTGACCTTTGGCTTGGCTCTGTGGTGTCTGCAGGGATGAAGAAAGTGTTTAACTACCTTATTGGAACGGATTCGAATTCACCGGACAGTAATGTGGAGAAATGTCCACAAACTGACCCGGCTGGGAAGTCAGGGGACAGTTTCAGACTTAGGGAATGATTCTTCCATCCTTTCCAAGGAAAAAAATTGAGTCGTCACAGACATTCATTTGTCAAAGAATTCGTCTCTAAATTGTAAGGATTCCGTTGATTTTGAGCTTCAACGTTCCCCAAATGAGGAACGCTGGAAGGGAATGTGTTGAACGGAAGACTGGAAGGTTGCCATGAGTCACATTTGGTCCTTAAACCTGTATGAACGACACGTGGACTCTGAGTCACAGGGACGTGAAGATCTACTTTGTCGCAGTTCGCAGCCATTCCACTCTACGCTTTCATTTCGTCCTCCGGGGGGTTGGTGTGTTTGTGAATTATTAAAAGGGACAGATGTTTCTCTTTTAAAGAGAGGCCAAGATTTGCTTCTTCACCTTCACAAAAAATGTAAAAATCTCACACAAGATTTACCAAATATATGACTTCAAAATGAAAATCGTCTGAAATGATTACAAAACAAGACAAAAGAAAAAAAACTGATTAAAAAGTTTGACGACGATAGAAGTCGCCTGGCATGTTTAATATCTGAGGTTTTGCGACAGTAACTGGGAATTGTCATGGAAGATTGTATCTCCAACATGGACCCAGCGCATTGGGATAAATTGTTTTCAACAATAAGGGACTTTGTAGAGGCTGGTCTCGGGTCTGACCATCCCTCCTGGTGCTGGAGGGATGGTCAGACCAACTCTCGTCCCCGGGGTTGGTGGAGTTACTGCAGGAGACGGAGCTAATAAATGTGGCTGGCACTTTAAGGATGCATCATATTCACACCAGTCTTCTTTTGTCCAGTTTTATTGAACTCTAGTTCGTTTGCCTAGAAAGCCCAATTGGTTTGGGGAAGTGTGAATGCGCAATCAGACTCCCATGTGCATGAAAAAAGCCAACTCGGGCTCGGCTGGTTTGACACAGAGCAGTGTGAAAGCGAAGCTGGGCTGCTTAGAATTGCACTAATTTTGCAACTTTGGCTCCCAATCGAACCGAGTCAACCGGGTGTGAAAACACAGAGACTTTAGTGGCAATGTTGTTGTTCTCAGTTTTATTTCTGCTCCTCTTGTTTTTCTCTCTGTGTCGGTTATCCGGGCCGCCACGTCAAAGAATACAATCTCAAATTTTCCAAATTCAGTGGAGCTTGACCGCTACTTCTGGATAAATCGACCAGGCCAGATGAGCCTGGTGGGTTTGTTGTGTTTCCAGAGTCCTGGTTCTTCACAGAATACGCTCTAGTCAAACAACGCACAAATCACTCGTCCAGTTTCGGGGCTTTGAGTGTTTACTCTGCCATGACAACAAAAGGCAGACAAGTTTGGGTGTGCCACGCTGACAGTGGGAGGAGCCACGTCAGGTTTCAGGAAGAGCTGCGACTGCACCTGCTGCTCTTAGACTCCTGGAGGCCGGTGGAAGAGAAGGACCGCAGCGCTCCACGTCAGAGACCAAATTAAAAAAAGAAAACATGAGTAAGTTCTGTTTCACATGTTCTCTTAGTTCTCATCGTGTTCATGTTTCATGTGGCATTTGAGACAATAGTTACTACACAAACCTTGACTGAACTTTCATTTATTTCTAAGTATTTTATTGGTAGTTAAAAAACAAGTATTTGTTTATTTTGCCCGAAATCAAGAGATTCTGACTGAAAGGGCTATCAATTTGACTAGCAGTTTGATTTAAGCGGCTGTACGTGTTTTGTCTGCAAACGTGTGTTTTCTCCTGAAGCCAAATCAGGAGCCGTGGGGCCAGAAGGTCCAGATTGTCTGCATTCCTTAGATAGTCTCTCACCCTCCACGGGACAGAGTGACTTTCAAAAAGAAGAAAAAAAAAAAAAAACCTCCAAGGTGGTAAGAATTCTTTGTTACAAAATCATCCATGTCACATCATAAAATCAGTTATGAAACTCAGTCCAGGCCTTTCCTTATCTTTCCTTTATCTCGCCTGAACGACCATCCTGATTTCTGTAGCCGCGAGTCTAAAAACGCCGACATCTGCACATGTGGGGTCAAACGGCTGATGTAACACGACCCATTTCTGGTGCTGCCTGGATGGTTTCAGCTGTTTGCATTCAGACAGGAAGTTCAACTGTGTGTTGGTTAAAAAAAATGAAAGAGAAGTTAATAGTTCTTCATTTGAAGTATTATTCACTCTTCTTTTGCAGAGGTTTAAAAATAATCTAACATCGACTTGTCGACTATGAAGAAATATGAACATGTGATTCCATAGATTATGTTTTTCTGTTTTACCAGACTTAAAGGTATTTTGGTTTCAACAAGAGACACTGCTGTCGTATTCCAGAAGGGTCCACATGCAGATGTGGAGATTGAAACCGCAGACAAAACGCGTTTTCCAGAAAGCCGTGTACACGTGAATCAAATTGTGCGTCAGATTTCAGCGTTTCTAAATGTGCGCGTTTTTAATTCACCAAAAAATATTCAGCCAAGGGAAGAAGCAGTCTGTTCAAGGCAAAACATTTCAAATAAAACGGAGAAATGCTTCCAGGACTTTGTTTTGTCTTTTGCGAACATTATTCTCATTAAAAAAAGAACTGGAATATTTGGACATTTAATTATAAAGTTGTACGTTTTTTTGCCGACTTGAACTGAGTGATTTAAATCTCACCTACAGTTATTTTTGAGGGATTTTTGGTGACTGATCTATTCATCCGAATAACTATTATTTCTTCATATTGTGGTTTTCTGACTACATCGTTGCTAAAAAATAACAAATTTTCTATTGAGTGGTTGGATATTTATTTTCTTATCAAATTAAATGATGCAACAACCTGATTCCTGTGACAGATCCCCCCTGAGTTCATTGTTATTCCACTTTAAATCGAGCCGATTTAACGATATCGAACATTTTGAATTTGTTGGCCGTTTATTCTGCTGTATTTCTGTGGAATTTATTGTGATACTAAAATTGAAGACAAAAAGTTTTTTTACATTCTTTGCTGATTTTTCTCGGCAATTTGATGGCTTTGACTGCTTCTCGCTGCAGTCAAATAAAACTCTCAAATAATATAAAGAAGTGTGATTATTAAATAAGCTGGACACAGTGATAGGATTTAATCATATTTTATAAATGTATCCATCTTTATAGATGCTCGCATGGAACCAAAAGGGCGAAAGTAGTAAAAGTAATTTATAATTTCTTAATTAACCGAGATTTATAGTGGTCAATGTTGGGTTTGTTAACCTGAACATATAAAGAACCACACTAGAGAGTAGTATCACTTCAGCCTCTGCAAAGTCTTAGTGGTTGGTGCCTTAGTGTCTCCAACCCATCCCCCTGCAGCAGCCTGGTTTTATTCAAAGCGGGGCGGGGGTCGGTCATAAAACAGAAACCTAAAGATAAGGGGGTAGCGGGGTGTCTCTGAACTGGCTGAAACCGGTTTGTCCAAGAACAGGATGGTCCACCTCACCCTGTTTCCAGCATGGAGTAGAGAGACAAACCTATTCGTGAGACAACTATTTGCAAAACCCTGTCAAAATAAATGAAAAAAAAAAAAAAATGATACAACGATGAGAGGTTATTCACCAAAATAACAACATGACTGACGGCTCATCCTTTTGGTTTTGTTGTTTTTAATGGGCAGTTTCGGTGCAAATCCCAGACCTGTTTGTTACTCATCATAATTGCAGGTGTAAAAACAACAAACTGCACAATTTCTATTGGCAACTTTTGTCAGCTTAACACTAAAGTTGATGTTTTTGCATAAAACTTCTTCACCAGTGTCTGTGGAGGCTGATTTTGACAAATCAAAAACAAGATTCGTGCTTTGGGATGAATTTAGGGAAGTTTTAGTAAGGATCAGATTTTAAGACATCAAGCTTTGTTTTGAAACAGTACATTGGTAGATCCCAAAAATTGTGTGGAATCAACGACATAATACCCGAACTTCCACACAAATTAGGGATATTTCTCACTTTCCCTTAAAAGACCTTTACTCAGCTATGAGCAATATCCCCAAAATGTTGAAACCTTTCATTTGTCTGGTTCCCAGGTATCAATACTCCGACTGGCCGGGCCCTCACCGAGGACCAGTTCACCTGCTCCATATGCCTGGAAATATTTGTGGAGCCCGTGTCGACACCCTGCGGTCACAGCTTCTGCAAGGCCTGCCTGCAGGGCTACTGGAACCACAGCAAGAAGTTCTCCTGCCCCATGTGCAAGAAGAACTACTCCAGAAAACCAGAGATGAGCGTCAACCGGGTCCTGGCCGAAATATCCTCCCAGTTCCAGGGTCTGGTGGTCTCTGGCGGTGCCTCGGGAAGCCCCTCGCGAGGCGGCTCAACGACTACGAGCTCAGACCCGGGCCACAGCGGCCCTCCAGCTCTGGACACCGGAGAGTTCGCCCGGCCCGGCGACGTTCCCTGCGATGCCTGCATTGGGAGGAAGCTGAAGGCTCTGAAGTCCTGCGTGAACTGCCCTGGATCCTACTGCGAGGCCCATTTGAGGCATCACAAGAAGGTCCGTCTTCACACCTACCTCGACCCGCAGTCACGACTGCCTTTGTCCGCTCATTAACAGGTATTTCCTGCGTGATGTAGGTCAAGACTCTAACGTCACATTTCCTGATCGAACCCACCTTTCACCTGGAGGAAAAGATCTGCAAGAAACACGAACGCCTCCTGGAAGTGTACTGCCGCACCGACCACACATGCATCTGCAAGGCTTGCGCCGAGGCCACGCACAAATCCCACGATATCATTTCCGTCGACCACGAGTTTAAGAAAAAGATGGTGAGCTGTCGCCATTTTCTCCTATTCGAGGTGAAGGTGTATTATATAATCCTGCGGTTACTGAAGGTGTGCAGTCTAAGTGGTGAGGACGTCAATTTGTCAAGATAAGACAGCGGTGACTTATTGCTGCTGATATAAACCTCTCACTCAGATTTGCATTAAAGTCCGACAGTCAATTAACAGGTTGAACACTGATTTTAACAACCAAAATCCTCCATTTTTCCCTCCCTCAGACCAATCTGGGAAAGAAGAGGTCAGAGTTGAAAAACCTAATCAAAGAACGAGCCAAGAAACTGGAAGAGATCAAGCAATCCATCAAGGTCATCAAGGTGAGTCCACAGCACAATGAATATGTTGGTGGGTTACTGTGTAATAAGAGCCAACATCTTACAATGGAAAATCCAAGAAGACCATAGAAATCGACTTTGATTTCTACGTATTTCTTGTAACCAAACAAAAATTTCCAAGTACTGAGGATTGTGTGAACTAAAGCCAAGGCTTTAATAAATTAAAGTTTCAATACACACAGGTCAGACAGTTTAACCCTCTCCAGGCAGGTATTGCAGATTTGCAACAACTTAGCCAGTCTTTTCAAGTAATTTGAGCCTGAGAGGGTTAAAGTCTTCCTAATGAGATGCCAGAGGACAGGCCATGCTCACTGGAGTTTCTCTTTTAACCTGCAGTATGAAACACAGAGGAATGTAGGGCTGCCCCTCCCCCACCCGTTGCGTATACTACTAGTCAGCTGGGTGAAGGCGGCTCAAGTTTGCCGTCATTCAATCGAAAGAAGAGTTTCAAAGTTTGGAAATATTTGTGGTCACTCAGAACAAAGCAATGTTTCTTCCAAGTTTTGGGAAACTTTACAAGAAAGAGGCAAACTAGTCTAACACTTGAAAACTAATGCTAAATGAACATTTTAAATCATGTCATGTTTTCATTGGATCTATTTATTTTTTTACCTTTTGTTCCTTTTTATCCTAACGTGAGAATCTCACGCCTGAAACAAACCTGTGTTTGTTTTTCGCAGCCAATCAGATTCAGTCCTCAACCTGTTCCCAGTGGCTGTTAAACATTTACCCCGACTACAATGGAGCGCTTTTAATCTTCCAGAGCTTAAACGCTTCACCAATGCTTCCCTGTTCAAGGCTGGATTGTTAACCACCAGCTGATAAATACCCCACAGTGCCCCGTTTGCCCCCTTCATTCTGCCGTCTCACTTCACCTTGGCAGAGAATAGGAAAGACGTTCCGGTTCTGGATTTGGTTCTCTCTCCGGTTTGTTTGTTTTTCTCGCCTACATGGACTCCGGTCCCTGTTCCGACGCCGTCCAACCGGTGAGACCGGTGTAAACGCTTCACCGTTTGTATTCTTTCACCTGCGAATGCTCAATTGCTCAGGAGAAGAAGAGAAGGTCTGGAGGATCACACACCTGAACGGTTTTACGGGACAGTCATACAAGCCAAACCGTGGATAAAAATGTCATTGGCCAAACATTGAAATTGATTCAACATTCGTTTTCAAGTGTTACTAGAGGAAACGGCTCATCAGAATGATATTTTTAAATAGAATTCTCATTTCTTTTTACGGCGTTTTTAGTTCTACGTGTCTTGTTCAGGTGAAAGTTAACAGGTTTATTGAAACTCTTTGCTTCATGTTTTGCTTTGTCAAATACAGTTGGTGTTAAGTTACTAGGAGTCAATACAGCCTCAGTGTCTTTCTGTTCACTGTAAACACCCTGCTGTGTGTGAGTGTATCTGTTTATGTTCAGATATATTTGGATCTTATGGAGGCAAAAACTTCTCATTGTGGCCTTTCTGAATTGGATAGCTAAAAACACTTACCTTAATAAAAAGCACACACAATAGTTAATTGTCTGTTCGAATTAAAATGCTTCTAGGATCAAGACATTCACTCCGATACAGAGAGAAGTTTGGGAGTGGAAAGCTGTTCAACCCGCCTGTCCGGTTGAGCGGCGACTGGCAGACAGACTCTCAGGAAATACGGCCTATATTTCACATCCTGAGATGATATGGTTTAGTTTCAGCCTGAGGGATACAGTGCTAAAAACTGCAGGAAATATAACATTATCTTGGTATCTTAAGTTTCAGTTTAAATTCTATACATTTTCTTCTAAATGTTTTTTTTAAGCTTCTCTCATGTCACGTATCAGGAGAAACCAGAAATGAACCGGGTTTTGAGGAAGACAAAATTTGAAATGACAAGAATAATAATAATAATTAAAGAAACAAAATATTTGGCAGCTTCTTAACCTCTTATTCTCTTATTTCTTTTGAGTAAGTTTTAGTTTAAATTCTATACATTTTCTTCTAAATGTTTTTTTTTGTCCTTTCATAATGCCAAACTACAGTACAAAATGCTTCTGATTTTTAAAGAATAATAATAGAAACATACAGTTTATTGTACATTACTTTAACAGCTGGTATACAGATGAAAACGATGAGTATTTTATTACCTTTTTATTACCTTTTATTATTTTATTACCAAACAACCTATTACATTGGTTGTTTGGTTGACAAATAACATTAAGAAAGTCAGCATGAAAGTGATAAAGATTAAGAGCTTTGTTCCCATTTATTTCCATAGAAAAAAAAGTTACATCTGTCACATAACCAATTAAATACCACTGGACCAAACCCCAAGATACCCCAACTTGGGTGTCATGAACAAGACCATCAAGATAGAAAAGCATTGATGGTTAATATTGGTGACACTGGCATGTTGAAAAACAACTAGCTTTAAATACATCCTACTACATAAGTCTGCCAAGACCCAGGTCACACCTCCAAAACACTGGTGTCATTTCGACATCCTCTGGATCTTTTTCCATCTCTTCCAAGACATCATTCACGTACTGTTTTTGCAGGCCAGCTCTCAGAAGGAGCTGGAGGACAGCTGGCAGGTGTACGCCGCGCTGCAGAAGCTGGTGGAGCAGAGTCAGGCCGAGATGGTGGAGCTGATCACCACCAGGCAGCGCGAGGCGGAGCGCCACGCCCAGGAGCTGGCCCGGACCCTGGAGAACGAGCTGAGCCAGCTGAGGAGGAGGAGCAACGAGCTGGAGGCCCATGCGCACACCAAGGACAAAGTGGTCTTCCTTCAGGTAGTCGAGGCTCTACGGAAAATCACAGAATAACGGGCGCCTCCTTTGATGAGCTCAGCGTTTCTGCAGGTTTTACCGGGTCAAACGGAAGAACTTTGAGTGGCATTTAAGACCCGTCTTCACAAAAATGCACAGATCTCATCCAGTCAAACTGCCGATAAATTTGATAGACACAAACAAGTGTCTAGATAACCATCAATAACTATCAATTAAGATAAATTGGTTATCAAGCTAAAAGTTATTCAGCCAAATAACATTCATTTCAAGGCCTCAATTTTAGACAGATGAATTGAAGACTTTTTCTTCAATTCATCTATTAAATTAATTGAAGAAATAATAAAAGAGAAAATTGTTTGTCAAGTGCAAATCTGCTCTTAGAGCCAGCTACCTGGAGGACAATCAGTTGCGGTCGCTTTAGTTCAGAGGCACGACATCAAAAGCCTCTATGAAGCGACGGAGTGTGCTCGCCCTCCCCTCGCCTCTTTATTCCCAGACTTTTCATGTGGATAAAACATAAAATATGTCTTTGAAGTTAGCCTGGAATATTGTTCACACCGGGAAAGAGAAGTGCAAAGGGTCAAATTAGCAAAAAACAAACCTCCTTCCCTCTGTTAAGCTCCTAAGATCAAAAATAAATAAACTCCACGTCGTCGTTTCCAGCGCAGCTTGTTCTCTTTTTTTTTTTTTTTTTTACTGCAGACTTCCTTCTCCTCCCTCCCTCACCCCCAGAGACTCATTAAATTTTCATTTCATCTCGCCGTTCCATGTTGTACAGAACCTGGCCACGCTGTCCCACTCGCCCGAGCACAACGATTGGTCAGGGGTCAGCATCAACACCGACATCTACCTGGGGACGCTCTGCTCCTCTGTCGGCGGCCTCATCGAGAAGTTCCAGGACGAGCTCAAGAGACTTTATGGGAAAGGTGAGAGAGCCGCCGTCACGATGACCCAGTTTGAAATATGAGTACGAACTCCTGGCCATGTGGAAAGATAAATAGTAATAATAAAAATGTTTGTTTTGTTCTATTTTTAGCAGCGATTGTTTTCACATGGCAAACTCAAACACCAATTCATTTCTATTAAAATAGGGGATTGTTGCCTAAACTTTGTTCCCAAACGTTCCCACGTTTGGGAACAAAGTTTGGGACGGTGCTACCAAATAATGTAAGGAAGATTCAACTTTTAGAATGTTTTGTTTTAGTCACTATTCAATAATTATTCCATAAATTTAGCATAAATCGTCTGATTTTAGGTGGCCATAACTCCTGTGGAGGAAAATGTTATTCATTTAGTGTTGACGGCCAGTCAATGGGGGTCAAACCAAACCCAAAACTCACAAGACGATATTGAGTTCAAAGAGATGAGATTTTAATATTACGTTTCAAGAAAACCTCTGAGATCAAATTTATGCTGCAGAAGGCATTCATGGTGCTGTTGTATCGGTTTTGCCACAAATTCGACAAACTGATAAATTTCTTTTCCCGTTTTGATTTTCATCTCTTCGGAACTTGATGCAGCTGTGTAAGGCCCGACGGACAATTATGCTGGCATTTGTTCATTTTTATTATAATTATTGTTATTTGTTTGAATTATTCAAACGGCTCAGTGATTAATCAAATCTAAAAAAAATGATGGAACATTCTACAGATTGTTAATTCAACCTCAACCTTTGTTATCCAACATTTTTAAATCACCATGTGGTCCGTTGTCTAAAATGAAATTAAAACTGTCACTTGAGGATTTTTGGGTAAAACATATTTACAGGGGAATTTGATTTGATCTTAAATGCAAGAATTATACATATATTTTGACGATGTTGTTGTTTGTTCAGCAAATACACTTTTCCTGAGTGTGTGTGCTCCAGTTAATGATGAACTAAATTAGATGACGATTAATCCCATCCATCGTTTCAGCTGGTACAAATGTACAAAATACTTTTCATATTTTTATTTGTAAAAATAGTTGAAAAATAATGTCAATTTTTCTCCCTATTTCACAATTATGTTGAGTTTTGTGTTTTTCTGCCACCAAAAATCCCCAAAAGTGTTGAAATGTAATGTGTCAAAATGTGAACAAGATAATTCTTCCAGAAAAAGGTCAGGAAAAAAAAAAATCAGCATTAAATCTCCTAGATTTCTTGGTTTTGCTGCAAATATCCCAGAAACCTCATTATCCCGTGTCTCATACAGACAACTTGGTTTATGCAAATGTGAAATCAGGCATATGTAGGTCAGCGAATGCGCTTTCCAGAATAGGAGAGTGATTCATCGTTGCGTTTTACACATCCAAGATGACTGGACAGATGGAGAGTGCGTCGATGCTGCAGCGGAGCCATGACAGCAGCACATGTCTGGAGCGTTTCCAGCTCCAGACCCGAGCATCGTGCTGAACACGAGCACGAACCATCTGCTTTAGCCTGACTTGTTTTGCCTGATGACGTGTTGACTTATTGTCTCTCTCATACTTTGTCTTTGTTTTTTTTTTTCATTCCTGTCAGAGTTCCGGAAGGTGCAGAACTATGCAAGTGAGTAATCCCCTTTGGCATTTTGTTTTTCTGTATGATTTAAAATGTGTCTTGAGGTTCTTAACTCTTGGGATGTTCAGTTCTCCTGAATGCCCACAAGATGGAGCCACTTTCTGTCGCGTGTGACCTCAATCCAACTGAATGTAGCCCATTTGATTGGCTGGCCGCTGCCTTCCCACTCAATTCCGCTCAGTTTTCATCTCCTTTCTTTGCTCCGTCTGGGATTTCTCCCATTGAAGTGGATTTCTCCCATTGAAGTGGATTTCTCCCATTGAAGTGGATTTCTCCCATTGAAGTGGATTTCTCCCATTGAAGTGGATTTCTCCCATTGAAGTGGATTTCTCCCATTGAAGTGGATTTCTCCCATTGAAGTGGATTTCTCCGGTAGAATTTCAACCAGGCCAATCAGTGAACAGAAGAAGTTGTGAACAGTGACACTGATTTTCTCCTCTGTTTTAGAATTGAAGACTTGTGAAACAAAATGCTCGGTCACCGTCTTACCCTGCTTTATCCTCTCCTTTCCAGGTGAAGTTATTTTGGACCCGTCCACAGCCCAAAAGAACCTGGTCATTACTCACGAAGGTCAGCAGGTGAAATACGAAGAGCACAAGGTTTCCCACTCGGAGGGTCCGAAGCGCTTCAACCCGGCCCTCTTCGTGCTGGCCCGAGAGGCCATCCACTCCGGCCGCCACTACTGGGAGGTGGAAGTCGGGCGCAAGACGGCCTGGACGCTCGGCGTGGTGCGCGCCACGGCTCGCCGCAAGGGCGAAATCAAGCTGAACCCTGAAGGCGGCTACTGGTGCCTGTGGCTGAAGAACGGCGAGGTGAAGGCGCTCGCCGAGACTCGCCTGCCGCTGGCGCTCATGTCCCATCCCAGCAAAGTAGGACTTTTCTTGGATTACGAGGCCGGCCAGCTGTCTTTCTACGACGTGAAGACACGCCAGCACCTCTACACTTTCACGGATAAGTTCATCGAGAGCGTGTACCCGATCTTCAGCCCCTGCCTAAGCCAGGACGGGAAGAACAACTCTCCTCTGGTCATAACACAAGTTAAGCACACATAAGCAGTCAGAGAGTGGATGGTAGACCGAGAGCTTGGTGTTTTTTTGTTGGAACGAGTCGTCTCATGTTCAAGGACTTCACGATGACCTCACTTGTTCGCAAAGCGAACAAAAGCAGATCGAGCTCCTGCCGCCTCGGTCTCTAGTGAGTCATCACTACTCCACCGGAAGAAAAACTGCGTTCAGTCACTTTAAACTAACAGATTTTTTTATATATATATTAACAAACAACGTCATCTTTAATGTGACATTTATTCTGTTCAGCTAAAATAATAATTTTTTTTTTTTAATTCATTAGAATAAAATCTGGGGCTACTGAAGCACGAAAAGTTCAGCTGACAGTTTATCTGCATCCTTTACTTAAAATCAGAGTTTGTCAGAGGATTTCATTGGCACCAAAAACCAAAAACAGCAAAAAAAAAAAGATACTACAATCGATGAAAAAGTTCAGTGACTGAACCATTTCCCATGAAAGAATGAGTAGAAATAAAAGTAGGTTGCAAGACTGCTAAAAGACTGTATTGGTAAGGAGCTGGAGTCATTTCTGCCAACTAAAAGTCGTTGTCCATGAGTATCAAGTATCTCTTATTGTCTGCATGTCTGGACCAAAGGAAGTGAAGTTTATTTGGTTTCGTTTTACAAAGGGAAACATTCAGGTCTTATCAAAACCTCCTAAAACCTTCTGAAAGATTGAATCATTGCTCAGTGAAAAACATCAACATTTTGACCGTAATTCCAAAAGGAGTGTCGACGCTGACATCGAGCGTCTTCAAAACAGTGTCACACGTGCTCTGGGGTTATATAATACTCCCCCCACCACCATCTTCTTGTAACATTGCTATGCATCATCATCATGGGAGGCTCTGAATATTCAAGTCATTTCAGGGCCTCAGTGAAGGAACCAAATATATTATTGCACATGTTTGAGAGAATTGTTGGGCTGTGGTTGCTTTATGGGGTTTGGGTGTTCAGTAATTTTATGTCAGATTCTTTTTGCACCTTCTTTCTGTAGTTTTCAAATAAAGATTGCTTCTGAATCAAAAAGGGGGAATAGTATTTGTCCTTATTCTGAGGTTAGTACAAGAGCAAACTCATCCAGACCGTGAAATTCCTCAGCGCAGTTCAGTATATCACCAGTAGATGGCGCACTGGATCAGTGCTCTTGACGTGTCATGGGATCTTGGATTTGTTCATCCATGCACTCCCATGTTCAGATGTTTATCCAAACATCCGTGTTCACTGCAGGCCTTTACGAAATGGAGAGATGAAAACGGCGTGTTTGCACCAGGATCACGACTTCAAACTTTCAAAATTCAGCTCCACAGTCAAGCTAAATTTGTAAAGTTTTTTTTTTTTTGCTCTTTTGAGATTTTGACAGTGATGAAGGATGACCTGGGTACACACAAAAGAAAGTTTTAGAGTTGCAATTGTATTACACCCTATGGAAATGCTCCCCATGTTAAATGAGGAAATATTGGTTTGAAATTGGCTCATTTTTTTTTCACAGGTTTGGATTGTTTTTTTGTTTTTGTTTTTTCTCTCTACTAAGAGTCCTAAATTAATAAAAATATAATGAATTTGTATTAATTTAAATGACAAAAATTATAATTACAAAAACAACCTTTAACTTATGACAGAGTCTCCATGCTAACATCTCTAAATATACTGAGCTGGTCGACCTTTTCTCTTGTATTTCCAACAATTGAATCCTGAATTAAATTAAACACATTTTACAAAGTAGTTTTAATGAAACAAGCTTCAACTTGTGTGTTTTCATGTGGTTTTAGTGAAACTGGTCCTAAAAAAATACTTCAAATGAATACAAATACTGACTTAAATATATATTTTTTTCAATCAACATTATAATGTAGCCTCTACGTCTGAGTCCGGTTAGAGTTGTAGTTCCTCCTGAGGTCAGGCCGTTGCCAGGGGGCTTAAATCTGTATCTAGGGTGAAAGCAAGCGATGGGAGGGGTGGGGGGTTATTTTCGGGTCTGTGTCGCGGGTCAGTGCTGGGGGAGCTGGAGGTGGCAGTGGTCAAAGCTGGTCTCAGATATCAGCGCGCAGCGGAGTCTTAAGGCAGCTGCTCCTTGGTGAGTGTCTGTGCTACAGATACTGTGTTTAGTTTTTCTGATTTTCTGAAATTCAACACATTCGGTGCCTATTTTCCAGAGGGATGTTGCTGGATTGAGTCATTTTGGCAAACCAGTGAGTGGTGTCTGAATGAAAAGCCGTGACGTTGACAAAATTACTTTCGGTTTGTCTTTTAATCGGTTTTACTGCTGACGCATAAAGTCCTTGAAAATGATCTGACTGCAGGAAAACGGTGGGTAATTACAAAGCGAACACAGATGTGGAATGTAGGTCATGCAAGCCAAGTTCGCATGCTGAAAGAATATTTTTGGAAAAGTGTCTGTCCTGTCATGAATGCCGAGGCCTTTAGCCAGGAGCCATCATCGTCTGAAAGGCAAACACATTCACTCAGGACTCTCTGGTATAAGTGGGACAGTTTACCAGACCTCAAAGTTTGGTGCGTCGCAATTCAAATTCAATAAACCCGGAAATAAGAAAGAAAGTACAAAACTACGACTGCAAAGAAACCTTGATAAAGAGCCCAAGAGGTTTTAATCTGCATGGATAATGATGATGAATCATTACATTTAAAGCATAGAAGATAAACAACATTACAGCAACTATTGTCCAACTGAGGAGGATGTAGTTTTAAATTGCTAAATACAAGCAATCCTCACTCTTATGCATTTTCTCCACCCCTTCAAAAATGACTGACCATGAAAGTTATCGGTTGAAAACAGGCTAAATGTATTGATTTTCCAAAATTTAAACAAAAGATTCATACTTTTTTCAAGCTTCTTTTCCAAACACACTTTGTGTTTTAACGTGTTTAGTTGTTTTCACAGTTAAAGATTTTGCTGTTTTTCTCCATTATTAAAAATATACAAATATATTTATAAATTTTTCAGGTTAGAGCTTTGAAGAGTTCTGGTAATTTTGTCATTTTATTCTCACAGTCTTTTCATCTTCTTGATTTTTTCAGGTATGATCCGTCTTCCACGGAACATTTCATACCGACCTTGTGTTCTTTCTTAAATACATATAGTGGCTGCTATGGAAGCTGATCATTTAATATATATATATATATATATATATATATATATATTTTATATATATCTGCTTTGAGAAAATGGGGTTATGTGTGCATTAATTTGGTTTGACATTTCATGAGTCAACCGGTCCATATGGTGTCAAACCCAATATCTTGCAAATAGGAAATCTACGTTTATAAATTGTTTATTTTTATCAAAGGACATAAACTTGAAATGGATCCAAATTAGACCCGGACAAAATTATTGGTACCTCTCCCCCTAATGACGGAAAAACCCTCAATGGTTAGTGAAATGACTTGAAACTTGACAAACGTATTAATGAATCAAATTTTATGCAGTATAGCTAATTTTCAGAGTTTTGTTCCAATTTGTATTTTTTTTGTCCAGTAAATTTCATACAACTATGCATTTTAGGATGACACCCAACATATTTAGCTAACATAACGACTCCAGATCACTCATTTTCTATGTCTTGTCTGCGTAGTTCAATGTACTTTTTCCTTTTTCAATTTATTTGATTGTATTGACATTTAGAGGGGCGATGGGGGAAAAAAATCGACCTCAAATTAAGAGGAAATCAACAAAACTATACAATCACCATTCTTAAGTCTGTTTTAAGAACTTTAAGAACTTGACGTTTTGTTCCATTACTGTGCATGCATGTGACCCCGAAGACATTAAAAGCCGTCTAACTCTAGAAACCTCAATGTCACAGCAGGTCTGGTGCCCCATTCAAAGGCTGGTTGCTTTTGCTGAAAATGACCCTGCCTCTCCGCCGTGTAGGAATGGCTGCCACTGGGAACCTGTCTGAAGAGCAGGTCCACTGCTCCATCTGCCTGGACGTCTTCACCAACCCCGTGTCCATCCCCTGTGGGCACAACTTCTGCCAGACCTGTATCCTGGGATACTGGAAAACCAGCCCTCTGTATCAGTGTCCCATGTGCAAGAAGTCCTTCCACAAACGTCCCGACATCAGCGTTAACACGGTGCTGAGGGAGATTGCAGAGCAGTTCAAGCAGATAAGAGTCAAGAGCACCGAAGTGAAGGGAAGTGGGGAAGAAAGCACAGGTAAGACCAAGAAGTGGATGATGGAGAGGAAGGTGAAGGAGGATGAGGAGAGGCTTCTGGAGAAAGGTCAGATGCAGAACCTTATGGAGGAGCTGAAACAAAAGCAAGAAGAGAAGAAAAAGAAGCAGGAAGTGAAGGAGAGTCAAGGGGAGGAGCTACCGCCATTAATCCCTCCAGTTTTGCCATCTAAAGCTTCTCCTCCACCTTCACCTCAAGACTTAGCTCAAGCTCTGCCACGAGAAGCATCACCTCCACCTTCACCTGGACCAACTTCCCCTGCACTTCCTCAAACGTCCCCAATATCCCTGACCCCTCCTCTGCTGTGGGAGGAAGTCCTCTGCGATGTTTGCCTGGGCGACGGCCGCCCCAAAGCCGTCAAATCCTGCCTTGTGTGCCTCACCTCTTACTGCGACGAGCACCTCAAGTCTCACTCCACCAGGTTCACCAAGCACAAGCTGATGGAACCGGTGGCCAACATGGAGGACAGGATGTGTCCCAAGCACGAGCGGCTGCTGGAGCTCTTCTGCAAGAAAGACCAGACCTGTGTGTGTGTCCTCTGCACAGAGACAGACCACAGGGCACATTACACCGTCCCTGTGGAGAGAGAATGGACTGAGAAGAAGGTGAGAAACACCGACCGACGCCCAAAACTGTGTCTCTGCGTCAACAGTCTGTTTATCAGTCTATCACAAGCCTACACAAAGACACAGAGGCAACGACTATGCAAAGACACAAACACACATAGCTAACAATTATGTTTTTAGACTGTGGTAGGAAGCTGAAAGAACCTCATGCATGGGGAGAAAAAGACTAAAAACTCTCCAGGCTGGGGATAAAACCTACAATCATCTTACTGCAAGGCTACAATACATCAATCAAGTTTACACACAGTCAACTGAGAAAACTAGTAAACATTACATTTCGCCAAGTGCCGTCATTACACATCAAAATGTTAACTAGTCCGTCACTCTGACCCTAATTCTGGAGTACTGTCTTTTTTTCCAAAACCTAACTTTCAAGAACCTTTCAGCCCCACGTTTTAGGTGCACACCGCTCTGGAACAAAACCAGACTGTTCATGATCATTTATACTCGATTGTATCAAAAGTCTCCTGTGTGCTAAGGGGGCCCAAGTTGGAGAACCATTGACAACAATACAGAGATAAATGTTGCCGTCTATCAATCTGGGATGGATTTAATAGGTCACATTGGACACGTCAAATCCAGTCCTTGAGAGACACCACCCTGCAGCTTTCAGATACATCCCTGCAACACGCTTCAGTCAAACAGCTGAATTGCCTCAACGGCATTCACTCAATCTGTAAACGCCTGGTGAAGAACCATTGACTCGGGTTTGTTAGAGAAGAGGCGCACCTAAAAGTGGCAGGGTGGCACATCTCAAGGACTGAACGTAAACAGGTAAAGTATTAGTATTAATTCTACATCTGCCATCAACGTTTGTGGGAAATTATGTTACGCAGGCATTGCTGAAAAAGACAGAGATCGACGTCCAGCAGATGATCCAAGACAGAGTGAAGAAGGTGGAGGAGATCAAGCACTCCTTGGAGGTCAACAAGGCGAGTCACAGCGAGAGTCATTCAACTGAACTCCTGTTAGCTTCAATCACAGATCAAGATTTGTATGACAGTATGATACAACAGCCATCACACTTGTATTTAGTGTCGATCCATATCGTTTCAATGATATGATAGTTGATAGTGTGTTTTTGCAAATATGCACACGACACCCTTTCATTGTTTGTGTTCAACTTTCACTTTCAGGTCAGCGCTCAGAGAGAGATTGAGGAGAGCATGCAGGTCTTCTCGGAGCTGGTGCGCTCTATCCAGAAGGCTCAGGCCGAGCTGGTTCTGGTCATTGAGGAGAAGCAGAGGCAGACGGAGAGGCGGGCCGAGGGCCTCATCGCCGAGCTGGAGCAGGAAATCTCGGAGCTCAAGACGAGGCATGCGGATTTGGAAAATGTGAACAGAACTGACCACATTCACTTCCTGAAGGCAAGGAACAGCTTACTGAAATGCAGTTTTGTTGTTTGTCATTCCTTGTGTTGTCATTGCGGTTGTCTTGCAAAGGTCAACGCCGTCACTTCCATTGTAGCTAAAGAGGAAAACAACCCACCTGGCCTTTTACGGTCAAAGCAAATCAAGCCGCAGCAGAATCTGATGTAACCCACGGTGGCGCGCTGCAGATATGCTCTCCTCTCCAGTCTTATCATATCACGGCCTCAACAACAGATCAAATAAGCTCTTCTGACATACTGACCGGGAATCTGAATGAACAGGAAAGGTGAGCTGTCAGTCAGTAGGCTGCAAGGCGAGTTAGTTAATCGGTTAGTTTTACTGTGTACTTCCTGGCCGATACAGCAAAATCAACAATTCCTCCTATTAATTCAAATTTGGTGGGAAACAATGCAACATTATGGGGAGAGTGTTGTATTGTTTCCTTTCCTTTAGAAAACTGTTAGAAAACCACTCTAAACCACCTGGAAGTGTAATGATTTGATAAGTTTGAGTTCAGATTCAGGACAAACCAAATCATCCCTGGGAAAGTAAATCGTATGGCTGTTGCCTCGAACAATGTCTGTTTTTATGCCATAGCTGTTGGATCACACATCATGTTCACTGCTTCACAGCGGGGCATCAAACCAGACTGTTTATGATAATTTATAAACAGAGTGAGGCCCCGTGGCCCATGGTTAATTCATGTCTTTGTGAATCACTCTGGTCTGTAGTAGCATGTAATGTACTCTCAAGCATTAGTAGGGAGAGATATGGAGTTCCTCAGGGCTCAAAATTTGGTCCAATTCTATTTTAATCAATACAATCTTCCTTTTGGGCTAGGAGGAAATATACACACTTTCAACACTTTGCTGATGACACTCGTCTGTTCTCATAAACTAAGCCTGATACCTGTAAATATCAACAGAGGTTCCAAGATTGCCCTGAAGACCTCAGGTAGAGCTGAAACAAATGCATAGAAAAACAAATTGCAGAACTTTTGACAATCACACAGTTTTGATTAATTAAAAATGATGGTATAGTCCATAATGCTGCGCTTTGTTCTGTGTGTGCTTGGATTATTTGAAACCACTCAAGGACTTTGTCAATGTCAACGTCAAATTTATTTCTGTTTCACTCTGTAAAAATGGAGTGAAAAACACAATGAAAAAAATTTATTAAAAAGCCTTAAATGTACATCAATCCATATTGAAAATGCTAATTGTCTATGATGTCATTTGTCCACAGAGTTTTCCAGCCTTAAGCGCCATCCCATCTGTTAAAGACTGGTCTGAAACCAGTGTTCCCACAGACACAAGCGTTGGGATGATCAGGAGATCTGTGTCTAAACTGGAGACGGCATTAAGTGAAATGATTGACAAGCTGTCTGCAAGTGGTAGGGATTCTGACATTTTTCTCCAAACGAGTTTAGAAGAAAAGTAAAAACATCGTCCTAAAGACGGTGTTTAGCTAACAAAAAATGTTTTTTGACTCTTACAGAGATTAAGAAAATTCTGAAATATTCAGGTAATTAATAACTTTTCTTCTGTTTGATATTTGTCGTTTTGCATCTGGAACTACAGCGTATTAGGGCCATTTTTTTTTTAGTATAATATTTCTGAAATGTTTTTTGTCAAACATTAACTTTCTGTCTACAGACATTTATGAGTTTAAATAGTTGAAAATTGTCAATTTAAAATTTTACAGTCGTTGAAAATTGTGACTTTTTTGGGGGGGTTTTCCAGAACATTTATGTACTTAATCTCAAAATTTGAATGTTTTTGGAAGAAATTTACTTTTTTTAAAAAAAAAAGTTTTTATGTATAACAGCCCAAACACGGCGTAGCTGAAAACCGTTCTGTAGTTGAGTCCTATGTTTTGTGCCTGCAGTGGACGTCATGCTGGACCCAGACACTGCCAATCCATGGCTCCAGCTCTCTCAGGACAGGCACCAGGTGAGGCACCTGGGGGCCTGGCAGGAACTCCCGGACAACCCTGACCGCTTTGACACCGTGGTCATAGTGCTAGGCAGAGATGGCTTCACTTCAGGGAGACACTACTGGGAGGTCCAGGTGGGAGACAAGGATGACTGGTACCTAGGCGTGGCCAAGGCTTCGGTCAAAAGAAAAGGTAGGATCTCTGTGAGCACAGCCCAGGGTTACTGGGCTCTGGCCATGAAGAAAGGCCAGGGCTACCGGGTGTCAACGTCGCCGCCGCTGCTGCTTTCGCTCGACCAGAAGCCAAAGAGAGTAGGTGTGTACGTGGACTGTGAGGAAGGACAGATCTCGTTCTATGACGTGAGAGCTCGGATCCACATTTACACGTTCGAGGATGCCTTCACGGAGAAGATCCTGCCGTTTTTTTACCTGTACTGCTGCGACAAAGCTTCTGACACAATGGCCATCTGTCCGGTGCAGGAGAAAAACCTCATCTAATAAAACTCAGTTTAGACTTCATGATGTAGATGAAAATCCTGGCATAGACTGGATTTCTGACGCACACCTTATTTTACTAAAACTGCATTTTCATGTATAAATGTTGGGTGTAATACAAAGGGTTGGACGTAAATGGACAATTGAGGTGCATCGATTATGTTACGACAGATGTGACACACTGGTATGTCTTGTGTTTCTGTCCCCCAATCATCCCACTGTGTTGTGTGAAGTGATTATCCAACCTAACTATAGCATACCATTGTTCTATGGACTTACAACTGAAGGGAGTCCAGATAATGTGGTACGAGTCACTTGTACTCACAGGCCCAAGTTGTAGCACTCAAAGGCAATGACGCAAAAGTAACTTTCTAAAAGGCTTGTCAATTAATCAAAAGCTTGTTTGTCTGCAGGAATTTAACATGCTGTGCAAAATACTTGTGTACAAAGTTTGAATTGCACACACATTTGCCACTACTTTGTTTCTACGTTGTTTTCAGAAACTGCTCAAGAAAAATAACATTTTGAAAAATAGATCTGCCAGCCACTTTTTTAGATACACCTGTTCAATTCAACAGAACACGTCAAACCGGCCAATCACACGGATTTTAGGTGAGGAAAACTGATTCCAATCAAACTTTGGCGCAGTCGTTGCCAGACAGGTTGGTAGGAGTATTTTGGAAGAGGCAGCAGTCAATGTAACAGCATGGGTTCATTTCATGAAAAGTTCAAAC
The DNA here is from genome assembly GCF_027474105.1 of Poeciliopsis prolifica. NCBI lineage: Eukaryota > Metazoa > Chordata > Actinopteri > Cyprinodontiformes > Poeciliidae > Poeciliopsis > Poeciliopsis prolifica. The sequence goes on from NW_026562426.1 coordinate 820,318, forward strand.
TGCTGAAGGTGGAGTTACTGGTGTGGTGGCTGTTTTCTCAGCACACTTTTTTGGTTCCCTCAGTACCAGCAGAACATTTTTGATGGCTAGTGGGATAATTCCTCATGTCATAAAACTCAAATGTTCTCTGCTTTAGTGAACAGAATGAGGAGTTACGGTTCCCTAATGGCCCAAGCCATCAGCCATAAGAACGTGAGAACTGGAGAGTCGTAATGTGGACGTACTCCCAACAGGTCTGCATCAATGATATGATCGTGTAATTTTGGACTGAAACTCATTGTTTTGAACTAGTGCAAAACCAAACCCCCCTTTAAGTGGAAGGTTTTTGTGTTTTTTCAACACCTGTTGGTGTCTTACTCACTCAAGTCAAAAAGTTTGCAGTGAAATGCAGGCCTGTTACTGCATGACACAGCTTGATGAATTGACTCTAACAATTATTTCCTGGTCGAAACGTTTGCTATAGCAGGAAAGAGATGAATTCCCAGTCAATATAGAGTTCCATAGAACCATTGTAAAAAAAAAACAACAACAACAAACAAACAAAGAAAATTTGCTCAAATCAGCTAAAAATAATTCTACATGCTGGAGTTTGGGAAGTGAAATTTGCGTGTTCTGAGGTGATGCAATGATGTTACTAATATCTGACACAAACCATGGAAAAGTAGGAGTCAAACCTTACGTTTGGTTAAATGAACGGGAAATAAGAGGTGCGTTCCAGATGACGCAATGACAGAATGTTATTTTTTACACAATCCCAGGCCTTACAGGTACATGGAGATTATATTTTGTGAACTTTGCCGTTTTCCCATTTGGATTCAATTCAGTAACTGCATGCGTGCCATGAAAAGCAAAGTTCTGCCTTGACTTGTTTGGTCGTAACTTTAAAGTCTGTAGGATGTAAGAGAAACGTGTAAAACAATAAATGCTCTCCAGAACATCATCAGATTTTTTATTTATTTATTTGTATATCAGGTCTTAAGAACAACAACAACAAAAAACAGGTTTAAGTTTTGTTTTGGGGAAATGACATGACCTGGCCACGCCCACTAAGTGCCAGAAGCTGGACCTGCTTCTCCGTTTCTTGCAGTGCCGTTTCCGTGGAAGAGGTGAACCCTGGAGGCATTCTGCAATTGAATCTTACAAAATGCACACGAGACGCTGTTAGAACTTGTGGAATTTATTGCAAAAGCGATACCCGGGTGAGTTACTACTCGACTGATCGACTTGTTTCCAGATGTTGCTTTAAATTAATACCGACTGTGTTACAAAGCTCTATAATTTGTTACTCGGTTCATGCGGGCATGACTCACTGGGTGTGCCAGAGTTGATTTTTTATTTTTTTTTTCCTCCATTTCTGGGCAGATTAGATTGCAAACATCGAAATCATTTTTGGGAATCTTTCAGCGTTGTTATTGTTGCTGTGCTTGGTGGACTCTAGTCTGGATCTATACAAGCCTGCAATTCATCAGAAAAGCTGTTTAAAGATGCAACTCATTTGTCGTTGCTCATATTCACCGATGACAGTGGCCCCAAATTACTATGTAAGGCAATGTTTTTAATTACATTGACTTTTATCAACTACATTCATAAAGCATTCTATAAAAAATTGTGTAAATATAAAATCCCCAAATCTAATACAGTCGTAGTTAATTCAGCCTCTTTCACACAATTTCAACCGATTTTCCTTCCTGCGTTTGCATGACTCAACCTTCTTAGGTTGTAGACGTTGGTCAAACAAATTCTGCTTTGTTTGACCAACGTCTATGAAACTAGACAATGAAAAACACCAATTAAAAAAAAAACATCAGTATATATAGCCTGTAATTGTATGATTTTACTGAATAACAGTCGTCTTTGCTACTGTCAGCAATGCCAGACTTGACTTATGAAGAGGGGAGGAGAGTGAAGTTGTCAGCGGATAAAGAAAATTTTCCAGATTCACAGGTTGTGGATGTTGAGCCTGTATGTAGCATTTTAGTTGGATTTGGATTCGGTGTGAGGAGATTATGAGAAAACCCACTGTTAATATCTTGTAACCAGTCAAGAAGAGAAGAAGCGAAGTAGATGAGGAAGAGAGGTAGAATTTTGTGTCATTTACAGAGCGGCGGAAATCGATACTATATTTTCCGCAAATATTGCTCTGAGGGTAAATATTATAGTAGTTACTGGTGATTTTGACCACTGTGCTGCGACAGCGCCAAAAACCAGACCAAAACTGTTCATACAAGTTGACACTGAGGTGCGATTTGTGAGCTATAACTCTAAAACTTTGGATAGAAATAGGAGACTGGAAATCGGTCTGATATGAATAAGGTCAACGCGGAGTAAGCCAGCTTTCTTCAGTATTGGTGTTTAGAGCAGTGCAAAAATAGAACTGAAGGTGAGGCAAGAATGAATTACATCAGTAATGAGAAGCAAGACGTTTGTGAAACATTAAGAAGCTCTGACTTATAGATTGTTCCTTTTTTAAGATGGAGTTAGCAGTCTTGCAGGTGATTTCTGCAATAAATGAAAAGGTTTCTGACACCAGGGGCGATGAAGAACTTTGTCCTTCTTTAACACAGATTGCATAATGTCAACACACTGCATCCTCGCTTCGCTGCCAGAGGAGCATTTCCGCTGTTCGCTCTGTCTGGACCTCTTCACCGAACCCGTCACCACACCATGCGGCCATAACTTCTGCAGGACCTGCCTCGGCCAGCGATGGAGCGATGGCGACTGTTACCGGTGTCCAAAGTGTAACAAAAGATTCCCCACGAAGCTAGAGTTCTCCACGAACGAAGTCATGGAGGAAATGTCGGTCCAGTTGAAGAGACGGAGAACCGAGGCACTCGAAAGCGAGAACGCCCCGTGGCAGGTGAAGTGCGACGTGTGCGCGGGTTTGCGGCTCAAGGCGTCCAGGTCGTGCCTGGTGTGTCTGGCGTCGTACTGCGACGGACACCTGGAGCCTCACCGGAGGGTCCCCGCCCTGATGAGACACAAGCTGGTGGAGCCGCTGGAGAACCTGGAGGAGAGGGTTTGTGAGAAGCACGCCAGGATCCTGGAGTTTTTCTGCAGACGCGAACAAGCGTGCGTCTGTCTGCTGTGCTGCGGAGCAGAGCACAGAGACCACGAGACGGTGCCTGTCGAAGAGGAGGGGGCTCTGCAGAAAGTGAGGCCTCGCAATCGTTTGAACTGGCAGTGTTTTACAGATTTCTGTTGCCACTACAAGACACTTCAGATCATTTTAACATCAAAGATATATATATATATTTAAAAATCTTTAAATAACATTAACCACTGAATATTTCATAGATGAAGTATTAGGGCCATACTAAGAGGAAACATTTTAAAAATGTGAGAAATGATACGAGAATAAAATCGTTCATGACTAAAGTTTAAAAATTGTGAGAATACAGTCGTAATAATATAGAAAAAATGTCAGATTATTGTAGGAATATTACAAAAATTGTTATACAGGAAAAATAGGAAAAGTTGACATACTGCACGAACAAAGATGAAATAATACAAGAATGAAATTTAAATCATAATAATTAATTTTTTTATATTAACAACATTCTCAGTGCTGACAGCCATTAACTCTCTTCTAGGAAAACCTTGAATCCAAACAAGCAAAAATCAAAGTCATGATTGAAGAAAGAATTAAAAAGATAGAGGAATTCACCTCATCATCAGAAATGAGAAAAGTGAGTGTCTGAATCATACTTATATTTACAGGACGGCTTAAAGTGACACTGCATTCAACAATATTTGTGTGTTTCGAATAGGCGAAAGCAGACAAACAAGCTGAGGACGGCGAGAAGCTGTTCATTAACCTGCTGGGTAGAGTGCAAGAGATTCGAAGCAAACTGCAAACAAACATTGAGGAAAAGGTGGGGAAATCCAAGGAAAAAGTCCAGTTGATGATTGAGGAGCTACAGGAAGAGGTGGCGGCTCTGCAAAGGAAACACTTGCGACTAGAGGAACTGTTTCAGACTGAAGACCACTTTCAACTTCTACAGGTTAGTCAGTTGACTGAGCTTTACGTCACGTTGAGACAGGAAACCGGTCACGTTCTTTAAAAAAGCTCTCAATATTTTCTATATGTAAAGGCCTGCATGTGCCTTTATGCAGGCTTTGTGACACGACACAAGAAAGTTAAAAAATCTTCAAGTTAAGAATTTTGACCTTCACTCAAACTTTTGCTTGACGGAAAAATACCATGAGAGAAAAAAACCTACATATGGGATTGTACTAGATTAAATTAAACTTCATGATAAAATCTCAGACCTTTGATGAAACTTAAGGCCAACTTACATTTATTTTTAAGAATTTAAGACATTTTCGTGCCTTAATTTTAGAAACACGAACTGAAGGCTTTTTAAGGATGGGCGGACACCACTATTTGTTCAAAATGTGATAGTGGATCATTCAAACTGTTTAAAAAAAAAAAACATTATACTCCTCTCACTGACAGATGAGAATTGTACATATTAGCTGGTAAATGTAAGTCTGATGACAAGCTAAAAAACCAAAAACAGACAAAACTTTTTATCTACCTGCTCTAATATTGAATTTGATTTAATATTAGAGCTGGAATCTGAAAATTGGTCTGATTTCCAGATTCAGACCGATCTGGAAAATTTTCTGATTGCACTTCAGTGCAACTTATCAGTTGCACTGAAGTCTGGAAATTGTGCAGAAATGCCAAAAAGCATTATCCGCCTATCAATCTGTTCAGACTTTGAAGACTCTGAACGCCACGTCTGAGACGAAGGACTGGTCCCAGACCAAGGTTTACCCAGACATCTGCATCCAAACAGTGCGGAGAGCCATGGATCACCTAATGACCAGTTTTCAAACCGAACTGAAAACGCTGACAACCATTGGTAATTATTCTTAGATTCGTAGATCTCTCTTGGTTGTGATTGACCCTGACAATAACGATGTTTTTTGTTATTTTCCTTCTACAGAACTGACCAGAATCGGTCAATACAAAGGTCAGTGTCTGAATTCTGCTGGTTTTATTTACTTCATCCTGTCTTCGAAAGATACTAACCCTTCCTGAACTTTGACTTCTTTTCTTTTTTTTTTTAAGAATCTGTCACTTTTGATGACTCCACCGCCGGCCCTGGTCTTAGAGTACTGGAGTACGGGAAACGTCTGAAGTTCTCCAAAGAAGCCAGGTCACCATCGTATGAGTGTCAAAGGTTTGACTTACCCATGGTTTTTGGGAAGATTGGCTTCACCTCCGGTCGGCACTACTGGGAGGTAGAGGTGGGCCGCAGAAACGACTGGCATGTCGGTGTTGCCCTGGAAATGGTGGACAGATCAGACGATGTAATTGTGAAAAAAGAAAACGGGTTCTTTTCCATTGGAAAGTCTGGCTTTGATTACTATGTTCATTGCTCACCACAGCGAGTTCTTCATCTCTGTACCAGGCCCAGTACCATGGGGATTTATCTGGACTACGAGGAAGGCCGGGTGTCCTTCTACGACCTGGATAAGAGGCTCCACATTCACTCTTACGTAGGAGAAAGCTTCACCGGGAGGGTTTTCCCTTACTTCTACCTGCACAGCAAATCAAAGAGATCTGAGGCGCTAGTTGTTAATCCCTACAGGTTCTCGTTCAGTCTTTCACAGTCCAGTTGAAAAGGTTGTAACATGGGGATATGAGTTCACTGAAACCAAAGTATCTCCATCATTCCTGCTGTTGGTCCTTCATTTATGTCACCACAGCTGTTGAGTTAACTTTTCTGTGGCTCCATCAGGCAACTAACAGTAGAGTTCAAACATGTTGACAAATGTCCTGAAATGTAAATCTGCACCAATTCTCTTTTTTTTTTGTGTAAACTTGGAAAACATTTTAAGCACAAATTGTTTGTAAATAAACTAATAACCTTTTTTCATTTGATGCTCTTACCCCCTGCTGGGAAGAAAATGGTACTTTTTTTTCCAATTCTGCTTGGGTCCTCATACAATTTGAGGTAAACTCTTATGAAATTATGATTCATTCCTTATAAGATATGCTCGTCTAAAGTAGGGCTTCACAATTTTTGGAAAATATTTTTGATTTCATTGCCTATAGTCATCAGTTTCAGGACACTTTTATTTGGGTATCATTGCCCACCAATCCATGAAAGGACATCAAACTGGTTTGGACATTAGGGGGCAGTAGAAACAACTTATCTGGCCAAATTACATGCTACTAAATATTGATTCCAAGTAGTCGTTTACGATTGGCTGGTATTGAGACGATCATTTCTGTACAGCTCCGATCTAAAACATTATACACTGGTGAAACATGTCACTGAATATCAATTGGGGTTTTAACAGTGTTGAAAAGAAACATACTGATTTAAAGTGCTTCCTTTGTGCTATAGTCTTGAAAGCTGGTCTACAGCCACTTATGTCAGTTATGTTGCTGTGGAATTCAATGATTCTAAAAGGTCAAAGGTCCAAATGTGATTTCCAGATTAGGTCGAAGGTCTTAAACTGTGTGTATTGAACGAACACCTTTCATCACTTTTGCTTACAATTTAAAAGCAAAAGAAAAGTCAGTTTAGAGAGACTAGAAACCTTTGTAATCATGATTGGCTCTGATTCTTGCCAGTGAGCAGTAAATCTTTATTTTATTCAAAATAATCGTAATAATTTATTAAAAACTTCTCCTCAAAAACAGCCAAATATGACGAGGTGGATACACTGAAGCATGGATGTGGCCTGTAGTTTTATCTGTCCTTGTATTTAATAGATACATCATTCATCCTTTACCACAACATCTCCTGAAAGTGATCCTGGCTCTCCGCAGCCTGACCCGACGAATCAACCAATCGTATCTCCACTTTTAGTAAACGGAAAAAGTCCAAAAGATTTTTGGTACTTGTGGATTATGAAGAACATTCTCATAGCGCGTCCCTGATGGTCAAGAAAAAAAATCCTCTTTTAGCAGGGAAAATAATCTGTTCATAAGTACATGTGTCAATGTTGTTTTTTCAAATTTCCGCTTCAGCTTTCGATTGATCGGATTTCAGATTCCTTAGCTTTAGTATCTAGTATTTACTGAAGTCATATTTAGGCCTGCTGATGTTGGAGGAGCTGTTGCTGTTTCTGGAATAATCTTCAAAAGTGGCAGCGGAACATGGGAGAGGCTGGAGACTCGGAGCGTCAATTCCCTGACGATTGTGACGTCACTGTGAAGCGGTGAACACATCTGTTTACCTCCCTCTCATTCGCAGGAACCAATCACAACATGATTTTTTTTTTCCACCTTGACCCCTCGGGCACAAGAGACGGGGAGTCCGGACGGGAATATAAGTTCAATGGCATCCAGGAAATTACAGTTCTGAAACCCCGCCCATCTCTTTCACCTCTCCGCACAAAGGTGCGTCTATATCTACACAGGAACAAGAACAATAAAAAACAGCAGATAAGAAGCCAACTTAACTCTCCCAAAGCTTCACAAAGGACAAGTTGGCAATACTTTTTGAAAGAAGGGTATGTACTTTTAAATGATTTTTTTAGATTCCTGTCTCAGGTAAGTAATTATCCAGGCTGTTATGACAGGTTTTGTGTTTTGAGCAACTTATGTTTCATTTTCACTTCTGATTCCTAAATCTATTGCCAGAAAAAAAAAAAAAAAAAGACTTAACTGTAAATAAATGGCAGCAAACGAGACAATCATCAGCTCATCTTGATTTATTATTTTTATCGTTATGAAAGCCTTTTCACTTCTGATTTACTGAATGAGTTTTGATCATTTAATGTCATTAAAAATGACATTTCTAATGTTTAATTTCTAACGCTCTGACCTATCAGGGATCAAGTCAGGGAGAAATGATATTTGTGCCAAAATGCTTGAGTACACATGCAATAATAGGACTCAACGTGACTGTAGGGTACAATCAGAAATAAAACTGGAATATGTGTGACTGAATATTTCCAATGCTTTATTTCTTGTTGTTTAATTAAATCCCTCAATATTTATGGACTCGTTTGTCGTTTAAAGCGTGTCGAGGTAGCATTTGTCCCTTTATGAATCAGTTGGGTTGAACCAAATTACCTCTGATCCAAAACGGCGGGACAAACAACAAACTGCAGTAAACGAGCTGTTTACTGCATGGATCACATGACTCGACTCTGTCAAAGGTCATGCCCCCATTACTGATGGCTTTTTAAGAACTCATTTGAAGGATGATTGAAAATGAACTTTGCATGTTTTCAGTTCTCTTAGGTTTACTTTGATTCTGATGACAAGAATTGATGGGAAATAAACAGAAAGAGAGTCGGATGGTGATTAGGTCTCTGGGTTGTTGTTTTGTTTTTTTCAATTCGTCTCGGTAATGCAGGACTGTACAGGCAGGTGGATTTGATCGATTTGCACTCAGCCGGAAAACCAGAAAGCAAACCCGACCCGTGAAAGGAATCACCTGTTACAGACTTTAGAAAGGTCTTACATGGGCAGCGTAAGGACACCCAAAAGATTTGAGGTTTAAAATTTGTCAGACACTTTAAGATCATCTTGACTTTTCAACAAACTCTTATTAGTGCAGGTCAGGACATACATTTTCATCCACTCTAGACATTTAAATGAAGCTGAACAATTAATTTCCCAGGCGACAGACTGGCGACCTGACCAGGGTGACCCCGCCTCTCGCCCGGAACATTGGCTGGAAAAATGCACCAGCACCTCCCAACCCCATCAGGGACAGGGGTGTAAGAAAATGGGTGGATGGGTGGAATTAATTCCCCCGCTCCGCTCGATGGATTTACATGCAGCCGACAAACAGGAAAACAACTGTGACTTATAAAACAAAAAGAGGTATGATTACATAACTGCTGAGTCAAAACCAAGACAAGCAGCATTTGTTGTTGTTGTGTAAGACTTCCAGAAATCTTCTGGTTCTGGTTTCCTCTGCAGCATTCAGCTTCTGTGCATCAAAATCTGGAACAAACTTCTGGAAAACAACAGAACAGCCGGTTCCTTGAAATCAAGGATTGAACCCCAGCTGTTCAGAGCTGCTTTTGATTCGTATTAAATGAAATATCGATGATGATACTTCATAAAATTTTGCTTGATGATGGTATTTAACAAAAACGCAACGTTTACTGCTCGTTTTATAACTAGAAATTTTTTATTATTATTATTGTGTAAAGCTCTTTGAAACGCCTTGTTGCTGAAATGTGCCACACAAACAAGCTTTAACTCCACTCCCACTAACTGTATCCAGGTAAGCCCGAACCCGCTGGGCGAAGGCCGCATGCTGGATCCAGCGGCGAGCCCGGACCGGGCGTCCACACCCGCTGACTGCCGCATCTGCCTGGATGAGTTCAGCAGCCCGGCGTCTCTCCCCTGCGGACACCGCTTCTGCCTGGAGTGCATCGGGGAGTACTGGAGGCTCGGCGAGAGCTGCCAGTGCCCGCTCTGCATGGCGGTCTTCCCCACCCGGCCGCCGCTCAGGACCGAGCGAGCCGAGAGCGAAGCCGCGCCGCCGCTCAAAGCGGGAGAGGTCCCGTGCGACGTCTGCCCGGCGCGGCGGGCCGCGGTGCGGTCCTGCCTGGACTGCCTGGCCTCGTACTGCTCCGCTCACCTGCGGCCGCATTATCAGACGGAGGACCTCGGGCGCCACCTGCTGGTCGGCGTGGCGAAGAACCTGGAGGACTCGAAGTGTGGGCTGCACGGGAGGAAGCTGGACAGGTTCTGCCGCAGCGACCGAACCTGCGTGTGCGCCACCTGCGCCAGGACGGAGCACAGAGGCCACCATGTTGTTTCTGTCAGCAAGGAAGCTGCCAAGAACAAGGTTGGTTTTTGTCTGAACACACACACAAAAAAAAAAAATTATCAAAGTTTTTGGTAAAGTTTGACAATGTTTGAATTTTTTTTTCCACATGAAAAGTGAAGCAAAAAGCATTTCCTGTGAGTCAACCAAAAGATTTATAAAATATTTATATTTATAAAAGAAACAAGTGATCCAACTTAAAAGAAAACATTGTCACAGGTAATCAAATGCATATATTTACCTGGTTAAACTTAAGTTTATAAAGCAAGCCTGACAAAAAAATATATATTTTTTTTAAACTTTGAGTGTTTAAATATTTCAGCAATATTTTATGTTGTGTGTGAGTTTTGTGGCTTTTTTTCATGGTGCGTTGAAGAACCAGTTAAACTTTTAATTTAACTGTGTAATTGGGTGCAATTTCTGTTGCCCTGCAAACGGCTCTTTGGTTCGACAACAGAGGCTGTTTATCATTTCAAAATATTTGTGCACAAGGATCTGTTTTTTTCTTAGAATGTAGAAAATCATAAATTCAGATTTCATTTTTGTTACCGTCCTTTTGCATGAGATCTTCTACTAAATTTCCACACCAGAATAAGTATCCATAATATTATTTTTTTGTTTTGTTCACATCATTTCCCACAGACGTCACCATTCCATTGAAAGAAATAGAAATGTATCAATCCTCCATTTTATAAAATGTTTTATGTTTTTAGAGCTAAAAACATATAAAAAGGGGGGATTTCTAAAAGATGACCACAGCATTTCTATAGTAGATATTGAAAATGTTCATGCAATAATTGTGGCTTTAAAAGAGTTCAAAACAGTTTTCAGGAAAACACACACATCCTATAATATAACAAGCTATAACTTTAGAAAAAAGGCATCGACTTTGATGCAATCGTTGTTTCCTCCGCAGACTAAACTGAAGCGCAGACGACTGAAGCTTCAGCAGGAGATCCAGGAGAAGCTGAGCGTGGCTGAGGACGCGGAGCGGACCGCAGGCCTCCGCGGAGCAGAACCTCCAGCAGAACTTCGGGCGCAGAGCAGGAAGCTGGTCAAACAGCTGGAAGAGGAGATCAGCGAGCTGCAGGAGAGGAACGCGGAGCTGGAGCAGCTCTTACAGACCGAAGACAACCTTCACTTTCTGCAGGTCTGACATGTTGCCACAGGTCGACTCACTGGGCAAAAAAAAAAAAAAAAAAAAGATAAGGAAAGGAAAGGAAAAATTCAAACGGTTGTTTGAGTGAATGGGTCTTTTCGTTTCTCCACAGCGATTCCTACACTCCTGTTCATGAATGGAACGACAAGCTGCTCGACATCTGTGGACCAAAAAACTAACATTGTGACATATAAATATAAATATATATATTTTGTTCTATAAAGATGTAAACTCTGTCTCCTCTTGTATTTCTATGCACACCTTCACACTCTCTGACCAAACGTCTTCATTATTTAATTGATTTATTTTGAATGTGATATAAGTGTAAACACATGAACAAGGAATACACAAGACATATATTTCTGTACGACAATAATCTTAAAAGATTTAACACATTGTAACTCAGCTAAAATAATATTTTATGTTGGGCATGAAATGCATTAAATTGCCAGAACATACACACACAGTTTATGACCAGCAACTCTACATTTAGACGCCGTTCGATAAAGTGTACTGGACTCGTTATTCCCCTTGCAAAGTGATTATATAATGTTTTGGGTTTTCTCTTAGCAAGTCATCTTACCTAGTTCAGTTTTGGATATATCTATTCTTGACAAAAGTTTTGAGAAACACTTGTGGATTCTTTTTGTGTAATTCCTTCCCCTGGAAATAGCAGTTTCATAGTAAACAAATCTATAAAATTGGAAAATATTACTCTTCAGATTTGCACTCAAGAGACAATTTTTGTTGTTTCTATTTATTTTCTCCAGAGAGCAACCTCAATGGAGATAATCTCCAAAGATAATAATTTGGAGATTGTCGTCTCCAAAGAATCTTATCGATCAAAAGATTGGTACGTTTTCAGTCCTTACCTCCCACAACCGAAACTGTCCAAACCTCAGTAACTCTCCGGTTTTCTGTGCTCTTTATGAATTGCTTCATAAAGAGCAATTCAAAGGACTGTATACGTTATTACCTGCTTCCAGGCAACGCCCAGCAGCATGCAAATAGATGACGATGGCTCAGCTCCTGTCTCTAAATAGAGGAGGTGCCTGAATTAACCTTTTATGTAGAAATGAAAGTCAACACAAGAAGGAAGTCAGAAGGGAAGAACAGAACAGGGCAGGCACCGTTAACGGGAGCAGCTCAGCAGCCTGCAGGTAAACTCTGGATCTTGCACTTCTGCTTTTGTGAACTTTTTGTTTTCAATTTTTTCTGACACTTGTTTTGGAGCATGTAGGCGGGTGCTTCATTTTACTTGGGACTTGTATGGTGGTTAATCTTGTCACGCTCGGTGCATGTAGTTCAAAGAGAAATTCTCTTCTGTTTCACAAAGAATCAAGCGAGTTGTAGCATAAAAATCTGTGCAGCTTCAAATTCTTCCTTCTTGTTCAGTCTCAGGATGAGAACTAGCCAAACCACCGCACTCAGGCAGTTCACCTTCGGGGTCTGTGATAGAACACCATCAAAATTTCTTATATGTATTGTTTTTGCACAATCTACCTCAAAATGAGTCAATATATCAAGTTTATTATTGCTCAATCTTCACAAACCAGATCTTATTCTTACCACTGAAAGGTGGCAAAATATTCTAACATGATTGTTAATATGGAAGACATCAGACAATGTAAGTGTATCACATACACTACCTTAAATGATCATAATTGATTACTGCAATCGACTTTACTCTGGATGCCATTATTGTCTCAAGACAGATATTCGACCAAACATTTGTGGGTGACAAAAAAATATTTTAAAGGAGAAGCTTTTGGCGAGCTTCTCCTTTCGTGCTCCATTTCTGTAGCGCTGCCTACCTCAGGACATCAGGCAGGGAAGCTAGCTTAAAAATCCACTTCTTTACTTCTGTCATAGTTTTAAACTCTACCTTTTGTCTTGCTTTATTGGTATTTTATCTATTTTTAATCTGTGCTGGTACATATTTGTCTTATGTTCTTGTAACTGTTCATCACTTTGTATGAAAGTGCTTTAAAGTCATCGTTAATAGTCCCAGTGTGTGTTGCTGTTTGCAACATTCCAAAAGCAGATATAGTTTCTTCCGACATTTTCTAATTGGGTAATCTTGTTCCGGTGTATTTTCGCAGACATGACCGCCGCGGCCGAATCCATCAAAGATGACTGCTTTCTGAAAAAACACCTAACATGCCCCATCTGCATGGAAACATTCACCGATCCTGTGACCACATCTTGTGGTCACTCGTTCTGCATGAGGTGCCTGGAGCTCAGCGTCTCCTCATTTCAGGTTGATGATGCCTGTCCTCTTTGCAAAAGGCTTCTGAAGGAAGCCCCCAAGGTGAATAATGTCCTGAGAGACATTGTCAAAGAGGTGAAACGCACACTGGGTCAGAAGTTTGCTGGGGCTGCCGGCGAGGTGCCCTGTGATTCCTGCACGGTGCCCCAGAAGAAGGCAGTAAAGTCCTGCCTTGTGTGCGTGGCTTCATTTTGTTCAGCCCACTTGCAGAACCATTATTTTGCTAAAAGACTGAAGGGCCACAAACTGGTGGAACCTGTGGAGAACCTGGACACAAGGGCCTGCCCCACTCATGGGTGCCCGCTCGAGCTTTACTGCAGGAAGCAGCAAACATGCGTTTGCGCTCGATGTTTGGATGGCGGCCATGGGGAAGTTGTCTCTGCTGAAGAGGAATGGCAAGTGAAAAAGGTATAAACATCTTGATTCAATTACAGACATCCGAGTATTAATTATGAGTTTCTGCAATATGCTGAACAAATACTAATTGTGTAGGTGAACAACCGTTGAGGTCAAAGTTACAGAGGAACATTTTTCAAGCGTTACAGAGATGATGTTTGGCAAGATTTGCTCTTGTTTTCGACAGGATCAAATTGAGAACACCAAGGCGGAGTTACAAGAGAGAATCATGACAAGGAAAGCAAAGATTGATGAGATCAATGAAGCTCTGAAGAGTTGTGAGGTATAACGAAGGAGTTGCAAGTATTACAAAAGAGGTCAAAAGGTTACCGCTTGGTTGAATGAAGTCTCTTTCTCAAGCATACCATACCGAGAAGATTGGTGCCTGCTCTGTGCCTTAGCATATTTGCTCAACAAAAAGGAATATCTAAAGATGGTTTTCTAATTAAACTATTAAATCCAGACTGCACTCAGCATCATCCAGTCTTCAGTCATTTGGATTGTATATGTTAGTGTATCAGGCTCCCTAATGGGACGCCATTATTCGTCAGGAAGAATTGTCTCAAGAAAGATATTCGACCAAACGTTTGTATTTCGGGGGGAAAAATAACATTTGTTAAAACATAATTTTTCAAATTTTTTAGGAGCTGGTGACGAAAGAGTGGTGGGACATTGATGCTCTGTTCAGAGCTGTGGTTGACGTTGTGAAGGCAGCTAAGGCAGAGGCACTAAACCCACTTGAAGACAAGCTGCGGTTCTTAGATAAGGAGTCAAAAAACCTCAAAGATGAGTTGGAAGATGAAATCAACAAACTCGAGACAACAATCTCAAAGCTAGACGACATATCGGCACTTGAAGATCATGTCCTATTCCTACAGGTCAGAGGTAAATGCAAGCTTCCCTTTGAAGCTTGCATCGCTTTTCAATATCTTCATCAAAAAATGCATATAAACGGTAACTTCTTCTTGATCGTGCAGAGAGGTTATGATAATTAATTTAGCTCTGTTGTTTTTTTTTTCTGTTTTTCCAGAGGTACCCATCTGTTTCAGTCCAGGATGTCAAGAAAGACTGGAAGAACATTGAACTTGACACCACTCTTTCTTTTGGCTCCATGAGAGAAACTGCAACAACAATGATTGAAAATATCCAGCAGCAACTGGAGAAGCTGGCCGCCATTGGTAAGACCTGACTTTACAGTGATGAAACCCAAATCGTTGACATGATGGATCAAACCCAAATTTTCTCTTCGCAGAACTTATGAGATTTCCAAAGTTTGAAGGTACATTTCACTTTCTTCTCTCATACGCTGTCTCAAAAGCAATTGATTTGTTTCTGAAAAATGCTTGTTTCTGCTCCGATTCTGGGTTCCCAGTGGACGTGAGGCTGGACCCAGAAACCGCACACTGCCGCCTGGTTTTCTCCAATAATGGCAGCAAAGTGGAAGACAGAGGAGAAAACCGGGAAGTGGCAGATTCTCCAAAGAGATATGACGTGCTTGGCAGCGTCCTGGGACTCAACACCTTAGCAACTGGGAAATCCTACTGGGAGGTGGAGGTTGGCAGCACAACCGGGTGGGATCTAGGTGTAGCCAGAGGCAGCGCCAACCGCAGGGGACGACAAGCTTTAAACCCAGAGAATGGCTACTGGGTTCTGGTACATTTTGAAGAGTGTGATGTACCCAAGCCTTTTACAGTGTATGCAGTCATGACAGCTCCACCTGTTTCACTTTCTATCAAAGACAAACCAAAGAAGATTGGTGTGTTTGTGGACTATGAGGAAGGCATCGTGTCCTTCTACGACGTGACGGCCCGGTCTCACATCTACTCGTTCTCCAAGTGCTCATTCCAAGACGAGCTTCGTCCGTATTTCAGTCTGCACATGAAATATGAGATGAACTTTGAGCCTTTGACTATTTCAAAAATAAAGCATTGAAAAATGAATTAGGACTGGAAGCATTTGCCCTTCTACATTATTCGGTCAGAGTATTCAGACCTAACTTTGAGTAGAAGAGAAGAATTCAATGATTTGATGCGTCAGAGAAGAACATTTAAAAAAAAAAATCAAGCCAACACAGAGTGTGTTTTCATTTATAGTAACTGTAGCTTTACGAGGAAGAGTCATCACCTGGAAACAGTTTAATTCCAGGAAATGAGTTTGAGATGTTTTGTGTAAATCTGTGTGTGAACAGACGAAAGGGAGTTGCAAACTGGGATCAAGGGTCAAAGTATGTTTTCTGTCCCCAATTGGCCACTAGTTTTACATCATGGTGAGACTTTTAGGATTAGAGAAACAAGGAAAGAAGTATATAAAGCCTATCTTTTTTTTATACTCACTTTGTAATATTGTTTATCAGTGTTTGTATATTCATGCTGAATGTTTATTTCCTTTGCTGCAATTTGACATCTTTGCTTGCTTGACACCTTGGTGGACAAAACAACAGGAACTTTGGTTATTCTATCATTTCTTTTTAAATAATCTGCAGTTTTGAATTCTTGAAATACTTTTTCTCCAAGTTTGTGACATAAAAACATGGTTAAAAAAAATAATAAAATATTTTGTGTCGTGCCTGAGATTTTGATGATGTGCTATGATGGCAAAAATAATAAATAGTACATGGTATGATGTTATGCATATGATTAACTCAGCAGAAGAAGAACACAAAGTTTGACTTTATGGTGTGGAGAATAAGGTTTGGACTAGAGGGCTTCTCTCAACCACTTCAAAATAAAAGCCCAAGTAAATTAACTAACTACAATCAGAGGTTGGTAGAGTCCCCAAACATACTCAGATCACTTAAGGTTTAAAAATTACATCAGACAGACCCAAAAATATCAAGCTATGTGGAAATTTTGGTATTTAATAATTTAATAATTATAGAATAGCAAAATCGGTGTAAAGGTAACTAGTCAAAATGCAAATGGAGTAAATGAAAGATTAGCGCCACTATTAGCGCAGTAGCGCGTTATACACATTGTAAATGTTACAAACACAACTGCTAGTTTTTTTTTTTTTTTTTGCCAAAGGGCGATGTGCATTGTGTAAATGACTGCCATCCATTTTTGCATTTATTGAGAAGTCATTGCTTTATGGCTGCTGGACCAACATGCTGACTGGTTATATCGTTAACTCAACTTGACGCTGCGCCATCACATAAAACGGTGCTAGTTAGCTTTACACGATAACATGTTTGCAGTCAGTTGTCTGTTTTCCATTGGCAGTTTATTTACTGCATGTAGACATTTGTATACGTTTGTGTGCATTTTTTTATTCTTTCAAAAACTAGACCGACACACAACTGCAACAGTAAGAGGTCCCATAGAAAACACACAAACAATTGTTTTTTTTTTCTCCTTTGGAACAGAAATGAAAGATGAAACTTTACAAAAAACACTCTGAACTCTTTGGGTTTTCCAGTCAAACAGGCTTCACACTGAGCAACAGAGACGATTTCAGACATAAAACTTCCTTCTACAGACAGTGAAAAACCTCTGGGCAAATGAAGGGATTTGATCTGTTGCACAACATCCAGCACGCCCCGGCCACATGCAAGTAAATGATGTGGTTGCTCTGCTGCCTGCCAGCCTCCCTCCTGTGAATAAAGGAGGTGCCTGTTTGTACTTTTGATCAGAAATGAAACTTAACACGGGGAGGAAGTCCACATCGAAAGACACACATTCTCACTAGGAGGGAGTAGAAACCTGTGAGCAGAGGGAACGCTCCGCAACCTAAAGGTAAATTTCTGCTCTAAATGCAACATTTTTCATCATGAACCTTTGATTTAAAGCAGAACATGCTTTTGTAATCCTGAGTTATAATCACACAATGGGAGTGACACACAGTGGCAAGTTGTAAAACTGTAATGTAAAAAAAAGGTGAGGTGTGTTGGTGTGCACAGACAGTTTCATCAGCTTGCAGGAAGTGATGGTAAATTGTAATGTTTTTTTTTTTTGTAATTTATTGAAAATTAAGTAAGTTGTCTCATAAACAAAATTAATTGCAAATTCCAAATATGAAACACAGTCCAGGAACAGTTTATTTTCTGAATAGTAACACTCATGTCTGTTACTGTTTGGATGCATGCAGGTGCACAACAACATTTCCTCTGTGCGCCGGCAGACAGCTGATCATACATCACAAACAAAGTGCTCGAAATATCATAAAAAGTTGCACAACGACAGCAGTCTGCTTATCGGTGACCTTTGAACCTCGTTTGTTTAAGTTACTGACAGCGCCACAGCTTTCCAGGCCACCGCCTGCTCACACACAAACAGTGCAGCATGTTGGTAATGATTCATTATTTAAAACACAAAAGCTTTAATAAAGGAGAAATTCATTTCACCCGATGTATAATTTGTACATAGAAATGTACAGTTAACAAAATCCAATCGGATCTAAATGCATGGATTCCAATTCAATCTTGATTAGTGAACATTGCAGGCAAGTCAGTGTATTACTCAAAATGTCAATAATAATAATAATAATAATAATAATAATAATAATAATAATAATTGAAGAAAATTTAAATTGAAGCACCAGTCAATTTTTTCTACATTTTGTCCTGTTACAAATGAAATGTTTTATACATTTTCTAACCCAAACCCAGTTTTCCACAGAACATTTTTGAGGACACTGAAACATTTTGGAAGAAAACTTTCCCTGAACTTGGTGATGGCAGTGTCATACTGTGGGAATGATTTTCTTCAGCAGCAACACATGCATGCGGCAGTAGACCTGAAGTTGAAAGTTGTCTTTATAGTATTATTATTATCACCACTCTAAACGTAAATCCTGTTAAAATGGCCTAGTCAAAGTCCAGTGAAATATGGCAACCCAGCTCACATTTTCCAGCTACAGCTGTGTATTAGTTTAGCTTTAATTTAGAAAGTGTGAGCTTTCTTAAGGGGATGGTTTAAAAACATGAATAAACAAAAACAGGGCTTAAAAATAAATAACAAAATGATGACCAACAGTGGTTGGCAGCGCTAACTAACAAGCTAAATGTGCCAACTGTCATAATCACAGGCATCAGTGTGACCATAGCTGAAACACCACAACAACATGGTATTTAATGGAAGCTAATGCTAACGTGCTGCAATGAACCATCTCGATACCAGCAATAACTTGTTGCTGCATGGCATGTCGCCATGGCAACAGGGTCAAACCAGTTATTACAGTCCTACCAGAAAAAAAATCACTTAGTGGATGCAAAGTTTGCTAAAGATTTTCAAAGCTAGCAAAAAGGTTAAAGGGCTAAACAAAGGGGAGAACAAATTTAATTTATTAGCTGAAGTATCCCCACCACTGTTGATCAAACACCTTCATCAATTTTTTCATTTAATACAAGAACACATACTGGTTTCGATGAAATATAAATGTGGTTATACTGAGACATAAAACGTAAGAGTTTTACGTCTAGTGAGTTTCTGATAATGAGGAACTTTTACACCGAGTCGCTGACCCTGTATTTTTTAGCGGCTAAACTCTTCTGTTTAGCCGCTAAACAGAAGCGGCTAAACAGAAGCCGCTGTTTTAGGGATTTTTTTCATTAGCAAAAACAAAAAATGTCATTTAAAAAAGTTTCAAATGGAAGCTTTGACTTAACTGAGATATTTTCCCTAAGCAGACATGGCCGCCGTCTCTGTTCCAAACAGCGATGCCACGCTGGAGAAGAATCTGACCTGCTCCATCTGCATGGATATATTCACCGATCCGGTCACAACGTCTTGTGGTCACTCTTTCTGCAAGAAGTGCCTGGAGCGCAGCATCTCCCCATATCAGGTGAACGACATTTGTCCGCTTTGCAAAACAAAACTCAACACCCCTCTAGATGTTAACATTGTGCTAAGAGACATCGCCACGCAGATGAAAAACACCATTAGCAACAGGAGTTCAGGGGCCCCTGGAGAGGTACCATGCGACGTCTGCAAGGAGCCGAAGCAGAAGGCGACAAAGTCATGCCTTGTGTGCCTCGCCTCATATTGCCCAGACCACTTGGAGAACCATTCGAATCCGAGACTGAAGGGCCACAAGCTGGTGGAACCAGTGGAGAACTTGGACGAAAGGGCCTGTCTAGTCCATGGACGCCCGCTTGAGCTGTACAGCAGGAATCAGCAGAGGAGCATCTGTGTTCTATGTATGGAAGGAGGTCAGGATGACGTGGTCTCCACAGAAGAGGAGTGGCTCAAGAAGAAGGTGAGCTAAACTTCCTGATTCATTCATCTGCCACCTTTTTTACCTATTTAAGCCTTTCGGCATTTTCTAAAGAAGATTTAAGAGACTCAAGCTACTGTTAAACAGTAGCTAAATTGAGCAAATTTAGGCTGAAACATTTAAAATGTGGCCGCTTGTTGTCTTTTACAGACTGAACTTGAGAACACCAAGAAGGATTTAGAAGACAGAATTGAAATAAGAAAGATGAAGATGGATGAGATAAAGAAAGCTCTCGAGAAGTGCAAGGTAAGCATAAGAGGCAACAATGTCTAAAGGACCAGTGCCAAAGTAAAACCCGTTCAAAAATCTAGAGCTTATTGGAGCAAAAATCTTCAGTCGAGCATCTAATACTAACTCTTCTTCACAACTGAAATGTCAGACAGAATTCACTTTATTTTAGACTATAATATTAGGCTGTTCTTTATAAATCACAGCTTCACCACTACGTTTGGTCATGAGGTTCTGCCTCATGCTTTGCCCTCTGCACATTCAACGTTTGGCTTTTGGCCACATGTACATTTTACTATTGATCCTACGCAGCGTTTTACAAAACAAGACCCCAGATGCGCAGACATTGCAACTCTGGAACTTCATTAACAAAAAGCAATGGAGGCCATAGAAAAGCATCGGCAGATAATAATTAAAGATGCGCTAACAGCAGCTTTTAAAATTAATTTCTTCTCATTTCCAGGACCTGATTGAAAACGAGTGGTGGGATATCGAAGCTGTTTTCACAGCACTGATTAACATTGTGGAGGCAGCCCAGAAGGAAGCTCTTAGGTCACTAAAGAACAGAAGGGAGGCAATGGAAAAAGAAGCAAAAAACTTGAACGATGAGATGGAAAACGAAATCAACAAAATTGAGAAAACAATCACAGAACTAGATGACATCTCATCACTAGAAGATCACATTCTTTTCTTAGAGGTCAGAGGAAAATCACTTTAGAATCTAAACTGGTTTACAAAGTTATCATCAAGGATTTATGTTAAAAAGAAGTGCATCTAGGAAGCTTTGATGCTTTGAAGTCTGTTCAGTAATCTGTCTCTTTTGTGTCTGTTCAGAGATACCCATGTCTGTCATATCAGGATGACATGACTGACTGGACGGATGTTGAACTTGACACCACCCTGTCTTTTGGCTCCATGAGAAAAACTACAACAAGAATGGTTAAAGAAATCCAGCAGGAGCTGGAGAAGCTGGACACCACTGGTAAGAGTTGACTTCATTGTGGGACAGTAATAAGACCCAAAACGGCTAGTGTTGACGAAAAACTTAATTTTCTATTTTTGCAGAAATCAAAAGACTTCAAAAGTTTTCCGGTACGTAGCGTGTTTGACTATTTTTCCTTAACGGTGTCTGGGAAATAATGACAATACCTGCATTTTCATTGACTGTTTAATTGCGTGATTTGACATTTTGAACATAAATTTAGTGGAATATTGCAGTTTTGTGCACATCTGTAATGGAAAAGCAACCACTGAGCTCATAATATATTTTCAATTTGATCTCAACAGTGGACATAAAGCTGGACCCAGAGACCGCACACCAACGCCTCATACTTTCACCTGATGGGAAGAAAGTACAAGATGGAGGAGAAAACCAGGAAGTGGCTGATTCTCCTGAGAGGTTTGACGAGTTTGGTAGCGTCCTGGGACTCAACAGCTTGACTACTGGAAAGGCTTACTGGGAGGTGGACGTCAACAACAAGAGCGGATGGGATCTAGGTGTAGCCAGAGGCAGCGCCGACCGTAAAGGGAAACTGACGCTGAGCCCAGAGAAAGGTTACTGGGTTCTGGTGCATTATGAAGCGGAGAACTACGCCGCTATGACAGAACCACCCACCCGTGTTTCCCTCGATAGGAAACCCAATAAGGTCGGGGTGTTCGTGGACTACGAGGAAGGTCTCTTGTCCTTCTACGATGTAACAACAAAGTCTCACATCTACTCGTTCACAGAGTGTTCGTTCAAAGACGAGCTCCACCCGTACTTCAGCCCACACATGAAACAGGAAAAGACGAACTCTGAGGCTATGATTATTTCAACTGGAAATTAATGTGACTGATGAAGAAAGGAGGTGTTTAGCATCCATTTGTGTTTAACCATTCCAGTTTATGTAAGTGATTTCAAAACTTGGTTTTGTTCAGCATTAGACTTGGGGTGGGGGGGGGGGTATTACAATAGACTGCTACAAAGAAATTAATGGGAATTTTTTTTGCTAAATTAAGTAAAAAAGAAAGAAGCAACATGCTGACTAGCTAAACCACGCCTACTTTCATCCTTTATTATTCAAAACAAACCATTGTTAGCTCTTGTGTGTAAACCACTGGAAGTAATTAGATGTACTTTTATTTTGTTTTGTAATTACGTTTTTTTAATCTGGAAAATATTTAAAATGAAAAATCATAAAACTGACTCATTCAATATAGTTTTATGTACTTTTTATATATAAATATGTACATATGCCAGTCATTCAAGTCATATATCTGGCATTTCTGGAGCCAAATACAGTTAGGGTTAGAGTTAGGGTTCGGATTAGTCATGTGGTGGTAATTGTTATCCAGGTTATTGTCAGAAAAACTTTAATTTGAATCTGTTTTTTCAATACTGTGTAAAACTTATGGGAATCCACATTTTTTCCAGTTTTACTCCAACTCAGAAAGTTGATAGCTCTGAATCACAAAGTAAATCTCATGAGGCACCACACAGGTATTTTTTTTCAACAATTCTTTATGTCTTGGTAGTTTATACTCATTTCGGTGAAATTAAGGAATTGCATTAATTAAAAAGCTAATTGCTTAGCATTTTTGCATAAATGTTCTTTTAAAAATAGCTGGTGAAACATGTATTGTTGAGTGTTGTGTTTTCTGTTTTCTGTTATATTTTATTTTATTTTTTATTTAAGGAGATAAACAGCCCTACAGAAAGTCTTGCTTGTGATAGGAACTACTGCACTGACTCACATAATAAAAATCAGAGAGATAAAGTACAAATACAGGCAATTCTTGGTCATATTCGGAGTGTGGCTGACCTTACAAAATACAAGAAAACAATTTTGATGTTTTATTCTGTGGTCTGATGTGCATTTACCCAGATTGATAGCTGTCATGTGAATCTCATTGAAACTTCATTAGTATATCTGTGTAGAAAATAAGGAAGAAATGTTTATAGTTTGGGGTTTTAGAAAAATGTGTGCAGTTTTTTTTAAATATACAATGAAATTAGAAACATAATGCTGATTATCAGTTGCTTTGAAAAGCATCTGCATAAGTCTTACATCCAGATCTGATCAGTGTGCAGCATAACTAATGTTTGATCCTGACCTCACTGACCCATGTTTTATGAAGACTCAGTTTGAGAAGTTTTTTTTTAAGATATTAAAACAATGGAGCAGAGGCTTCCTGCTACGTTTAGCTTTCTGTGCTAAACGTAGCACATAAACACTTTTGGAGTTTTTTTTTTTTTTTTTTTTTACACTTGTTTTTCATGACTATTTTCTTTAAATTTCAAAAATAAGAGCAAGAAGTTAATTATCCAGCAGAATAAGTAAACAATATCAACAAAATGATTGTTTAAAGGAATATTTCAAATCTTTAGCCATGCGTATGATATTTCTATTTTAACTTTGATGATTTTCAATGTTGTGAACACCTACCAAAAACCAGTGACTGGGTTTTTTTTTTCTTTTTAAAGAAGTGACATTAAAGTGACAAACTTGGACTGAATGCTGTGATGAAGCTGTGTTGCTCAGTGAGAAATAAAAAATAAAACCGTGGTGCTGTTTTTCTCAATCATTGGTGCTTCACCTTCTGTTTTGGCTTGAAAAGGATGAATGAAGCTTTACACCTAGTTTTAAAGTCAAACAGGCTCCACTACTGAGCAGCACACTCTCTGTAAACATGAACCCTCGTCCTGGAGCCCATCAATACCTCCCACAGAGTCTTATCAGTGGCTCAACATGCAACACGCCCCACTACGTGCAAACAGATAATTCTCATATTTATTTTTGTGCCAGTCTTGCTCTCTTTATAAAAGAGTCCAGCTGGACTTTTGATCACAAATGAAACCCACGCAGGAAGGAAGGAAGTCCAAAAGTTGCATCCTGAAGGTAAAAGTCTGTGGAGCTGCACTATCTGCTTCTTGTGAGGATATGATTGACGCCGACACCCTGCCCCATGTTTTTAGCAGCGACTGTTGATTTTATGGTGCAAGGCAGCGTGTCAGTAGTTGGGCAATTATTTTCAGGATGAGAAAATTTCATATGCAAAGAATAAACAACACATAAAAGATGATCAAGTCAAATGAAAATGTAGAATTACAGTCAAACTTAATACTATGTGTGTGACTAATACCCCTATTATTAATTCTTTCTCAAAAACACTTTGTGGGAAGGAAAGAAAGCAAAAGTATTAATGTTCACTTTTGAACTAAGACAACTTGATGCCTTTTTAATAATTGCTTGCTGGATTCAATGTTGCAAATGTTGCTGCTGAAGCATAAACTCCAAGACTCAACGAATTACCAATGACAGAATTGTTTTTCAATGCAACTTTCTATTTGATTTCAGAAAGTGAACCGAGTTTATCTTTACTATGTGACTCTTTTTTAAACAGGCATGGTGTCCACCTCTAAAGGACGGCTCTACCGCAACACTCCTGAGTCCTGCAGAACGTGCCTAGAACGTTACATCTGGTCAGTTTAGATTAAAACTGTGCAAGTTCGCCGCCCCAAGAATTGAAAGAAAATTCCTGATGTCAATATTCTGCTGGAAGATAGGGCCCAAAAGATGAAGAGCACAAAAAGTGTAGAGTGTGCCACGGTTGGGGAAGTTGCTTGTGACATCTGCACCGAGCCAAAGCTGAAGGCCGAGAAGTCCTGCCTTGTGTGTCTCACCTCATATTGTGCGCCCCACTTGGAGAATCATCATTCAGCTAAAAGACTCAAGGGCCACAAGCTGGTGGAACCGGTGAAGAACTTGGACGCAAGGGCCTGCCTGACTCATGGACGCTCACTTGAGCTGTACAGCAGAAAGCGGCAGACGTGCGTCTGCGTTTGCTGTATCGAAGGAGGTCAAGAGGAAGTTGTCTCGACGGAAGAGGAATGCCTAAAGAAGAAGGTACCGTAACTTCGTGACCCTGTTTGTCTTATCTGTTGAGCCAATCGCCATTTTATGACTGAAAGGAAACGTTCATCTTTGAAAATGTTTTCTCTCTGTACCTGTAGGCTGAACTTGAGTGGACCAAGACAACATTACAACAAAGAGTTATGATGAGAAAGACAAAGATGGTGGAGATCAACAAGGCTCTGAAGAGTTGCAAGGTACATGCGCCTCAAAACAGGCCAACGTCTGTCATCCTTGATGGGACAAAATATAATCAAATTAAAAAATAAAATATGCAATTAGATAGGCGCTAATTGCGTCTCCGTTGATCTTAAAATTGTGCAAATTGGAATTACGAAAATACATTTTCTTAAGTGAAATATGGCAATTGAAAAAAACCTCAAGTGTTTTGGTATCTGCTTTTTTCGCACCACACAAGTCATGCGATCAACAACATAATGTTACTACTGGCAGAAAATAAGAAGATGACAGCAGGAAGTGGTATGAGGAAGATTTTCAATGACTTACTAGCCAAAGCTCTGACTGCCTGAAGCTATTTTTTGCTGCATCTTTCGAATCTTCAGGGTTTTCGAGTCGAGGTAGCGTTGGCTTTCGCAACGACTACACGTCTTCAACACAATCACTGGTTATTCTCATTTTCAGGAGCAGCTTGAGTGGTGGGACATTGAGGCAGTGTTCACTGCTGTGATTGCCATTGTGGAGGCAGCCAATACAAAAGTAGTGAAACCGCTACAGGACAGGAGGGATGCGCTTGAAAAAGAAGCGAAAGACCTCAAAGACGAATTGGAAGCTGAAATCAACAGACTTGAGATGACGATCGCTGAACTGGACAACATATCTGCGCTTGAGGATCACATCCATTTCCTACAGGTCTAGTATCTGGAAATATTGTTTTTGAGTCAGTGTGGTTTACAACACAGTCGTTTTCATCTTTAGTGTGTTTTCTTTGCATGTTTTCTTCCAACTCTCTACAGAGGTACCCATCCATTTCCATCCGGGATGATATGAAAAACTGGAATGATGTCAAACTTGACACTTCAGTGGCTTTTGGTTCCATGAGAGGAATCGCAACAACTATGATTGAAGAAATTCAGCAGGAGCTGGAGAAGCTGGTCACCACTGGTAGGAAGTGTTTTTTTTTTTTTTTTGAAAGTGGAAACTGTTAGAGTATTGTTGAGTAAAACCCGTCCTCTGACGTTTACAGAACTGAACAGACTCCAAAAGTTCACAGGTGTGGTATATCACTTACTTAACATTTTCACAAGAAAGCTATGGTTTACATCCTCAAATTATTTGTTACCTTTCAACAGTGGACATAAAGCTGGACCCGGAGACTGCAAACCGACGTCTCGTACTTTCGCCTGATGGGAAGGAAGTACAAGATGGAGGAGAAAACCAGGAAGTGGCTGATTCACCGAAGAGGTTCGATGTGTTGGGCAGTGTACTGGGACTCAACAGCTTGACTACTGGGAAGGCTTACTGGGAGGTGGACGTCAACAACAAGAGCGGATGGGATCTAGGTGTAGCCAGAGGCAGCGCCGACCGTAGAGGGAAACTGACGCTGAGCCCAGAGAAAGGTTACTGGGTTCTGGTGCATTATGAAGCGGAGAACTACGCCGCCATGACAGAACCACCCACCCGGGTTTCCCTTGAATGGAAACCCAATAAGGTCGGGGTGTTTGTGGACCAAGAGGAAGGTTTGGTCTCTTTTTACGATGTGACAGCCCAGTCCCATATTTACTCTTTCACTGAGTGTTCATTCAGAGGTGAGATCTACCCGTATTTCAGCCCACACTACAGACAGGGTGAGGCGAACTCTGAAGCTTTGGTAATTTCTTCTGGTCACCATTCAGAAATTGTTTAATGGACTCAATTGTTAGCTCAGCTAACTTCCTTCCCACATCACCATAACTCAGGTCAAGTCTCAATTATCAATATGGGCATTTTTCACTATGGTTACTCCTTAATACAACAATGTATTACCTTTCACAGACTACTTCAACACAACTATTGTTCCCTCACTTACTGATGGAAATGTAAAATTGAAGTGAAATAAAAAATGGAATTTATGACATGTAATTTCAAATGTTCCCCCCATTTTTATTAACCACTGTTTGCAGTGTATTCAGTTAACAATGGATGGATGCAAAAAATAAAAAATAATGCTGAAATTTGAAAATAATTTTAAAATAAATAAAAACATATTTATGTATGTAGATCTTTGTATCCTTACATATTGTCATCTTCCTAAGATAATGTCCTACTTCTTTTTTTTCTTTTTTTTTTTGGGTTTTGCCAAAGGTGATTCTGATCAAAGGAAAATAAATAAATAAAATGAACAGTTTTGGCCAAAAATGATTTCGGCCATTGTTTTAGGAAAGTGAAGATAAGGTACATTAATATTTGATGGAGGTGAAAGGGATATTCAGTTTCTGTTTGAGCACTTCTGCTACAACATATCAGTATCTTGGTTGTTCACTAAAAATATATTTTTTTAAATCCATCTCTTCCACACATAACCCAACATTTGTTGTTGTGAAACCGCCTATCCTCGCAAATAAAGTTTGCTTTCTGAAATAAGCCAATTTGACTTTCGTTTTGAGTTCACAAGTTGTCCCAGTACCTTTGAACGTGTGGTTCTGGTTCTGGTGGCCCAGACAGACTCGGGCCTGGGCTTCAAGGCAGAAGTGAAACTGAAAGCACAACAAGCCCTCAGCATCGCGCTGCACCGAGGTGGAAGGAAGATCGTTTCATTGTCGGAGCGGAAGCAGCGCAGAGGGGAAGTCAGAGGTAAGACGTTTATTAACGTTTCTGAAAAATGCTGCGTTTTTTGTACACGTGCGTGCGCGCGCGCCCCCGTGTGTGTGTGTGTGTGTTTGTGTTTTACTCCCAAGTTGATTAATACGCAGCATCATCTATTGTTATATTTGCTCATTAAAGCGTGAACCAGTTTCTCAGCTATCACTTGGAGGAAGTCACGTGTTTCTGTTTTGCAGACTTGTAGGACAGAAACGTGGTCGTTCAGTGGATTTTCACTGATTCTTCCTCAAATAATTCACAAGCAACTTTTACGTGGTAAGAGGCAGACAATGGGATCAGTAAGCTTACATTTTGAAATTTAAAGGAATTGATGCTCTGTTTGGAAATGACTGGGCAGCCATTTCACTTTTCTTTGTTCTTCGTTTCCTTTTTCTGCATCTCTTCTGGTGATCTGAGGTGTACACTGTACAATTTCTCCTTTTTTCTCTTTTTTTTTTTTACCTCATCATAAATCATACTCATAATCCGGCGATTATGATCTGTGTTTACTACCGGTAGCAGAACTGTACAGTTGTGACCCGATTCGGTAATATAGATGTGGTTTTTACACAGCTCTTACTTTTCATGTCAGTCCAGCTTAGTTGGCCGATATATCGTGTCAATATACATATCAAGTAAAAAAAAAAAAAAAAAAAATCATATTTCTTACAATATCTATTTTGTATGAATGTGATGATTTGTTGATGATTTGTTGGGCAATCATCAAATTGATATTACAATCTGTTTTGCTTGAATGTAAAACACTTCACGTCCAGAAACGCCGCCCATCTTTAAAAGTTAAAAAGGTTTGTCAAAGGAGTCAAGAGCTACGTTAATTTAGGACATTATTTGACCATCCCTGTTTTTTCGTAGCCTGTTATTTCCTAATCAACGCCGCTAGATGCTCATCTCCTTTCACTGTTTCGTCTGGACTTTCTACTATTGAGATGGATTTCTCTGGTAGATTTTCTACTGGGCCAACAGACAGCCAAGTAGTGAATAATGACGTTGATTTTCAGTGATGTTTTAGATTTTGCGTCCTGCCTGTCATAGTTTTGACAATGCCAGCGGAGACAGTTTAAAAACCAAACCTTCGATCTTCCTTGAGCATTACAGCAGACTGTAATAGACTCATCGCCACAAGTTTTCCAGAATCCACCAAATTGTTCATTAATTAAGAAAACTGATTTGCTATGACAGCAGACAGAAAGATGTCTTGGGTTTGAATCCTAGTTAGCATCCCCGCATTAACAAACTCAAAGTAATGTTAATTTTGGGGGATTAAACAATTTGTCTGAGACATTCTTCTTTCAGGAAATGGCTAATTTGATGTGTGTTTACAATCACTTACTAACTGGCACACTGCTGGATTGAAGTTTTACTCATCAGACACAAAGTTACACTTCAGATAGAAACTAGACAGAATGGGAACAGCCCAGAAATCACAAAGGCACAAACCAACTTAAGCACTTTCTATCTAATGTGCACAAAATCTTTTTGTACTGTGGGAGGAAGCCGGAGCACCCGGAGAGAAACCACTCATGCTCATGGAGAATATGCAAAGCCCATGCATCGAGAACCCAGGTCAGGATTCAAACCCAAGACATCTCTGCTGTCATAGCAAATCAGTTTCCTAATTTATGAACAATTTGGTGGATTGTGAAATTTCCATGATGGGTGAAGGATTTAAACTCCTTGGTGTTCATCAGGACTACAGACTGGACAGTGAAGCTTCTATAAGAACGGACTAAGCAGACTGGAGCAAGCTGAGATCCTTCAAGATTTGAAGGATCTCAAACCGGCTGAAGAAAATGCTTATCCGGCATTTTCTTCAGCCTGATAAGCTGAAGAAAATGGATGGACAATTGTCATTACTCCCTCTTACACTTTTTGAGAGTTTTTCACTGTTCATTGACGTATTCATCCATATCACAATGACTAATATCTCTGGGCTTGCTAAAAATTAGGCAGATGTAAAATGCTGTCAATCAAGACAACCGACAACAACACTTTTCAACCTCACGTTCTCCTCTTCATCAGAAACTTCCACAGTCGAGGAAGTATGTACTGTAGTCTCTGCTGCAGAAGAAGAGACTACAGAACTATCACCTCTCGGTATCTCCATACTCGAAGACTGTTCTTGGCCAAGAACAGACGAAGCCTCCACTTCCACAGCAGTCTTTTTCGTCAAATTGCAACTTTGCTTCCCATGTAGGGAAGACCTGAAAAGATAAGCGTCAATGACATCGTAGTCGTCGATGTACTCATCCTGACAGCTCAGATTTTGCTTTGCATCATCTTCCCCAGCCGGGGAAGGATTAAATAAAAAAGCATTAAAATCGTCAATCGGCTCAGAGGAAGCACTTCCCTCTGAGCCGTCTTCTCCAGCCGGAGAATCGAAAAGAAAATTATCATAATTTTCCAGGGACTCGTCCTGAGATGTCCCTGTATCAAATTTTATACTGGGAAATACTTGGTTTAAAACATTTCTGACTCCGGTTGTTACCAAATACCCTACTCCAAACGACAACGGGAAAAAAGCTGTGATTAAAACCTCTTCCATATCAAAAATCTTTCCTACACACAAAACTAACTGTCGAAGAGAGCAACTGAAACCTGATGTTTTGAGACGCAAGCCTTTATAGCCTCAGATGTTCTTTGATATCATAGATCTATGTCATAGATGAGTTCATAGATGAGGTCATAGCTGCTATGAGCTGCTGCAGTTCTGGGCAATGTCTTTCTTCTTGCCATGGAAACAGTCAGTTCTGCATGATTCAAACTATTAACCCTTTACAATCGCCTCACTTTATCATTCGGATGTCGGAAGTGAAAGATGGGAGAATCGAACAGAGTGACTTACATTATTTCCACAAGTTGTTTTTACCAGTTTATTCGTGGCTTCTTCTTGTTGGAGTGGAGATAACTGGTCTGTGAACGTAACAAACCTGATTGGGGCTCATAGACAAGGCAATTTACAAAAGTTGGAGATTGCTGGCTTCCAAACCAACGCATACTTCCTCCACCCTGAAGCGTTAAGTTGCACCCCCACCAGGCAAAGCATTGTTTGTTTATTTGTTATAGGGTGTTTTTCATTCAGTAACAGTCACAGCAAAGAATCTCTTTGGTGAGAATCACAATATAGTACAGTCAGACTGTGAACACATAGGAAGACTGGGGTTTGGTGTTTTTCCACTGGAACGCCGTAACCACTGTTCTGCGTGCTGACAGCTTCAGGGAATAAAGTGACTAGTCACGTGTTGCTGGGCTCAAGTACAGATGACATCCAGAGTTGTCTTGGCAAATTACAAAAAGGTTTTTATTTACCTTTATACAAAAAGTCAGCCTGTCAACACTCGGTGCCTAACGCTCCCCAGCAGAACGGGAGAAAAACAGTATACTGCCGAGCAAACGGCACGTTCCAGGAACACACACCACACCGACGCATTCACTGACATAAAGGAAATATGAGACAGACACAAAACCTAACCATGTTCAGAAGCAATTAAGAAGCTGCAATGAACAATGAATGAACTTATAAACAAAACAAATTGGGTGGGGTACCTCAAATTAGTGCATCACTTAGAATTCCTTGCAAAAGTATTCAGACCCTTTGAACGTGATGCTCCAAACACAAACTTGAATGTATGTTCTTGGGGCACAATATGATAGATCATTGCAGATTAGTGCAATGATTTAATTATAGTGTGTTGTTGTCTATCCCATAAAATCCTTTTAAAATGAACTGAAATTGGTGTTTGTAATATCACAAAAACAGGCATGTTTAAGGCACAGTAGTCAGTTTTGCTAAAAATCGTCAAGTTACAAAATATATCATTCTGTGTTGGCCTCGTCTCCAAGTATTGAACCAGCATTGACAGCCGCCTCTCTCAGCTCAGCAAATGTTTGTCAATTTCAAACATTGACAAACATTATGACATGTTTGTCAATGGGACAAGAGCCCAGACCCTCTGGATGAATCAAATAGTGCAGGACAAGCTAACAATAAAAGGTACACAAATTTAGCTTCAGAACTTGTATTTTACAATATAATTTTAATGTTTGTATAATATACATCGCATCCATACAGTATCTTATTTTTATTGGATGAATTTAAAAGGGTTTGTTATTACATGATATTTGCAATAGACAAAGAAATGTGATGTAATCCAACTTCACAACCAGAGGCTTGGGGTTAACAGCATGGGCATTTTTGTCGTAATCTGTCTCCTCAAGACCAGTTGCAGAAATGAGCCTTCAGGTTTGCCACTGCTGTGGTTGGACCAAAGTGACGACCTATCACGGCCTGAGGGTCCACCAGGGAAGGATGGGCTGCACCCCGAGGGGTGCGAGGATCGCAGAGCCTCAGCAGCAGTACACGTGGAACCTCGGAGGACAGACAAACGTTAACTTGACTTACAAGCTGGACGTCCGGAACGCTGTCAAAATCGGTGGGCTGTCCAAATTGTGTCTCAAGATTCTTTCTGAACAGAGGGGTGACTCAAAGACTGACAAATGACTCTTGAAATTATGTCATGGACAGAAAGTTCAAATTATTATTCAGACGTGAGCCTCCAGACGTGTCACTGCGGCTGGAAGAAAATGACGAATTATCACGGCTTGAGGACCCACCAAGGAATGATGGGATGCACACCGAAGGGGGTGAGGATTCCCAAGGAAGAGCAGAGTGCCCAGAGGGACCCCTGGAAACCACAACTGGATATCAAAACACTTCCTGTCGCAAAGAAAGTTAATACGAA
This sequence comes from Poeciliopsis prolifica, assembly GCF_027474105.1. Classification (NCBI taxonomy): domain Eukaryota; kingdom Metazoa; phylum Chordata; class Actinopteri; order Cyprinodontiformes; family Poeciliidae; genus Poeciliopsis; species Poeciliopsis prolifica. The sequence goes on from NW_026562426.1 coordinate 852,789, forward strand.
GAAGGAGGTATACAAATGACAATTGAGCAGTAATAGTGTCAGTTCATTGACACTAAGTGAAAACTTCTCCCGTTGACTTGACAGAATTCCCCAGAAATACCAAGGATGAGAAACTCCACATCAGCAGCAAAGGTCAAAAAAGGGAACAAGTCAGGTATATGCGATGGTCAAATGTGGCCCTCATAGCAATTAGCCAAATTCCTGATTAATTTCAGCGTTTCCTTTTTTCTCATAACTCCTCTTCTCAAAAAGCTACAAGGTCAAAGTCAACGCATCAGTTGGAGGAACGCTTCACACCTTTAAAGGTAAAGACGAAACACTAAGCTTTGATTATTTAGCGGTCAAAGATACTTTAATTATTCAAGACAATTGATCACAGAGCTAAAAAAAAAAAAACAACAGTAAGAGATTACATTCCCAATTATATACCAACGTTGTTGCTTAACTTATTTATCTGGGATGAAATAGTTGCTGGTTTTATTAAGTATCTTGGTTGTGATAAAGGATTATCATAGTAAATTGAAAATAAAGCTATTATTAACTATTATTTAATCACCAGGCTTTAAGGAAAATGGTTTTTGAATTGTCAGTCAAATACACTATATCAGATGTGATGAAAAATGAGCAGAAGAACATGAGAGAGGAACATTTATATCACTAAAGACAAACATTTGAATAACATTTGAATAAAGCTGAACGATTATAACTTACAACTGTACAAGTCTGTCTGTTTGAAGGTATTTTGTCACCACTATGTACAAAAAATGTTAAATACACAAGCAGCTTCCTCTTCTCGTCGCTACTAGCTTCTATAAGCTGCCGAGTGGCTAAAGCTAAGTATCTAAATATTAGCTGGATACTTGTGGTCTTCTCAACAAACCTCCTTGTCTGTTTGAAATCGTATCAGTTAATTTATTGATTTATGTAATTACAACTGAACAATTCCATGAAGTTTTGTGCTTTACTCTTCAAATTGTTTTGGGTGCTGAGTTTCTGTCCAGTGGCGAACTGGGACCAAAAAAACAAAACAATAAAAACACAAAATAAGGTGTCGTCCAGACAAGCCCACCAAATTTATAACGCACGTATGCGTACATATTTTGAGGCCTTCTAATGGGTTAACCCTACTGTGCAAGTCTTCAACCACATACCTTGAGTTAACAAGATTCAGCGCATGCGAACATGTGAAATACTGACAAAAAGTGTTTGTGGTTAACCAAAATAAAAAATAAAAAATGCGTATGACATACATTTAAAGTGGTAAAAGTTGTCAATACAGTCACTATTTAAAAAAACAACAATATTTTGTATGGTTTCTTTCTTCAGTCGTCGGAGGAGTACCGGGGCGCCGTCGGCTGCTATAGCCACAGAGCAACAGCATCTAGAATCAAGGCGGAGCCCGTGTCACGTACGCCTCAAGAGCATTCTGCTCCATGATTTTGGAGAATGAAAAAGGAAATTAAGCTTGAAAGTAAAACCTAATTCTCCTTTTATCGTTTTATTCGCAGCTCTGGAAGTCTATATTCCAAGATACCCAGATGGCCGCAGTGCAACCTCAGCAGAGAGCGACGAGTCCTCGCTTTATTTGCAGGTAGAGCTGGAAAATCTGTGACCCACTTTGATACAAATTCTTCAGTTACATTTTTCCTCTCTTTTTTTAATATTTAGGACAAATTCTTTCTGTATTTCTGTTACATTTTGCAAATTCCCAAACTGCACCGTTCTTACATTGGGAATACTTTTTAACATTTCAATAATTTCCAACCTTTTAGGTGAACCATTGGATCGGCGAAATCCCAGCTGTCGAACCGGAGGACCGATACGGATCTTTGAGTGAACATCCAAGAGCGCCAACTGAAGTCCCACAGGGAACGAAGGACTCACTGTCGCCGACGTCGGGGCAAGAAACGCCAAGATCTCAGCTACTAACAGAAATACAAAACTGCTTAAAGAGATTTAAAAAGAAGAGAAATGAAAAAATTATGAACTCTGGTCGCGATGTAGAACCATTTTTTCCATTTTTGGAATAATTGCAATAATTTAATCCAAAACCAACAGCAAATAGGTACAACCGCAAACTCTGTATGTATTGTCTAACTATGCATCTCTATGAGTCAGACTGTGGATGAATCATCAAGGATCTCAACCAACTCAGTCATAAAAGCTGAATCTATGGAGAAGAACCAATCATGTATGTACTAAATGATTAGTACGACATAAGAGTGAACCGAAGAGCCACGAAGCTGAAACTGACCACCTGACTTTTTTACTTCCAGGTCTTGCAACCCCACTCAAGAAACCCTCTGAAACAAAATCAGCAGCTGCTGAGCAGGTAAACAATTACCTCCTCATCAATTTGTCTCTTCTTACAGATTTGTGTTATACACAGGTTTTCACTAAACGGATCCATCTACATGACAAGTGATGTACTAGTGGGTGTAGTATAGAAACAGAAAACCCAACATCACCCAGAAACCATAACTTGATTAAAGGGGCAAGTTTGAATAAGTCATTTGAAGCATTCTGTGAAAAAAACATGGCATTTTGAAGTTGATGGCACGAAATTACAGTCCAGAATTTTTTCTTCAGTCTAGAATGCCATTAATTTCATTCAGAATTATGGCATAATTTAATTGTAAAGTTGACTGGAGAGCTGATTGGGTATTTAGAAAATGAAGCAAGAACCGCTAAAAAAAAAATAAATCACATCTTTCAAATCAAAAATTATATGATGAGTTTGCTTAACCCTGTTCTCCTTCTCCCAAAAATTAGAAGAAAAAAAAAACCCAAACGCATTTGACTGAAAGAGAAATGGAGCAATATTTTTAGACTGATTCATGACTGAATCATTTACAATTGAACTACATTGATCCGTCTATTTTTTTCTCTTTATTTTTTAGATAAATGAATCTGTCAGCAAATGTTCAACAACTCAACCTCCGGTTCCAGCTAAGAGGAAGAGCTTACTCCTATTCACTGGGACGCCAAAGAAAGAATCTTCAGCCAGCCCCAATGGAGAAGTGAAGAAAGATAACAAGAAAGAAGAACAGATGCAGGTTCAGTATTTGATGATTCATGTAACATCATAAGCATACTAAATAACCTTTGCTAGATGACTGTGCAATAAGGTTTGCAAAACTCCAAGGATAGGAGGGAATTTTATTTTGTACTGTAGTCAATCTCTTGCTGAACCAACAGCCAAAGAAGAAAGTGAACGTTTTCAATGTCAAAATAGCTCAAATCTCAAAGACTTTGTAGCTTTTAGAGAAAACGGTAATGAACAAAAAGCATCATGAATACCAAGGAACACTGTAGATACATCGGGGCTAAAGACGTAGAAAACTTTGAAGCAGAGCTTGGCTGTTAAACCTTCGGTGCCTCTGTCATTCTGTGATTGTTTGCATTTATCAATCAGATGGTTAAATATAACATTAGCATGTAAAATGCTAGTTTATTACATTTGAAATATGTTAACCAGCAATTATTGCACTCCAAAAAATCCTTATGGTATGAATATTGTGCACTGATGTTGCGATAACGATGTATTCTGTCCCTATAGCACATAAGTTTCTTCTCCATGTGTCTTCATCACCGTTTTTTCCACAAACATTTAGCATCTCCTGTGTATCTTGTATGTGGCAGAATGGGAGACAAACAACAAAAGTCAGCTCATCTCTGGAGGAGAAAAACTCACGTACGTAGAAAATGATCAGGCATCAGAACAAAGTCAGCGGCTTAGAAAATAAAATGAATTGTGACTCTCCTGTTTCGCAGACACAAAAGTAACGTCATCCGAGCAGGTAAGCAATAATCTTCTATGAAGTCTTACTTTTTATACATTTTTAAACTCTTTTTTTATTTACCTAAGGGTGGGGCACACTGCTCAAAAATAAAATTACAGATTTATTTAATAATAGATCTAATTTCAACCCATTTTCAATTGAAAGTTCAACTAATTCACAAAATCCATTCCACTACTTCCATGCTACGTCTTGCCACAGTATTTATTTTTAGTGACTTATTTGACCTGTTTTCAGGTGAGCCGAACAGCGCCCCCTGTGGTGCCACCAAAAAGGAACTTGCGTTCATTCCGAGTGAAGCAGCTGAGTGGGCGAAACGTTACTAACGACTTGGAAAGAGCCAACAGCGAAATGAAGGTACAGAGCTTTACACTTGGTAAAAATGTAGTTTTCTACTGGAAGCCTGTTGGGTTTCTTGTGTTAAAGGTTTATCCTCGGCCCCGGCTCTAACCACTCTACCTTATTTCAGGTGAAAGAACTGGTGCGGATGTTTTCCGCCTCGGCAGCCCAGGAGAACGCAGTAGAAACGGAGGAGAAACCCGGATCAGAACACCCACGAGTAATGCTTTTATTTTATTCAATACCATTAGAGTGTGGGTCTGTAAGAGGTGTGAGTCCATCAACTAAGAACGGCGCAAATTGAAATGACAAAAGTAAAGGATGCAAGTTTTTCGCTATGTTTTTGCACTGGGATCAGGTGGTTTTTCCAACCGCATCAAAATTAGTCTATTTCACAAAACTGCGATGGAAACATCACATGATCAACAGTCAGATGTTACTACTGGCGGAAATGACAAAGAAGACGACAGGAAGTGGTAGAGGATCGTTTCTTTTCCCTGCCAGATCGTTTCTTTTTCCTGCCAGTCCTCTCCCAGTGATCATTCAAAGGTGTTGACCCCACAGCTCTTCTTATTGGTAAAAATCACTGACTACAATTTCCTCGAAATGCTGAATACATAGCTTATCCCAAGTAGGCGGGGCATGTCGCTACAATGCCTGAATAAGATGTCGACGTCTCCTCTGATGGCTGAATTATGAACACATAATTCTTGTATCCATGAATTATGTACAACTTTATTGTGTGAACAAGCTTGCTCAAGTGTGACTTTAATTTCGTTAATTAATGGAAATGCCGGAGTTGCGAGATTGAGGGGGGTGAGGGGGGGAGGGGCAGATATTTGCTGAACATTTGTCCCCATTTGTAATGGATTGCACTTGGCGGCATTGAATCTTTCAGGTGAAGCTTCTCGCTCAAAGACATCCTGCCATGCCGGCCCAGGAACCCAGAATCCAACCAAAGGTGGAAGACAGGCAGGAGAAGGTGAATACACCATGCTTCTGTGACTTTAGCTATTAAGGCATTAGTGCTCATCACACACCAAGCATTTTCTTATTATCTATAAGCATCTTAATTATTTGCAAAGTCAGAAATTTAAATCATTAATGTCCCTCTGAGGAGGATTTTCATTTTAATGGCAGGTACCATTTTGAATATCAATTTTATTTTGCCATTCTTTTTCCTGTTTGCGTAATGTTGATTTGATGGAATGTGCTTGGTGAAGCAAATGCTCAGAAGTTCCCAGTTATCAATAAAATTCTCAATTCCAAGCTTTAAAAAAAAAAAACAATACTGGGACACGCCTTACACGCCTTACTGGGACTCAATCCAAAATGGCTGCCAAAAGTTGTACTCTTCATGTTCAGTTATTAAACATGTTTATGACCAGGCACGATAAGATAGTACTGCATTATTTCCGTGAGAACTTCAGGTATCCCGTGATACACATATCATAATATGCAATATAAAAAGATAAAAAGAGACAATGTGATAACCACAGTACACACATACAAGATAAGTGACTTCATAGTGTGAAACTGACTACATGCTATAAAGGTGTAAAGGACAGAATGCATTACAGTGTGTTGTATAAAATACATGCGATCAATTTTAGATTTAAATAGTAGCCTAAAAGTTTTATTATGGAAGTCAGAAAGTCTTTTTAAAAACAAAACCTCTAGAATAACAGCTAAAAACATTCAAACTATTTTACGATACAACTTTTGACGTATGATGAGGTAGTTTGATGTTGTGGAGTTGTTTGGCTTTTGCCGATTCAAGTCCTCTACGTAACAACCCACCTGCAGGTTCGATATTAAAAATAATTCACCACAATAAATGTTTTTATTTTATTTATCACAGCGAGCAACAGACATAAAACCTGACGTAACTCTGACAGCGGCAGAAGAGCCACAGGAGGAGGCTCCATCAATCTGTAAGTGTCTTTCCTCAGAATGATTCCTGGGTGTTCTAGAAGTCAAAGCTCGCCAGCGTTTTCTGTTCTCTGCAGTGTGTGAAGCAGCAAAACCCGACGCTCCCGCCAGCATGAAGGTACGACGGGTTCCTTGTTGGATATCCTACAGAGGGGAAACAAACTTCCACGTTGATATTTTTGCGCAACGCTGAATGCTTTGCAGGTGAAGGAACTGGCTCAGATTTTTTCGACGCAGGAAGCGGCGGCCGGGCCGAGGGAGAAACGCGGCCGAGGACACGGATCATTACAGGTGTTTCATTTAAAGCTGTATCCACCACCAGATGAGAATGAGATTCCTTAATTTGTTCTTTTATTTGAATAATGGTTTTCCTGCTTCTACTTGCTACTGCATTGTAGTTTGCCTTGTTTATGATTTGGTGCCTTTTGCTCCTTTGTTTGTGTTGCTGGATCTACTGAGAAGTTTCATATCTTACAGGTAAAACTGATGGCTCAACGATTTTCACAACCCACGTCCACGGATGCAATAGGTCAGCTAAAAAAGGAGGGTAATGACAGAGTACAACGAGCACAGGTACCTGTATTTTTCGTTTTTTCTGATCTCAGTCTATAAACTTAATATAAGACGCATTAACTTATTTGCTTCTGTGTAAAATCTGCTAATATTTTAATAGAAATTTGTAACATCTGTGGTCTAGAGGTGAATTTTTGTTATGAGCCTTCTGATTTAAATTTCTGACTTTGCAAATAATTAAGAAGCTTATAGATAATAAGAAAATGCTTGGTGTGTGATGAGCACTAATGCATTAATAGCTGAAGCCATGTTTGATTAGTGATTTAGCTGAAGTCATGTTTGATTAGTGCTTTAGCATTAGCTGAAATTATGTTTGATTACTGCTTTAGCTTTAGCTGAAGTCATGTTTGATTAGTGCTTTAGCATTAGCTGAAATTATGTTTGATTACTGTTTTAGCTTTAGCTGAAGTCATGTTTGATTAGTGCTTTAGCATTAGCTGAAGTCATGTTTGATTAGTGCTTTAGCATTAGCTGAAGCCATGTTTCATTAGTGCTTTAGGTGAATCCATGTTTGATTAGTGCTTTAGCATTCGCTGAATCCATGTTTGATTAGTGCTTTAGCATTCGCTGAATCCATGTTTGATTAGTGCTTTAGTTTTAGCTGAAGTCATGTTTGATTAGTGCTTTAGCTTTAGCTGAAATTTAAAAACAGATGAACCAGCAGACAGGTCTGGGAGAAAACTGTTAAGACGTTTAAATAACAATTACATTATAAAACGATATATCAAGCTTTAAACATATTACATAAACACCAAAAATTGCTCCTACTAACTCAGGTTCACTGAATATTAATGCAGAGTTGAAACATTTTAATGAAAATATTGTCTTGTGGCCTTTACTGAGTTAAGACAAGGAGTGTACACACATGACATTATATCTGTCCAACGTCGCAGAAAACATGGTTTTTCAGTACATGTGCCGCTTTGAAAAATGTAATAGTGAATATTATAATATTGAAGTCTTATCTTGGTGGAGGCGACACCCTGAGGCTGAGCAGCTCTTCTTGTTCCAACAGTTGAAGCTGCTGCTTAACAACTGGGCCTGTCTGAGTGTGCTAAACCACAACGGGGAAAGATTGAGTTAAATAAAAACAACAAACAAACTGGTTTTCATAAAAGTCGTCAAACAATATGCAGCTCCCGCAGTGTTTAAGTTTCCATGAGAGAGAAAGCACGTGTTGCGTTTTTCCACATTCACCTTGTTTTCTGCAGAGACTCGCCCTCTGATTGGGTGCATCTTAAACATGGTGGTTCCACACAGATCATCTGATTATCAGTAACTTAATTTTTAATGGAAGATTTTTTATTTTTTGTCATATTTGTTACATGAATGTTTTGTAGCAAGTCTTAATTTGGTCTAATCTGTGTTTTCCAGCAGAAGTTACCAGACTCAACATGTAACCCGTCGGAAATGAAAACTGCAGCACAAAAGCCCACCATGCATCAGGAACACAAACCCTGTATGAATACCTCTGCTAAATAATCACAGATCTTCAAAAATCCTGTTATTCTCAGTTGTATCACGATAACTTTCTGATTTTTGCAGATGAAGCATCTCAGGTCGCAGGTTTGTCCACGAGGTCAAAGGTAAGACATCACTTCAGCCTACTTTAACAACACTTCAGACTCTGGCTTTTCCATCCACCCTGTGTTTATGGTGCCATCAGAAGGTTGACTCATTCTTTTATGTGTTACAGGTGAAGGACCTGGCTCGGATGTTTTCAACTAAGACCATGTAGGGAAAAGTTCTCCTACTAAAAGAGAGCAATGAAAATCAAAGGCATTACTGTAAAAAGTTTGGAAGTGGAGAAGGAAGCATTTCCAAGAGTATCTCTCCATGTATGCATCCGATATCAACTATTTTTAAAATGTATACACTTTTGGTACAAGAGCCTCATGTTTCTGTGCAACGTCACCTCAAACTAGAATGGCTTCATCACCTGTTTCTGGTTGATTCATATCAGACTTGACAAAAAAATGACAGCATTCAAAACAAACAAACAAAACAGCTAGGCTAAGCTAACATTAACAGGCTCATGCTATGCTTTGATATGCCTTGTTGATGGTTTGGCTCACAGGATACTCCATCGCAGTCCTTGTTACTGAAAATGTTCTGTCTTGTAAATTTAAAAGATTCCTTCCTTTGAACATCGTAACATTGAATGAAGAGTGTTTCGGCTGCTTTCTGTGATCAAGGGACACCCTGTGTTCATGGATATGTAGCAAATGTAAAATTGGAGATCTTCACTGTGTAGGTATTTGACAGCTTCGCAACTCCCCTGCAGGTTTGAATGGGAGTTAATGCAACTTATGATGTTTTTGATTCCATGACGTAAACAAACAAATGGGTTGCGTGGGTTTTAGGTCCTTATCCAGAGGCTCAACAGAGATTAGGAGTTGAGAGGCGTCAGCGTGTTCACACATGCAGGAATGGTCTGACTTTAGGAGTTGAACCGAAACGCTGACACTCAGGTTGAACTGCTTCCTGTTCCAACTGAGAGAGGGAGTTGGTAGCAACCAGATGGGTTGTTGTCTGGGCATATCAGTCGGCAAAGGGAATGCTTAGGAAACCAACAAGTACACAAGCAGCTTTCTGTGTAATTCGTCAAGCGTCAGCGCAAACCTGCACCTGCCAGGTTTCTATTTCCCCTGAAATAGAAACCTTAAAACTTTGGTTTCTATTTCGAAACCACATCATAGAGTGGTGTGGTTTCTTTACATCTACTGGTTTACTTGGTGTTACAGAAGAGTTGTACCCTTTGCACAGGAACACGATGTTTCTGGACAGATATCAGAGGGCTGCTGCACAAAACCAGGAAGACGCGGTAGCGCGTTGGTTACCATGGCGATTTATCTTGTGCAGCTGGCATGCTTAGCCAGGCTAACAGCCGGGCTTAGCTAATGTTGCCAAGTTATCTGTTCAGTCACGCCGATCAGAGTTTCGTTCGTGTTCTGTCATTTTGTCATCGTCACCTGATCCATTTAGGCATTGTTACGGTTCGGTCGTGTTTCTGAATATGGCTGTTCTAAGTATATTGGAAATGACAGATCTGAAATTAAAATCATGTTGACGACTTTAGTTTAGCACACAATTGAAAAAAATGCACAGTTTAAGTCACGCAACGTTTAAAACACGAAATTATTTACATCATAAACAAACCTTGTGTCTATTGAGGAGGCTGCTAAAGAGGTACAATTTAATGATCGTTACAACTTAATGTGTCTTTTAGTTAAGCTGTCTTTGCACCAACTGTGGAACAGAAAATTGTGCCTCCAACATAAAAAAGCATCCTAAGTCAACATTGTTAAAAGTAATTAAAAAATAAGCAGCAAAAGTTTTTATTTTTTTAAGTTTTTGACCAAATGAGATAATGTTTCAGAACATTAGGGTGACGACTGAAGAACATTATTGTATGAATGTTTAGAACAATTTGATTGTTACAACTTTTTTTTATTACGTTGTTGAAGGTTGTGTGTCTTATTAAAGGTACTCCTATTCCATGTTTTGTCACATTATAAAAGTGTTACTTATTCGCTCCTACAGAAATGTTGCTTGTTTTCCTCCCGTTGTTTCGTTGCAGTTTTGTTGTTGTGGGTTCTACCAGAAACATAACCTGACTTCCTGTCGCTGCACATTTAAAGGCTTTAAGCTCACATGTATGTTCTTATACATGACAAATAAAAAAATGTTTTATATTTAAATTTGTGAAACTAACTCTTGTCCAGTGTTTTTACTTTAGTAGTTGATGTGTTTTTAGTTATGTATTTTTTTTTACCTCATATGGGCTTGAAGATATATTTGTGCTCAGTGCTTAAATGGCTTCGTTATCTCTTTCCAGTGGCAACTCCAGAAAAATTTTATATCATTACTGAAAACATTTTTCCTAAGAAGGGGCCCATGGCCCTCTTCCTCCCCCTTTTGGGAACACCACTGTATACTTCGCTCTGAATTTAGCTTCATGTAATGGAAGGCAAATGAAAATATTCATGGGTAAATTTGACAGTTATATCATGATTATTTACCTTCTTTATTTAAAAACAAAAAACCCAAAGTAATCTCAATAAATGTCTAAAATTTATTGAGACAAATTAGTGTTGTGAAAAGTGGTTCGCCCAGGGCGCCAGACAGGCTGGGGCCGCCTCTGGGTCTGACCTCCTTGTTTGAAGTTAAAAGCAAAACTGGGTTTGATTTGGAAATGAAGGTCATAAATTCTGCAGTAACTGGTTGAGTTACTGCAGTTGATGATAACATAACTTTTGCTCTCTAGCAGGATCCTGTTTCTGATGATCAGTGCTTTAGTGCAGTTCTTTCTTCATATGAAGTTTGCATGGGTGAGCAAATACACATTTTGTATTTACTCAAGTTGTCTTCGGTAGATTATTTGATCACGTGAAGAACAATGTTATTAGGGCCATTGAAGATAGAAAAAACTGGAGTAAAGTTGTGCGATAACTCAATTTTTATTTTATTTTTAAATTTTGTTTTAAACGACCATTTTGAGATTCATCTCACAAACGTTCTAGAGGGGGGGGGAATGGACATGTCTGAGTTTCAAAAGTCAGAAATGCCACCCCACCCCTGTCCTGCATCTTTCTGTTGGCTGAAATGAAACCGAAAGTTTTCAGCAGTCAAATGAGGTGAGGAGAGGCAGAGAGAGGAGGAAACGAGCGTCAGATCAGGCTGAGGCGCAGCGGCGTGAGGCAGCGTCAGGTGAGTGTCTGCACCTTCACCTGGCTTTCAGTAGAAGAGTGAACGAAATGTGAGTTAGCTGTTCAGCGTTATGCTCGTTGAACTGTGAGGATGATTTGCAGGCTGCGAAGAGTGAAATAAAAAAGTAGAACAACAACAAATAATCGCAAGTATTTAAATGATGATCAGGTCCTGCGAAGGCAACAGTTTCAGCGGGGAATTAAAGAAATGTGACCGTAGAAAGGAAAAGCGGGGTGAAATGGATTCGTGCTCAGGTGGAAAGCAAAACTCGGGAGTTTTGCAAGCGAGGCGTGTCTGCAGCTCGGGGAACGTCAGCCGCACAGTTTCTGCTTCCCGACTTAAACAAATCAGATGCAGAAACAATACATCTCTCTGTGGACGCTTCTCTCTGTGAAACGTCCACAGAGAGATGTACACACACAGATGTACACACACAGATGTACACACACAGAGTAGCTACTTCTGCAGAAGTGAGTTCTGATTTTAACATCGCGGTGTTTTCACGAGAGACGATGGGCATTTGTTTAACCCCACTAGAAAACTGGTTTCTCAACTCAGTGGTTCCCAAAGAATGTCTGGGGCCCCATATGGATTACAATAAAATCCCCACCGAAAAAAATCAACTGGGCACACGGATCGTTCATAAACCTGTACAAATATTTTGTTTTCAAGCTCCACTGAAGTTTATTTCACATTTCAGGTTGCAACAAAACAGTGAAACACTTTTTGTGTAACTGGTTTTGCGTCCTCCTCTAGGGGGCGCCCCACACAGTTTGGGAGCCACTGACTTCACGTCAGTTTTATTCCCTCAAGTTATAACTTCGTGCAAGGAAGATGGCACATTATTTTGAAAGCATATCGCGCACTAAAATCTGAAAAGTGCGGCGTGCATATGCACTGTATCCGGGCGGTTTTGGAAGGAAATGGGCCACCAGTAACAGCCCACGTGAAATGAAAACATCCGTGACAAAATGTGTGTGAAACAGCGCCCTCATCTGGTCAGAACCGGGATATTTATTGAAACGTATCCAGCAGCTGGTTAGCCTATTTATTTACCTAGACATGCAAACATTGGTGTGGCCATTCTTGTCATAATGATGATCATTATGCAAGCTCAAATATTAGCCATGACAAAAATATCCTGCATGTGATCCTTCGAAATGTTTTGTAAAGTTGTAATCCCGGTTACCAGACATACAAAGAATTTCAGCTTGTATTGCAATAATAATAATGCAAAATTTTATTTAAACATTATTTATAAATGTAAATAAACAAATTCGTTGACATTTAATAAGCAGATTTCAAAGTAAGGGAAACAGATTTGTCTGATGCTGCGTTTTAATTCACCTCAATGTTGATGTATTTATCAGCAGTTCTTTAAAGTAGTTTTTTATTCTTACAGTTTGTGTTTAAATGAGTACAATCTGCAACAAGTTTTAGTCTTAAGGCTCTGAGCTGTGCAACACAACCAGTACCACTAGAGGGAGACAAATCATACACTTCCTGGCTCTTATATTCTAAACTCTGGAGTATGGAGGGTGAGAGGTGGTAAAATTAAATAAATATACCATAAAATACATATGTGTAAATCTCCCATTAATTAGTTAAGTGCATCATATTTTTTTAAGTGCATCACTAAATAATTAAATGTTACATAATTGTGAGATATGCAATTTAATAATGAAACGTTCCATGAGATAATTGCATTTCTTTCCAGATAATTTCTATCTTTGTAGAAAATTCTGTTTAATAATATATTTACTGATTGCACTTTAACAGAAACGTCAGGAAAGACTTGTTCAGAGGACCCAGCAGAGAAGGTAAATCATGGTTCGGCGCAGCTGGTCTCACAAGTGGCTGAAAAGAACTGATGTCATTCCTGTGTTTCTCTCAGGATAGATCTCCGATCCCAACCCGTCTGACATGAGTCTGCAGGTTTGCCACTGCGGTTGGTCCAAAGTTACCTCTTACCACGGCCTGAGAACTCACCAGGGGAAGAAGGGATGCACACCCAGGGGAATGCACATCCCGGAGAGCAAACAGTTTACTTTCTTTCCACAAAGTTACAACCAACCAAGACTAATCAGTTCATTTGACCTCCCTATGGGTATTTTTAAGACTCCTTTGATGTTTGGTAAGTGCTTCAATTTATTGGTCTGGCTGTTTAATTACCTATTGTTATTTTTTCACTAATAGCCAATGATCATTTTGTCTGCCTCAACTGGATTGCAAAATGTTTTTGATTGGCCTGGAGTCTGAGTATTTGTGGGTTTAGTGGCAGTACTTGTTCAAAAATGTATTTCCACCTTTTATGTTTTGCAAAAACCAGAGGCGGTATGTTTAGTGTAGAAAAATTAAATCCAGTTTTATATGATTTTGGTATTTCACATTTTAAGTGAGAATAATTCAAGGCCAAACTTTTACTTGGGTGTTTAAATCAAATGACTACTTCAAAGTCATCTCATTTAGTTGTTTTCTGTCGCTAATACTTTTAGCAACCTCATCAGACCATTATGTCGCTTAGCAACACAACAAGCTAACTCAGCCGTCTGAAAATCCCAATGGCTAAAGTCCACTGTTGTTTTGTGCCAACATGTTGAAAATGTGTTGAGATGAAAAGTTAATGCACATAAAATAGCCCATCATTTTGCTTTGATCCTAAAATGTTTCAACCTAGAGAAACTTACCAGTCCAGAGTTCGCACACAGCTATCATGTCAATGCAGGACAGTCAGTATATTTTGCTTGCTAGTAGAAAATGGTGGAGAAACTGTTTCCATAACTTCCTGTATAGCATCGGACCTTCAGGTTTTTCTATTATGGATGCGTACAATGACACTTGATGTTTACAAATTTTCTCTGTTGTCAACTAATCACCAAATAATTCTCTGCTGCATCTTCTAAAAGGACGTTTCTGAAAAGATTTAGGTAACTAATTACCTGTTGATTGAAATAAATAATGTTTTTTTTGTGTGTCTCCATAAGAACCTTCAGAATTTGAGAACCTGGATGCTTTCCATGACCTGGGAACTCATCGTCGGATGGTGGGACCCACACCAAAAGAATTAAGAATACCAGAGAGTAACCAGAACTTCCAGAGCAACATGTTGGAGCAACCTAATCAAATGAACAACTGGTCAATTGTGAACACTCCAGTAAAGGAGGAGGTATAGCTCATTTCAGATATGGATACACAAACATGTAAATGAGTTCTACCAATCATTGACAGGTAAATGTGAGAGTTAACAAGCTAAAACACCTTTTACTTCTGTCTGACAGAAACTGTTCATCTCTCCAAACCTTCCCACCCAACTGAATTATGGGCTGACTCAAACACTCAGACAGGACATGAACCAACGAAGTATGGAGGACTGGCAAGATCAAAACATGATATCAGATGAAAAAAATGAAATAAGCTGCTTTAATCATCTGCCTTTCGCTTCCTACAGTGGTCAAAACTGAACAGGATTCTCAACAAATGGTTCCAACCTTGAATACTACCACAGTTCCACTTGGTTCCCAGGTACAATAAGTTTTCAGTTTAAGTTTTTTGTGGATGAAACTGTGTCCTTAACAATGTATCCTCAATACGTTTTTCAGCAGACAGATGCATCACCACGGTCAACAGATCTGGTGAACTCTCCACCATCACGGATCCTGCAAACCGAGTCCGACTCATCACGTGAGTTTTATAAACAACATATTAAATATGTGTAGCGACATTGAGTGCGAGTAAGGTTTGCCCTCTGTAGTTTTTCAGACTCCACAACCTTCCCGTCGTGGCTCTCCATCCTCGGAAAACGCACGCAGATCGCTTGACTTCTCTTCTGTTGTTTTGGTACGGTAACTTTCTTGTGAAGTTAAGTGTATTGGTAGAAGTCTCATTGATTCTGAATGTGGTGTACTACTCCTAACATATATTGATCAAAAAACCCATCAAAATGTAAAAATGCTTTTAAATTTAAATCTTAAAGCTGTTTCTTTGCCATGATGCCTTTCAACCATGAAATAACCTAAACCTACTGAGGTAATGGCCTTTATTTTGAGTCATAATACAGAATGACCCAAAATCTACGCCATATTACCACCACCAGATGGTGCTGTTTTGCTTTTTATTTTTAACATGACCATAACACATGAAGGGTGTTGCTGTAAAGTTTGACACAGCTGGGCACATTTGTAAACCTCTGATTTTTTTGACTTATTAAAAGGCCTATTTTTTTGTTTTGTATTTTTTTTACTGTAAATCTGACCTCTCAATAATCAATAAACGTCTGATTAAAAAAATAATTTTAATGCTGGTTCATTGTTTTATGCTTAACTTTTTGCTCTGTTACAGGGTGCAATAGACTCATTCATTGAAACAAACACACACGAGGATGCAGTTACTGACAAGAAGAAAGAAAGAGAGGCTGAAAGGCTGCTGCAGGTGAAACATTTTTAGTGTGCCATCTATGACCAGACCTGAATTATCACAATTTTTTAAAACATTTTTATATGACTTGTTAGCCTATTGGGGTGTAACTGTTTGCCATGGTTACCGTCCTTTATCTTGTTGATGTGGCTAGTGTTTTAATATTGAAGATTATCTCCTTTTTTTCAGTTTCCTAAGCCGTTGTTGTCAGTGATAAAATAAGTTATGTTGCAAAATGGCTTCAGTAAATGGAATGTGCCTCAAAAAAAAAAAAAAATGGCCGAAGCTTCAGTTGCCAGACATTATTTAGTTGGGGTTTTGCAACAATTTTGGTCAGCTCTCAATGAGACACATGAAGTCCCTCTGAATAAGACAAAGTGTCCATGGTGCCCAGAGGTGCCAGAATATGATTTTTCTAAAACTGTAAATTTCCAATTCATATTTAGAATGCAAATTGTAGAATAGGAATTGCATTTGTACCCATTTTGGTCACAATAAGCAGTCATCTTGACAGCAGGAAATATCGCGCTTGTGTGTGTATTTCTACACCTACCTTCACCTTCTTTCAAGGCACAGCAAGACAAGATGAAGACCCTGTTACGGCAGAAAATTCACATCCGGGAGCAAAAGATGACTGAAGTCAGATCAGCCGTGAAAAACTGCAAGGTAAGCTGCAGACGCTGCCGCCGTGTTGGACGATTTTGGATTTATCAGTTGTACCCACGGTATATCCCCATCCCTGTTTTCAGAGTAGTTTGGATGCTGAATGGCTGCAGATCCACACTGTCTTCTCAGAGGTGATGAAAGTCGTGAACGATGCCCGGACGAAAGCTCTCGAGCCAATCGAGAAGAGGTCAGCCACGTTTATCTCAGTAACATTTTTAAAACATCCTTCGGGATGCTTTGCAAAGTTTAACTTTGTGACGTGGACACATCTAACAACACGGGCTGTGATGCTGGAGCTTTATTTTCCTCAGCCACTGCATCTTCCCTTGCCACTGAAATGCATACAAACTAACAGAATGGGAATTTGATTAAACGTTGTGCATACTTGAGATGACAGCAGACCAATTTTATCGAGTTGATGGATAAGTTTTACTCAAACTAAAAGCCTTGTGTGTTCTGCTCTTAGGAGACGAAAGGTAAAAAGAGACGAACAGAGTCTCCTGCAGAAGCTGCAAGGAGAAATTGATCGACTCAGAGACTCCATTGATGAACTAGACAGAAGCCAGGACTTACAGGTGAGGAGTCCCTCCACCTTCACACTCTTTTTTTAGTATTATTTTAGCAAAACACTTTCACTTTCTCTAACTCTTGTCCTTCTTTGCTCCTTCCTTTGAAACACACAGGCCCTTTCACTTTCAAACTTGGATAACTCCAAAGAGATTCAAAATCTAAAAGTTGACACTTCCTTCTCCTTTGGCACCCTGAAAGCAACAACATCTACCATGATGAAAAACATCCAGTGGCATCTGGAAAACCTCTCTTCCCTCGGTAAATCTTTGTTTTTCCCAAATGACGCAATTTTGCTTAGTCGTCAGTCTAAGCAAGTCTACTGGAGTGTCAGATGTAAAAACAGCATTTGTTACATTTCCAACTGGTGAGGTTCTCTTTCACACTGCATTGTGTCAAACCCTTTGAAAAACCTGTTACCTCCTCCTCGCCTGTGGTGGCGCTGCACCCAGAACTACTGAAGGAAATTACATGAAAGCCTCTGAAGAAGACACTGAGCAGAATTTTCTTTTTCAGGAAATGCAAACAAAAATGGGCCTGATTTTAGCAGTTGAAGGATTTCTCTATTGTCGTTTGGAAAAATCCACCAGCGTCATACTTCCGCGTTTCTTTTGGCTGTTACTAGAATGCCTTCTGTTATAGTCCGCTTAACATTCATATATGCATTTAAACCACATCTGACTTTTTTTTCTTGGTCAGCATCAGAATTTTATTAAACATTCACACCTCTCTAAACAAACTGGACATTCTAGGCAAACAACAGGAGTTTGATTATAGCTCACTAAACAGAGCTGGTGTGAATAAACCCAAAATATGTATTTCTTTTTCTAAGGATCTGTGTTTTACCCACATTCTGTTCTTTTTCCACAGAGCTCAAAAGAATTACAACCTTTGCAGGTGTGTATACCCAAAAATGTATATGTAACATGCACTGTTCTGATACTGTACTTTTTTTATTTCTTCTGTTTTTGTCTCAATTAAAAAAGTTATTTTAGAGCATCAAACAAAGACTAACATAGCAAATGAAACTTTAATGAAATATTTCCTCAGTGGTGGGCACTGCTGACAAGAAATTAGCTAAACCTCAGGCAATATTTATAAACATTAGCTCCACTAACAGATGCTAACATGGGATGTAGCAGAAGCTAATGCAAAAGAACTAACTTTAGCCATGTCGATATCCACATGGCTGAAGTTATCGATGGCACAACATATGCCGCTTTCAAAGTTAGAAAAATGCTAAATTACGTTTTTCTAACATGCTAACTTTGCACTGTGCTAATTTTTCAGAAGTATGCACAGAAGAAAAAAACACAATGTAAGGGAACCTGACCCAGTGTGGAAATTTAATGACCATATCATAAGTTACATGTGATTAACCTTTAACTTAATATCATATGTTAAATGTTTTCCCTCTGAGAAAAGTGAAAACCAAATTCAGGCCTCATTCCTGGCCCTACTTGTGTTTTCTTCATTCTGTATCTATTACTCAGACTCCATCAGTTCCTCCATCATGTTTCCTTCACGTTTCTGGCACATTGAGCTAATTGGTTCAATTGTAAAGCATTCAAGTACTAAGGATAAATAGTTCTGCTATTCCTCAGCCTGTGCCTATTATTCTTGTTGTTGCCAATCTTGTTGTTTATTGACCACCCTTTACATTTACAATGTATTCATCATGCTTCTCCCATCCTTGTTGTATTTTGGTTGTTAATCCCATCGTGACTCTTGTCAAACCCTTAACTCTTCGGCCATTTTCTGACCACAGTGGATGTAAAGCTGGACTCAGCCACGGCCCACCAGTGCCTCGTCCTGTCCAACGACGGGAAAAGCGTGAGAGACGGAGGAGAGAAGCCGAAAGCTCCTGACAATCCGGAGAGGTTCGACACATTCGGCAGCGTCCTCGGGATCAATCGCCTGAACCGAGGCAGGTCGTACTGGGAAGTCGAGGTGAAAAACAAAAGCGGTTGGGATCTGGGTGTGGCACGGCGGAGTGCAAACCGCAAAGGGGTGCTCAAGGTCAACACGGACAATGGTTACTGGGTGGCCGTGCATTTCGAAGACAGGAAGTACGCAGCCCTGACGGTACCCCCCACAAGCCTCCCGTTGAACAAGAAACCCCAAAAAGTCGGCGTGTTTGTCGACTATGAGGAAGCAGTTGTGTCGTTTTATGACGTGACGAACAAGTCGCACATTTTCTCGTTCACCGAGTGTCTGTTCAATGACGACGTTTTCCCTTATTTCAGTCCACATCCTAAAGTGAATGATAAAAATGTTGATCCACTGATTATATCTGCTGTATAAAAGCAGATGACATTACATTGAGTCGTAGGATATTGTCACCATAAAAATCTTTGGAAAAATACCATGTAATAATCACTGGTGTCACACGAGCGGTAACAATTTGTAGCAAATAAATTGAACCAATGTATTTTAATATATTATATTCTTTACTTTTATTAAGTTAATATACAAGTTTATTTTTTCAAATGAACATCCATGACATCCTATTTCGCCAGCTAAGAATGATGTTATGCTCAGTGGCTCAGACACTCTGCAAAATTTGAAACATACAATTCATGTAAGGCAGATGACCATTGATCTTTATACGTCAGGAAACGGCTACAAGAGCTTAACTCCTGACGTAACATCTCAGTAGTCAAACCAAACTGGAACATTTTTGAAGCTCCAGCTATGGCACAAGGTTCAAGAAAGACTAGGTGAAGGCCGATGACTGGCAACTAGGCAACATTTCCCCTTACGTAACTCTTACATAAGACAAAATGTTAGATCAGATTCTTTTGAAAGTGCCAGGCTGACTTAAATTTTCTCTGGTTGCTTAAAGCACCAACTGAACAACATACGCAACTAATAAAAGGCTAGTAAACATTTCTCTCATTCACAAGACACAATCAAGACCCGTTTTTCCAAATTCAAATATGTCCAGTCATCAAAAACAGTTGCAGTCATGGCGTGGAAGGTAAAGTAGCATCTTTTAAAAGTTAAAGTTGAAAAGATTGTTGAAAAAACAACAGCTGCAGGCTAGCTACCTAAGAAGAGAGCTAAAGTAATTGTGTTAAGAAACCCAACTATGAGAGGCACCACTGGCTACTTATTTTAACAAACTTTTTTAAAATTTATTATTTTTTACCAATACTAGTGCTTCACTATCGTCAAAAACATTTCAACAGCAACTTAAAAAAACATGCAACATCTTAACTGGGATACTTGAAACAATATCAATATAAGAATGTCTTAATCTGTATATTTTTTAAAAAGATGAGAAGTACAGTTGGGAATTTCTTCTAATAATCTTCTTTAGGGTTGTGGAATATGATTGTGATGTAGATAAAAGTGAATACATAATATTAATGCACTGTTTTATTTTGAAATCAGTTAAAAATGTTTTGTTTGGCTACTTTATTTGCATGTGTTGCAGAATATTACCCCATTCACTTTTTCCTTGTTTTTTCTCTGTACAATTTTGGTCACCAACACACTGAGAATGTGTTGGTTTTTGACTTTCTGCAGATCAGATGTAATGGTGGAAGTGACAATAAAACTTCATTGTTCAAAGAAATGCAAATTGAGGACACACACACAAAAAAAGTATGTTTTTCTTCAACTGTAAAATTATTATAATAAAAGGGAAGGTATATTTTGAATGATATATTTTTATTGAAATAAATAATGTAATAAATCTGTTTAGTGAAACTTTCATTTACTTTTATTTGGATCTAATAAATATAAATCACAAAAAACAAGACATACACATGTTAAAAAAAATAAAGAACAAAAAACAAAGAACTGACAAATTTATGGGACAATTAATCTTGGCTTAAAATATGGGACATCCCGGCTAATTCGGTGCAGATAGCGCCACCATAATTTTTCAATGACCGATCACGTGAACAAGCTTGTTCACATGTGATTTGAAATAATTTCTTATGTAATGGAAACACCACGATTGTGAAATGTATTTTTTGATTAAGCAGAATATCGACAAAGATTTGTGTACATTCTGTAATGGAAACAGCAAGTGATAAAGAACAATGATCAGAAAACAAATTCAAAAACCAATGGATCCTGATAAAGAAAAAAACGTAAATTCAGTCATATATTAGCCGCTCAAATATACTTTGTAACATATTTCCCAAACTTTTAACAGCCAGGAAAGCAACTTGGCTCGCACATCTGTTGCTGTTTGCCACATAGTTTCCCAACGCCATGTACACACACATCGCAGTGAACCAGTTTGCAGAAGTTGCACCTATAGGAAGCACTTTCAGTACTTTCCTGTGAAGAATGAATTATTCAACTGGCAGTTGGTTCCACCCAAGCTGAAGTATAAAGGAGTAGCAATGTTTCCACATTTCCACGTTTCTTGACGAGGACTCCACTTTCAGACGACAGATTCATTCACAGAGAAGGTGAGCAACACCTCGTCACACCAAACCAATGTCAAGAGTTTTAACATGAAGTAGTTAACTTAGTGTATTTTAGATGGCCAGCAAACTTGTAACAGGGCTTACTGAATTTTTAGTAACAAAAAATAATGTTTCACAATGTACATCAAAATTTAACTGGTGTAAGGGACTGTTAAATTCCCCCAAGCTGTTTAAATTCCCATCAATACTTTTTAGATGTTTTTTTAATGTTTTTATTTTGCTTCAGCTAAAGCCTTATGATCTCTTGGCTGCTTCTGTAAAAAATGCTCAATGTTGGGCAACGGTGACTTGTTTCAAAACTGTTTTGAAATGCCACGATTTCTCTGACCGTTCCTCACCGTGTTCCATCAAATGGATTGATGCTGAGATTACGAACAATGCAACTATTTCCATATAAAGTGGCTTCAATTTGTTTCAACTAGATTTGATTGTATGGTGTCAGTACTAAGCGACTAGGATTAGTAGTAAAGTTATAAATTCATACATTTCTCACTTTTATTTGTATCAAATTTTTAAAGTTGTGTATGTTACTGGTCTATCACAAAGTCATGGTTTAAAAGGTAAATATATTATAGACTTCTTTAAGTATATTGTTTAAAATAAGCATGGGGGAATCTTTCTGCCATAATCCAAGAGCACACATTTTCAATCTGAAAGCAGAATATTATGTCTTTTGTTCTCAAAACTTTTAATAATTTTACTTATGTTTTTATTTTGAAAGCAGGACTTACTTCTCAAAACATGTAATGCTTGTTCTCAAAACTTCTCCCACTCAGACTTAGTCTCGGCTCGCTTTTGGAAATGCCTTTTGGCACAGTCGCCTGGCAACCTCTGAGCCAATAGAATGTCTACGTGTAACTACAACACCATTTAAAAGATCATTGTTGTTGGGGGATTTTTGCATTATACAAAACACCTGATCTTAGTATACACATGAGACTAAGAGTAAACTCAATAGTCTCATCCCCCAGACTTTCAAAACAGCAGTTATCAAACTACTGATAAGAAAAACAACAATTTGGACAAATCACTGCTGCAGAACTACAGGCCAATGTCCAACCCCCCATTCATAATCAAAATGATTGAAAAATCTGTTTAGAAAGTTAAATAGCCGATAGCTTTGATGTCTTTGAGTCTGGTTTCTGGTCTCAACACAGTACTGGGACTGGCTTCATAAAAGTGTTCAGTGATATTTATATAAACTGAAAGTGAAGAACATTTTCAGGT
Source organism: Poeciliopsis prolifica (assembly GCF_027474105.1). Classification (NCBI taxonomy): domain Eukaryota; kingdom Metazoa; phylum Chordata; class Actinopteri; order Cyprinodontiformes; family Poeciliidae; genus Poeciliopsis; species Poeciliopsis prolifica. Next base: position 875,464 of record NW_026562426.1, read on the forward strand.
TTAGAGGTCTAATCCTTCAAATACGCATCGTTCCAACTACCCGAAACTACAAGAGTAAGAGCAAAAGAGTCGGGACAATGTCCTAAGACGCAATGCCTCAACAAAAAATAACCATGAGTTAAAGTCTGGTTGGTCAGTGTGATAGAATTCTCAAACACTCATCATTATTTCAAAGTTGAAGAAAAACTGTGTTGTCACAACTAGTCATAATTGTGATGTCATCAGCACTGTATGTATGTAGCAAACTTCTACTTTCTTGTCATTGCTTGCTACACAACCGAAGAGTTTAGACTTATACAGCGCTTTCAGAGTCGAACGGTGAGATTGTTTTTCAAGACTGATTTGAATAAGTATTGTTTTGTAAAAGCATTTCGTATTGAAGGCAACATTACTCCAATGGTGGGATGAGACCCCAGCCACGGGATTGGAGAGCTGAACAACATCCGCAAGACTGGATAGAGAACAGAGGGAGAGCCAAAGACTTGGCTCCCTTTTAGAAATGTAGAGAGCAAGATGGTTTGACAAGAACCAAAAGCTGGCCTACACACAAAGAGAACTAGAGCTGGCAAAAATGTCTTACCAGGAACTTGAAGCAAGATCTGAAGAAAATATTTCTGCTCTAATACAGCGAGCAGCAATATTTAAGCAGAGCGTGGCTAAACAGATGGAGGCTTATTCAGAAAAAATAATGAGTAAGGAGAAGATTATCGATAAGCTTGAATCTGAGAAGGACAGTCTCCTAAAACAATTGACTGCTGTCCAACAACTGCACTCCGGCTGTGAGCTAAATTACAAAACAGAGCAGGAAAATATGAAAACTGAGCTTCACGACAGAGACGAATTAGGACCTCCAAGACAAAAAGTGGCAAACCATCAAGAACCAAATGAGACGGACGCTACGCCTGTAAACATCATCTCTGACCCTGCATCTATGGATATGGACCATCTCTTAGAGGAAACCCTGCCAGAGGACATTGAGGTACCTCGTCCGTCTCCCAAGGAGGTAAATGATTTTGTAGAAGACATGCTGATCAATATGGAACCAATGGAGGTGGAATATCGTTGTGTGACCAATCTGTCAAAGGAACCAGTGGAGGCAGTCGCCAAAGAAAAATCATTGTGGGAAAGGATACGACACAGTTTGGGACTCAGAAAACCACAAAAGTGGAAGAAAAGCAGAAAAACTTCTGAAGAAAGCAACTAGGAAAAAATGTAGTTAAATTCTAGACATTTGCAAAAGCCCAAAATATGTATTATTTTAGACCCCAAAAAAAATGGCCATGGCCGGCGGTGCAGAAGCGGAGGCGGCCGGCGGAGGCGGCCGGCGCAGGAACGGCGGCCGGCGCAGGAACGGCGGCCGGCGCAGGAACGGCGGCCGGCGCAGGAACGGCGGCCGGCGGTGCAGGAGCAGAGGCGGCCGGAACAGGAACGGCGGCCGGCGCAGGAACGGCGGCCGGCGGTGCAGGAGCAGAGGCGGCCAGAACAGGAACGGCGGCCAGCAGTGCAGGAGCAGAGGCGGCCAGAGCAGGAACGGCGGCCGGTGGTGCAGGAGTGGAGGCGGCCGGAGCAGGAACGGTGGCCGGCGGAGCGGCATGAGGAGCAGGAGCTGGGCAGGCTGAGCAAAAGTCCGGCTTGGGAGGCTGAGGGTTGCCAGCCATGACGGCATAAGCGGCCTCACGCTCCCACTCTGCCTCTCTTTGCAGCTCCACCAGACCCAGCTGATGGAGGTGAGCGGACCAGTACTCCAGCTCCAAAAGGAGTCAGATGGCCACTCCGAGACGCCGGTAAGCAAAATATGGCTCCGCCAATATCTCCCTGAAGTCCTCGATTTTCCTGATGAGCCTCCTGTGGTCCATGATGAAACTGTGCCTCACCGCATTCCTCTTTGATAGGGTCCTTCTGTCATGAGGATGTGTCTCTGTATTGTCGTTTGTTTGAGCCGCCTGTTAGACCAGTTGCTACCGGTGTGAGCCCTGGCTTCCGCTCAGGCGTGCTGCCTGGCCGCGGACTACTTGTTGACTGTGTATTCTGGACTGTTGTTTCATTAAATTTTCACCATTCACCGTACCTGGGGCTCCAGGTACGGTGGCGCCGGCCTCTTCCACCACACCACAATTCCTGACAGATTACAACATTTGAAGTTGAATATTGACAACACAATCTTCGTTATAGTCTGTCATAATTGTTGAATAGTGAGATATGTCAAGTATCAGTGACATTCAGGTCGGATGAATGCGACCTGGACATTAGGTCACATTTAAATCGGATTAGAAAAGAAGCCGACCTTTTGTTGTTCAGACTGTAACGAAAAGGTTGAATACAGGTCGCAGTACGTGAAAAAAAATTTAGAACTGCGTCGCATCAGGCCGCAGTGTGAACGTGGCGTAAAGTCTGAAAGCAAGGGGAAGCATTACAAGCATTACAAGTTTTGAGGAGAAAAACATGAAGCCCAGCTTTCAAAATGAATAAGTAAGTAAAAGTATTACAAGTTTTGAGAAGAAAAAATGTGAAATCCTGTTTTCAGACTGAAAATTTGCACTCTTCGATTGTGGTAGAAAAATTTCCCCATAAATCACGTTTTGTTCATAAATGTAAAAGTATTTAATTTTAGGGTTTTAATATCATTTTACCAACTTATCAACTGATTGTTTTGTGCTATTTTAGAGAGAATGAACGCTGCTCTTGTGATTACTGTCCTTGGCCTGGTTGTTGGTGAAAATCCAGCCATCTGCGTTTTTCCCTGTCAGAGGACGGCATCCAACAACGCATTCAACAGATTTGTTCGCAAACACGTCCTCCAGGCTGCATTTGACACTAATTCAAAGACTGAATGGGAAAGGTGAGTGAAAAAGAAAGAAAATTCAACCATTCAACACCCTGTTTAGATGAGAATCGATTACTGTACACAGGGGCGCCGCCAGGAATCTTGGGCCCCAAATTTAATTGGGCTCCCCCTGAGCAAATACTACAACAGTTTCTTGAGTCTCTGACCCAATGAAGCGTCACAATTTTAAAGATTTGCAACTGCCTCGCTTTCTTTGGTCACAATATTTACTGCTTAGGAATTTTACATGCAACTGTCTGTATACAATACAGAAAATAGGTTGCTTAATTTTTTTTTACTATTATTATTAGTTTTCGCTTATTGAAATGTCCCTCCTCACTTGCAACAGTCACAGACAATGTGCAAAATATACGTAAAACAATCCAGACTACTCAAAAGATGCTATGTAGTTGCATTTTGTTCAAGCTGCAGTACATAATTTTAATAAAAAATATGTTTTCTCCATATTTGTTAAAGCTGTCACCATGTTGTGATGGTTTGCGATGCGACAGATGATCCGTGGAAAAAAAAATCATCTTCTCCACCTGCTCCTTAAGATGCTATTACTGGCTAACGTAATGCAACATTCTGACCAAAAACAACCAATCACAACCAGGAGTAGGGACTTAGTGCTGTCCATCAACCTCATTCACTCACTGCTAAATGTGCTAATGGTGGAGAGACATCTTAGTGTTACCGCAAAACTGTTTTTCTGCCATCATTGGTAGCTGTGGTAACTAGACTGCAGTTTGAATTTGTATAGCTCTGTGCTATACTAACTGCACCATAGCACAGAGCGAGGGCGAGGGAGGATGAGCAGCCACATGAGACTGTGATTGACAGTGCTAAATCCCGCCTCCTGCCTCTGATTGGTTGTTTCTAGATACCACTGGGAGAAGGCAGAGGAAATCATTTTTTCACAAATTATCTCTCATGCCATAGTGTTCACAACACAATGACAGTTTCAACAAATATGCACAAAAAAAGTTTTATAAAAGTTACATGCTGCAGATTTAATTTCACTTTGGAGAGGACGGGTCAAGACGGACGTGGCAACCGATATCTGTCATTTAAACGCAAGCCACGACAAAACTGTGTGGACTGGAGGCTGTTTTTTTTTAATCATTTCTAAAGATGGTTGGAATTTCTGTTGTGTAATTGTAAAAAGTGCAGAGACACAGAAATCCCTATAGATTCCCTGGAATGATGCTAACGAGCTTGTCATTGAACACAAGGGAGCTCACCTTTTTCACTCAAGAGTTAGAGCTGCTTCTGACTGACCCATTTGTTGTTAAGTGTGGTAAGAGGGCACAGGGGACAAGTTAAATATATGAATGTCCTGGTATTTATTTTCCTTAATTCATTAAATGCTAGTGAAATGAAGGCTAACCGTACTCTGTAGCTAAGCTAACTATGCTGAATGGTTGATAATCTCAGTCGACCCACCTCTCAGAGAAAAACTGGGTTACAAATTCACACTCTTCTCTTTTTCTCTCTCTTATCGCTCTATTAAAAAAAAAAACTTCATTATTTTTCTGGGCAGCATAGTAGTCGTTTTGGTCTTAAACTGACTGAAGCTGAAAACGTCACCGTCAGGCGCGAAGCAGGAACGAACCATTTCATGCAGAACGTGGGGGGCGGGGGGTTCAGTGCAAGTATGAATGTGTGCTTTTTGGTCTGTGAGGGTAACATTTAATTTTTTCAATGAACAGAAAGAAATTATAAGTTACGCTACCTAGTTTAGAGCCAAAAAAGGTGTGAATTTCTACCACAAAAACTTGGAAATCTTCAAACTAATATGAGAAATATTCTAGAAAATAGTCAAACATTTGCAAAAATAAATAAATAAATAGGTGAATCTCAGAAATTTCCTTGACAAAACTTGTGAACTTCTGACTTTCAAAAGTTTCTATTTTCTGAAAGTTGAAAATGTTCAACTTTTGAAACTCCGAAATTTCCAAGATTGAACATTTCTGAGATCCATCTCAAAATGTTTGTTCTTGCAAATGTTCAACTTTCGTAGATCTTTTTCAAAAGTCAAAACAATGCCATCTTTTGAATCTTCAGCTTTTTGAACAGAGAAATGTCTTGTTTTTTTCTAGAAAATTTCTGATATTATTCTCAAAAGTGAGGTTTTGGTGAAAATTTACTTTTCTCTTTTCTTCCATATATCCCCCTAATAAGTCATAGTGGTTTTATTAGCTGTAAGAGGTGATTTGCTGCTTTAATTGGCATCCTGTAAATATTGGCCGCACACTTGTTACCAGTATCTCAGTACTTCTCTGATTTGTGAATTAGTCAACGGTTTGGTTAATTAGCTGCAGTGAAAAGGGGAGCAATTTATAACATCTATCCATTTGAATAAATGGAGGCATTAAAGGTGTGAAACATTTACACTTGTAAATGTGTGTAAAACACTCATTTTGTTCATTGAACAAAATGAGTGTACCAAATCTTTCAAATAAATAAACACAAAATTTTGATTGGGGGTTTTTTGTGTTTTTTTTTTCCTCTTTAGGTACTTGAGAAACTTAAATCTCTGTGACAGACCCAGGCAGTCCTTTGTGAGGCGCGGAGACCAACAAAGTTTCGTGGAGATCTGCAACGGCAACGGGAAGCGTCAGAATGGCAACCTGTGCACCAGCACCCGCTCGGTTCAGCTGTACGATCTCAGAATCCGTCAGAGTCGTCAAGGTTGCATCGTTACCAATTTAAGACACGCACTTCGATATGTGACTGTCGCTTGCGACAAAGTCGACAACCTCTGCCGTCCTGTTCACTTTGACAGCAGCCAACCCAACAGACCGAGCCGCAGAGCTCAGAGCTGCTGAAATCTGGATGTAACGCCGAAACGTAACGCGTCTTTGATTGGTTTAGTGTTTGATTCATCCATATGTGGTCTTTGGTTTGGTTTGCCTTTTTAGCTGTGAAAGAAAGTGCATTATTTCTTATATTTCAATGTTTATGCTCATTTTTGTCCTTCTAATGTATTTCTGTTAGTCATGTTTTCTCAGCCTTTGTTCTGTTTTAGTTTATGGGTTTTCTGTTTTTCTGGTGAGCAGAACCATAAACCATTTCCTTGTAAATAACACAATGTGTCATTAACCTTTTCTAATTCCATCAAAGTCCACAATACAATATTCTAGTTCAAGTTTCAAATAATTATTTCATTTATAGGTTTTCTAAAGTTTCGAACACAACTTGACATGTTGATGCCCATCCATTCACATTGAAACACGGTCGAAGTCTGTTTGCCTCAGTCCCTTTAACTATAGCACCAGAATTAAAGGGACAGTGTTATATTTTCCAGGCACATAGTTATAAAAATGTTGTATGTCAAATAGCTTGACTTGGTTATTTAAAGCCTTGAAATCACACTTTCTTACTTGACCCTAGTCATTAAATGATGCACTTCAATTAGGTATTCACGCACTTCAGCCGGTCATGAGAATTATTGTCACTTTGAACGAAAATCATAACAAGTTACCTGGTCAAACCTCCAAACTACCAGCTTATCGTCATTCTGAGATAATAACAATAAAACCAGTAGAAGCAGCGACTTATTCTTATTTCAAGTCTTTTACTGCCACTCAGTGAATCTCTTTTTTTCTTGTTGCTGCAGTCGATCTAGAATATTTCATTTCAGCTTTTTAATAAATGTTGGGAAGTTCCACATTCCTCAAACCGAAGGATTGAGATTCTTCTGTATATTCTGCCATTCCTTTGCTTACATCTGATACACCAAGTTGCCACTGAACGTGGTGTGGAACCTGGATCCCCAAACAGTTGAATTAGATTGCAGTTTGATGTAGATCTGGTCCCCCGGCTGCAGCTGCAGATACACGGCGTTCCCTCCGTTATCAGCGACACCGGGGGGCGATGGGTAATCATGGGTCATGGCGACCACGTCGTCATTCTTGTAGAGACTCAGCATTGTTCTATGTTCCTTTCCGTCGTGATAGAAGAAGCTGAAGAAGTAAATACCTGCAACGGGTGCAGCAAAAATTCCTGCACACAACAATTATGTTCAATAACCCAGACAATAAGCACACAGTTAAGCTGTAAGGGCAAAGTGGATGATAAAAATGCGAGTGCGGCTCTATTTACCCGTAACCTTGTTGTAGAAATTGCCCACATTTGTTAGAACAGTTTTGTAGATAACGTTTGTGCTGGTGTCAAAAGGTCCAAGGACATCTGATTCTCCAACTGTGGCACTGAACGCCACTTTGGTCGAGTCTAGGCGGATAAATATTAAAAACCAATGAAATGAAGCATCGCTTTATTTGTACTACTCTTCGCCAGGTTCCTCACCAAACATTTACCTTTTTTCTTCAGCTCGAGGACTTCCTGTTCGAGCTTCATCAGCTTCTCTTTCATGACTGGCAGAGTCATGTCTGTAACCTGCTGGGCCACAGTGAGGCCGCAGAACGCCACCAGCAGCAAAACGGCGACTTTCATTTTGATCATGTGTAGCTCACGTCTTCAAAGCTGCTCCTTATATGTTCCTCCCTCTCAGTGCAAGAGATCGTCTGTGAATCTTTAACGACAGCTAAATGAAACAGAGGTCAGTCGTCTGTTTACTGTTGCAGTTCTGATGTAAGGCTCAAACAATGTTCTGACTGTGTAAACAGGTCATATTCCTTGATTTCCTGAGTTGTGACTTTGCCATTTATAGAAACTGAAATATCACTCAGGGTTATTTCATAATCATAAACCGTATGTATAACGGTATAGCTGACCTGCTGTATGCACATCAGACGCTCTGCATATGAAAGCAACAGACTGTGCATGTAAACCACACAACCCGGTCTGAATGCTCTAGTTCACTGGCTCCTTGTAGAATAGACTTTAAGGTACTTCTGTTAGTTTATAAATGGTTAGACGGTTTAGCACCACAACACATTAAAGATCCGCTGTTGTTGTACCAACCTTCCAGACCTCTGAGCTCTTCTGGTTCTGGTTCTGGGGCTGCAGAGCAGAACCAGAACCGGAAACATGGAGAAGCAGCACTCAGCTTCTATACACCGCAAATCTGGAGCAATTTTTCAGAAAACTGCAGAGTTCCTTTAAAGTTGTGGTATGTTATTTTTATAAAAAATATGTTTTTTTGTTGTTGTTGTTTTTACATATTCATTGAAACTATCAGTTTAATATGAGACAGAAAAAATTGAGCTCCTCCCTGAGCTGTCATGACCATCTGAAGAAATGCAGCGCGGCCAATTCGTCCCCACCAAAAACAACCAATCACGGCAAGGAGGCGGGTCTTCTCGCTGTCAATCAACCTTATGTACTTGTTGCTCTGTATGCTAATGGTGGAGAAACAACTTACCGTTATAGGAAAAACTGTTTATCTGCCATCATCGTTGGTGCTAACAAGTTTTAGCATTCACCTTAGCAGTAACCCAGGGGGAAGGAGAAAGGGTGATTGACAGCCGTAAGACCCGCCTCCAGACTTTGATTGGTTGTTTCTAGTTAGCACTGAGAAAAGGCAGAGGAGCATAACTTTTTCACAGATTATCTGTCTTAAAATGATCAAATTATTAATTTTTTTAAAGTTGCGTACTGCAGCTAAAAACTATTTGATTAATAATAACTAGAAAATGGATTAATTTTAGTCTTTTTTCTCTTCTAGTTTGTTGTGATGATGAGTTTTTGGATTTTGATGATGACGTGAGTCAATATAATATAATATTTGCTGCCTCTATGTTTTTATCATTTGTAGAACTTCAAATTGCTTTGTTCCTCAACTGTGCTACACAAATGAAATTGCTTTGCCTTGGAGAGTATGTATGCACCAACACAAGTATTGTCTTGGTATTAATGCATATGCAGAACTACACTGCAAAAAAGAAATCTGTCAAATTTATGGTCAAAAACTTTGAAATACCAACGGTTACAGTTTGTAGCATCCAAAGCATTATATTGCCGTAGAAAAGAAAAGAAATTACCATGACTCAAGAAACATAAATGTCATGTAATATTTACAGAAGAAATATAGAAAAACACTGACATTTATTGCGAAAATCTTGTAAAATTCATAAAAAAGTTCTAGTACCAGGAGTTAATTACCCTCAGATTAATGGCACTAATTGGCCAAAATTACAAATCTGGCTGATATTTATATAAATGATGTAAAACTACTTTTTAGCTGATTGACCAAATGAACGTTGAGGATACATTAGAAGGAAAAGGACATGTTTTCCGACATATTCCCAAAAAAACAAATAAAAACTTTTTGGTCTACAACAGCATCTCCGTTTCACCTGAGATGAAGACTGGAAAGGCAAATGACCTCAAAGCTTTAATGTGAAAAGGAACACGCAAAGGTCGCTGTAAATTCAGTCTGATCTTATTTGAAGGTGCACATGCATAATATTTTTTATCAATGCTGTCGAATCCTCCTGCTACACAAATGTTTGGCCTGATTTGACTGCCGGTTCCCAGCAGGGGAGAGTCTGTGCTGCCAGTGTGAGAGGGGTGAAGGCTGCAGGTGATGAAACCTCTGCTGCAACCACAAACAAGTATGTTTTATCTTTTATTTAATTTTTCATCTGAAGAGTTTGAACAGGTCACTGTTCACTTTGAACTCTCCATCCTTTCCCGGACTTGTTGTTGAGAGTCGATGGGAAAAAAAAAAGAGAGGGTGAGACAGGGCAGCAACCGAAAACTGATTTTTTAAAATTTTATTCTCTTTCAGGATCTCACTGAAAGAGCAGAGCGACAATTTAAATCCAACATGTATGGATGACAATTCTCAAGTCAAGAAACTGTGGGCAACCTTGACAAATTATGTCGACTTAAATCAGTAAAGCTTTAGGAAACCATGCATCCTTTTCCTTCCACGTCAAACGGATCCTCAACTTTCATTTGATCAAGCAGCTAAAAAATACATTTGTAATGTCGCTAAATGTGAAACAGCTCAAATCAGTGAATGCCTTTCCAAGCTACCACATAGATGATGCATATAAAACTTTGTTTTACCTTCACAAGGAATAGCAGGTATATATTTGATTAGAAATCAGGACAACTGCATCATCAGCTGGCAACAGCCTCTAAAGTGTCTCAAGGGCTTTTTGGAAAGGTCACATGAGTCGTTGCTGCATTCCCGTAAGCCCTCTGATAGAGTCAAGGTCGAGAAAACAGAACAGTAAATAGAAACGTTTTGACAGTATCAGCCATTTGGCAGGTATTTGCTGACTTGGTTTTTGTTACATTCCATGTATTTATCAATCAGCTGTTAATTTTTAACAATTTGTACAGATAATCTGTCGTTATCTATACAGATAATCTGATCACACAGCTACTGATGGGAAGTGTAATTAGGGTGAATCCTGTGCAAAGTTTGAACCGCATGTGCCTACTGACATGTACTCTTTAAGTGAAATAAATCTCAAAGATTTTGAACTTGAATGTGTGAGTTGGTGGAAGATAAGCTTACAGTTGCAGGTTGTGTCAGTGGTCTTATGACTCATTCACATTCCCAAGAGTTGAGAAAACTGGGGTTCGTTTAGGTCAGCACTTCAAGAAATGTGAACGATGAAGATGTCGGGAGAGTGAGTTTGTAAGGAAAGTCAATGCCGGTACTGCAACGTGTACAAGACATTTGAGAGTATAGAAGTTATGTTACTTTCTCAAACCCAACGTACATTGACATCAAATAAAAACTGAGCACTTTAATTTGAGCATAAAATGTAATATACTCACTGCAATATTTTAAAGTGGACTTATAGAGCAAAGATGAGTCGTATATTGCAATACTGATGTAAAAAGACACCTGTACTAAAAACAGTGCACTATTTTCAGCAGTGTAAGGTCCCTGTGTGGCCTGACTTATTTAATGGCCAGATAGAGGTAGAGCACTGTTGCCAACTTAGCAACTTTTTTTCCCTTACTGGATACTTTCATGACAACATGTGAAGTTGTCATGAAAGGATAAAAATGATCTGAGAAGTAAATCTTTTATTTACTTGGATTACGTTTCATTCACATACCTATTCAATAAATTCTAATATTACTGAGACGTCCATTTAATCAGGAACTTTATTACTAAATGAAACTCATTATGGAGACGAGTTACACACAGATGAATGTTTTAAAGCCTTTATTTCTTTTAATCATGGAGCCTAGGCGTAAATTTAAACTGGGAGACAGAACACAGCTGATCCCCATCACTCACGCCACGCCGCAGCCAACCAGGACCGGCGCCTGGCGCCGCACCAGCCAATCATCCTGAAGCCAGTCACTTTCAGAAGCCTAGCCACCGGGTGTCTGTCTGCCTGCTCGTCAGCCGTGCTTCATCCCGCCACCTCCCCATCTCCACCTTCAGCCCGACGAACATCCTCCAGGCCCACTCTTCATTCCTCCTCCCCAAGGCTCCGCTCCATCACCAGGATTCGGACCGGGGGGAAGACTATCCTGAGCGTCGCCGGACCGATCAGCTGCCCTCGGCGATCCTCAGCTCACAAGTCTTCCGCCGGGTTCGAGCGCCAAAGAACTTGTTCATTAAAAATCTTCTAACTGCTATCTTTCTCTGTGTGAGTCGATCCAGATTGAAATGATTTTGCACTTACAGTTGATGAAAACATGAAATTTAAAAGTTGAGTATTCCACCACATTACATTTGAATTGGACAATGATCGTCACTGGAATGCGTATTTTTATTGATAGAGTGACTGTAATTTCTGTTCGTATCAAGTCAAGCTTTATTGATGGGCGTAAATCCATTTATACACAGATTAAAACACCAAAAAACCTTGTCCCCTCAGATTTTATAAAAAAACAAAACATAATAATTCTGGAAAAATCTGGAATTACATGAATTCAAACAAATGAAAAGTACATATAAAACACTTTGCTAAAAGAAAACTAAATTAGAGGGCTGACAGCAAATACTTAATTCTCTTTTGTACACTTGTGATTGCATAGAAGAAATTTTCTTAAAGGTCCTATGGATCATGTCCATATTGGACAGATCATTTGGTCAGCAGAGGTTTTCTCCTTATAGGTCTTACATAAAGACCATGTCAAATGTCGACCTAAGAGAATCAAACCTGCATCACTTTAGACGCTGTTCAAAGTTCTCCTGTGACATCCTGTTCATTGTTCTGTGAGATGACGATGATGGAGTCAATTGTTTTTTTTTTGGGGCGGGGGGGGTTTGCACTGGTCGCAGACAACAATAGTTTTTATTGTAACAGTTATAATGTTGTGATAATAAAGGCATAACGCCATTTGATTTAAGTTTGAGATCAATTCCAATCAGATTCTGTGTTCAGGTCATTTAGTGTTGCACTTCCAAAGTGTGTGTGTTTCGTTTTAAGAGAAGGCAAATGTAATATCTGGCACACGCAGAAGTGCAGCTGTACATTTGTTGTTCTACAGTCAAAAGAGAAAGTAGAGCTGGAGGCAGCAGGTCATCTCTCTTTATTATTAAGAGATTACATGAACTATGACCTAGTTCTGTTGGTCTTATCAGGTTTATTGTTCATGAGAAATGTCAACTGAAGAGAATCGAGGAAAGACGACAAGTAGAAGATTGTGTATCTTACTGGTGTTGACTACAGAGGATGACTTATCTATAGATTGATAAAAATATGATATAAAAGGAGCACAATAGAAAACATCAACACTGTGTGCCAAGCTTGGCTGCACTTTATATATTTGTTGATCAGCTGTTAATTTTTAACTGTGTGTTTTGAGCATTTAGTCTCGTTATGTTGGTTCACTGGAAGCGTCATAAGGAAGAGTAATTGCAATAATTGTATTGTTGTTGAAACAGATTCTGAATAACCCTGTTGGGGCAGCAGAGATGAGGTCAAGGTCATTCCAGATCAAAAACTGACTGCAACGAACACAGAAATAGAAAAAAAAATCTAAAACAAGCAAAAATAAACAACTAAGTTTTTAAACTTAAAACCAGTGCCGTGGTGTGTGACCTTAAACAGACCAATGTTTAAGATTTTTTACTTAAAAAAATTCTCCAACGTATTGGATTTCTACCTATTTTGTAAAGAATAATTGGCTTAAAATTTTCAACGTTAATGTAAATATCATTGTTGGTTAAAGGCAGGATTTGTTGGTGTAACAACAAATGTTGTTACGTTTGGGTCTAAGGTTTTGGTCTCTAGTGCATCCAGGTTGGTTTGATAAACTTTTCCCTGAATAAAAGTCACCTGAAAAGTAAAATATTATTTACTGAGGCAATCTTTCATTTAAAGACTTATTTAATACATTTAAATTTTATTGCCATGTCTGTTTATTTCAGGACTTACACACCTAATGAAACAGACTAGTTACACACAGATGGTTTGAAAGCCTTTATTTTTGTTGTAATTTTCTTCTTAGTTAATGAAAACATAACATTTAAAATTAGAATATTACATCAGACCAACAACAACAACAAGAAATTTACACAGGAATGCAATCTTAAAGTATGTTTATTATCTGCTTAAAAGTTTTTAATTTTCTAAAAGTAAATTAATCTGACAATGAGCCTCATTGAAATGCATATTTTCATTTACTGACTATGGCTGTAAATTCTGTCCAGATAAATTAAATCCATTTCTACATAGATTAAAACACCATAAACCATTATGTCCATAATGTCCATGTTCTCCACTAGATTTATGTTTAAATTTGGAAAATTCTGGAAAAGAAATGCCTCCAGATTATACAAATACATGTCTGTATATTTTCTTTTTCCATTCACATCTTTCATGCTCTTGTTAGAAATGCTCTTTTCTGAAAAATAAGGCCTTTATTGCGCTTCCACAGTGATTTTTGTGATTTGCTTATGAAACAGAAAAAACACTAACCATGACATTGACATTGAAATAATCAAATTGATGTTCAATCTTTTGTCAGACTTTATGGAGAAGAAAGCCGCTAAATGTAGTGCCATAGGGGTTTCCCCAAACATGCCTGTTTGCATCCAGCTGGATGTAGACCTGGTCTCCCCGCTGAAGCACCAAGAAGGCAGCATTCCCTCCATTATCAGCTCCATCATAAGACGACTTATGATCAGCGCTCCACACAACAACCTGATTGTTCTTTTTGAGTTGTAGACCCACAGATTTTCCTCCACCAGCATGATAGAAGAAGGAGAAGTAGTACATGCCTCTAACAGGTGCAACAAAGATACCTGTGGAAATATTGAGTCAAATCAATTCTGTTGCCTTGTGAAAAACTCTGACTTAATGTTTATGCCCTTAACTGAGCCCTTTGAGTTTTGGAGGTGATAGTTAAGGGGCTTTTAATGCAGGTTTAAATTTTTTTTTTATCATGTAATGACTTTCATTTGCTCATATAAGATTTTAGGTTTAAATTAGAAAGTGAAAATTTGGACATATAAAGTAATATTTCCAGATTATCTAGAAAGGGAAATTACAACAACTCAATCTACCTGTGTGCTGGTTGTAGGCATTGCCCACATTTGTTATGACTCTTGTGTAGATCAAGGTCTTGGATGTGCTGAAGGGTCCGATGGCTGAATTCCCAGCTATTCCAGCACTGAAAACGATCTTGGGTGCTTCTAGATAAAAACAGATAAATGTAGAATAGTTGTAGCTGTTTCAAAAGCTTCAGTGAAACTGCTAAACCAGTAAAAAAAAATTATTTTACCTTTCTCCTGGAGCACCAACACCTGGTTTTCTGTCTCTTCTAGCTTTGTCTCCAAGGATTTACATTTCTCATTGAGAACCAGAACCTGGTTTTCTGTCGCTTTCAGCTTTGTCTCCACAGCTTCTAGTTTTGCTTTCACAGCACCGAGCTCCTGGAACAAGACTGATATTTCAGATATTTCTGTTTCATTAACATCATTCTGGGCCAAAGTTAGACCACAGAACAAAACCAACATCCAAGTAGTGAAATTCATATTGATACTGTCCCCAAACTCAGACTAAATCAAATAATTTCTGGTCCTTTTATATGTTGTTTTTTCTTTTTTTAAATTGTTACCTGCTTAATGTTTAACAACAATTGTTGACAGAGTGACTGTAGGGCCTATTCATGACCACCAAGGATTATATCCTGCTTAGATAAAGCTTTTATCAGAAGATATGTTTTCCCAGTGTACTGGGTTTGTGTCACGTTTTTCGTTGCTTGGCTTGACCTCTAACGCCTGAGAACTGATATCCATACTTAAACTGTGTATGATTTCCAAAGTATATTGTGGTTTTGGAGTTGTGATAATATGTAAGAGAGTAGAGGTTGAGTGTTTAAAAGATTTTTCTCCAGTGAGCGCCGCAATAAGAGCAGGTGGATCAATAGTATCCACACCGGGATAGTAAAGAAGGTCTTCAAAGAAAAAACCTGCTGACCAAAAGGTCCATCCAAACTTTCCAAACCAACATCTAAGTGATCCATAGGACCTTTGAGAAAATATGTGGAATTATTAAAAGATTATTAAATATTTGTTTTCAGACTTATAATTTAGGTTTCTTTTAACAAGGTGTTTAGCATGTAGTTTTTATCTCCCGCCAGCAGGTAGCCGCTCCATCCCACTGATACATAGTTGTGAATATTGTGTAGTTCAGAGACACGGAGCTTCTCAGCTGTGTGAGTTAATTGGAAATGAGTAATACTGATGGAGCCTGGCCTGTTTTTTTTTTTGTGCGTGTTTTTTTTAATGCCTCAGAATTGTATTTACACTGTCTGTTAAATGATTATGGTTGTTTGAGCTCCTTGCCTGCATATTTTCAGAAGCTAACAGCTAGCCTCTTCTGACTAAGCTTTATTCAACGGGATTTTATACAGTTGTTGTTTGAAGTTCTCATTTTCTTCTTGAAATGTATTATTTGTCGTGAGACTATTATCAGCAGGTTTGATTACTATTTATGTTTGGTAATGATGTACATTTTTATAGCTAAATTCAGTGAATAGCAGGTGATCAACTTCATAGCATCGTGGTAGAGTTTGATCATGTTTATTCCCTGATACCTGTATGGAGGAACATCAGTGCCTAATTATCAATAGAGAGGTAAGCGTCATTGCCAGTTAAAACAAGCATTTATTGGCAACTAATATTGCCAAGGTTGGTGCAACATGGTCTTGGTCAAAGGTTAACTTAGTCATATTCCAGCTGCTTTGGTAAAAAAATTAAAAAAAGAATGAAAATGATCTCTGAAGTAAATCTCTTATTTACTTAGATTATGTTTCATTCACAGACCTATTTAATAAATTATAACATTACTGAGACCTCCATTTAATCAGGAACTTTATTACTAAATGAAACCCTTTATGGAGACGAGTTACACACAGATGGATGTTTGAAATCCTTTATTTCTTTTAATCATAATTTTGTGCTTAAAGTTGATAAAAACATGAAATTTAAAAGTTGAGTGTTCCACCACATTACATTTGAATTGGACAATGATCGTCACTGGAATGCATATTTTTATTTAATTTCTGTTCATATCAATTCAAGCTCTATTGATGGGTGTAAATCCATTTATACACAGATTAAAACACCATAAAACCATAATATCCTTTCAGATTTTATAAAAAAAAAAATTAATAATAATTCTCGAAAATTCTGGAATTACATCAATTCAAACATTTGTATGCTTTTATGAATGGCTTGTTGTATATATATTGTATATATATATTGTATATATATGATATATATATATATATATATATATATATATATATATATATATACATATATATATGATTTGAAGATCACTGACTGTCTAGTCAGTAGTTTAAAGCCATTCTAATGATCACATCAATGTTTTTCAGACCTGATGCATAAGATAGCCACTAAAAGTAGTTGAATAGTGATTTCCCCAAACATGTGTCTTTGCACCCAGCTGGACATACACCTGGTCTCCCTGTTGCAGCTCCATGAAGGCAGCATTGCCTCCGTTATCAGCCCCGTCATTCTGTGTCTTGTGATCAGTGCTGTCCAGAACACGCACATTGTTCTTGAAGAGATACAGACGCACTGCATGTTCTCCACCAGCATGATAGAAGAAGGAGAAGTAGTACATGCCTCTAACAGGTGCAACAAAGATACCTGCGGAAACATTGAGTGAAATCAATTCTGTCACCTTGTCAAAAACGCTGACTTAATGTTCCAAAAACATTTTCTACACTCCTAATTTGCATATTGCATATTGGCTTGAAATCCCTGAAATATTTATTTTCAGTGAATAAATTTTTCAGAGATGAAACTTTTCAAATTAATCTCTGAAAGATTCTAAGAAAAACTTTAATATGTCTGTTGTTGCAAAATTTTGACTTTTTGGATTACAGAAATGTCCTCATTCATTCTGGAGAATTTTTGAGGCAAAAAAAAATTTGTAGAGCGTTTTGTTTGCTCATGATGTTCTACTATATTAAAAATATTGCTATTTTTATTTAATTAAGAATTATTAAATCAAACTGAATACTACAAATAAAGACAATTGATAGAAATTGGTGGATCATTTTTACATTTAATGGTGCAGAAAAAGTTTTTTTTTTTTCTCAAGTCTATTTCTTATTGTGCTTCTGAATCAAAAGTGGCCCTAAATGTTAATAACGGAGACAACACTTGGTTGTAAAGAAGGACTTATTTTAGGAGATAGACCTTACATAAAACAAAATGGGAAAAAAAACATAGTCAGGCAGTTGCTCAGAAAGGTATACCTTGTCAGAAAACATTGTTTTTTTAACTTTTTTTTTCATTGCCTTATTGTTTGCTAATTAGGCGTGCTACCATTTAATCCCATCTACAGCCCTTTACACCCAATTAAATAATTAATGAAATTATGTTGGAAATGGTAGAAAAGAAGTGGATTGACACACTTTTCAATCATCCTCACGCTTTGCATACTCATCCAAATGCTTAAATTGGATTTCACAATACTTTTTTTGCTCCTGGACAGATAGCAACATTTTTTGACGAGCGAAGTTAATTTTCTTTAATTAATGTCTTCATCCCACTGGAATATGAAAAACTTGCCACTTAAATGTAGTAATTATTGGAAAAAACAAATCAACTTACCTGTGTGCTGGTTGTAGGCGTTGCCCACGTTTGTTATTACATTTCTGTAGATTAAGGTTATTGGTGTGTCGAAGGGTCCAACAGCTGAATCCCCCAGTATTGAAGCACTGAAAACCACCTTGACTGCCTCTGGATAAAATATAAATGAAAAATGGTTTGATCAGCTTTGTAAACCTCAGTGTAACTGCTAAACCGGTATTAAAAAAAGACTTTACCTTTCTCTTTAAGTGCCAGAACCTGGCTTTCAGTCTCTTTCAGCTTTGTTTCCACAGCTTCCAGTTTAGCTTGCACGGCTCCAAACTCTCTGAGGAACTTACACGTGTCAGGAAAACATGACCCGATTTCATTGATTTCTTCTGTTTCAAGTGAAATTTCCTGGCCCAAAGTTAAACCCCAGAAACACACTAACAACCACACACTGAAATTCATCCTGGTTCTGTAATGTTGGCTACTCTAAATTACTTGATCCTGGTTGCTGTTTTTGTAGAGCTTTGGGATTAATGATTAACTGTTGGCAAAACATGCTGTCTGTGCATCCTCCGTTTGCTATTTCAGTGATTTTGCAATGTTGAAATATTTCTTGGAAATCAATGTTGGTACTATCAGAGTTGGCAGACATAGAGATGCACATATAGATTTCATTCAAAGTGACAATCGTAGCAATGAGGAGAATTGTATACTTCATTTTTGTTCGGGCGAAGAGCCTAAATGGCAAAAACCTTTCAAACGTTTCTGTGTCAGCATGTCTTTAGTGAGTCGCTGCATCATGTGAAGATAACGCTTTTAAGGATTACTCTGATACAAGAAAGAGGTAAGTATAGGTTAGTTTCACTAGAAGTTTGGCAAACACAAGCTTGGTTTTTGATTCAACAGTTGAATTTAGTTGACAACAGCGAAGACATGTGTTGTCTGTGATTGGTGTAAAAACCAGAGCTTTATTTTCCTTTGGCATGTTACGTTTTCATTTTTCCATTTGCTACTTTTTCAAAAGGTTGTTGTGGCTGGCACCATGTTCAATGTCCCGGAGCCTCACGCGGTTGGAAATGTTGCCAAGAAAATGCTTTCTGTGACCCTCTGCTCTCATTGTAAAATCTTTTGCCAAATTATTCAAAACAAAGAAGCTCAGGCCAGGGGTTTAGGGGTTTAGGTTAAGGACAGCATGGAATGATGAGGCATTATTTGTTTGTTTTTGTTTTGTTTCATTGTTTTGTCCTGTGGCCCCAGGAAAACTAATTGGTCATTTTGGTCTAGAACAGCCACTGTTGCAGGTCATAATACTGATGTCATCCCTTCATCCATTGTCTAAGTCATTTGTTCTATAATTATGATGCACATACCTTTATTTGTGTTAGTTTTGCTTACTTTGAGGATTTACGTATATGTAATTTATTTTCAAAAATCTGCTAAAAATTAAGGCCAATTAAGGATTAGCTGATGGCCTTCAGTACAATACAGACCCAACTCTGTATTGTTGTGTCTGGTTTCTCTCATCCTCCTCTCGACGAGGGTCTTCACATAATGAGTTTGTCAGCAGGATTCTGGAGAACTGGACTTTTTACTGAGGAGGTAATTCAGCCATATAATTCAGACGTGTTGGACTAGGGAGATATTTAAAAGTTTCAGAAAACCGGCCCTGAACCCCTGAGCTAGAGGACTCCTGCTCCTCACAGAACACCATCGATTCTCTATGGGGCTCCAGTCCAACACAGACAGCAACATCATGGTCATAACCTCAGCATTTAATGGTCTTGATACATTTGGCATTGCAACAGTTGGAACAAATCAGAAAAGTTTATTTTCATCTGAAAGAAGGACTAGTACCAGGTGACACACTTCTGACAACGCCTGCTTGACTCTAACAATTTCCTAGCATTTCCAAAAGTCCCTCTTCAGCTTGTCACAACCGCCATGCTTCTCTTTGATGCCGTTTACAGCAGTTCTTTGGGACATTGGACTGAGATGATGAGGCATAGCGAGACTGTGTGGCTTGCAGTGGGGAACACAACATGCAGCAGACATGATAAAGATAATCAATCTGATTAGGAAGGTAAGGAGCATGCGGCAGATAGTACCTTCAGGAAGGAGGTGCTGCATGTTCTTTATCTGCCTTATCAGGAAAAAGGAAGGTAAGAAGCCCCCAGAGGACATGGGGGGGGGGGAAATAGTTTGTGTTCTCTCACAATATGCCTGCTGCAATATTTGATGGTCTATTTCATATACAGTCACAAATGTCAATTTAAAATATCATATGTAGTTCATTTCAGAGTGGTCGCAGAAGAACGCCACTGAAAGTGGTGATGTGATCGTTCTGCCAGATGTGACTGTTCGCATACATCCGCACGTACACATGGTCTCCTTGCTGCAGTTGCAGGAAAGCTGCATTGCCTCCATTATCAGCCCCATCATGCGATGTTTTGTGGTCATAGGTTGCCACAACTACATCATTGTTCTTCATAAGGGTTAGATTGACAACTTGTGATCCTGTAGCATGGTAAAGGAAGATGAAGTAGTATATGCCTGGAACTGGTGCAGCAAAGATACCTGGAAAAAATAAGATTTAGGTTCAATAAATATAAAATATGATTCAGTATTTTTTTTAAAGAGGTTTCTCATTTGCATTGACCTAGGCAGTTCATTGCCTAGCATTACAATAGGGTAGCATTAGCCCTGATTAGGCTGGCAACTAGCATAGCCTGGTCACCCATTACTTGTTCTTTTTCTTAAAAAATAGTTGGTAATATATTTCTAAGTGTCATATATTACATGCATTTATATGTTTTTGTGATACTTTACTGTAAGACAGTGACATCATGCATAATTGGTGTCACAAATTGAAGCCACCTCCTGAATCGGAAGCCAGTTTTCACAGCTGTGAACTACATGAAATGTTTATGTTTGATGTCATGTATTACAGTAAACTGTCAAAAAAACAGATGTAAATGCATATAATGAATGACGCTAACAGATAAAATGCCAACTGTTTTTCTTGACGTTTTTTTAAAGAAAAAAGTACAATTCTCAGGTGACCAACATAGTCAACTTAGCCTACCGCATGCTAACTTTAGCCGTTCTGTGCTAATGGACAGCAGAGGACGTAAAAAAACTAGTGGGTGACCAGCCCAGACTTGCTAGTTACTAGCTTCTTCAAACCCAGCAGAATCTCCTTCTCATTTGACAGCGGCAGCCGTTCAGGTATCTGTGCCTCCTATCAATAATTTGGTCAGTATCTAGCTTCAGAATAGATTTAGCCTCTTGTATCAAGGAAGTAGTTCACACTGGGTGGACTTTAGTCTTACTTTTGGCAGTAATATTGTGTCTTAAAATCTTGAACATCTGCAGTAGGAGTGTTTGTAAACTCCTAATCTAGTGACTCTGCTACTACAGGTATTCAAATTTAGAAATATATAATTTAAGAAATAGAAGGACCCACCTGTGTGCTGATTGTAGGCATTGCCCACGTTGATTATTACTCTTCTGTAGATTAAGGTCGTGTCTGTGTTGAAGGGTCCAAGAGTTCCACTCCCACCAGTTGCAGCACTAAATGCTATGTTGGATGCGTCTACATAAAACAATATACATGTATAAAATATATATATATATAAACTGTCTCATATATTTAGTATTATACGCCTTTAAAATGTCCAAAAGCAGTTACCTTTTTTCTTCAGTTCTAGAACCTGGTTTTCAGTCTCCTTCTGCCTCGTTTCCATGGCTTCTTGTTTCTCTTTTATGGTTTCTTGTTTCTCCTTCATGGCTCCAAACTCTTTGAGGAACTTACACATGTTAGGAAAGCATGACCCGGTTTCAGTGGTTTCTTCTGTTTGAGGTAAAACATCCTGGGCCAAAGTTACACCACAGAACCACAGTAACAACCACAATGTGAAAGTCATCCTGGTTCTGTTCCAACATCATCCAGTCTCACTGACTGGATGATGTTTGTTGGTTTTATGAAGCTTCAAGTTACCTGGTTAATGGTTAACTAGTGAGAAACTCCGTTGTATGTGCTCTGTTTGCTTTTTCAATGCTGCTGCAGTGCTGAAAGTTTTCATAAATCAGTGTTGACGCCAAGTTCTCATCGATGCACAATTATGGGTCTCACTTCCGGCAACACGAACACAGCGTTAAGTTTTGTAATGGAATGACCATGATTAGCAGTGCTGCGCCTCTGAAGAACTGACAGTAATAAAGACGACAAAAGCAGAGAAGCTGGTCAGAGATCTGAGCTGAATAAGTTGGATATAGAGATGCACATGAAAATATAATGCAAAGTAATAATCGCAATGAAAAACTTTTTTCTATCTAAATAAATAATCAAAATATTTTAGGTAGTTGAAATTAGACAGAAGGATAAAATTATATCGCCACATCCCCAATTTCAAAGGGATGCAAAAAGATCAAACTATTTCTATGCTGGATTTTGCTACGATTAACTATGAAACTACTATTAAAAAGTATCAGAGGTAATCTTTAACAAAGTCAGACATTTTGATCAATATTGCCAAGCTATGACACCGTGTGATTATCAGGAAATTAATAGCCAAGCAGCTTTTTATCTCTGTCAAGTATAGTTTAATGAATACCAGTGTAGTGAGGTGTGATCTTACAGAATAATCGTTGAACGGTTTGATGTGAAAAATAAACAACTTCTCTAATATACACAACTAGTAGGTCCAGGATGTTGGTCCTTGAAAACTGGTGTTGAAGGCCTCCAGTATAGAGTGTCTGTAGTAATAATACTGTAAGTAAAACATTTCTGCTTAAATTTCCCCACTGATTTTATGTAAAACTAAGTTTTTTGTACTCATTGAATTCTGGGTTTTCTTTATCTACAAGATATAATCATCAAAACTACAATAATTAAAGGCACTAAATATTTCACTCTTTGTATTAAAACTATGAGTTTCAGTTTTTGAAATGACTCACGGAAAGGTTTTACTTCATATTGAATTTTCTTTAGATATACCTCTAAACATGCAACCATGCTTGTTCCTGAAACTTTGTTTTCTTCTTTTTACAGGAAACGTTCCACTAAAGGTCATTTGCCAGATTTACTGCTGATGTTTGACCAAGTTACACAAAGTATGCAAAGCACGTTTCTGCACAAGTAGAAACAAACAAACTGAGAACCACGAGGAAATAACTTGTTTCCTCAAACATCAAATCTGCTACGTGTTTCCTTTCTCTGCGCACACCCAACGGCTTTCTACCATTGATTTAGATTCTTCAAGTTCGCATGTTGTCATGAAAGTATCCAATAAGGGAAAAAAAGTTGCTAAGTTGGCAACAGTGCTCTACCTCTATCTGGCCATTAAATAAGTCAGGCCACACAGGGACCTTACACTGCTGAAAATAGTGCACTGTTTTTAGTACAGGTGTCTTTTTACATCAGAATTGCAATATACGACTCATCTTTGCTCTGAGTCCACTTTAAAATATTACAGCGAGTATGTTACATTTTATGCTCAAATTAAAGTGCTCAGTTTTTATTTGATGTCAATGTACGTTGGGTTTCAGAAAGTAACTTCTATACTCTCAAATGTCTTGTACACGTTGCAGTACCGGCATTGACTTTCCTTACAAGCTCACACTTCCGACTTCTTTGTTTAGAAGAACTCAACTCTTGGAAATGTGAACGAGTCATAAGACCATTGACACAACCTGCAACTGTAAGCTTCTCTTCCACCAACTCACACATTCAAGGCCAAGACTCTCAACAACAAGTCCGGGAAAGGGTGGAGAGTTCAAAGACTGATAAAATTTTGAGTAAGGAGTTCATGAGGAAGTACATCCATATTGCTAAGATTTTCACCGACCAGTCCGAAGTGGACTGGGATGTGAAGTAGTAGTTTATTAAGCTGTGGAAGACTCTCTGACAGTCTGAGATGAATCTCTATGAAAAGTGACGCTAATGCAGGAAACTGGCCTTTTTAAAAGTTGAGAGGAAATCCAGCTCTTGAACAGTAGCCTGTTCAAACTCTCCAGATGAAAAATTAAATAAAAGATAAAACATGCTTGTTTGTGGTTGCAGCAGAGGTTTCATCACCTGCAGCCTTCACCCCTCTCACACTGGCAGCACAGACTCAGGCCAAACATTTGTGTAGCAGGAGGATTCGACGGCATTGATAAAAAATATTATTCATGTGCACCTTCAAATAAGATCAGACTGAATTTACAGCGACCTGTGCGTGTTCCTTTTCACATTAACCCACTTAAAGCTTTGAGGTCATTTGCCTTTCCAGTCTTCATCTCAGGTGAAACGGAGATGCTGTTGTAGACCAAAATGTTTTTATTTGATTTTTTGGGGGGAATATGTCGGAAACCATGCGTCCTTTTCCTTCTAATGTATCCTCAACATTCATTTGGTCAATCAGCTAAAAAGTACGGATTTACATCATTTATATAAATATCAGCCAGATTTGTAATTTTGGCCAATTGGTGCCATTAATCTGAGGGTAATTAACTCCTGGTACTAGAACTTTTTTATGAATTTTACAAGATTTTCACAATAAATGTCAGTGTTTTCTACATTTCTTCTGTAAATATTACATGACATTTATGTTTCTTGAGTCATGGTGATTTCTTTTCTTTTCTACGGCAATATAATGCTTTGGATGCTACAAACTGTAACCGTTGGTATTTCAAAACTTTTCACTGTAAATTTGACAGATTTCTTTTTGCAGTGTAGTTTTGCATATGCATTAATACCAAGACAATAGTTGTGTTGGTGCATACATACTCTCCAAGGCAAAGCAATTTCATTTGTGTAGCACAGTTGAGCAACAAAGCAATTTGAAATTCTACAAATGATAAAAACATAGAGGCAGCAAATATTATATTCTCTCACGTCATCATCAAAATCCAAAAAACTGATCATCACAGCAAACTAGAAGAGAAAAAAGACTAAAATTAATCAATGTCCTAGTTATTATTAATCAAATAGTTTTTAGCTGCAGTATGCAACTTTAAAAAAATTAATAATTTGATCATTTTAAGACAGATAATCTGTGAAAAAGTTATGCTCCTCTGCCTTTTTTCAGTGCTAACTAGAAACAACCAATCAAAGTCTGGAGGCGGGTCTTAGGGATGTCAATCACCCTTTCTTCTTCCCCCTGGGTTACTGCTAAGGTGAATGCTAAAACTTGTTAGCACCAAGGATGATGGCAGATAAACAGTTTTTCCTGTAACGGTAAGTTGTTGCTCCACCATTAGCATACAGAGCAACAAGTACATGAGGTTGATTGACAGCAAGAAGACTCGCCTCCTTGCCGTGATTGGTTGTTTTTGGTGGGAACGAATTGGCCGCGTTGCATTTCTTCAGATGGTCATGTCAATGTCAATGTCAAATTTATTTATATAGCACTTTAAAACAGGTATAAAACTGCACCAAAGTGCTGCACAAGAACGACAGTAGCACAAATAGATAAAAACAGAATATCAAAAATTGCTTCAGTTAAAAGCCAACGAATAAAAATGAGTTTTGAGAAGCGATTTAAAATGATCCAGGCTGCTAGCAGATCTAATCTGAAAAGGCAAATTGTTCCATAGATTAGCAGCAAAAACAGAAAAAGCCTGATCTCCTTTCCTTAGTCGGGTCCGAAGGACTGTAAGTAAAAGTTGATTGTTTGATCTGAGGGTTCTAGACACAAACTGAAATTTTAAAAGGTCCTGAAGATAAGGGGGAGCTAACCCATTTAAAACTTTATAAGTTAATAAAAGAATCTTAAAATCTATTCGATACATAACAGGCAGCCAGTGTAAATTGACCAGTATAGGCCTTATATGGTCACGCTTCCTGGTTCCTGTAAGAAGCCGTGCCGCTGCATTCTGGATCATTTGAAGTCAATGAATATGTGATTTAGCCATGCCACTATATAAAGAATTGCAATAATCCAAACGAGTGGTAATAAAGGCATGGATCAGTCCTTCAAAGTCCTTCAAACTAAAATAAGATTTGATTTTTGCTAAAATCCTCAGGGAGGAGCTCGATTTTTTCTGTCTCACATTAAACTGATAGTTTCAATGAATATGTAAAAAAAACAACAAAAAAAACATATTCTTTATAAAAAAATAACATACCACAACTTTAAAGAAACTCTGCAGTTTTCTGAAAGATTGCTCCAGATTTGCGGTGCATAGAAGCTGAGTGCTTCTTCTCCATGTTTCCGGTTCTGGTTCTGCTCTGCAGCCCCAGAACCAGAACCAGAAGACCTGAGAGGTCTGGAAGGTTGGTACAACAGCGGATCTTTTATGTTTTGTGGTGCTAAACCGTTTAACCATTTATAAACTAACAGAAGTACCTTAAAGTCTATTCTACAAGGAGCCAGTGAACTAGAGCATTCAGACCGGGTTGTGTGGTTTACATGCACAGTCTGCTGCTTTGATATGCGTAGCGTCTGATGTGCATACAGCAGGTCAGCTATACTGTTATACATACGGTTTATGATTATGAAATAATCCTGAGTGATATTTCAGTTTCTATAAAACTAATTGGTTATTTTGGTCTAGAACAGCCACTGTTGCAGGTATTAATCTTGAAGCCATTCCTCCATTATCCATTGTTCTGATGCACAAACCTTTATTTTATTTTATTTTATTTTTTTGTATATTTTGAGAATTTTCTTGTGTTTTTTTTTTTTGTTTTTTTTTTCTTGTTTTTGTTTTTGTTTAGTTTTTTCAAAAATGAGCTAAATATTGAGGTCAGTTGAGTATTAGATGGTGACCATCTGTATTGTTGGCTCTGGTTTCTCTCATCTTCACATCATGAGTTTATCAGAAGGACTCTGGAGAACTGGATTTTTTACTGAGGAGGTAATTCAGCCATTTAATTCAGACGTGTTGGACCAGGGAGGCATTTAAAAGTTTCAGAAAACCGGCCCTGAACCCCTGAGCTAGAGGACTCCTGCTCCTGACAGAACACCATCGATTCTCTATGGGGTTCCAGTGAAACATGTACAGTAACATCATGGCCATTGAACCGGCTCTTGATACCTTTGGCATCACAATAGAAAGGTTCAAATTCCTGCTGGAACAAACATCAGAAAACATTTTCATCTGAAATAAGGACTTTGGACCACTGAGCAGCAACCTGGTTCTTTTCCACTTAGACACTTTTGACAACGCCTGTCTGACTCTAACAATTTTCTGGCATTTCTAGCAATCCATCTTCAGCTTGTCATGATCAGCATGCTCCTCTTTGATGCCATTTTACAAGAGTGTGTTGGAGCGTTGGACTGAGATGATGAGTTGTAGCTATACTGCGTATAAAATTATCATTGATAGCACCTCACACCACATAATGCTTTGGATATTTTACCATTGTTTTTTTTTTCTATCACATCATTTTCAGTAGAATTGTATTTAACATATTTTACGGACTATAAGTCGCTCTGGAGTATAAGTCGCATTTTTGAGGAAAATTTATTTGATAAAATCCAACACCAAGAACAGACATGTCATCTTGAAAGGGAATTTAAAATGAAACTAGAAGATTTCTGAAGAAATTTAACCGGGGCCTATCAAAGTGTGCCCTTCGATTTGTTATGCTAAAAATGAGCATCAATGCTCAGCTTGGCTGAAAAATTACAAAGTATCATGGAGAATCACAAGAATGTTCACTAACATGGGCTTTCACCATTCAGTATGTTAAAAGTTGTGTATAAGCCAAAATTAGTCAAAATGCTAATGTTAGCGTGAATATTGTCAGTATCAGGTGTGGCTTCACTAAAATATTGTCTGTAATTTACTTACTCCATTCAGTATACTAAACATGGTTAATAAGTAAGAGAAATAGCTGATACCTTATTGGGCACGCAGTGATATGAGCCGCATTCCAGGAGACGGAAGAATAATAACGATTCTTCTGTGTTAGTGTTTAAGTCTAATTTTACCTAGTTTTATTATTTATCCCTCCTATCTTGGTAGATATAGTCCCATAAAAATTATATAAAGATCTGTAAATGTACATTTTTTAAATTCTCTTAGCAGTTAGCACTGCAGTTAGCATTTTCCGGTCTGTGTGCAAGTTGATTTCCATTCCGATATCTGCTCCTTTACCGTTTGAATACTCTCTGTTTACTGTGCTGTCAGCTGTTCTGGCTTCTGGCTCACCTTTGAGCCTTCAATTTTCAACATGTTGGCAATTTAATGCCCAGGATTGGTCACCTCCTCCAGGTCTTATTCATTGTTTTTAGTCCAGATCATTTTCTATCTATGTCATTAGTGCTACTGTCTGGCATTTTTCAAACGGCAGGTTGAATTAACATGTTCAATTCCAGTGGTCTCAATGACATCAGTGGTTAGACATCACTGTGATACCACAAAGGAGTCTCTCTCTTGATTGTAGGACACAGAGAGTGTTTTCTCAGACCTGTCCCACACTTCTATCGCGATAGATCAGTCTTCAAAGCACGCTCGAAATTAATCGAAATGAGCAGTATATCGATTTCAGAGAAGCAAGAACTTACCAGAATATGGACGTCAAGCTTTTCCAGATGTGCTTTCATGGATCGAGATGATGGAGCTCAACATTCAAGTCGACTACGACGCTGTCCTTTGTTTTGAGGATGGCGATGACAGCCCCATTGAGCTGGAAGATGAAGCAACAGAGATTAAGGGGGAACCAAGTCCTTCTGGCAACTTGGAAAGTCCAACATTATTGGAAGTCAAGCAGGAAATAACTCCAGCTGCTGACCCTGAGCCTCTCAACTCAGTTGAAAACCGGCAAACTTACCAACCATCTACTGTTTCCCATTCTATCCTCGTTTTCACTGGAGTTGCAGAGTCAAGAAAACAAAAGAAATGTGGTTATGTGGCCTCCCGATACCAATCAAAGTACCCCAAGGCCACAAGAATGATTGGGGTGAAGAGACTAGCCAACACATCAGTGATCTCAGTAGGCAGGTAGACGATCTGAAAAAAGAACTGCAGAGTAAAACTTTTGATCTCAATGAGGAAAGAGAGCGAAGGACTGCATGTCAGACTGAAGTCATATCCCAGCAGGAAGAGATTAAAAAACTGCAAAAAATGCTAGAAAACGAACGTTGCATGAATGTCAAACATGACCATGGAAGAAACGGTCAAGAGATTACAGGTGGCTCAAAGGTTTCTTGTTCCTCCAAACAAGAGTATTCTTCAACAGCTGGATTATTTCAAGAGGGAGGCTGAAAAAAAATGCCTCCAACAACAAAGGTCTGGTCGAAGTAATGTTTGAAGAATACAGAGTGAGACTGAAATATGAGGAGCAGCTGAAAAGTCAGTTTCCAAATTCAGAGAACAGGAGGAAATCTCTGCAGGCTCTGGTTGCAGACATGAAGATGAAGTTGAAACTCTTTGGGCCCTTGAAATTATTTTTTTTCTGTCCCTGACTACAAGTCATGACTGGTAAAAATTTGGTCAAGAAAACAGAAATTGTTTGCTTTTCTTTCAATAAGGCAACAGTTCTCAATCCTTTATTTTGAATTTTAATGATATACAAATTTCACAAGACAAGATCTCACAGTCTTACAATTTTTTTTTTGCATTTTTAATGTATTTTGTGGCCCCTGAGTAGTCTAAAGTTACCAGTTTTGGACCCGAGAAGTAAAGACTTCACCACTGTTCATGGAATGTGGGAGTACGTTTTGTTACAGAGTTCAGTTTAAAAAAATATTTTCAAATTATCAGCAAATTTGAAAACAAAAACAAGACCAACTAACTGTGGCATTTTGTTTTTGTTTGCTCAATGAGTTTAAGTCATTTCCATCAGTATTCAATCATTTTTCAGACTTGGTGCA
Source organism: Poeciliopsis prolifica (assembly GCF_027474105.1). NCBI lineage: Eukaryota > Metazoa > Chordata > Actinopteri > Cyprinodontiformes > Poeciliidae > Poeciliopsis > Poeciliopsis prolifica. The sequence goes on from NW_026562426.1 coordinate 905,048, forward strand.
GCAGAAAGCCGCTGAACGTGGTGTGGTAGTTGTTTCCCCAGACGTGATTGTTTGCAACCAGCTGGAGGTAGACCTGGTCTCCCTGCTGCAGCTCCAGAACGGCCGCATTGCCTCCGTTATCGGACCCGTCGTTCGATGTCTGCTGGTCAGAGCTCAACACCACAATCTCGCTGTTCTTCATCAGGTGCAAGTTCGAAGGATGCAATCCCGAGGCGTGATAGAAGAAGGAGAAGTAGTATATCCCTCGAACAGGAGCAACAAACACACCTGTGGGAGCAATGTTATAGTCGAACAAGCGAGTCGGACATAATGTTCCTCCACATCTCTGAAGAAAAGTGAAATCTTAAAGGCTTCCACTCCTTTACTCCTTAACTTAGTGACAGCTAGTTGCGTTTTCTGAAAAGCTAACTACATTTCTTTTGCTGAATATTCTTGTCCGACTTTGAAGATTTGGAATGGTAAGTTACATATAGCTGTATGATCTGGTTGTAGGCACTGCCGTGATTTGTTATCACGGTTCTGAAGACCAACGTTTGGGACCTGTGAGGGACGGGTCCGATGGGTCCATTCCCACCTGTTGCAGCACTGAAAACTACCTTCAATGCTTCTAGACAAAAACAAACTCAATAAAATATGCTTCAAATGGTTCTAAAAAAAAACTCAGTAAAACTAAACCAGGTGGGTCCTCGAGGGCCAGCATCCTGCATGTTTTAGTTCTCTCTTTTCAGCATGTCGATGTTCTTCTTTGGCCATCATTTGATCCAGACACGTTAAACCAGGGAGACAATTGAGACATGCAGGGTGCCGGCCCTCGAGGACCCACTTTGGGCAGCACTCTTCTAAACCAATCATAAAGAGACTCTACCTTTCTCTTTAAGCACCAGAACCTGGCTTTCGGTCTCTTTCAGTTTTGTTTCTAGTTTCCAGTTTTGCTTTCACAGCATGGAGCTCTTCGTGGAAGCATGACGAGTCAGGACAGCATGAGTGAGTTCCAGTAGACGTTTCTGTTTCAACAGCCAGAGTTAAACCAGAGAACAACACGAGGACACAAAAAGCCAAGTCCATATTGATTCTGTCTTCAAAAACTCAGACTGACACCAACCCTGACTGTCGCTCCTTTTATGCCATTCTAATGCTTTCTGTCTGATGTTGATTATTGGCAGAGTGATTGTAGAGCCCACTCACCAACCAACATGCTCTACTTGCATAGAGCATTGCTCAGAAGATCTGCTTTATCGTGGTGGCCTGAGGGTTGTGACATGTTTTCAGTTGCTTAACTTGACCTCAGTGACCTGAAAATCAATATCCAAAACCAAATACTTTTTTTTACATATATATTAAAGTAGGTTGTTTGTTAGAGTTTTATATTTCTATGCAAAAGGTTATTAGACTGCGGAAGAGTTTGAGGATAATGAATCGACTGTGGACATAACTGGCGCTGATTCTTGTGTTGTTGCTGCTGGACTGGACCGGGAAACACAAGGTTAGTTCTCGACTCTAAATTGTAATGTTTAGTGGACAGCCTGGAACGACGGAGATCATCTGCGACTAGTGGAAAACGCCGAGCTTCATGCTTCTCTGCTGCGTGTTTTTATATTTTCAGTTTCCTCTTTGCAAAATACTGAATTTTAGGTGTTAGACATCAGCACGGCTTGTTCAGGAGGAAGTAAGGAATTTTCTTCTTTAACAACAGCGCCTCCTTCTGGAGTTGTTTTTTTTTTTTTTTTGCTTGTTTTTTTTCAGTTAAATCAAAATTCAACTTCATGAATACACATGCCAGAAAATAGTTCAGACTCAATATTTATGTTCATCAAACACAATTGACTTTAAACCAAGGACGAATAAGTTCCAAACAGACTTGTGCTTCAGAATGTGTTTAATTACAAAGCCTTGAGAGTCATAAAGATTTTTGTCTGTGAATAATTTAGTCAGCTTACATTGATTTAGACCTTTTTTTTCCTCATCTAAATCATTGAAGCCTTAAAAAAGCAACAATAGAAGTACAGCTAGATCCATTTACATGATCTAACAAAAAATACTGTCGACGTTCTTCTGTGTTTTCTCAATCATTCTTTAAAATGTCCGAATTCCGACTGAAAATCAGAGGGAAAAACAATTGCAAACAGGAGTAGTTTATTGCAGAAATTATTCCAAGATCATTCTTCATCTGGCGCAATTTGAATTCTTGATTCATCCCTACATGTGCACACACAATAAATGACTCGAGGGCTGTTAACACAGTAAATTTTGTTTGGAAACAAGAAATTTCTTGATCTGCTTAGCAGATCAACACGTTAAGCATATCACGCATAGAAGCATATGTAGTTCATTTCAGAGTGGACGCAGAAGAGCGCCACTGAAAGTGGTGATGTAATCATTCTGCCAGACGTGACTGTTCGCAGACATCCGCACGTACACCTGGTCTCCTTGCTGCAGCTGCAGGAAAGCTGCATTGCCTCCATTATCAGCCCCATCATGCGATGATTTGTGGTCATAGACTGTCACAACTATCTCATTGTTCTTCATCAGGGTTAGATTGACAAGTTGTGATCCTCCGGCATGATAAAAGAAGGTGAAGTAGTATATGCCTGGAACTGGTGCAGCGAAGATACCTGGGAAAAACAAGATTTAGGCTTAATATAATATAATATGATTCAGTATATTTATTTAAAGAGGCTACTCATTTGCGTTGGCTGACTAACAGGCTTTTAACCGAAAAGGATTGCTGTCCATTAGCACAGAGAGGCTAATGTTAGCCTTGGAGATGCTCTTACTCTCACTCTGAATAGTGCGTTCACATCAAATGCGCTTCGAGCATCAGACGTGTCCGGTTTACATTCAAAGTTTATGTGGAGGCACGTCACGGTCTGTCGCAGCGTTTGACGCGTCAAACGCATCTGTCACGTATAACAAATATGCTGGCAATAGAAAACAAGGGCAAGAGCCACTTTGACACGTCAGACATGCCCTCGACGCGCCTCCAAACGCGCCTGACACTCACAAGGCGTTTGGGGTCAACGCACCATCAAGCGTCCGCATTCAAAGGGCGCGTTGAACTTGGACTCTGCTACTACAGGTATTCAAATTTAGAAATATAGAAGGACCCACCTGTGTGCTGATTGTAGGCATTGCCCACATTGACTATTACTCTTCTGTAGATTAAGGTCGTGTCTGTGCTGAAGGGTTCAGTGTGTCCATAGCCACCAGTAGCAGCACTAAATGCTATGTTGGATGCATCTACATAAAACAATATACATATATAAAAAAAGATATAAACTGTTTCATATATTTAGTAATATATGCATTTGAAATGTCCAAAAGCAGACCTTACCTTTCTTCTTCAGTTCTAGAACCTGGTTTTCAGTCTCCTTCTGCCTCGTTTCCATGGCTTCTTGTTTCTCCTTCATGGCTCCAAACTCTTTGAGGAACTTACACATGTCGGGAAAGCATGACCCGGTTTCAGTGGCGACTTCTGTTTGAGGGAAACCATCCTGGGCCAAAGTTACACCACAGAACCACAGTAACAACCACAACGTGAAAGTCATCCTGGTTCTGTTCCACTGCCTCTTGTCCTCTCACTGACTGGATGATGTTTGGTGGTTTTATGAAGCTTCAAGTTACCTGGTTAATGGTTAACTAGTGAAAAACCCCGTTGTATGTGCTCTGTTTGCTTTTCAGTGCTTTAGCAGTGTTGAAAATGTTTTGTAAATCAGTGTTGGTACTAAGTTTTCATAGAGATACACATAAAAATAACTATCATCATGAACACAATTTTGTATCTAAATCAATAATTGAAATATTGAATGTAGTTTAAAACTGACACAAATATATGCAATTTCAAAAAGATTCATAGATATAAAAATATTCCCGTCTGTTGTAAAACAATAACTTTGATATCAAAAAGTTTCATATGTAAATCTTTAATAAAGTCAGTCATTATGACCAACATGACTAAAATATTGGTCATATTAAACACTATGACCAATATTAATCAATATTTATCTGGACAAGTCTGGACACCGATTGATTATCAGAAAATTTAAAGCAAAAAAGCTTTTTATCTCTGTCAGGTATTGCTTTATGAATACCGGCGTTGTGAGGCGGAATATTACAGAACAATAAATGACAATAAATAATAAACAGAAACACTTACAGAATAAAAGTGTTGCTGTGAGAGACAGACGGCTGTGTAACGATCCGCCTCTCATTTACACAGATAAAAGTTTCAGGACGCTGGATCTTGAACATCGGCACTGAAGTCAGTCTGCAGTAATAATGCTACTGCAAGAGTTTAACATTTCTGCTTAAAATATCCCATTGGTTTTATGTAAGAAAACAAAACAATTCTCACTCATTCATCTCTGGGTTTTCATATCTGCAAGACATAATCAGCAATATTTTTTTGACCTCATATTTAAATTTTTATTGGATGTACCTCATATACAGCTTTGTAGTACAAAATCAATCTCCATCAAGTGTCAGATATTCGACAGAAATCCGCAGTGTAAATTTGACACCTTTTCTGTTTGTGAATGCTGTAAAATTATTTGATTACATTTTAATTTTGTTGCTGAAGCTCTGTTTTTTTGTTTTTGTTTTGTTTTTTGATTTTTTTCAGTTCCCGTTCCACTGGAGGTCATTTTTTCCTGAGCTACATGCTGTGTTTGACCAAGTTACTCAATTGTGGGATTTTTTTTTTAATCTAGAGAAAGTCCACAGGAATTTTCCACTGCTTGAAATGATAAAGTTGTCTGACTGAAAATGAATCAAGTAATGCTGGCCATTTGGTGTAGCCCAAAAGTATTCACAAACAGGAAGTTTATCCTTGACTCGGTAAATAACAATAAATATCTGAGCAACAAAAGTGTCTGATAAACTTCACCCTGTAAATAATTTGGTTATTCCTTTAGAACAGCAATCAGCTTTTATAAGCATCCTAGTTTCAGGAACGTTTGTTTTCATTTGTGATGAAGCAAAGAAAATGATGACAGAAAGAATCAATGTTTTTATAATTAGTCATTTTACTGTTTTAAGTCTTTGTTCTTTTTTTCCACCAAGGATTTGAAAAAGGACAAAGATGCTGAATGACAATGGAGCTTAAGGAAAGAAAGAAATGTGAATGACAACAGACCTCAGAATGAATTAAGGATTATGAACTTTATTAGATATATGTTGAAGCAAAACAAAGAACAAAGCAACATGCTGCACAGCTTTGGAAACATCTGGAGCAAAACAATCATTTACTAAAAACAAAGTCATTCACAGCACTTAGAAAGTGTTTTATTTTTTCACAGTGAAATGTAAAGCTTTTTACTGTCATAATTGTAAAATGTACTTTATATATGTTAATATGTAAAATATTGTCCATACTTTGTTCAGCTGACATTGACTTTTGCTGATCACGCTATAACTCTGAAGAGTCTACAGAATAAGTTGAACTAAAACCAGCAAAAAGTTGAACCAAAGCTTGATATGGAGATTTGGCAAAGCAAAACATTTTCCCAAAACCGGGGAAAAGTTTTCAGATCTCAAACCAGAAATCAGTTTATGGTCTGCAGGTTTCATGGTTATCATCTGGCATGTGGATTTGGCTGCTGTTAAAGTGAACAGGAAGGCACTGGCTGGCAACTTTGTCACAATTAACAGTCACATATCTATATTCGCTCCTGAAATCATCAACTGCGCAACTCCAGTCCTTCTTACTGACGTTGAGGTCGTGCAGCCAAACGGGGAAGGTGCTGGTGCACAGGCTGCTTCTGCCTTGACGCTTCCCGGAGCCGTTGCAGATCCGTATGTAAAGATGTTCGGCTCCTTTGTCGATGAAGGTCTGCCGACGTCTTCCACAGAATTTGTATTTTGTCAGGTAACTGGGAAAAAAAACAAAAGGCATCTGTCAATATCTGGTGTTACATTAATTTTTTAAGAAAAAAAAAGTTCAGGGGAATTTAGAAAGAAAAAGCAGCTGTTTTATTTCATGCAAACACAGGAATATTATACAATCTCATAAAGAAAACAAGTTCTGTTAAGCTCTTTAGAAAATTGATTAGATATTATTTCAAAAGCAACCTGTACATTAGGATATATTTAGTTTCAGGTTAAGTGAGTTTTTGTTAAATGGGTTAACAAAACCTCTGCCTGGAAACATTGGACAAACACTGGCTTAGTGTGACTCTTAAAGCTGTTGACCAATAAGAAAACCTTTAACAAATCAGTCAGTGCTATTCAGGACTGGTGTAAGAATGATGTGTGTTAATGAAACACTTACATTTATTCACCACAGCAGACGGTGTTAAAGAATAGATCATATATCAGTAGAATGTCTTACAGTTTCTGACAAACACAGCAGCCCTGTGTTTTAGTTAAGCATCACTAAACACACCAGAGCAAACTGCACTCTGGTGTGTGTGATAGTTTATCCCATCAAACTGGGACGATAAACGGTTTCCTTTATTTCGGGGTAACTTACCTTCTCCATTTAGCGCTGGAGGTGGTGTCAAATTCGTCTTGCAAGACGTGTCTGTGAGCAAATTCTTTGTATGCTTCGGGGTCATTGTTGTCCATGCAAGGAAAAGGATTGTGGGCTGCGTTCCCGCCGAACACCAGGACGAGCACAGCGACCAGGAGGGCGACCTTCATCTTTCTAAAATGACAAAAAGAATTTACTGACAATTTTACATAAAAACCTCAAATGATTTTTTTTTTTTATTCATTCATGAGCTCAGTTCTGGATAACAAACACATGCAAAAAAATAGATTTCTGTTATTTTTGCAGAGTTTTTGTACCATTTGAAAGGTTTTCCAAGACACATTCTACCGATTGACAAAATCCTCAACATTTGGTCGTTGCTCACCTCAGATCAGTGGCTCTCTGTGAACGAAGACAACCTGCTTCACCTGAAAGTGGAGATCTGCTGCTGAAAACTGCAGATGTTTCTCCTCTTTTATACTCTTGTTTGGCTGTGACCAGCAACGACCAACAGCCAATCGAATCAATTCAAACAAACTCTCCACTTTCACTTTTGTGTCACAAAGACTCCCTTTCAGGCAAACTGCAAATATTCTGGATGTAATCTGGAAAGTGGTGGTTTATCACCTTCCTGTAACTGGGGGCCCAACTAAAATGTTTGTCCACTTCTGGACCACCTGGCTGTGTTTATTTGTACAAACAGGATCCAACACTGCACTGCGTTCAGGAAAAGGCCTGACGTCTCTCCTGCAGTGTTGACCTGAGGTCACTGAGCTGCTGGCCGGGGAGAAGATGTGGTTTTCACCTCAGTCCATCCTGACCTCCTGATTGGCTCCTGTCTCTGCTGCCAGTAAACGCCACCTGCCTTTCATCATCTCAGGCGCCTTTGAGTCATAATGAAACTGCAGTGACATTTTCCTGAGAATGAACACACAGGACTTTAAAAACTCTGAAAAACATCCTTATGATATTTAGAAAAAACGAAAGACCTATGATTAGAAAAATATGCAAAAACCCTTTAGAAAATATTTACAGAAAATCGTCAGAAGGAAAGCATGTACACAGACTGCAGCTTATAATATGCAGCTTGTGCCAAAGCAGGTTATGAAATGTGCAGATAGCAGGCCATTATTTTATCATCAATTCAATTTGGTCACATGAAATACTTAGTCGTGGAAGAAAAGTGATCAGACCGCCTTTATTATTTTGTCATCCAAAACAATGGTTATGTGATCAAGTAGCAACTGCTCTGAAGAGCCACTTTTGTTGTTGACATGATATTAGTCCAAACAAATATACCTTTATTTTCATCGGACATTAACAGGAACAATAAAGTGAAAACTGCATAAAGCTGCAGACATCCAGTGCTGCGTCTCATTGGTTTCCCCTCAATGTTCTTCATTGACATTGTTGACTCATTGTTGAGCTCTCAGTGTGGTTGTAAATTCATTTTTGGTTAATTTTTGGCATTTGAACTTCTATATGGTACACTGTAGGGGTTCTGTGCCATTTTCGTTTTATTAATTTCTTCCTTGTTTTGTAATTGCAGTCTTTGTGTTTTGGTTTAGACAGGAAGTGGTTTTGTTTTTAGAGCTATAAAGATTTATGTTTGTGTTTTTTTTAGGTTTGGAAACTCTGAAGTCTTTTCTTCACCCTTTGTGTTTCCCTGAAATGGAAAAGATATGGAAAAATAAATTATTGACATTAGTTGAGTTTCCTTTGATCATTGACTCTCATGGTTTGTTGTAAATTGTGTTGCATCCTGAGCCACCGTAGAGAGACAGGGATGTAATGATTGTTAAAGGTTCAATGCAAATATGGCTGGAGCTCAATGGGGCCCATCTGGGAGAATATGAAAACCAATAGAGCCATAGATCTGAATTATTAACAATTTCAGGATTTATTGATGGAAAAAGAACAATTACCAAAATTTCTATCTACTTATGATCCTCAACTTGGAACTTTGACCCTTTGACCCTTTGTCCCATCCACAGGGAGCAGACAGAGGAAACAATATAATTATATCTGTTGATTCTTTCTTGACCCTCTATATATATCCCTGAAATATCTTGCCACAATGTTTATGCTACAAATTTTAACTTCTTTCTTTTGATCGCTTTTGACTTTTCTGTCAGGAAAAACAAAACCGTGACTTGAGAAAAGACAAAGACACAGAAAGACAATCGAGCTTATGAAAGAAAATAAATGTGAATGACAACAGAACTTGGAATGAATGAATGATTATGAAATTTTATTGGAGCAAAGCAAAGAACAAAGCAACATGCTGCACAGCTTTGGAAACATCTGGAGCAAAACAATCATTTACTAAAAACAAAGTCGTTCACAGCACTTACAAAATCTTTTGTTTTTGGCTGTAAAATATAAAACTTTATTGTTATGATTGTTACTTCATATATATTTATTAGGGATGCAAAAGTATATAAAGTTTATATTTCCCATAAATAGCATCTTTGTGATTTAGAGATGTAGATAAATTTAAATTCTGCTGTCACATGTAAATAGCTGGTTGTCATGGTGACTTGATGCTCTGGACATATAGACTAATAACTTCATTTAATGGCAACTCTAATTAGGTAAGAAAGAGCAACTTCTCAATTCAAAATTACAATCAAAACTCACAGATGTTTTACAAAAGAAATTAGTTTCTGAATTCTCAGGTCTCGAAATCAAACCACCAACAAAGTTTCTCAACGCTGATAATTTAAAAACTGTAATTTGTACATTGTCTTTCATTGATCATGCGGTATCTCTGAAGTATTTATAAAATAAACTCAACTAAACTTAAGTCAAAGCAGAAAAAGGCTGAACCAAAGCTGGATATGGAACAATGCAGCAAAGCAAAACAGCATTTTTTGCCAAACCTGAAAAACATTTCCAAAGTCAAAACGGAGATCAGGTTATGGCTTACAGGTTTCACCACCCTGTGGCTTGTTGTTCTGGCTGTCTTGAAAGTGAACAGGACGGCATTTGTTGTCAACTTTATCACAAGCTACAGTCACATATTTATCTTCTATGTTCAGACTAGTAACGCTGCAATCTTCCGTATTGACATTGAGATTATACAGGTGAATTTTGCTGGTACTGGTGCACAAGTTGCTTTTCCCTCGACGCTTCCCAAAGCCGTTGCAGATGTTCACATAAAGATTTTCAGCTCCTTTGTCAACGAAGGACTGCAGAGGTCTGTCACAGAGTTTGTATTTTTTCAGGTATCTGAAAAAGCAAAATGTCAAAACCTGTTATTAGATTACTTTGAAAGAAAAAATATTAGCAAGTAAACAAAGCAAATATTTTTTATAGAAATGTTATAACTCTTGTGCTTGAATTTGTTTGCAATTCAAGCACAAGAATTGCAACTCCATCAGTTGCTGGTGACTGGGTGATTTTTATATAGACATACAAACTGTACTATAATGTCTTTATGTGGAATCAACAGGTATCATTATTATTATTATACATATGCCATTAAGACTGTGTGGTGATTTGAGGAGAAGTAACCAAGTAATATTTAATATCATTTGGAAATTGCATTTTAAGCAGCAGTATTGCATCTATCAGCAATATGATTTTTCTTTCTGTCTATCATGACAATCATGCTTTAGCAAGCAGCCCTCAGCAGTTATAGCAAGTCGATGTATGTTCTATGTGGCTTTTGTTTTTTTATTCCTTTGTTTTACTTCATTTGAAAATGTTCTTTCACATTTTCACAGTTTCATACTTTTTCATGTTTGCTTTGGCTGTTGGGTTTTTCATGAAGCACAAGGGAATTAGCCTGTTAGCTTGGATTATTGTGAGTTGCATGTTTTGCAGTTTCCTTTCTTGCTAGTGGAGCAGCCCAGTGTTTTAGTGAAGCATCACCAAATACATTAAAACAAGTCACACACCATTGGTGTGTCCAGTAACTGAATCCCATCAAATTGGGATGATAAATGGGTTTTATTATTCCCAGAGTAACTTACTTTGTCCATTCAGGTTTTGAGGAAGTGAACACGTTCTGCAGAACGTGTTTGCCAACAAATTTACTGTAGGCGTTGTTGTCAGGATTCGTCATACAAGGAGAAGAATTGAAGGCTCCATTCCTTCCAGCCACCATGACAAGGACAGCAATCAGAAGAAGAGCATTCATCTTTCTAAAATGACAATAAAATTATATACATATATTATTGAAAGACTCTTTGTCAAGAAATTGACATAAAAATCTTGAATGAATTTAATCACTCTTTCATTAACAAAAACCTCTTTTAGACAATAAATAGCAACTTTATCAACTTTTAAACATTGCAGGGTATTTGAACCAATTAAACTGTTTCACATGTAATAAGAGACAGACTAATGACAGAAAAATGACAGAATGGTTTTGTTAAAAAAGAAAAGAACAAAACAAAAAAAAAAAAAACAAAGCAGTAAAACAAAGAAAAGGTCAGCTAAAATAAATTCCACAAAAACACATTCCACTAATTGACTGATTTCTCAACATTTGGTTGTTGCTCACCTCAGATCAGTGGGTCTCTGTGAATGAAGACGATCCGCTTCACCTGAAAGTGGAGTTCTGCTGCTGAAAACTGCAGCTGTTTCTCCTCTTTTATACTTCTGCTTGAGTGTGACCAAGAAAGACCAACAACCAATCAAACCATTTTAATCCAGTTTACACCATAATGCCTGTCACAGTGACACAAGTTACAAAGTACTTCTGTTTAGTGGAAACCCTGCAGATAACTTTGCATGCTTGAGCCACAACGTGAGTGTTGAGAAACAGCATCTGTTGCATAAGAAAACACAAGTTCCTTCACTGGCTGCTGTGGCACACAACATTTTGATCAAATCTTTTAATTAGTCTAGAACAATTAAAAATGCATTGCCCTTATAAAAACGATCATTGTGGCTTTTTTTTTTTTTTGCTGAATTGCAACATGTGCATATATGGATGGATTCCGCATTTGCAACCATTCTATACAGGCTTTAGAGAAATACAGAGTAGCACAACAAACAATAAAACAATTTTACTCAAATGGAAATAATGTCAAAATTCAGAAGGATAAATATAAAAGTTTCCTGTTTTTATCCAGATTGAATGAATCGAACCAACAATGCATACAGTCACAGATTAGAACTTGGTTCCAGTGAGTCAAATGTTGTCACATTAGAAGAACCACTTGAGAATATCAACCTTTAAATAAGTAATAAACATTGAGCCCACATTTCTTATAAAACATAAGTTAAAATCTGACTGATGTTTTATTTTAAATGTCAAGTTTTCATTAACTGTAAGCAGAAAATTATCCAAATGAACATTCGGTCAACATCATGTTTCATTTTATGAATATAATTAACTGAAATAAATGGGCTTTTCAGTGATTTCTGAATGACAGAGTATGACTAGATGTCATCAGCAGGGCCATGCACAAAACGTTCAAACCTTCTTTGACTTGACAAACTTGAATGCATCAAACCAACACTGCAATAATTTACAGTGAAAAACTAATCCAAGGTATTACGAACTGTAAAGCGCTAAAACTCTAAAACAAAACCAGTGTGACATTCAAAGTTTTGGGCTTGGCCCTCTTGGTCCTCATTTTAGAAATATTGACTTTTTTGTCTTTGCAATGGACTCTAGAAACACTTCAAACACACTATCTCCCATGTCTCCATACAGCTACAGTACATTAACTGAATTAACATTTGATCCCCTTTAAAGCTTCAATGTTTCCAATTTCCCTCATTTCTGATTCACTATTCCTGCTCTGTCTGTCTTTTCTCTAACTGTGTTTCCATGAACCATAGCAATATATCTGCTTAATGGATACACATTAAGCAGATATATTTTAACTCAGCTAAAAACTGAGTAAAAAAAACCCCTAAAAACTCAAATGTCTTTGATAAATAGATTTTGGATGAGGTGGCTTTTCAGCCGTATTGAAACTTTTTTTCAGGTGGCACGAGTCTCTGCATCACACACTTCACATTAAGTTGTGTTTTCATTGCAACGTGTTGAATTCGCAGCTCTTCTGTAAAATCGCCGACTACAGTTTCCCCAAAACGTCGAAAACATAGCCGCTCCCAAATGCAAGGGCCTTTGTCGCTCCGACCTCTGAATAACGACTTCTCCTCTGATGGCTGAATTATCAATATGTCTCATGTAACTGTTTACATTCGTCGCTGCCTTCTAATGACTTATCATGCCATTAGAAAGCTGATATCATGTGTGATTCTAATTTCATTTCATTTCCACAACAGTCCAATTTCCTTTGGCGTCCTGTTGAGCAACAGGAGCAGCGGAGATGGCGTTGTCGACCTTGGAATCGACCTTGACCAGTCGCTTTGGTGAGCTGCATTTTTATTTGACCTCAACTTTTATATGTAGTGAATTTCTAACATGAACCTTTCTCAATGTATCAGGTACCAGCCGCTTTTAAATAATTATAAAAAAAAAACCTTCAAAATGTCTGAGTTTTGTTTTAGTCCTCTTCTGTCAAACTGATGTCTCATCTTATCTTTGACATCCACATTTTGCAAACGAAAAAACAAACAAACTGTAAAGTCATCGGTAAGACAGTTGCCACTTCTCTCTAACTGGCTGACATTTGTGTTTCCAAAAATGTTTCGTCAACAGGCAACGGAACAATAACAAGTCACACTGGACAAGCTGCATTGACTCTTTCCTAAAAGTGTTTGCCGAAAGTGACCCCCCCACCCCAAAAAAAAAAAAACATTTGACGCTTTTATGAAAGCACACACATGCATAAAAAGGCCTTTGAACTGTGTTTGTTGCCACTGTGTGTCAAAGAGTTTAAGACCCTCACATGGACAAGTTGATTCAAACTAATTGTCATGTTGCAATGATTATTTGTTATTGCAACATGATGACAGTAATGACTGTGGTGTGTTAAACCGCCGGCTGTTATCTGTTCAGTAGCGCCTGCAGCTGCACTGCAGGATGCAAACCTTCACGTTTTCCATTGAGTAACATTTTTTTTTTAATTATAGTTATGTGAGTTTTTATTTTCACCTTTACTATTGACAAAATTGTGGGAAATAATTAATTAAAATGATTCTTTGTGTGAAAACATCCTGTTCGTAACTCATCTCTGTGAGTTTTGTTCGACTGGCGGCTCGACGTTCTTTCTATTAGCTAAATGTGACCAAGCTGTGAAGCAGCTAAATTAAAAAGGGTTGATTTGGCCCAACATGAGCTTGTTACCCTGCAGCTCCCCGGGTTGAGGACAAACATGTCCCTCTCCCACAAAGCAACAGCAGAAAGTTTATCCTTGACTTGGTAAATAACAATAAATATCTGAGCAACAAAAGTGTCTGATAAACTTCACCCTGTAAATAATTTGGTTATTCCTTTAGAACAGCAATCAGCTTTTATAAGCATCCTAGTTTCAGGAACGTTTGTTTTCATTTGTGATGAAGCAAAGAAAATGATGACAGAAAGAATCAATGTTTTTATAATTAGTCATTTTGCTGTTTTAATTCTATGTCCTTTTTATCCACCAGGTATTTGAAAAAGGACAAAGATGCTGAATGACAATGGAGCTTAAGAAAAAAAATAAATGTGAATGACAACAGACCTCAGAATGAATTAAGGATTATGAACTTTATTAGATATATGTTGAAGCAAAACAAAGAACAAAGCAACATGCTGCACAGCTTTGGAAACATCTGGAGCAAAACAATCATTTACTAAAAACAAAGTCATTCACAGCACTTAGAAAGTGTTTTATTTTCTGGCTGTAAAATGTAAAACTTTATTGTTATGATTATTGTTATGGTACTTCATATATATTTATCAGGGATGCAAAAGTATATAAAGTTTATATTTCCCATAAACAGGATCTTTGTGATTCAGAGATGTAAATAAATTTAAGTCACATTTCTGTTGTCTCATGTAAATAGCTGGTTGTCATGGTAACTTGATGCTCTGGACTTATGGACTAATAATTTAATTTAATGGCAACTCTAATTAGATTTTTAAAAAATTCAAAATTACAACCAAAACTCCAAGATGTTTTACAAAAGAAATTAGTTTTTTAGTTCTCAGGACTCAAAGTCCAACAAAGTTTCTCAAAAGCTGACATATTAAAAGCTGTAATTTGTACATTGTCTTTCATTGATCATGCGGTATCTCTGAAGTGTTTATAAAATAAACTCAACTAAACTTAAGTCAAAGCAGATAAAGGCTGAACCAAAGCTGGATATGGAGCAATGCAGCAAAGCAAAACATCATTTTTGTCAAACCTGAAAAACGTTTCCAAAGTCAAAACGGTGATCAGGTTATGGCTCACAGGTTTCACCACTCTGTGGCTCGTTCTGACTGTCTTGAAAGTGAACAGGACGGCATTGGTTGTCAACTTTATCACAAGCGACAGTCACATATTGAGCTGTGCTAGAAAGAATAGTAAAGCTGCAATCTGTATGAACATTGAGAACATACAGGCGAACTGGGCTGGTACTGGTGCACAAGTTGATCCTTCGATTCTTCCCTGAGCCGTTGCAGATGTTCTCTAAAACTTCTTTATTTTCATAATCAACGAAGGACTGCAGAGGTCTCTCACAGAGGCGTTTCTTTTTCAGATACCTAAAAAAAACATGAGTCAAAACTTGGAATCATATTACTTTGGAAAAAAAATCCAGGAAGATAAAAAACTAAATATGTTTTTATACAGATCCAGAAATATTCTGACTCTTGTGCCTGAATTTATTTCACAATTTTATTTGATATACATTAAAGTAAAATTGACATACAGTTGCTGGTGACTAAGTGCTTTTTATATAATCATATAGCTGTTATTATACATTTATGTGTGAATTCAATGGGTATCATTTCTATGCATACGCTATTAAGACTGTGAGATGATTTGAAAAGAAAGTAACAAGTAACCAAGTAATAAAAATTGCATTTTCATTAGTGGTGCTGGATCTACTGCTCTGGGTTACAAAAAATTGTTTTTGTCTGTTTTTTATTTTGTTTGTTTGTTGTTTTTTTTCCCCCCAACTGAATTAGGACTATTTTGCACCGCTGAATCCAATAGTGATGGCAAGTAGAGGTTTATTCCATATAGTCTCTGCTTTTTACACTTTTTTGTTCTTGTGTTTTACTACATGTATTTTTATTTTTATTTTATTTTACTTATTTACTTATACTGCCAGTTTTATACTTTCTTGTACGTTTCCATTGGGTGTTTTATGAATCACCATGGAATTATGCTGTCAGCTTGGATAATTGTCTTAAAGTGCCAATGGTTTTCTCAGTTGAGATGTCACTGAATGCAGACTGAACACATGACAAAGGGTGACAGACTCCCAGAACACTTGACCAATCAGGAAACATTTAACAATTTAGTCTTTACCATTGGTGTAACCACAGATCTACTTTAATTCAACTTTTACAGTGGTTTGTTTGGACATCCCACTTATTCAATACAGCAGATGGTATTAGAGAGCAAATTGCTACATGTCATTGCAATGTGAGCAGCATGATTCAGAGTTTCTTTTCTTGGTGCTAGAGCAGCCCAGTATTGTAGATAGTCATCACTAAATACATTAATCAAACTGTACATTGGCATGTCCAAGAACTGAATCCTGTCTTATTGGATTGATGAATCGTTTTATTCTTTTTAGGGTAACTTACTCTTTCCATTTAGGAAGTGAGGAAGTGTCAAACCCCTCCGGCAGAACGTGCTTGTAAACAAACTTGTTGTAGGCGTTGTTGTCAGAATTATTCATACAAGGTTTAGTATTGTAGGCTGTGCTCTCGTCAAACATCAGGACGGAATCAGTGTCCCTCTTTCTGAAATGACAAAAAAATAAAAAATAAAAATTCTTGAAATACTCTTTGTCAGAAAATTGCCAGAAAAATCTGAAGTGAGTTAACAACTTCTTCATAAAGACTGTTTCAGACAAGTAGCTACTTTGTCAGTTTTTGAAACATTGCAATGCATTTGAACCAACTGAACAATTTTACACATGATATGGGACAAACTAAAGTATTAGTTGTGAAGTTACAGAAAAATGACAAAATGATTTTAAGTGCTAAAAGCATTTGAACTCTGATACCCACAAATAAACTGGTTAGCAACTTGATAAACATATGGTTAAATAAAGGTCAAACAAAAATGAATCAAATGAATGAAACATTTTCAGTGACTTGTCTGAACCCGCCATTTATGGAGCGCACTGAATGATGAAGTGTCACATTTTCTCGCTCAGATATGAGAGTCTGGTTGCTTCCTATTACAATAGTTGTTCAATATTTCCTTAAACCATCACTAAACACACTAAAGCAAACTGTACACTGTCATTTGTTCCTTTAGATTTTGTTAATCAATGGTTTTCTGCACTTCAGGGTAACTTACTCTTTCCCTTCAGGAATTGAGTCAGAGCCGTTCAGACCAGGATAGAGAAGAATAACAAGGACGGCGACCAGCAGGACAAGGACAGCGATCACAAGAGCAGCTTTCATCTTTCTAAGATGACAAAGAGCGAAAAATTACTGACAATGTTTTTAAGCATTTGAACCTAACAAGTTATTTTCTCATTCATTCATATAAGTCATTTTGGACAACATATTCTTTGTAGATCTATTAAATTTTGCGTAAATCTAAGGATCTAATAGATCAGTATTTTAATGTATAATTAACTGTGCTTTTTTGGTGTAAATCCACTGAATTTAATGTACTTACTGCTTGGGACTTTCAAAGATGCTTTTCTTCCTGACAAATATGCAATTTGCATTAAATTATGCCACAAATATGATGCTAGTTTTACCAAAAATGTCAGCTTTCTTTGTATATTATTATGGGCCTGATCTACAAAGACTCCAAATAAGGTAGGTTATGCAAAAAAAAAAAAAAGAAAAACCCAGTATGCACAGAAAGTGGGCGTGTTCCACATGATCTACAAAGATTGACTGTGCAAGTAATTACAGAAGAAACAATGTTGTAGACCAGCGGATTTAAATTACGATTTTGTCACTTTCTGAGATCGTGGAGAGTGTCGGAGATCAGAGCAGCAGTAAAAGAAAAATGAAATAGAAAGTGATTAACAATGAGACGAAAAAGAAAAAGAAGATGAACACAATTCATTTCAATGAGCATACAACGTCTGGTGACCCGTCCATTGTGAACGTCGACCACTAGTCGGAGCCACCAAACACCCTCATGAGTATTAAAGGTGCTAGATAACGAATAAGTGGATGGTACTCAGAGTGGTACAACACCACAGGAAAAACATTCAACCCCCACTGTCCCGGGTATTAAATCTAATCAATCCCTAATATTGATACATTACAATCATCGGCAGAATGTCCAGTTGGCAGCACAGAGTCATCAGCCGTCGCAGCTCAGCAGAAAGGAAAACGAGGAACTGCTGCAGTTTTATTCCCTGCACTGGTTTCTTATTTTTTGACTGTATGTGACCAAACCGGCCAGACCAGTTGTGAAGCTGTAAGCAGCAGCCGTGTGCGTGCAAGATGTACGGAAGACAAAACATGACCAACTTCCTCCACAGCTCTCAGCAGCTACACTCTGTTGGGATTGAACATGAACAGTTCACTTCCTCCAACAGTGAACAGTTCATTCACAGTGATAAGAAAAAAATATATGATGCTGCAAGTGGGTGAAGCTAAACAGTGTCAGCCTGGCCGCTAACAGACAAGAGAGCTGTGCATGTCTACACACCAACCTGTTTGACGTTTTTGGTGGAATGTGTTTGTTCTGAGAATTCCACAATGATGCAAACGTATCAAATTTAAGGAGGCGGACGATCACCAAATGTCAGATACTGCTGATTTTTTTTAAAAAAAAAAATCATCTTTCATCAACTTTAAGAGATTATGATTTTCTTAATGTGGAAAATCTGAAGTATAGCAGAGCTTTTATAGTTAGTAAGACAAGATGTCTTTCTTTTAGTACATCCAATGTAAAAAAATTATTTTTGTGTTTTGATAAAGGATAAAAAAAACATCATAAAAGAAGAGACTTCTTTATTTTCTTTCTTTCTTTTTTTCTTGGTAGATTTTCTTGGCTTGTCAGAAACACAGAGACACACAAGACAGGAGACTTTGCACTCACACACACACGCACGCACACACACACAATATAAAGGTCAGCTCAAATGACCTCCCCTCTGAAATTACTACAAAAATCCTTTTTTTGAATAAAAAAAAACACAAACAGAAAACAATCTCAAGTTTATTACCTACAACAAACATTTTCAATGACTGATTTGTTGAACTTAAGACTGTCCAGTAAAATTTTACTTCTTATTTCAAAGCTGTAACAAGAACAAGTTTGTTCTGATTGTCACTGAAACAAGGTCAGAGTACATTTGAAAAAGAGTCACATCACATTGGAACCCTTTAGAAACTTTGTCTCTGCCTGATTTTACATTTGTTGACGTTGAGTTGTCCAAAGGAGGGAGACAGGCTGTCATTAGGGACATTTTGGACATGAGCCCTTCTAGCCGTCTGTGGGAGAATCGTCCAGTTTTAATGGAAACCTCCTTCCTAGTTGACAGTGTTTCCCCTGAGGTCGGAACAGCAACAAGGAGGAGCATGTGAGGTTCAGAAAGTCAAGTCTTTTATCTGCCAGATGTTTTAGTTAACGGCAAAGAGACGAAAACATGAATTATTAATCGTCATCTTCATCGTCATCATCATCGTTGTCATCATCGTCATCATCATCGTTGTCATCGTCGTCGTCATCGTCGTCTTCATCGTCGTCGTCGTCATCATCGTCGTCATCATCGTCGTCATCATTGTCGTCGTCTTCATCATCGTCATCATCGTCGTCTTCATCATCGTTGTCATCATCGTCGTCGTCTTCATCGTCGTCGTCATCGTCATCATCGTCGTCATCATCATCGTCGTCTTCATCATCGTCGTCGTCATCATCATCGTCGTCATCATCGTCGTCGTCATCATCATCATCTTCATCATCGTCGTCATCATCATCGTCATCATCAGGATCGATCTTCCCAGACAGAACATCCTCTATCCACTGCTCCAGCTCTTCGGCCGTCGGCATGTCATCCTGATCATCCATGTCCATCCACACGCTGTCAGCCTGCCAGACACAAATACATCACCACTAGATTTATGTAGCTCTCTAGTCCAGCTGGCAGGCAAAAAACACAATAGTCAGTGGGTGAACTGGAGCTCGACAGTATGAACAATTCAAATTATTTGCTGTTCTGTTAGTTCTAATCATCTGTTAAACCGGTAAAACAAAACAAGTTATGCAAATTAAAAGTCCAAGGCATTGACATTATCTGTCTTCAACTGTGTCTTGAAGAAGATGTTTGGAAACTGTTGGTTCCGACCAAACCAGAAAATTCCCTCACTAAAAGGTTGAGTATGCTACTGATGGCTACTGGCTACTGGACCGTCTCACCAAGCTTGGACTCTGATTCAGATCTGGTGCCTGGACAGGCAGTAAGATATAACTCCTAGTTAAGAAATCAGCAGAAGTGTTGTGTGTGGAGTATCTTTCGACATCTCGTTGAATCTAAACCACAAAACTGTAAAGGCAGCTTTCAAGGCAAAACAGGATGTTTCTAACGAACGGGCCTGTCATCTTGCATCACAATGTGTGGGTTCTAGCAAATCCTTACGTCCTGAACGTCAACGACTCCGATCTGAGGAGACGAAAGGTCGATGCCAAAGGTTCTCTCCCAGTAAGGAACCAGCTGGAAATGTGAGACAGAAAGAGGGAGGAGGACATTAATCCTTAAGTAACCTAATCCACAAAATAAGTAATGCAGGTTGAAGTATAACAACACAAATAAATCTAGGACTTTTCCCACCAGGGGGAAATTATCAGGATCGATCCAAATGATGCTGAGGTTGGGGTCGTCTGTGTTGTCACGCGCTACTTCCTTCAGGATCTCCAGAAACTCAAAACCATCTGGAGAAAATGAAGTTGACACGTATTCATTCAAGGAATAACTTTTACACTGTGGCTGTAGATGTGGAAAAAAATCAGTCCTCAAAGCAACTAAGCAGAAGGTGCTAAGAAGCAACTTGCCTGGATCATCCTCTTCAGCAAAGGCGACTATGTGCTCTCCATTGATATCGTCTTCCTGTGTTCACAAAAACAGACTCTGTAGGTATTCCACATTTATAGACCAGGTAGAATATCCTAATTATACGTATGTAAATGATTACATTGAACAAATGTATGCAGATATTTCATCTCTCTTACCCAGATCTCATACATGCTGTGTGGTTGGAGCTTCCTCAAGGTCGGTCTAAAACAGGAAAGCATTAAATGATAACCACACATGTTCCTATAACTCCTCTCTTTAATGCAGAAGCCCACCTGTCATGCTGTTCGATGTATTCAACAAGCTCAGACTCGATGTAAGGCTTCCCTGGGATGGTGACGGGTTCTCCCATGAACGGTTCGTAGAAATCCACTTCATTCATCTTCAGTTTTAGCCTTTTGGCAATCTGGAAGGCAACGTCAAATTTATTCTGAATGAAGGCAAACGTCTGAACGCGGCAGACGTTACAAACAATAAAGTTTGTAGAAACAACTACCGGTACGTACTATGGCTGAAGGTGTTGTGATCAAGACCATTGTTAGCATTTTTGATTAAATAACGTTTCTGTGAAATTGCCTCTTTCCATGCCTGTTTCTCCTCCTGCAACCAAGTTACCTAAAGCTTTTAACAATCTGGGGCTTTGCGAATAGCAGTGGATTGAACTCCTGGCATTAAGCTTCTATCTATGTTGTTTGTCGACAGAGTTCACCAGAGTGAGACTGCTGACATTTCAACCTCAGTTGCCGCCGACAATCCATGCAAAACGCAATCAATCACAAATGTAATGATGGCACTTGAATAAAATGAATGTTTTGATTGTTGGTTCTATGTTGCATGGCTTTGTGCTTTTGTGTTTTGATGTAAAGCACTTTGAAATGCCTTGATGCTGAATGTGCTAAATAAAATGCGATTGATTTGATGGACTAATGTGAAGTCGTCATTTCTGTTGTTGCTAAGACACAGACACAACACTCCAATGCTTTCAAGGCAATATCTGGTGACTTTCATCTCGCCTCGATCTCTGCTACACTGCCGACATTTCAACAGTTTGTCAGATGCTCTACCAGAAAAAAACGAAGCATTGGATTGGTTTCACACAGATGCCAGGGATTCATATATCTCCAAACCAACACCTCCTCTGGGTAAATAAGGTCACAACCTTGTTTTTCTCTGCTCTGAATACAAACCCATTGTTCAGAGACAATCTGTAGCAGAAAGTGGTCACAGAAAGCAGAAGAAGCAGGTTGTTTAGAGCCTACAGATAGGTTCACTCTTTGCCAGCCACGTGGAAATGACATCAGTTATTGTGGATGATGATGGCTGTGGGTAGAAAGATCTCCTGTAGCAGTTTGTATTGCAACAAATTTGAAAAAGCCTCAAACTGAAGACATTGTTTTCCTACGACAGCCTCACAAAGAGGATGGAGAAAGGCGGTCCAGAATTTTCTTGATTTTATGCAAAAATCCTTCTTTGCACCGTCATCGTCAAAGGATCCCACAAATGTTGCTTGATATGTCCTCTAAAATATATCAATAATGGCTTATTTAAACATGAGCAAAATGGGACGGCATAGAAAAAGTCACTTTTATTTCAGTCATCCTGTCCTGGTAGATCTTCTGTTGCATGCCGTTTCAAGCAATTTCAAGTATATGAAACGACAAATAAAATGGATACAGAAGGACACATTTCACTGTGTGCAAAACAAGAAATCTGAACAAACCTTGGGGTCGAACGTTGCATAGAATTTGACAAAGGGGTGAAACTCTTCAGCTGCGTCATCATACTCTATGAAGTCTGTAAGAGCAAAATAATAGCTGTCACAATCCCAGACTTGGCACAGAAATGTGAGACTTGAAGCTCAGAATGTGGATCTTTTTAAATTTATGACTGATTGAACCTACGGGGGGACCTCTCGCTCTTGAAGTAGCCGACCAGTTTGATGGTATCATCCATGTTGTAGAAACCCTTCAGCTCTCGGTCGTTGTCGATGATCTCCACAGGGTCTTCAATCACCTACAGCAGACAAGTAAACACAAGCACGTCTAACACTTTCTGTTCATTACTGACATCCATTTTTATCACAGCTATATGCAAGCTTTGGGAGTATTAGTGCCAGGCTTCTGGGTTTATCTCTGTTAAAGTTACTTACATCGTATAGAAACTCAACGATGGTATCTGCAGCCAGCTCTCCATCGTACTCGATTATTTCATTGTCTGCAAAGATATAGATGCTGTCGACTTCATCCAGACCTAGTGAGAAAAAAGATTTCATCATTGAGAAAATCATATTTGTGATATTTACTAACAAGAAAGCTTCCATTCATACAACCGGATTAGGCCGTTTTTCTTCAGCTCTCAGTCAGATCCATCCCTCCTGTGTCTGTCTTTTAGCTTAATGACGCTTTTAAACGCTTCCAATTTTGGGATAAAATTTTATTTTTTTTTAAAGTGGCCCCAAGTCTTACTTTATTTTGTATGTTTGACTTTCATCAAGACACAAACCCAAACGGCTCAATCTTTTTTTTCCTTTGAACATAGAACCGTTAGCACCTGCAAATTTCCGTTCAGCGTCAGAAAACCAAATCTGAAACAGCACTACACTAGCCAATGACCCTAAAGCTACCTTTGGAATGAAAAATGTAAAACAAGTTTAAGTATCTTGAATCTAAGATGTGTCAGGAACTGACCGGTATTTAAATGAGCACTACTGCAAATCGAGGTCTGATATTCAGAATGAATTATCCTAGGATTTTTTTTGAGGACCATATAAAGTGTTTGGTTTCTCTGCAGCTTGTTATGAATGTTTATAGATTTCTTCACTCAGTTTTGCTTTGTATATTTTAAGCTGGGGGGCATATCATGTCATATCCCTGGTAAACACTTGAGGTCACTGTTGGTCCATAAACCATCTGGTCTTCTTTACCTTCCTTCCATACCTCCTTCTAGTGAATCATTAGGGGGAAAAAAACTAAATAATAACATCTAATCTTGAATTGAATGAAGTAGAAATCTAGACAGCATCACCTGCTCTCTAGATGTAATCATATCCTTCGTCTTATTGAGTTGCTAACACAAATTTCCTTATACTGCCAGGTCATTTTTTACTAAACAACGCAAATGAACCCAATTTTGCTGAAGCAAAAATAATACAAAGTTATGCTTTAAAAAAACATAAATAAATAACACATGTGATGTGTTCAGTGCAATGTGTTCAGCCCTCTTCGGCGATAACACACAAAACTCCTTTCTACAAATATCTACCGATTTTGTTTCTATAAAACTTTCATTTGTTTATTATTTGAGCGCATAAGTAAAACAATGAATGTCTTGGAAATTTATGCATTTTCCTTTTTAAAAAGTGCCCAACAAGTGCTTTCAAGTTGATCATTTTGGCCCCGAAAATTTTAACACCACTGGTTTAGACTTCAGTATATTTTTTATTCGGAATGACTTCAACATAACTATGAGAAATTTTGATTTTATTTATAAAAATAAACTGTCTTTGAACCATTTATCATCTTTGGCCAGTGATATATTTAAAAAAGCACTGAGGATTGTGGCCAGTAGGAAAACAAGTCTTAAAAAGTTAAGTCTCTATAAATTCTAGGACATTTACACTCATTTTGTGTTTAACCATGATCTTTTCCCCGGCACTGTTTCCTCAAAGCGTACCCAGCTTCTTGGCAACAGCAGAGGCCTTCTTTTCATCCACCAGACCAAACCCGATGTCCTCGTCTTCGAACTCGTCCAGAACTTGGGCCGCGAGCTAGACAAAGAGACAGTGGGACAAAAACAGCAGGTGGGAGGGATTTGGGGGAAATTCGGGTAAAGTGATATTTCAACATTGAGTTAAGAAGCTCAAAGTTTTCCCGCCAATTCGCAACGTTTGAAGGAGCATTTTCAATCTGAGCAAAACCAAAACCCCACACCTGGCGGGAAGTCATAGAAGAAAACAGAACCGCCACGAGAACAAGACAGGCAGAACACGGGCCAACTACGATGACAGCAAGAGACACAGCAGCAGGTGTGTTGGAGAGAGGAGCGCAGCCCGCCAAAGGCCAAGGTGCCCACATGCGCACACTCATACACGTACAGACATGTACAGTGGAGCACGCCCCGTCATCCACATAGCGTGCTACGTTGTTGCTTTACGTGGTATTTCAGACTTCTGAAACTAAAACCATCTCAATAGTGTGAGGAATCTTATTTGTGTGAAGGCCGCCCGAAACAGTTAGCGTGTAGACTGCGAAAGCAGCATGGCAAAGTGGATTCACAACGTAAGCCACAAATTGGCCAAAAGCAAAAGCACAACTAACTATTTCTAGTGCGTCACTATGTTTTACGTTGCTCTTTGCAGAGCCAATCTTTTAGTCAGTCACAGACATCCATTCTTTTGGCACTAATCTGATTTACTGTTAAAAAGATCTAACTGGATTATCACCATGAATCCATGAAAGTGTTGTTTTATGAAAAGATTTATTGAAGTTAGAGGATATGTTCTCCCAAATCAGAAAAAATAGTGTTTTTTTTAGCTTGATAAACCCATTATGTTCAGTACATCTGTCTCAGGCAATCTGGTGAGTTTTTAGAAACCTGTCTAAGTATCAGTCACTATGTTTTCTGTTCAGATCACCCTGATCATGATCAGGTCAGCAATGCTAAAGATCCATGGTTCTACATACTCTACATCTGCTCAGCTAAACGGGTTTGCAGATGACTCTGTCCCATAACTTATAACAAGGTAATAATTAATCCGGAGGATGCGAACACAGAGTAACAAGCAGGAGTTGGCTGTTTTGAGAAAAGTGAAAGTCTTCATTGACAAAGAGTTCTGGAAAGGCAATTTATTCCCCCCTAATGGGGGGAATAAATAATAATAATAATCCATGAAGATTTGCATCAGTCAACTAAGGAGCAGAGGCTGAAAGAAAAACAACGAAGACAATGATCTGGCCGGGAACAAAGGATCCAGACTGACCTTTACACTAATTGGGGAAGTTAGGAAACCTGAACTGCAGGGAATATAATCAGCAAACTAAGGCTTTACATTGACAAGTAGCATTCAATAGACGGAGCATTGGGCCAAACAATGAAATGAAGCCAAATTAAAACCAAAGAAATCATGAGATTGCTAATTAGATGTGGTGAATCCTGGATTACTGCTGTTAGTTATGTTAAGTATACCGTCTTTAAAAATTAATTAACCAGCATCTAGACATATCTTTACATCATCAAGCAGCCAGCATGTCTTACCATTAAAAAATAGTCATTTAGCGTGTTAAGGTTATGGGGTTTTTCTTGATTTGGGTGACGTATCCTTGGATGTTCATGGCGATTGTTACATGGATTGTTGAAAGGATGGATGGACATGTTAGAAAGCAGCTAATGTATTAGACAGGTGCTTTATCAAACAAGGTATCCTTACTTTTGTCTTTTTCTCACAAATCTGACGTTAAACTTGCACAGCCCAAGCCGCTACTGGACTTTTGAAAGCAGCTCAGCCTCCACTGGTCTGTGTTGCGGGTTTCTACGTCATTTCACTTCCTTTTAAACTAAACTGCAGTCAAGGAGACGAAGAAGTGAAACAGTTAGCGTGTAGACTGCGACAGCAGGAGAACCCGGATGTCACGGCCCGGCTCCAAGCACTCGACACACGAGGCAAAGTTTTGACGTACCTGAAAGATTACGGCTGCTTCGCTTGTGACCAACTGCAAGGAGAGGCAACGCTTTAGGGCGAGGCATTGGGTGGATGTGGCCTCCATGTTTGTTTACAACAAATGGAAATCTTCACTGAAGAACAAAACAAGGCCACACCGACAATCAAGACAATGACCGATTGGCTTCCCACCACAGATCACCAGCCACCTGAAGCCGTCTTGGTACATTATTTTGTTTGGTGTTTCCTCTCTTACAGATTTCTACAAGTTTTTTTTCATTTGTTTTATCCCAACGATGTATGTGGAATGTTTTCTCTGTATGGATTTATTCAGGCTTCCAGCAAGGGTTTCGTAATTAGTGTCTTTGTAACCATTAGAAACTTCCTGTTTTATTAGTTACTGTTGTTGAAACACCACAACCTCTTCACTACTGATGTACTATTCTTTGATTTTTGTGTAAAAAAAAATGGAAATAATAATGATGTTTGTGTCATGAAACCTTCTGTTTGCTCACAATCGCTTGCCCCCCGCATTTCTGCACTTTTCCTATGACTGCAGCCAAAAGTCATTTTCCACGAATCAGACGGCGACAGCAAACAGATTCACTGAACGCAACAAAACAGCAACTCGGCAGCCTTGTGTGGATCAACAAAAGCAACAAAAGTGTTCATCTGAAAAGAGGAATGAGAGACATTCTGCCAAACACAAACAGTCAAAACACATTCAAGCCGAAAGCCTTGATGTGAATGAATCTTTTATTGCAGTCGTGTTGTTCTGACACAAAAGAGACTTGAAAAATAAAAATTACAAATTTGAATTTGAATTTTTTCACTGTGGGGGTGGGGGAACCGCAATTTGAGCCTAGTTGCTTCAAATAAGAAAAAAATATATATTATTTAACATTTTACACTTAATAGAAATGTAAGTTGAGTTTCTAATTAATACTCATTTAGATCACTGTTGCTGAACCACGGCAAGGATTGGCATGATGAGGTCACCATGTTTCCATAGCATGCACGGCTACAAACATTTTCTTTCCCAACATTACAAACACACACACACACATAAAGCCAGATAAACTTTTTAATTTGAAATGTGTCCTTTGACTAGACTGATGTTTCAGATTAAATGCAAAATTCCATTTATTTACCACCAAAGAACAAGCAAAGTAACAGTTTCATAATCTTCTGCCAGATTAAGATCCAAACTTCAGTTTTCCAACATGGCTGTCTCTCGTCACAGACCTAAGTCCTGCAGGATGTTCTCTCTGTATGCGCTCCAACAAGGCTATCATTTTTTTATCCATGCGCTGCCTCATTAGTGAAAAAGGGGCCAGTATGAACAGCAGGGGTCCCAGCAGAATTATGCTACCAGTGATTTGGTTGAAACCGATTATTTTCTTCACGTTGCATTTTTTTTTTTCCCCCTCATTGAATACATTTACAAAGTATAAGTTGAATTTTTTTGAAGGCTTTTCACATCTTCTCCAGAGGGATGGGAGTTTCGTGTCAGTAAAGCACGTTGAGAAAGTCCCCAGCAACATGTCGGTATTACTTTTTATTCACTGTGAATTAAAAGATTTTGAAAGACGCCAGAGTCGTTGAAGTGGCAGCGGGGTTTCCCTTCCTCACACGCTCCCCTCTCGATCAGAGGTCAGAGGTCAGCAGAGTAAAACCAGTTGGCAGTGTTCCCCGCAGCCCACCCGCTGCCAACATGTCAAATGAGAAAACGGAGAGCTGAGTGTCACGGTGAGCCGTGGAAACCGCGTCCGGGCTTCTCGATCCACTTGGCTGCCGGACGACATGACGCCCAAGGTGGACTTTGCATTTCTGGCACCATGTGAGACGGTAACTGTCCACTGCTCACTGTACGCGCATCAGCTCACACATTGGTTCATCAGGTTTAGCTTGGCATGAGCTGTGCTTGTTGCCAGCAGCATGCTGATGAAAGTAATATTGATGGTAACATGGATTCAAATGTAACTGGACAAACCTTAATGATGACCTCTCACTCCAAGCTTTAAGGTTCATCCTAAGTGATCATTGATTCCTTCTTTGCATGCAAATGCCACAAAGTGTACACCAACACAAAAAATGTTCTAATACCGATATTTGATATTATGGTCCATAATCGATATTTATCGATAGTATAAGTTTTTTACTGCCATTTCGACATATTTGGGAAACAAAACCCCACCTGAAACAGACAGTGACAAAATAAAAACAAATATCAGTTATTTATATTGGCCCAGTTATATTTATCAGACCGATACCGATATATTTTAAAAAAAAATTACTAACATTGACCGGTACTGATGTCGATGTAGATATATCGTGCATCTCTTCAATTTTTCCTGGCTTTTGGAACTGTATTTTGTGTAAGCATTTCACACAAACATTAAAGCATTGTCACCAGCCACACCATGAGGCATACTCTGTCAATAAACTTCAAACTAGTTTATTTGCTTTGTTGTTTTTTTACTACAGTCCAAAGTGACTCAGAGTTTTCACCTGGTTCTACGCATAGCTGCGTGGTTTGATTTTTCAGAAAGAAGTTGATGACTCATACGTGTGTGTGTGTGTGTGTGTGTGTCATCCTGTGATGTAAAGTACTCAGGGTTGACCCAAGGGACACCAACTCAACCAGCTGCAGCTTTTACACAAGGTGCGGAAAACGCCCAGCTGTCGTCTCTCGAAAACTTTCAGGGTCAGAGAAGTTTACAAATGCATTTTAAACATGTTCATCCTCAAGAAGAAGTTCGGGTTTGTTCATTCTAATATCAAGTAATCTATATTTCAACATTACTGAGGTAAGCAAAATTTCATTGATAAAAAAAAAACAACTTATGATTTAACTCAAAGTGTTTGAACTTTAGTCACATTTACCATAAAGCACATTTACATGTGTACAACAAGCCAGGACGGAATACTGCAAAAATCTGAACTGGAGAGAAAACTGTGCATATGAAAAATAATATGAAAAATTTTAACTCTGATGCCTCTGAACAGCTTCCCTCAGAGGTCAGCCAGCTCTGTGGAGTCCTGTTAATTTGCTGCAAAGCATGCTGGGAAAACAAATATGTGAAGGTTTGGCTCCAATCTGAGGAGACCAAAATTTAAAATGTCTGGGTTTTATGAGAGAAGTGAGCAATTCTCCAAAGAAGAATGGGCAATAACTGTCAGTGTAAAGAGATGAGCACTGAGTACAAATATGACTATTGTTTCTCCCATTTTTATAAGAAAAATGAAAATAATGTTGGCAGTTTTACAAGTATGCTGGCACGTCACATAAAATCCCAAAGAAATGCCTCGATGTTTTCATCCATGGATGGATGAATTGGCTGCAAATGGAAGAAACAGAAAAACTCAAGTGTGATTTCTGTTTCCAAACGGCAGGATTTAATGTTTCTCCAAGGGAGCGCTGCGTCTCTGAGCATGTGCCCCGGGGTCCACACAGAGCCACAAAGTTCACTGCGACTCCTCCACAGCCAGTCAGTAAATTAGTAAGTACGTAAAATGTCGCGATGCGCCACGCCGAGCTGTTACACGACACTGCACTGTGGCAAGCATGAAAAATTCAGCCACAACAGAATCCAAAACATTCAGAAACACCCATGTAGATCACGACTGCTGCACGCTTCAGCACACAGAAAATATACAGTGGCTTTAGAGATCATTTTGAAAAAAGTAAAATATACATATATATAGTATATTTTAAACTTGATCTCTTATTGTTATTCTATTCTATTCTATTCTATTCTATTCTATTCTATTCTATTCTATATTTATACAGAAATAAGAGTCATCCAGGAGAGGAATCAGTGGAATTACTGATCTCTCACACAGCAGCTTTACCTTCTAAACTCAGACTCTCTCCTGCTTCTACCAAGCCTGCGGGCGGTCACAGCAAACTGTGATGTGTTTTTTTTGTTGTTGTTTTTTTTGGAGCTGTGTAATTGACAGAGACCTGTTGGGCCTGCTGAGAGAACTGGGATATTTAGGCCTTAAATGGGAACATCTCCACTCGTAACATCACAATAACAACTAGCAAAACAGGAGCAATCACACACCGGGTGAAGAGCACACTCTAGTATCCAGGTCCAGGTTTCAGGCAGTGAGTGAAGCGAAGACTTTCTGAGTAATCGTCTGAAGAGACGGGCAAACAAACCGGACCAGACACCGATGACGATGGAAACCTTCTTAGGCTTGTTTTGTTTCCTGCTACGAATTAATACTGTGAGCAGCCACAGATCTCTCTGCTAAAAGTAACAATAATTTTCCTGTGGGTTTGTTACAGCAAAGCCTTTAATCACATTTTTGCCAAGATTTCATATGTTGTGCTAATTTCGTCAATGAAAATGACATCAGATTTCTTTGAAGACTACAGAGGCTGACTCTGTAGATTAAGTTTAATGGGAAAATATAGACTGGAGCCGCTCCAAACCTGCTCCTGGCAGAGCTCCTGATTACAAGGGTCTCAATTAGTTATTTGCACCGTCTCCAACTGGGATGACTTTAACTGTAAATTTTAAATGACTGCTAGATATCAAAAGTTTTCCCAGTTGTTTTGGAGAAATGGGCCAAGTTATTTACTCGCAGGACATTTAAAGGTTTTTTAACAATTAAAATAAGCAAAAACCTCCCAGTGGAGATTTGAGACCGAGGCCTTAAAGGGATTTATTGACCTGGTGGTTGACATCCAGATTTTCTGTCATGGCTCCAGAGACCAGAACTCCAAACCTCTGGTTTATTCACATTCCTGTGAGCAAACTAAATAGTTAGTAAAAAATACTATATTTTCACTATGGGTTCACTATGGGTTTACTTTTGTGATTACTTGCATCTGCTATGACTTGAAAATACTAATAGCAACACATTATCAGTGACGTTCTGACGTTGAGCGCCGCCGGCGCTATCTTTATTCTCGTCCAGCTCTGGGTGGAATGAGGAGCTACGCGTCTGGGTTTCAAAGTCAAGAGATTCACGTTTGAATTTTTCATGACGCACTCCGATCCCCCTCATTTCCTTGACATTTTTCTTCCATGAATAAATGATACAAAGACATTCCCTGATACAGACAAGAGAGATGGGAGGGAAACGCTTAAGCACAGTCAGGATGGGAGCGTGGGGGAGAAATTACCTATAAATCATTGTGAACAAAAGAAATGAACATTGAACATATGCAGAGTGACTGTAGTTAAATCTTTAACGTTATTGAAGTTAGAAACTCCTCAAATTTAGTTTTGATTAGTTGTATTCACACATTTAGTACGGATTTTTTGGACCTGCCATAGCAATGCACGGGGAGGGCAATGTGCCCCCTCACAATATATAATATATATATATATATATATCAAAACATGTGGCTCGGTCCCATGAGGGGAGCTGTTACTTTTGTTGGCATTTCTAGTAACTGTGGCGACATAATTAACAAAAAACAAGCCAAACAAGCATTAGACCCCCGATTCAAGATCTGTCTTTTCTCGAACCTCCCTGGTTGATCGGAGGGCTGTCTTTCCTTGGTCTCCTCTGTTTGTATGGAATCTTCTGTTTGCAACCTGAGTGTGGGTCGGTGCAAAGGCCAAGCCGGGCTACGCATGGCGACGCCTCGTTGATTCAAGGTCTGCCTTTGTTTGGGCTCCTCCGCTTGTAGGGGAACTTCTGGTTGGGTGGAGACTCTGGGATGGAGAGCAAGTTTCAACTTCACCTTCAGGTCTGCAACCTGACCCTGCAGAGATTTCACCGTTTCCTCCTCTGCTTTGCATTTAGAAGCTTGCTCAGTGTGACGTTTGAGCTGCTCCTCATATTTCAGTCTCACTCTGTATTCTTCAACCATCACTTCTATCAGACCTTTGTTGCAGGTGGCGTATTTTTCAGCCTCCCGCTTGAAGTGACCCAGCTGTTGAAGAAGGCTCTTGTCGGCTGTAACTTTGAAAGAGCAAGAAACCTTTGATCCACCTGTCGTCTCAGGCACGTTATTTCCACCTTCACGTTTGACTTGCAGGTGGTGTTCGTTTTCTAACATTGTTTGCAGTTTTTGAAACTCTTGCTGCTGTGATTTGACTTCGGTCTCTTTCCTCATGGAGATCAAAAATCTTACTGTGCAACTCTTTCTTAAAATCGTCCACCTGCTTTATGAGATCAATGACGTGCTGGCTTGTCTCTTCCACGACTTCCACTGAGGGGGTGATCTCGAAGCCAGCAGAGGGAGTCGTTTCCTGCTCGACTTCCAATGATGTTGCACTCTCAAAGTTGCCGGAAGGACCTGATTCCCCCTGGATCTCTGCTGACTCATCTTCCGGCTTAATGGGGCTGTCGCTGTCATCTTCAAAAGGGAAAACCACAGCATCGTAGTCGACTTGGATGTTGAGGTCCATCATGTCGACCTATGAAGGCTCAACTGAAAAAGATTCATGTTCACACACGATCTGTTGTTTCTTTGTGTCCATATTCTGGTGAAGTCCTGCTTCTCTGAGAGGCGGGATATCTGGAACTGATGTCCCGCTTGCTTCAATTAATTTTGAACGAGCTCTGAAGCGTGATCTGTCTTTTCTTATTTATTAGTAAGTAAGTCAATGAAGACAACATGCTGCTGATGCCACATGGGCTAATATTAGCAATTTGCCTCATTTTAACTTGTGCACTAATATCAACACACTGAATGGCATACATCCATGTTACTCAACATGGATGTATGTTGAGTAACATGGGTACATTGCGGTTTACTTTACCACTGGTGCTAACGCTGGGTTCCAACACACAGGCACGCTTTGGCAGGCCCTGTTTACATTTCTTCATAAATGTTAAATTTTTTTTTCCTAAGATTCTGTGAAATTTATTTCTTGACCTCAGTACTGGGCTGTAGTTGATCTTTCCTTTGATGTGACACCTGACATACTCCCCAGATCAATTTCAGGAACGGCCCTGTATCCAGGCGTTAGCAGACTTTTGTTTTTGTAAGCAGCAGCCTTTGCTGGATGTGATTAACGAAATATGCAGCCCTACTGGGATTTGACATTCACCAGCAAAGTGTAGCTGTAAGCCTTTTATTAATTAGGCGGAAGCTTTTTACTAATCCTCAAAGGCAAAAGAGAGGGAGGGAACGTGGAACAAATTCGGGAAGACTGAGAGCTCGTCTAGCCTGCCAACAAGGAAAAACGCTTCATCTGAAAGTAACTGTTGTCTAAACTAATAAAATAGCAATTGTTTTTCTCAATTTAGAGCTTCCTTCAAGGTGACATCTGAAAAACAAAAAAAAAAGACCTTCTGAGAAACACTTTTTTGCCCTTTCACTGATTTTAGAATCTTAAATCACAGTTCTGCTTTATTTATCTATTTATTTACTGTGATCAAAGATCAGCTTTAAAATGACAAGGAATTCAGAAATACATTGAAAATAATAATTTAAAAAAAACACAAAAAAGCCTCTTTTCTTTTTTCTGTCCCCATTGAGACATGTGGAAAGGGATTATGTTCTGACTTTGGGGATGTCGGGTTGGGTGTGCTACTAAAAATCACGGCCTGAAAGTAGTCTACCACGCGGGATTTCTTTGTGAACAAGGAGTACATGTACCTCAATTTAGAGGAGACAGATCTAGCTCCGCTTTTCTTCAAATACTGAGAATGTTGATCAAATAGTTGCATTTTTTGTAAGAGTGAGGGTTTCCTGTCTCGGAGCCCTACGCTCCTGTAGTTCTCATTCAAATCTAAGAGTAAAATGGAATTTACCTTAAACCATTAAAGCGGCTTTACATAATAGCACTTTTTAGTTGCGGTCACAGTAGTGCTCTATTTCTTTCCCTTCCTCTGACATTAAAATGTGAGCTTATAATTTGCCATATTAATTCGAACGTTGTATCTTGGTTTCGAGTTTCGGAAAAAATTGCCGTTTGCTGTTTTTGTGACACTGAGCCTCTGAGTCAGCACAGACAATATCAAATCATCCGTGCTTCCCACAGTCTTTTCACTTCTCCCGTTCCACCAGGGGGCTCTAAAGTTAATTTCACACACAGCACACTGGACATAACTTGGCGGCAGACCGGAAGTGTTTCATGTCACCTTCATTTACCTGTCAAATCTCATTTTGGCCAGGAAACTACTGTTTTCGCCGTGCTCTCGTATTATTTTCCTGTAAAAACTCTGTTAGTTTAGTTTGAGTGATTGATTTGTTTTTTATGTTGCTTCTTAAAGTCGGGATGAGAGAAAAGATTATTATTATTAAGGGAATATTAAACAATAATAATATTTTGACAGTGTAATGTGTCCTTGAGCTCTGCAACTCATTTATTTATCCTTCTGGATCCTTAGGTGTCAATGATCAGCAATTTTAAGTGGCCCCTCTGAGTGATCTCTGATTGGCTGAATAGCCACAGCTGGCAGGCCGTCAGGAAGAGCAAAAGTACAGTAGATCTTTGCTCTTCTCTCTCTCCACCTTGGCAGCTTTGTTGGGAAATTGATCAGACCTAAAAACTTTGTGTGTGACTGTAAGTGGTCTGGGACTTCAGTCTACACCCACAGGATAATGCACCACATCTTAGCGACACAGCAGCGTTCATGTGGTAGCAGATACAGGAAAGGTCCAACTGTCCATGTGAAACATGGCTCTGAACTTTCACTCTGTCTCACGAGAGCTTTTCGTCTCCTGCTCAGCATGCAGGACTGTCTCAGGCTATTTACAGAGGTGACTTATGAGGGCCCAGTGTAAGCTACACTCCACTGATGTAAGGAGACACTGCCGTTCTGGAAAGGCAGCAGGTTGCTGTGGTCAACTGGTGCACTGGCAGAGTGCGGGACTCAGGTGGATTATTTCCGGCTTTGTGATAAAAGAGCTCTTTGGATGGATTTATGAAAAAAAATAATAAAAATCACTGTTGAAAACTCTCACCATTTCTGCTCTAGTTCTATCTACTGATGTACAATGCGACTCTGAAGTTTCCACATGGCTGAAACGCAACATAGCACTGTGGAAAACAGTATTCTGTACTACTACATTTCATAACTTCCAGGTGGAAGTTACTCAGACTGAGGGAGAAGATAAAAGAAAATTAAATTACTGACATTGACATATCAGTCGACAACTAATATGTCAGTGACATATTAGCATGTTTAGTACCTTGGCATGTTTAGTACTAATGCTTAACATGTCTGCTACCTTGCTGATGACAGGAAGCTACTGGATTGTAGCTGCCCTAGAGCAGTCCGACAGCAGCGAAGCTGCCATTTTGCATCATTGACTTTTCTGCCCGTCACCAGCAGGCAAGGCAGATGAAGTGTTTTCCCCAAGGATGCAAATGACAAGAGCAGGTGGACCGGGAATCGAACCGGCAACCTACCTATTGCACAGCAAAATGCACAAACCATAAATGTTGGTCGAAGGAAAGAATGCACCTCCTCAAATCTACGGTTTTAAATCATAGATTTGCTCTCTGCTACGTTATAAAGTTATCACAATTTATTTTTAGGTGTACCAAACCACAGACCAAAGAGTTATTCTCCAATATACTCTTTCTTTTGATCTTAGTTTGAAGTTAAAAAAAAAAATACAAATGATCCAGGAAGTGTAACCTAAAGCCAGATTCCCCCTCTGAAACCAGCCCCCAAAACGTCCCTCCTCTCATTTTGACCATTCATTTGCTTTCAACCTGCAGCAGAGACCCACCTCCAAAGCCAGTTCCTCTATCTGAAGCTGCTTCATGGCGCTTCGATTCCCATCCACATTTTTGTGGTAGTAGATCACCATCACGTCGTACTCCCTCATGATGGACTTGTAGTTCTTGGCAGTGAGGGTATGGACACGGTCTTTGCCGTCATACTCTGGGATCTCCAAGCCCTTCTCTCCAAAAGACACCGCTACCAAAGAGAGGAAGTAGGACCCTAAAAACACCCATGTCCACTTCATGGTGATTGTTAGCAGTACAAACAACTCAAAGCCTTCTTGATGAGGGAGTTTCAGAAGACAAGAAAACACTTAAAATGGTTTCTACTTTCCCGTAAAGGGAGAGTATGTCCAGTTCCTGTCCCCAATAGCTGGAGAAGAGAAGGTCTGACATTGATACTGTCTTTATAAGAGGAATATCACATGGTTTGCTGACATCATTGGCCAAAGAGAAGAGGTGGGACTATCTAGGTGGGACAACCCTTGTCCACAAGACATGGAGCGGCCAAAAAAGTCGGGGTAAGAGTGGGGGGGACTTGTGAGTGGAAGTCAGAAATATCACATGGTGCGTTTAAAGACTGGAGGGGCCTCACTGACACCTGTTGAAGCTGTTGAGACGAGAAGGGACCCTGTTACTGTTGGACGTACGAAGACTAGAGGATGAGTTGAGTTTCTCGGAAGACAGAAGGAACTGACGCCACGAAGAAGGCAAACGAGACGCTATTGAAAATTCACAGAGAAACAATCTGAGGCTTCTGCAACAACCGAAGGAAAGAAACTCAGTCCAAAAGTCCTCTTCTTGAGATGATGGCATTACAAAATTCCTACAAACATCAAAGAGGATGAAGCCTTTTGAGAACCAGATGTCAAAAACAGAGACATCAACGTTCCCTCAACATTGCAGAAATAAGCTTGTTTCCAGGGGAATCTGCGAACCACTGCCACATTAACAAAATCAAAAGAAAAACATCAGTCAGTGTGATGGCAGTGCAACTACAAAGTCCTTCTTATTGTTAATGCTCTGGCAGACTTTGTAGCCACATTCCCTGTTGGACTGAAGTAGAAGATAATGGCCTCCCAGTGTCATGTTGTCCCTGCTCAGCCGTTGGACCAGAGTGTGAAGTTCATTATAACCTGAGGGGGAAAAGAGATGGAAAATGAAACGATAAAAACAGACAGACCTAACACAGTAGTCGCACAGAGCATGTCACAGACAGAGGGGGACACTGTCAGCTGTGAGTTTATAATGAGAGAAGGGGAGAGGGTGGCTATTAATAACAGTATGTAATCCGATCTGTTTTCTCCCCCTGTCAGAGGGCTGATTTCACCCGCGTTATGAGCTGATCTGAATCCATGTTTCTTTGTTGTTGTTGTTGTTTTATTTATTTTTTATCTGAATGCCAGCAAGGGGTACAAGGGAGCTGGGCACTGCTTCACAGGCGGGTCGTCGCCACAGTGTGCTGGCTTTGTACGAGACAACTTCTGAAACCTTTGAGTCACTGCGGGAGGTTTATGAACCGTTCTGATGAGAGGGGAATCATTTTGAACAAACACAACTCTTTGATTTCATTAGTTCTTTGAAATCTGACTCTTAAAACAGCCAACACAGCATTGGGTTGAATATGGATCTATCCTGTTGTTGAATCACACTAGTGTTAGGTTTTCTGACCCAAAAGTGGATTCAACCCTCCTGCGGTCTTAGCGCGATGCTCAGACAGAGTGCGGCAGATGTCACAGTCGGACAGCCGGGAAGCGCATGCGTGATCAATGCGACCCCAGCGGACCGCGCACAGGGCAAAAACGTTGTGGGGTCCAATTGACCCCAACTCTTAAGACAGTGGGCGGGTTAAATGTCTAATGTCTACTGTTAGCATGCGAATCAGCTAGCTTATAATCAGCTTTAAGGGTGTGGAGAGGGTTGAACAGAACAACACATAGACGTAAAGTATAGAAAT
Organism: Poeciliopsis prolifica; assembly: GCF_027474105.1. Taxonomy (NCBI): domain Eukaryota; kingdom Metazoa; phylum Chordata; class Actinopteri; order Cyprinodontiformes; family Poeciliidae; genus Poeciliopsis; species Poeciliopsis prolifica. The sequence goes on from NW_026562426.1 coordinate 942,841, forward strand.
TACCTATACTTGTATAGAGCTTTATTAAGACTCAAAGTGCTTCAATAACAAACTGTGAGTCGTCTCTTATGACTGTAAGTTTTAGCTGCTCTGACATTGTGACCTCATCCATAATAAAAAATTAGCTTTTCTGGCCAAGTTTGTGTGCACAAAGAGTTTCTTTTACGGCATAAAAATTTCAAGTATGAACACACAAACTCTAGAAAGTTAAAAGGGATACAAAGAACAATATGTAAATATATGTGGATACACTCAGTAATGTTCCCTTTTTCTTTCAAAGGCAAGTTGTGGCAGTACAACTATGCTTTGTTTTTTGCTGAGATGTTTGTAACCTGTTTCTGACCAAAGTACTGGATGGAGTAAAAAATCAAGCCTGGTCATTCTGTTTGCAGTGCTGATATTATGAAGCACTGATCTTTAAATTTATTATTTTTATTATTATTTTGTTCATTTATTTCTAGATTTTCAACCCAGCACATCTAGTTTTAACATATTTTAATCAAATAGCATGTTGTGAAATTATACATTTTCTCCATTAATTCAAGCTATCGGTGAAAGAATATCTTGGAAAATTGGCTCTGGATTTGTAAATGTATTTCTATCACTCAGAGACGGTGACTTCAACAACAAATCCACCAAATTACTGTTTCCTACTCTTATTTATGAGATGCAGAGCTATTCTGCTGACTGAAAGCCTGGGAGCGCTCCTACCAACGCTGTATTAAACATTTTTGAAAATTGAGGACGGAAGACAGCAGAAGACGGGCTTTGGGATTCGTCAAAGCCTCATCAGGGAACGTTCTAGCAGATTTTGACAAGCAGTTCGCTCCCAATTCTTTAGCAGTCAGCTTCCATCCTCAGTGTATCATCAGTGAGAATGGCTTCATTAGACCTCCGCTGTCACTCACAGCTGCTTTTGTTCCTCTCTCTCTCTTTCTCTCTGCAACAGGCAGGAAGTGTCAAAATGCAGTTACCCCTCCATGGTAAACAGCTCCCCCATCTGGCAGAAGCTCATTCGCCCAATCACAGCTCCTTCTTCTTCTCCTCTCGGCGCCTTTTGAAACTCAGAAGCAAAGGTGAGTCTTAAAAACATCAGTGTGGTTTTATATGCAGGTCATTAAACTGTGTCTGCTGTTGCCACAGCAACTGGGTCTTGAGTTGTAAGGTAAAAAAAAAAAAAAAAGAAGCTGGGATAAGCACACACTGACTTAAACAGCCGCTTTAGTTGTCTGTGAAAGTTTTGTTCTTTGACATTTGTCATAAAAAACATATATATGTATATATAATGCAGTATTCAAACTATTATTGCAATGTCATTGCAATAGTGTACAATATTGCAATACACATTGTTGTACATTGCAATACAATAATGGATTGCATTGTTTCCGGTTTTTGAAGTTCAAAAACCGGAAATTCCTCAGTTTCTGGGTTATTAGGCTCACATGCCTGTTTTTAACCGTTTTCAGCACTTGATTCGGTCAAACCGGGTTTTAAATGAGCTCCACACCTCCTCTCTCATTTCATAGTGCGAAAGAGTGACACGCGGCGTCTGGACACTAACGAGATCTAAAGTCTCTCTCACAGGGACAAAGAGCTTGGGGGGGAGGTGGAAGGTGTCGTGGAAAAAACAAACGGAGAGAGTAAGAATTATAGTGAAAGGAGAGAGAATGCAAGGAATGCTAGAAATGATGGCAAATGGGAAATAATAGTAGACTGAAAAAGGAAAACAGCTCAGTTTTTCACCCAATATCCAAGCATTAATGATTTAATTAATGGCGTTAGAGAAACACACAGAAACATATGTCATGCACAAAATCACAATGCAGTTAGAAAGTGGTCAAACTTATTAGATTATTAGTGATTTGAAAATTAGGTTAAGTTTTTTTTTCTTCTCCGAGATAGAAATAAAAACTTCACTTATCACAGGTGTTTGCTTCAGAAAACTAAAAAGCCTTGAAATCTCTCCAGCGTAAATGGATTGATAGAAATGAACTAGATAATTGCAAATTGTAAAAAAAAAAAATTATAATAATAAAAAAAGTCAATTAATAAAGATGGACGCAGGCATCAGCTAAATAATGACACAGTGGCACATTTTTTATGTTTGGTTGTTTTTTCTAAGACACACTGTTTTAAAGTTTTAAAATGAATTTAGTATGGAAAAAATACAGAATGTAACTTAGCTAAAGGGTTTGATATACATCCATTTCTTTGGCTTGGAACTTTCAAAATTGCTGTGAGTTTTGTTGTCAGATGGACGCTTTTTAAAATAATCGTTGAGCATAATTTATTCCATCATATCAAAGTAGAAAAAAAAATCAAACGACTCAAAAAGGTGAGTGTGATCATTTTAATGGCCCTAATCTTGACATATTGTCATTTGTTGAAACCCATGAAAAGCATTTGTAATCTATGAAGGTTTTGGTAGTTTGTCATTTCATAACCGTGAATAATAATCGATTTTCTGTAGTGAATCAACACAAAGCAGTGTTGTGTATAATTAGGAGGTAGAACATGACGTTGATGCATGACATGAAAAAGCTCTTTGATTTCTCAATGAATCTCTCAGATTGGATGGAGAGCTTCTGCAAACAGAAATATTCAAGTCCTGCCACAGATTTTGAGTGGGAAACAGGTCCAGACTTTGATGAATCCTTCCTAACACATGGATATGCTCCGATCCAAGCCATTCCATCGTAGCTCCAGCTTTATTTTCTGGGTCGTCCACCAGGATGTTCAATTTAATATCCTGAGTTGGTTTTTCTCCACACGCTGCTTTGCCCAAAGGCCGTAAACGTTTTGATCTCATTGGACCAGAGCTCCATTTTCCTACGTGTTTGCACTTGGCTTGACGCATGCAGGATTTCATTTGGTTCTCTTTCAACAAAATTTTTTATAAAGACCAGATTTGAAATTAAAGACTGATCTCGAAGGTTTTACGTTACTTTTTCTTTCAGACTGAGCTGACCTAGTGAAATGCTAAAAGATTGAGAGGTGCTCAAATCTGAAACCTTTTTTCCTGCCTGCCTGTCTTCTTTTAATAATCAATTGACCACATTTATTTAAGAATACTGGAGTAAATGGGCATGCACATCCCACTTTTAGTTGTGCAAAATATCTTTTTCAAAATTATGCACTGCATTGTGTGGATTGTGTGGCTGCATGCGATGTAAGAAAATGAAAAAAATTTTCATATGTAGTGCGAGTACCTTTGAGACTTCTTTACTTTGGTTTGTGGAGGAAAAAAATGGAAAAACGACAGAAAGATAAACATACATTTCAGCTGCAGACATATTTGTGTTTGCTTCCAATTTACAAAAAGAAGATGTAACATGTTTGCTAAAATGTTTACTTGACTCACACTGTCATCAGATCTGAATAATCAGTCAGATCAGGGCTGAAATCAGCCCCCGCCAACCCCACCACCACCACAACACACACACACACACACACACCTCCCACTGCGACCGGTCTGGCCCTGGTTGTCGCACCCTCGCTGTCCTGCGCCCACGCTCCGTATGCTGTCAGAAATGTTGCTAAGTGTCTCAATTCACACAAAGCTAACACTGTTGCCAGAGCTGACACATGCAAACACACGAACATGTCAAAAGTTTGAGAAATTCAAAAACAAGGCAGCCAATTGCTCTCCTGCTCAAGTGTGCATCCATAAAAACAGACACCTAAACATTTGGAGCAGGAGATAATTACTGTGCATCCATTTAGAAATCATGTTCAAGTCACCAAAGAAGGAAGAAAAACACAACAGCAAACTAAAAATTAGTTTCTGTGATATGAATTTTTTTTTCGTCAGTTTAGCCATGACATTTTCTGAAAAGTAATTTATTTATTTATTTTTAAGTTTTTTTTGCAGTGGCTCTGAGTGAGTAAAAAGCCACATTGTTTCTTTAAAATCGTGGAATAGGGAAAGAATAGTTTACATTTTCTGACATGGCATACGACCCTTACATATCAATCAATTAATCAATCAAGTTTATTTGTATATCACATTGTAGCATCAAGGTAGCTCAAAGCTCTTTACATCACAAACACACAAAAATAATAAAGACAGTCATACAGTCACCAATAAAGAAACCAGTAACAAACATTACAATGTAATGAATGCCATCATCAAAATCATCAATACAAATCAATGTTCCCTTTATTATGACTCAAAAGCATCTCTGAATACCTTTCAAAGGCATAAAAACGGAGAAAAGTGACTCAGTCCAGTCCATGCAGCCCTGTGCTGTAGAGATTTGGCTCCTTTTTGACATTCTGATCAGATCAAACGTCAGTGTACGCGTTACAGGCAATAAAACAACGATATCTATCACAATAGATGTGCGATCAATATCAGTAGGTAATACAGCTGATAGAATGTTTATCATTTCACTGAACTGCTATCCAGAACTGCATGGCATTCTGGGGAATGTAGGCAGGGGAATAGCATAGTCGATCAGCCTCTTGAGGTCTTAGAAAGGATGATCTGGAGGCAAGACCTAGCAAAAAAAAAAAAGAGAAAAAGAAAACGTTCCGGTTGCAGTTAGCAGTGTTTGTGCTGCTGGGTTCGAATTCCCACCTGTCGTTCTTGTCTCTGCATATCTATCAGTCTTTAGCGTTACGCCCCCTTGCTCTACTGAAGATTCACTGCAAAGTGCCAGGAGCCAAAACGTTCGAACTTGGACTTTCGACCAAGGCTACCTTCCTCCATTGTGATAAATACCAAGTCTGTGCCAATATTTCCGACACAATGTTTATGCAGAATAAACTTCCTGCATACTTTTTGCAGTCTTGTCAAAGTAAAAAAAAAAAATCATATATTGACTGATGCTGAAACTTTAGTGGTTATTTATTATTTTTATATTCTTGTTTCCCTTCACATATCAAATCTTGAAAACAATCGCCTCGTGAGGAGCTGCAGCTGTGCGTTGCCAAGACATCCAACCACTTCAGGCTGCCGACGTTTTCTAAAAAAGCACATTATTTTTCACAGAAAGCAGCGGTGAAAAGAATCCCTAGTGTCACTTCACCCACACTGGCTCACACTATTTGAATTCGCGGGGATCTGGAGAAGGAACGCACGTAATTAGAGCCACTCACGACTCCGCTCATTTTAAGGACGTTTGATGGCAGATGTCTCTAAACAGAAGAAAGTGGTTCATTTTCAGTTGTAGACGTTCTGCTCGATTCAGCAAGTCTGACAGAATTTACCCTCCGCAAAGAAATGTCAACATGAAGAGACTCTTTGACAGCTGGTCGGCGACAGGAATATGAGATGTTGCTAAGTAACCGAAACCCTGACAGACCGAGGGATCACGCTTCAGACCGAACAGTTGGTGAGTGTAGGACGTGTGTACATGCCGTAGTAAGTGTGTGACTGAAAAAGGTGCGAGTTGACTTGAACCAGAAAGAAAAATGCTGAACTTTAAGTCATGGCCTGATGGCTTTTGGAAGCAGGGTGTGTAAAAACACAAACACACACACACGCGCGCACACACACACACACACACACACACACACACACACACACACACACACACACACACACACGTACACATACAAAAAAAATAAGAGTCATAATAAGGATAATTACTGTATGTTCTCAATTGAGGAAGAATACATTGTGGAATAATTTTGCAGTTTTATATTAACCCTCCTGTTGTCCTCGGCTTATGTCGACCGAGGACAAGCCCTTAAAAAATATGTTTTTCAATTGCAGCTGCATACAGAAACTTTAATCTAACAGTCCTGCATCAGAACTATGGTGTGCACAACTCAGGGGGAAGTTTAGGCTCAAGCAATCCAAATGTGAACTTTACAAAAGAAATAAAAATAACCAAACCCAGGCCTCAGGTCAGACTGACCGGAAGACTAAGGAAACAGTATGGAATGGCATCACTGATCTCCGTAAAACTGATATCTTTTCAAATTTCCCCCCCCTCCTGTTGCCCTCGGGTTGACATGACCCGAGGACAAGCCCTTATAAAACATTTTTTTAATTGCAACTGCATACAGAAACTTGAAATCTAACAGTCCTGAATCAGACCTACAGTGTTCACAACCCAGATGGAATTTTCTGCTGCAGCAATTCAAATGTGAACTTGACGAAAAAAATAAGAACAACCTCCTCTTGTCTTCGGGTCAAAATGACCCGAAGACAAGAGGAGGGTTAATAGACATAAAAGGTAAAATATCATGTAGCCCCTGTGGTTTAGTAGACTGCAGAACCTTTAGTTATAAAAATTTACTGATGTTGTATTATGCATTTCATGATGATCAAAACCACACCTGGAGTTCTGCTTTCAATCTTTCATGGACGTTTGAGGAATCCTTAAATCTCCCATGGCATCCATTCTGGGATACCTAAACACCTGCTCTCCCAAAACGTTGCCTATTTCCACTAAGTTCTGCCTCAAGGCTGCAGTTTCCAATATGGTATCTTTATGCTTTACCGAGTGAGTGAGGATCATTTTTAAACTACTGTGAGAAGCACAAAACTCAGGAACATGCGTTTTTCGAAGATGCCGCACAGCTGATGTAAAGTCTGAAGGTTTGATGAGTGTGCCCTGAACTGAACTTCGGGTCGCCGTAGTGACCCTGATCGGACCAGTACGTCCATGAATCCGAGGAATCAAAAGGTCTAAAGGTGATTTTGTAAAGTGGTTCAAAAAGCAAGCGAACGAGTTCTCTGGATGAGTTAAGGGAGACTGGACTAAGATGAAACATTTTTCATAATTAGGACCACTACATCAAAGCCACCTTAGTTTGGTCGTTAACTAATTTATCTGTGTATTTGTCCACTGCCTGTAATAAAGTTGACTTGATCTGTTGAGGAAGAAGCATGAGGGTTATCAAAGTTTTACCGCCTGCAGAATAGAATAGAGCTGAACATCTAACTTTTGTTTCCTCAGTTACATAAAATAAACTCAGTAAATATGTAATTCTTTCCATATCACACCTTGAAGAAAGCCTCAAACTTCACATTGATCAGTTAATTATTCTGACTTTTAATATTTTCAACACAAATCATGAACTAAAAAACATGACAACATACCTACGGATTAAAAATCCCTGATTGAATTTGTATTTGTTTGTGCTGGCAGGTGAACTAATCAGTTCCTGTGATAAATGTTTCTTTCTGTAATCTCTCTGCAGCAGAGCTGGAAGCAGAGTGTTCTTGATGAACTTCTGATTGTCTCTAAACGAAACACCCTGAAGAAAAACTCTGTTAGGAAAGCACAATTTATTGGAATAATGAAGAGGAAACTTTCCTGTTTTTCTGTAATCAATGCATGTTATTTAAGAAAGCCAAAGACACAGAATAGTAGATATTTATTTCTTTGATCAAAATCTAAAGAATTGAGACAAAAAACATCCGTTCTAAGTTGTTAGTTTCGGTCTCGGCTTTGGAGTCGCCTGAGAACAAGCAGAGCATTCAAATATATCAAAACAAATATGAAAGCAAAACTATTGTAGCCCACATAAGTTTTGATTACCACATGGAGAAATATTTCTGAGTCATATAAAAATGAAAGAAAACAACAACAGTGACGTGGAACAGAGCCAAAGTACTACATTTAAGCCAAAAACATTAAGAAGAAAAGAACAAGATATCACAACAATGAACCCCTGATCAACAATCACCGAGAAATGAGGAACTCTATTTTGGTTTACAGAACTCTGCAGAACATTCAAGCCTGAGTCCAGCCAGCAGTGGCTGAGTGAATGTGGTCTGGACTCTGTGGAGGACAGTCATGGTTCCAGAGATGCTGTAGAAGGACAGAAGACCTGCTGTGTAATCCAGGTACACTCCTAGCCTGGAGGAAACTGGACCAGTGATGGAGGTCCAGATGTTGTTGTGACCAAATCTTAAATTGTTTTGGTGACATAATAAAGCCCAAGATGTGTCATTATTTCCAAATCCGCATTCATTCCCCCATCCTGCTCTGCTGATGTTCTTGTATACGACTGCTACACAAACCCATAATCCGCTCCACTTCACCTCCAAGTAACAATGTCCAGTCAGACTCTCTCTGCTCAGAACCTGACACCTATCAGTGAATCTGTCTGGATGACTAAAATAAGACTGATTTTTATTTGTCCTTGTCGCCTTCCTGCTCCCCTCTGATAGTACCAGATGTCCGTTTGCTGTGTTTGGATCTAAGGAGATTTCACATGAATATCTTAATAAACCAGCTCTTCTCTTTGGTTCTGGCGGTGTTTGTGCTGCTGGGTTCGAATTCCCACCTGTCGTTCTTCTCTCTGCATATCTAGTGACCATCAGTGAGATGTTTGTCCACGAGTCTCTCAGGACGTCCTGTAGTTTGTCTCTGAGCTCTGACACAGCTGCCGCCACGTCCTCAAACTGTCTCAGAGGACGAATGTTGATGCTGGATGAGTGCGTCGACTCACTAGATGCCGGCAGTGAGGAGTAGTTGAGGAGAAACTGGCTGAGATCCTCCGTGTGTGAGAGCTGCTCCAGCTCAGCGTCTTTCCTCTTCAGCTCAGTGATCTCCTGCTGCAGCTTCTCCTGAACATCTTTGACTCGACTCACTTCAGTTTTCTGCTGGGATCTGATCTGCTGCTTCACATCAGAGCTTCTTTTCTGGAGGAAACGGATCAGCTCGGTGAAGATCTTCTCACTGTCCTCCATTGTTTTCTCAGCGGAGCAATTGATGGCCTCCACCTCCTGTTGAAGCAGCTTCACATCTTTCTCCTGCTTCTGGATCATCTGCTGGATTTTCCCTCGTCTCTCCTCCAGCTCTCTCTGCCTCTCAGTCCTTTCTGCTGCAGCTGACACTATGTCATGACCTTTATGTTCATCTATCAAACACAGACTACAGATACAATTCTGATCAGTGCGACAGAAAATCTTCATCACCTCGTCATGCTTGGAGCAGATGTTCTCCTGGAGGTTCTTGGACGGCTCCATCAGCTTGTGTTTCCTTAAAGGGGCTGAATCATTATGAGGCTGAAGGTGTTTCGCACATTAAGAGGCCAGATAGACTAAACAGGACTTGATGGCTTTCAGTTTTCTTCCACTGCAGACGTCACAGGCCACATCTTCAGGTCCAGCATAGTGGTGATCAGCAGCTGCAGCTTGCAGTCCAGTCTTCTTCAGCTGCTCCACTAAAGCTGCTAGCATGGTGCTCCTCTTCAGCACAGGCCTTGTCATGAATGTCTCCCTGCACTGAGGACAGCTGTAGCTTTTCTTCCCCTCACCTTCATCCCAGAAGCTTTTAATGCAGTTCATACAGTAGCTGTGTCCACAGGGAATAGTCACCGGATCCTTCAGTAGATCCAGGCAGATGGAACAGGAGAAAGTTTCTCTGTCCAGATGACTCTGCTCCATTTCTGCTCTCCGTCACAGTGACTGTGTTAGCAGAAACCAGTTTGAGCTCTGAGCTCTGAATCACATGTCAGAGCAGAGAGGCAGCAGCCAATCAGCTTTCAACTTCAGCAGATGTTGGTTCCACCCACCTGCAAGGCAAGTTTAAGACCAGGAAGAGGAGGGAGGAATATGAGACTTTGGTTCCATGAGGAGGAGGGCTGTTAAAGTAAAAAAGTTGAACCATATTTACAACAGCTTTCTGTTCCAAACAGCTGATTGAGTCACCAAATCTCTGAACTCCAACATCTGATCTCTCCACAGAATAAGAATCATTGCTGCTAAAGAAATTGGATGGTTGCTCAGAGAAACCTGTTGCCTGTTTTCCTACTGCACTCTAATATCAACAGGACACAGAGAGTCCAATGTTTGCACCATATTCAAACCATTTTGAATATGATCCAGTTTGTTGTTGCTGGCTATGCATCTTTTTAAAAACCTGCAAGACCTGTACTGGACTCTCACCAGACAGAGGCGCTGCAACCAAACGCTCCAGGCAGAGGTCAGAGTCCTTTAACTCCAAACTCCAGCAGAACGTTTACAGTACATCTGATTTTAGGTAGAAAGTTCTGATTCAACCACAAAACCTTCTCAGTTTTAACTTGTGGGACATATTAATATTTCTATTTTGGGGCTTTGAAAAAAACTCTGAGTTGTTATATTTTCTGTTCAAAAACAAAATTAAACAGCAGTTTCATGGTATTTTATGTTCAGCTGTGTATCATCTGCATTTTAGGTGGCTAATGTTGTACTTGTTGTAGTCTGAGCAAGGAAGAGCATGTAGATATTAAGAGTTAATTAAGTGGAGCCTCAACAAAAAGTTACCTGTTGACACAAAGAAGCTCGGTAAGATTTGAACAATTTAAATGTGGTCCTAGAGAGTTCAACCCAGTCCCGTCAACAACATATCATGGTCAACAGTGTCCAATGCTTCACTGAGATCCAACAGCACCAGCATTATGGTTCATCTACACATTTACACTCTGACAAAGGGCCAATTTAAATAATGTGGAGAGCACAGAAACTGGACTGAAAGACTACAATCAAAGATGGTTGGTCATTGTTGGGTAGGCGTGCATAGTCAGTTAGTGGACCCAAGCATCGTTAATTAACTTCTAAAACATACGTTATAGTAAGAAAATCAAGCTTCACTGCTTGTAGTACTGAGCTTTGATTACCCATTTTTGCCAAAAATCCCTAAATGTCCCAAAACAAGTAAGCAACAACACAAGTCGTTTTTCCTAACTCCATGTCAAAGTAAAGAGATGGCCGTCTGTCCACAATGAATTTCTGGATGCATTCAATAAATAGCTTTTCATTTTGTTGTGAAATGATGAACTTAGCATATTTCCCCCCTGTGTTCATATTTCGTACATCACTGTAAATTGCACTACACTAAGTTTTGAAGGATTTCTTCTCCTTGCCCTTTTTTAAGTTGTTTTATATTTCTGGATTTTCCTTGACTTAATGAACAAGAAAGAACGTCAGCCTCAATTTGACTGTGTGAGATAAATTTTGAGAGTAAAACCCAAGTCCCAGACTCCAAGGCCAAGCAGTCGTTAGTCTCAGTAACAAACTTTCGAGGCCTCTTTTCCCTTAAGACGCAGCAACTAATTTTGTGTAATGAAAGAAAAACCCCAGAGCATTTATCCATTTCAGATTATTACGTTCCTCACACACCTTGTGACATAACATCTTCTGTCTGTATGACCATTATAAGAACCCATTGGTTTATGCAGTCATTACTCATCACACCGCTCGGCGAAATGCAATAAGCAGACCGTGTGGAGCAGTCACGACCCTCTGCAGAGGGACGCATTCAGGCGTCAGGAAACGGTCAAATTCAGGCGTCAGGAAACGGTCAAAGTGTTTCATCTGGGGAGCAAACAAAGGCATGAATAAATCACATCAGCCAGAGGGAAAGTGGAGCCTGACTCATTAGTTCAAAATGTAAAAAGTACACTTATTAGAAAAAAACTTTGTGCTTAGAGAGAGAACTACGTGACATAAAAGAGGCATAAAATTTCAACGTGAGGTCAAAATGACAGAATGTTTTTTTAAGTAAAGACAAGTTCCAATCAGCCGAGGATTTCAGAGAATTTTCAAATAACCAACTCAATACATGGATAATCATATCTCTTGTTCCCTTTCTCTCTTGCTCTCAGCTTTTTTCCTCTGCTCCATCCCTGCCCTGCTGTTTTTGTCCTGTCTTTTTCTATATTTTTGGAGCCTTTCTTTGCACAACCTGCAAATCCACTAAATATGGACCTGGTCAACTGGTCTCTCGACGCATTGATCAAATTTCCTCGACGAGAAGTCTGGGCACCGGAAAGCCCTCTTGTCCTGCGGGGACACACCCCGTGGGATACACCTTGGATTTATTCTTGGTAACAGGATTTCTGCTGTTTGGGGCTTGCGTTTTCTCGCCCATCGACAAATTTGTGATGGACTTGACCATATTAGTGAACACTCAGACTGTTGGTGTGAACAGAGACGCAAGTTGGGTGTGAGTCTTGCTGAGACTCACAGCTGGCTATGCATCTTGAGGACTCTTGACGGAATGGAATCGATCTTGGAGAAGTTGCTAGTTTCGGCTCAGTGGAACGACCAAACTAATTTGGATGATTAGGATGAACTGAGACGTATCGGAGAGACTTTAGGGAAAATTAAAATTTATAATCTACCTGACCTAAGACATTCTATATCTGAATTGGCTTTCCCCTGTGTTGCCTTGGACGGCCGCATATTTCCAATCTCCTTGAAGATATGTAAACATAACGCTCCTTCCCACTTCACCCCCTCCTTTTATCTATGCGGCTGTGGAGCTGAGCGCTCCTAAGAATAAAGATGTTATCAAGGACAGCATGCCTCGATAACATCTTTATCGGACTTCTGCTGGGAGGCTGAGCAACGTGGTTTTATGGCCCTGTGATGTCATCGCCTCCACTCATGTCTTTGTTTTGTGGAGCAACTTTAACACTTCAATTCTACCAAAAAATATTATTTCTCCACTGGATGGGATTTGATTCAGGATCCTAAATAACTTTCTTGATCTTCCAGGACTTGAATCTGCTTAGTTTTTAAATTTAAACACAACTCAGGTCTAGGTAAGCTAGTTGACACTCAAGGTACTTATGTTCACAAAACAGGCAAATGTTACCCAAATCATATTTATTTTGCCCATTTCCAACCCATACCTGATGTTTTCATGGCAATCGCAAGTACTCAATTACCCAATTCCAATGTTTTCACCCCCAAAATATCTGCTTTGTGCCACCTTCATTAGTGGAAGTGGCACAAATCGAATTTTCTCCAACTTTTATCTCATTGATCTGAGACTTCCCTCGTAATTCTGCATCAGAAGAAGCCAATTCCCAACAAAAGGTCATTGCTACAAGTTATGCCTTTGTCTTCCTGAGCTTCCTTTGTCTTTTTATGATCTTGTGACAATACTGTTGGCTCCCGTTGCTCAACAACTTTCAAACTAATCCATAGACAGCGACATGACATCCATTTTTACTTTTGTAAACAAAGCGCTGTTGACTGATGTCTGTGTTGTTTGAGGGATTAAATGCGGTCGCCTTTAATTGTTTGATACTACCTACCAAAATAGGTACAATTTCAACAAAAATAGTACAGACATATCAAATGTTTGTAATATATACTTTATTTACAAAATAAAGAGAGAACAGTAGGTTTGACATGCATAATAATGTGGCTTGTCATGCTTGCTTTCTCTCATAAATAATATGCCTCTAAAAATTGCTTAACCAACTCCGAGTTGTGATCTCTTTAAAGCTACCGTGATGATAATAATTTTTGTATTCTCTATGCTAATGGACATGGTGTTTGTAATGTTACTATTCAGCGGAGTAGCACATGACATTAAATGGTCGTCGAGGTGGCTGAGATTGTCATCAGCGAGCAGATATGAACCATTTGTCATTTATCACTCTGAGCCGTCTGTGTCTGGGTTCAAAATGATGTCGGCTGCCCCGGTCAGCTCTAATGACAGTGATTAAAGCATCGCTCTTCTTTTCCGCTGCCGAGGTCATTCAAAGGCACCAGGTAGGAGACAAAGGAGCTGTAAATTATCTGACACAAAGAGTTGCGCATTTAGCCAAAGGCATGTTTAACTGTTACCAGGCCATAAAAGCCTGTTTCCAAGGGAATATTATTGTTTTAATATGAGTGGGTTCTCTCACTTAAAATGCTTGAAAATTCCCTATTCGGTTTCTGCGACCGGCGCTGCCTATATACTAGTGTACTCAGAAAAGGTTGGTTTTTATAAATGTTAGACTTTTGAAAGTTTATTTAATGCCATCAATATATCACAGAAATACCTTGTGTAAATAAGCAATATGTGGTGATATCAGATTTTCTAATTAGTCAAAATGGCTTCTCGTACATTGTTTTGCCCAGTCTTGACATTAGGGCTAATGCTAGCTGCTACAGCAAGCTAAAAAGTTAGTCATTTACCCAGTTAGCCAGTTTGTTAGGTAGCTGGTAAGGTAGCTAGTTTGAATTCCAACAGGGCACGTTGGCAACATTCATCCATTTTTCCTTCCAGTCTCTGAGCTGCTGAAAAATTACCTTGTTAGCTAGCACTTTACAATCCCATTAAATTCTTCTACCAAGAACAATTATTACACATTCCCGCATCATGCCTTACGCATCGGTCGTGACATCATCCTATGGAATGTGTGCTCAGCTACATGCTAGCACTTCACATTTCTCTGCTTCACTTCTACTTTCACATACAGAAAACAATAATGTTGGGTTTTTACTATGTGGAAATCAAAATGTCTATAAAGCAAGGTACATTTTTGGAGCTATTAATTGACATGGCCAGCTAGAAATATTCTCAGTTTAACCTGAGTGGCAGTAAAACCTAAGAAAACTTCACAAGCTAATACATTGGTTTTAACAGAATCAAAGCTTCCAAACATTCAGTTCAGTGATTCCTTGTTTTCATTGTTTCTTTTTCCCCTGATTCATGCTTCTGAATAAGCACATTCACTCACCCTGACACAACAATCCTCATCTGTCGCCGGAGTGGCTGATCTTTCCCTCCCCTCCGTAACATCTTCCATCTATTTCTCAACCAATTTCCTCCATCTTTCTCCTCCTTGCCTGCTACTGTTTCTCTTCCTTCCTCCCCTCTTTCCGTTCTTCCTTTCCTTCTCAGGGGCTGAATCCTCCGACTTGTTTTTGCTTGGAGGGGCTTCCTCTCTGTAGTCCTTTTCATCTCCCCACCAATAAACACACCAGTCTTGTGATGGAAAAAACAAGAACTCGCCTATTTTAGTCTGCTCTTGGGAAATCAGGAAGACACACACAGTGCGATGCTGCATGCACACAAAAACGCACACAAAAACAAAACAGACTTCTTTTCTTTTTTTTTTTTTATTAAAGTTAGCTGTTTTCTTCCTGCCCCAGAAGTACACAAGCACACTTCCACGCCCTCGGAAAGGAGATACAAATGAACTCCAATGGTTTTACAATGTGAAAAGCAGACACGGTTTGGCAAAGTGATATCTGATCTATGAAATTGCAACATTTGATCATTTTTACACTGGATCTGAGCTTTTGATCAACTCTGTTACCATGGGTGGGTTGCCATGGTAATGTAACTATTAATCCAAGTGAATTTTATTACCTAATTAATCCTTGTTCACATTACAGCTCTTGGGGAGAAAAGGGTGGATTACTTTTTCTGTTGGAAACAGAGAGTGGACTTCTTTTCTTTGTTAGCCTTGATTAAATTAATTATATTAGTGTTGCCAGTGCAGCCTTTCAATTATATATTTCTCTCAGTTAATTAGTATCTTATATTCAGGTCACTTTGAGAAAAAAGTGAGGAGAAAGTATTTTCTTTGTTTGTCTCAATGCTGTTTTGAGGATTAAGGCGAAAATAATGTGGTAAATGATGAGGGGAAAAGACAAAAAAGTATCTCTGCATTAAAGTTGAAATGTCTCAAAGACTCACTACAGCCTTGTGTATACGAGCAAGAAAACTATATACTTTAGAATAATATTTTAAAATAAATATCTGGAAAGCATTGGTAAATTGTTTAATATTTTATTTCAGATTTATTCTCAATTTTTTTTACTTCAGTCATGAAACTAAATTTTGACTTTTTTCTTAACATTTCAACTTTACTCAACTTTATTCCTAATAATTGGGGCCTGCCATAGAAATGTATGGCAGGCACCTATTGTTCTTCACTGCAAAATAACTGCTGCTTCCTACTACCGATAATGCGGCCAGTACCGCTGTGTGGCCCCTCACAATATATATTAAAACGTGCGGCTCGATCCCGTGAGGGGAGCTATTACTTTTGTTGGGATTTTGAGTAACTGTGGCGACATAATTAACAAAACACAAGCCAAATTCAAGTCAAAACAAAAGACTAACTGACACAAAACAGAGTCAGTTTCACTCAAAATAGACAGAATTTTGTCTCCCTCTGAGCTGCTCTTTAGAACTACAGTGATGGCAAAATGTCAGAATTACAAACATGGTGGAACAACTACAAGAAACTCATTGCATCTCTGAGTAGTGCTGTTTGTTATACCTTATCTGCATATCATCTAATGGTGGCAAAAGCAACAAAAAATCTAGTGTGGTCTGGACTTAAGATGGAGTAAATGCACACATATTCATGACATACTTTGATTAAATTCATAAATTTCAGTACCGAAGAATTTGCTTAATACCAGGCGAGTCTCTCTAACCTGAGAATGTGAACCAGGACTGGGCTGATTCTGTGACTTGAAATGATTTTAACAACATTCCTGGAGAAGATTCATAACTTATAACTTATAAGTCTGAAACAGGTGTTTCTTTTAAGTGTGCTACACTTAAAAGAGAAATTAATTTGATACATTAAAGAGTGATGTCATCACTACTGATGTCATTGTTACCATTGAAGCTGAACATTCTAATGGTGCATTCACATCAAACAGGTTTTGAGAGTCAGGCGATTCTGGTTTATATTCAAAGTCTATGTGGAGTGTCGGATGCACTAGAGGTGTCAAACACTCCAACAGCCCAGTGAATTAATTAATCAATTCTTTAATTTATTATCTTTGTGTTATTATTATCCATCCATCCACCCATCTATTTTCTTCCACTTATCTGGGGTCGGGTCGCGGGAGTAGCAGCTTAAGAAGGGAGGCCCAGACTTCCCTCTCCCCAGTCACTTGTTTCAACTCTTTGAACTCATTTGTGTGAAGTCTCAGCCGTCCGGGTTTTGGTTCTTCTAATAATCATTCAAAGAAACGACGACTGGACTAATTTTCCCAGAAACGTAATGTGTTTCACAGATTGGAGAAACGGCTAGAGTTTTCAAGATCTCCAGCAAAGCAGAGTTTGGAACCTTTTTTTCTTGTCTGAGTTTCATCTCCACAAAAACGATAAACAACATATGGCTTCTAAAGATCACCGTCTTCCTCATCCATCTCCCACTGAGAGCTATTTAAACCTCTGACATGTGACACGCCATCAGAAACACAGGCTGTTGCTTCACACTTGTGCTCATTTTTATTTTTATCAAGCCGTTTCTCTCAACTTTTGAGAAACAATTGGATAACTTTAGATATCTTGCTATTTACCGATGCTCAGTGTTATGGGATAAGCAGGGGAAGAAGGATGTGCGGGAAGGTGAGTTTGCATCTCTGTCAGTCCAAAGAGCTCTTTTGTCTTGTTTGCAAATGACTGTGCGCATTTGCATGCAATGAAACAGTCTGCCTATTGTACCAGTGAAACCAGCTAATGACAAGGCTATGGTTTAGTTTTTGTAGTGGAAGGTAAAGGAAAGGGTGTGCTTATATTTTATTTGTTCCCATACAAAAAGAGGCTTGCTGATTTCTGGTGGTTGTTTTTATTAAATCTGGACCAACAGGTGAGTTTCGTTACGCTGGATGGACAATTGGTATCAATGGAAAATGTTGAGTTTCTCAGGTACAGTAAGTACTGTAGTTTTGGTCAGAACAGGAAGTGAGATGTCACCATGTTGTGATACTATACGTCAGATAATCTGTGAAAAAAATGAAGTTGCTCCACCTGCTCCTACAGCTACTATTTCCATCTGGAAAAATGCACTGCTCCCGGTCTAAAACAACCAACCAGAGCCAGTGGGCGGGTTTTGGCACTGTAAATCATGCTTGTGTACACATTGCTAAATGTGCTAGCGGAAGAGAAATAACTTAACCCTTTTAGAAGAATCGTTTCTAAAAGTTAGCATGGCTTTCATCGGTGTCCGTGCTAACTAATGTTAGCATTCTTAGCAGGTTCTGCTATCAGGAAGAAGCTGTTGCATAGCAGGGAACAAGAAGGGTTGCAGGGATGTGCGTAAGCTTGATTGACAGCGCTAAGACCCTCCTATCTTAAACATGTGATGCATAGAAGCAGGATTCAGATTCTATGCGATATGTAATGTTTGTTACTGGTGGGCTGGTGACCCATAGATGCCACTATTTGCTGCAGAAATCTGACTTTGTTTAATGTTATCAGTGATGGTCCATTTTTTTTGTTTAGTTGAGTGATCCTTAAATTATTTAGAATATGGTATTTAAGGAGTTAATCCTTGACGATTGAGTAAGATCATAAGACCCACCACGACTCAATCATGAAACCACTTAAAAAAAACTCTACGGTTCATACTTTATAAAGTCCCAAACAATCGTTTCTGAAAATATAAATTGCATTTACGTAACTTTATTGTTGTTGTATAGCTTTTTGGCATTATCTAAAGTCTAAATATTTGGAACGTTTCCCAAAACCAGAGCGTGTAGTGCCTGTGTGCTTCTGGCAAAAAGGGGGGATTTCATTGTCGCCTCGGGGTCAAATGGGTTACAACAAAAGGTTTATTCATGGTCAGAGATTAGATGATCATCTTTATCACGAGTCACCAACCCAGAGCAGAGTCACAACTCTTTCACTTACCACGAATAAATGCATCTTTAAAAGACTGACGGTCATGAGACGTAGTCTTTTGGAAATTTCTTGCGCATTAAATCAGACAAACAGTGGCTCATTCATCTTGCATTAGCGGATCTGTAAACAAATCCGCTAATGCGGAAACATTCATCAAAAAGGGGTATCTGATTTGATGTTTGCTCATCTCTTTGAATTTTATGAATCAACTTTCACAGTGATGCAAACCTTGCTACAACTGCTTTAGAGTTCTTATCAAGTCTCTTACCTCCTTTGGTATTTTCAGTGGTTGACCAGTAAAGTCTTTAAAAGCATATTTTCCTTTCAATAAGCTCATAATTTAGGCACAGTTTTCACACAACCAGTAGAGCATATGCTGTCTTAAAATATTTCTACATAGACATAACTGGTCCATTAGCAGCGTTAGCGAAAACACATCAAGCGCATTGCAACTATCTGGCTGCGATTGTCATGACGTAATCCAATATCGTCCGATGACAACCTTAAAATCGCCTCTCATATTCTATCTCTAAGTCTATATCTTCTCCTATAATATCTTCTCAGAGCTGCAGTTTCCAAGCTTATGCCTCACAGAGAACCCATTGCCCCCTGAAGCCCCCATTGAGCTCCTTCAGACTAGCCAGCAGCAGTTAGCAAACACCTTGTGGAACTGCGCATTGGCTGAGCTCATTATACGAGCTACTTCTCAGTGAAATGCTGCTAAGCATTTTTGTTAAAGAATTAATAGAGGAGCCATGTTGTGAAGACTTCCTGAAGGCGGAGTTTCAGAAAGAGTGGGAGTTTTTAAAGAGACAGAGACCCAATTTGATGCCATTAAATTGCAAAGTCATATTTCTTTCAAGTCAGATTTGACATATGTGGCACTTTTGTGACAACTGAAGTAGTTGATTGATTGTGCTGTAAAATGGCAATATGTGCCTGAAAAGTCCATAATGCTCCCCCTTTAAATAGACACAAATCTAAGTCACATCCTACTTGTAAATTGTGCTGCTGTGAGATGTAGCGCAGAGGTTTATGTGAACAGTGAGCTTGTGGTTGTTTCTATGACTTTCAAACTGCAGGTGTACTGTTTTCAGTCACACCTCTAAATTACATTAATCCCTTTCTAGATACGTATAACCTTGTTGGCATACGTATTAATTGCACCACGTGGTGATCTTTCTTCCTGGACGCCAGGAGAGGGAAAGCAATGAATGATTCAACCACATTTTGAAGGGATCAACTCCCAGCTGTACAATTCCTGCTGTCTGGCTCTAACTTTTCAAAGAATGGAGTTCGTGTTGAATGATGGAGATGCGATGAAGAGAAAAAGAAACAGGAGGAGGGACTGGCCTGGCCTGGCCGAGTAGAAGACATCAGCTTTGAAAAATGTGTATGTGTGACAGTGTGTGTGTGTGTGTGTGTGCGCGTGTGCGTGCGTGTGTGAAACCTGACAGCTGCAAAGTGAGAGAGGGCTCACTCTGCTGCTTTTTATTAGAACCTGAAGCTGGACAGAAATAACAATAAAATCAAAATTAAACACTTGAATTAATTTTTTATGACATTTAGAGCAGAAAATGCAGCTCTCCTAGTTGATTTATAAGTACAATTTCCCATGTTTTGGATTTTCATCAAAAGCACAAGCCAACGTTGTGTTCTACATACAGTGAAACAAATATACCCAAATATTATACTGGGGGAAAAAACAATACATTATACACATGTTTAAGCTGGCTCAGCCCACACTTTACCCAGTTTTCAACAAAAGAAGTTGAAAACTGGGTTTTTGCTGTGTGTTTTCTGTCATCTTTGGTAACAGTGATAACATTTTTTAAGAGTCCTTTCCCACGACTACAGAGTGTTATTGTCTTTAGTTTTAAGGCGTAGAGTTTCTGTTGATTTACGCTGCGAAAGCATCTGGCATTTCCTTGGCTAATGAATAACAGCTAATACTAGGTGAAACAAAATTTTTTTTCAATGCGAAAACTGAACATGGCTAATGTAGTTTTCTATGTACTCTTTCATAGTTTGAAAAGTTCATAACATTCAGAAATTCAGAAATATTCCTTCTACAAAATTAAAGTACTCCGGCATTTACCTTAGAAATGTGAAAAAAGTGCTCTTCATATTGCACACATAAAGTGGGACACGATATGGTGGCACATTGACATTAGTTATAATCATAATTTAATCCAATACACAATTTAACTTAACCAAGTAATTTTATTGTCAAAACAATGAAATGGCAAACATCAAAGCGAAGTTGGCACAATTTTAAACTCCATATTTGTTCAGAGTCAATATTTTACAGTGTTACGGCTGCATTTAGAATATAATTGAATCAAATTATTTATCTCCCAAACCAATAAAAGAAGCAAAAAACCCTGTATGACCTAGATTTATCACACATTTTTCATGTTTAATTTTTATGATTATAAAAAGTCAAACATCTAAAATAAATGTTAATGTTCCTGTAACATTGTTATAGTAACATTAAAATAATATTAATAATAGTAGCAATAATTATAATAATCATTATTATTATAATACTTATTATTATTCGTCTTTTC
Source organism: Poeciliopsis prolifica (assembly GCF_027474105.1). Classification (NCBI taxonomy): domain Eukaryota; kingdom Metazoa; phylum Chordata; class Actinopteri; order Cyprinodontiformes; family Poeciliidae; genus Poeciliopsis; species Poeciliopsis prolifica. The sequence goes on from NW_026562426.1 coordinate 963,740, forward strand.
TTATTTACGCGTCTAATAAAATATTTTTTCCATCGACAAAATGAAAAATTACACTTTTCCCTCAGAGTGAAGCGTCGCTCACGATAGACAATCTCCGAATGAATCGAGACAGCGTGCTCAGCCGTGACGGAGAGAGAGAGGGAGAGAGAGAGAAAGAGAGGGTCAGAGAGAGAGAGAGAGAGAGAGAGGGGGAGAGGGAGAGAGAGAGAGAGAGAGAGGGGGAGAGAGAGAGAGAGAGAGAGAGAGAGAGAGAGAGAGAGAGAGAGAGAGAGAGAGAGAGGAAAAGGCGTTTCCACGTTTCGGCAGCCGGTCACACAGTACCAGACTTCAGCGCGCGCAGATTCTCCGAGAGATTCCGACCAAACCCGAACCCAGCATTCCTCCGTTATCTCCCACGAGCTCAGACTGACAGCTGACCTGAGCCGTGTCCCTTTCACGGCAGCGGCTCCCTCTGACCAAACAAAAAAAAAAAAACAACAAAAACCATTGACCCATCATCACTCGAAGCCGTAAAACTGAACCAGACGAGGTGGACTCAATTCCTCTCACCCCTCCCCAGCACCACGTCTGTGCTCTCTGAGGCCGACACCGACACACTCCGAGGAAAATCTTTCGACCTGCTGCTCCCCTCGCCTCTGTCTTGTAACCGACTCATTTTGCTGCGCCCGGGGTGAGTACGTCTCCGTTCTTCCTGCTTTTATTCCCGTTTCGGGGTCGTCACTTTAAGACGCAGCTCCCTGGAGAGAGCGTCCTTCATTCATTTGTCTGAGCTGGGAGTCGAACCGGCTCCTCCATTCATGGACACGGTTCGCCTCTCCGCGTGCATACCATTGCAGGATGTCGATGGGGAAGAGCACTTCACATTTATTGTGGAAAATGTAGTTTTCTACCAAATGTAAGACATGTGTCGTCTAATTTAGATTAAGGACATTTCCTTTCCTCGGTATACCGTTGATTTTTACAATTGCGTGGCAAACTGGCCCCCTCCCCTCCTCCTCTCACATTCCCTTGGGGGCTTTCAGTCCATCAGCAGTTAAAGTTGTGTCGGAATCGTTGAGGCTGCTGGTTCACATGTCCCAGCGTCCTCATTTATTTATGTTCTGCAGCTGAACCACAACAAGTTAAAATGTAACCCAACTCTTATAACTTGGTGTTTCATTTGTTTATGGTGTCTCCAATTGTTTTGCACCAAAGCTTCTAAAGCAGGTGTGTCAAACTCATTTTTGTTTTGGGCCAAATCAATATCATGAAAGCTCTTAAAGGGCCGGTTGTGCCAGAATGTGTTGATAAAACCTGTTCACAAATTGTTAATATGTCAATAAATTCTTAAAATTACATAATATTTCTGAACATCTTTTCAGTGCCTTCAGAAACTAATAATAAATGCGACTGTTTATTTACTTACTGTATAAATCATGGACTATAATCATACATCAACTAAATTCTCAAGAAACTGGAGGGACTGATTGATATAAATTGGCAGTAAACAGATAAAAACTGCATTGATATGATTGATAATATAATATTTAATCACACTTAGTGTTTAGTATAGTCTGTGGAGGGCCACATAAAAAGCTTCCGCGGGCCGGATTTGGCCCCCGGGCCTTGAGTTTAACACATGTGTTCTAAAGTATTGCGACTGTAATAAAAACCCTCTGGTGGCTGGCAATTTGAATATGAGTGGATGGGGATGGATTTTTTTTTCCTTTTTTTTTATGAATGGATGGGAGTGCACAGCCAATAGGGAAGGGTTATTCTCCCCCAGCTACTGCACTTTATATATATATATATATATATATATATATATATATATATATATATATATATATATATATATATATATATATATATATATATATATAATACATTGGTTTCCCAACGTCTCACTGTTCAAACCAAAATGCATGACTTTTGTTTTGTAATTACTTTAAATAAAAGTCAGAAAAGCAACGATTATTCCTACTGCTGCTAAAACAATTCAACATGCTAATTATTAAAGTTTTATGTCGTGTAATGTAATAAAATTATATAAATTGTTTTATCTGTTTTTGCTCTTCAGACTGTAGTAGTTTTTTTTAGTCAGTCTACTTGTACCTAACCAGTTGTAAGCAGTTTTAACAGCTTCTATCTTTCTAAGGGCATTCTGAGTAAATATAACAATATACATACATATTCATACTTTTTAAAAAAAGAATTGACTAATTTGCTTATTTCTATCATTTCATTTATTTTCTAGTACTGTGTAGAAAAGGCTTGCATACTTTAAAGAAAAATTTGCAGAATATGCCAGTTTCTTTTTCTTTACTCTAACTAATGATGGATTAATTGAACACGAAAATAATTGTTAGTTGCAGCCTTACCCGGCTGTGGAGGTGAACGATTCAGTGACAGTCTTACTCCTTCACTGTTCTGTCCACTTTGGATTCAATGGGACTGAAACAAACCTACAGCATGTTGGTGCAACCGCCGTGCTTGACAGTTGGCGCAAAGTTTCCAGCTTCCAGTGCCTCACCTCGACCACGGCAAATGTATTTCGTGGTCCAATAGAGCTTAAATTTTTGTCATGTTTAAGCTTTACCTCGTACATGTGACCAGTTGCATTAGTATCCAAGAGAACGAGCTGATACATTTTTGCATATGTCCTGCCTCAAAACCATTTGAATGTGCTGGGAGTCTTTTTTTTTTTTTTTTTAGATTTTTAAGTTTAAGAAAGGGTCTCAACAAGATTTTTTTGAACTTTGCATTGAAAGACCATCTTTCAGGATGAAGCAGGGTTATAGATCGAACGGACCAAGCCTCAACCCTTTCAGAAATGTGTTTGCTGTTTTGTGTGTGTGAGCCTTGACTCAGCTTTTTGGAAGCTTGTCTCCTCTTTGTGATATTCATCGATCCGTCTGCTTAAACAGAGGGGAGAGAAAAAAAATCTGGGCAGCACAGCAGAAATGTGCTTCCTCTCTCGGGTTCACTTCCTCTGTGTGTGTGTGTGCGCGCGCATGTGTGTGTGTGTGGTTTCGGATGTCTCCCTCCCCACCCCCCCATCCTCTTCTCCTCCCTCCCACCACCACCAAAGCGGCCGCGGCCGCCGGGGAAATGTTTGTGGTTGACTGTTTGCAGGCTCAGAGTCAAACACAGATTTCGGGAAGATCAGTGTTAAACTGGTGGAGCTCAAAACGGTCAAAACAAAAGAGGAAATGCGTCAGTCATTTTTTTTCTTTCTTTTTTTTGTGACTTGGACTTCAAGTGCTTGGTCTGCAAGCTGCTTGTTGACACACATTTAGACTTAAGATAACTTCACCATCACCACAAGATAAGGAAATAAAACAAACTTTGTTGGCGTCCTTCCTCGTATTATTTATACCATTAGAGGAAGATGTCGCTCTCAGTAAGCTGAAACCCATTTAGTTACTGGATTTATTTATTTTTTTTAATGCCAAAGCTGACTCACGAAAGATAATTAGGGTCACTTCTGCAATCACAGGAAATGAGGAATTGAAAGGTGGATTAGCAAAAAAGAACCTCCCCTCCACCCCCCCCCAAAAAAAAGAAAAAACAGTACTTTAAATTTAGAAAGAATATGTATCATTTCCTCTCGACGTTCAGTGCATTACCAATAGCAAATAATTGCATTCTGAGAACTGGAATGAAATAGGTTACCTGTGTACAACTATAACTAGATCCTATCATCACATACAAGCATAATGGATCAGGAACTGCTTGAAAAGAAATGGTAAAGGGAATCTCCATCAAAGTCAACCTACTTTATTGAAGCTCTGTTAAGAAAAATGTACTTAAGCAATGAAAGAAAACAATGACGGTGAATGTGATCAGTCAGACCTTGGACACCATGCTAGTCCATTCTGCAGAGTAAAGACTTTTAGTAAAGATTAGGGTTGAGTGTTGCTAAGAACCTCACAATTCATTTGTAGATTTTGAGGCCACAATTTGATTTGATAACAATTATATCAATATTGATTTCAATACTTTGTGAAACATGTTGATCTTTGATTTAACCATTAAACATATGAGGTAATGATGATTAAAACCTTCACACAAACATTTTGCAGTTATACTATCAATCCCTATAGTATTCAGCTGCTCATGAGATTGACCCGAGGCATTTATATGTCTTTTACTTTTGTCGAGATCCTGTTTGACTTTAGAAAATGTAATAAAATGTTTTCCGTGCTGTTCATGCTCTGGATTATGAGATTGACAAAGTTTGACTATATTTTGCGCTCGTTTTCCACCAAATCACTTTGAAACAACTGAACACTTTGTCAGAGAGGTTCAATTCCTCCAGGAAAGGGGCATTTACTTTGGGACAAATTGCAACCGCTGATTGGTCAGTTGCTGGCAAACCCACTGGATTGATTTGACAGGTGGGTGTCAAGTCAATTCCACTCATGAAAGTTGGACGTAGGAATAAATAACTTCTAAACACATCTAGTGATAAAAAAGAGAACGATATTGATGAGGCATTGACAGTAAAGGATTCATTTGCACGTTAATCAAAGTGGACATGTAGTCGTAAATGTGCACCATCAATGCCTTCATGATAATTGCAAAAATATGTCCATCTTGTGGCCTTTTTTTAGGTTGCTTAAATTGACTCTAAAAATGTCTCTAGTCTCCAATTTACAATTTGAGTGTCAGGAGAACCTGATATTTGGAAAAGCCTTCACATCACCAAGGTTTCTGCCATGCGATATTCAGTGAAACCTAGCCTCAGCCGGATTCAACAATAAAGGATGTCATCACAGAACACAAGGTAATTAAAGTCACATTATTAACGAAGACCCTCAGAGACCTTTGTGATCTTAAAGGATGTTCTTGGATATCATGGATCATCTAACAGGTCCAGTGATGTGCAGTCTGATCATATCTCCCGGGAAGATATGAATTACAGAGAGTCAACGTCACTGTGGGGTGTTGCATTCCTACCTGGAATCTGTTTCCTTGGACTCCTCTGAACTATGTTTCTCATTGCTGTATAGCATGCAGAGATGACCGAATATGTTTCACCACAGCATAATAAAAATATATTATAGCCAATATATTGTGGTCCTGTATGCATTTGTTGCAGAATAGTGCTGAATAGTGTACATAAAGGTTGTACAATTCACAATGGTAAAGGTAGATTAGTTTTAGTAAAGGAATTAAACTATCTTAAGATTTTTTGGCTACACAAAATGGAGATCATAAATATGTACTTTGTATTATATCAAAACACACACAAGTTTGTGTTTTTCAGTACGACAAGGGGTATGAATACTTTCACAAGGCTCTGTGCAGAGAAAGAGAGCGGTGGCTTCTGCTCGCGGTAGAGCTGAGCTCCATGGGGTCTGACGTTCCAGTCATTTGGGTCACTGGAAGTGATACCGCCTGCAGGACAGAGTCTGTGTGGGCAAGAGTGAAAACCAGCACTGAGAGCCAGGCTCACCGCCCCCACTGAAGTAAAAATGTCTTTAGCCAACTCTTATTTGTTGTGTTTAAACATATCCAGAGGAGTGGACATTCTCCTTGTGGCCAAACAGGAAGTGATCTCCCCCTCCCCACCTCCTTGTTACATCACAGCTTGGTTCCAGTTTTTAAGTACCTGCCATATTTGATGTTTTCCCACTTGCAATGAACAACAAGAATCTAAATTTATCATTTATGTGAGTTGAAAATAAAGATTTACCTTCATTCAGAGTATATCTAAAACATGTGCAGTGATTCATTGTAAACCACCACAGAGGTTAAGCCTTTCCCTCTGACGCTTGTGCAGATTTAATCCCTCTGGCAACTGCTCATGATCTCTCGTCGTCTGCATGTTTTTGTTTCTTCTGCTGTTGTAGAGCTCCGGTTTGTTGACTAGGTTTGGAAACGTTCTGCATCGTTTGTGTGTGTATGTGTATATGTATATATGTATGTATGTATATGTATGTGTATATATATTTCATGTACTGCATGAGAAGCAAATGTCCAGCGATGATTGCATGAGCACAGCTGTGGAATCATTCCATAAATCCAATCTGTCTGTATTTCACAGTGACCAAAATAGTGGATAAAATGACCCAAACACGTAGACTGGCTGAACAACACAAACAGCACTGAAAATTCACTGTACTTTCACACACACACGCACAACAATTGCGCGATTTGATTTAGGACACCCGTTTTTCCCCCCCGGTGGGCATAATCTGCTCTGCAGCTTGCCTCTGAATGAAACGCCTCGGTGGGCCTGATTGGATTTCATAAGACCTAATTCGACTGAGGCAGGAGGGATAGGACGCAAATGCATGCTTGCGTTGTGCTTGAAAGTGTGTATGTGCGTGTGTGTCTCTTTTAGATGCTACAGGATACCATCAGGGGTCAGATCAAGGTGTTAGCCTGTCTTTCACACACACGCATACATGCTCAAATACATTCCGCACGCTAATGTCTGACAGCATGCACCGAAAGCTTCAAAATCAGAAATGTTACAAACTGCATGCAAATAATGTTTTTAAAAAGTTGGTTTTGTTCAGTTGTCAGCCCCAGTTCAACAAAAGGGCCGGCATCCCTCTTAGTGCTGGTTACATAATGAATTTCACATCTGCTACTGACGTTTTTTTTTTTTTCCCCTTACTGACCTGCATGCTGCGCTCCATTCACTTAGCTACGTTGAGGTATAACAGGAAAACAGTCACCAGGGAGCCTCGTCTTCTATTTTTAACAGGCTGGAGGGAAAACACAATGACTTCCACTGCATCCTTTTTTCTATCATCTCTGACACTGACAGGAGGTGCCTTTACTTTACGTTCCAGTGGCGAAATGAAGTCATTGAAACAGACCTGTGAAAAGCGCAGGTGCAGAAAAAGCATGAGGAATGACATGGTATCTATTAGAAATGACATTTGCTAAAAAGCTAACATGAGTTTTAGCATTGCTAACCTCATGCTGTGCTAATTATGAGATGCTTAAAACTACTTTACCATCGATTTTGTTAAGAATCATAAACATTTGGATGTATTTAAAATTATTTTCTTTTTGCCGTTTTCTGCTGGATGCCATTTAAATGTATTCGCCCTTAGTAACATGACACAGTAACACTAGATACCACATTTCAAATACACTTTGTACTTCCTAAGATGTATTAAGTTCATTTCAAATATGTCTCTCAAAAAGAGGCAAAGGGATCAAGAGGTTAAATATGATAAAAAAAATTTTTTTACACATATTTAAAGGTAAACTCACATTATGACAAAACTACTGCTGTTGTTTTGCAGAACACTTCCACACCTACGTTCCCAAAACCCACACACTATTCAGAACGGTAACCCATTTTAAATCACAGATGCTTGAAATATGTGACGGGACTTGATTTTCCAGAGAAATCGCTTACTTACATTTAGACTGGTGTAATATTCATTTTCAATATGCAAGATATTAAAGAGACTTTAAATTAGCTTGGAGTTAGGTAATTATTCAGTTTTTGGTCTATAAGGTTGCATGCACACTTGACACGCTTAGTTTTAGGGCTAAAACAACAATATTATTTCTGTTGACCTGGAATGACTTTATGCAATGAGTAAATAAAAAGAAGCTATTGCTTTAATGTATCTAAAATCAAGGCCTTAAATTTTTTTAAATTCATAAACAAATGTAGGTTGACCTTAGGTCTGTTTTTTTTTCTTGCACGACGAGCTGCTAACATAGTTTACTAGCTACCTGTATAACAGTTTTTTTTTTACATCTATCATCAGTAAGTGAAAATGTATCGCCATTTAGCTGGATCATGCTCATTTTCACCACTTGCTCACTTCTGTTGGTAACACATATGAGGCTAAGTTCATTCTGTGCAAAAAAAACTTTGGACACTATGGAGGTTAAAGTTATATATAGTGTGAGAAGCACAAAGCTACTGCCAAGAGCAGCAAACAGACCACAGAAATTTCACAGTGTTTTGCTATGCCTAATTAACAGCAGGTTATCCAGCCATCCCTACCTTAAAAAGTCTTCAATTTGATTTGTTAAAACTCATCGTGTCGTGTTAGCCACTTCTCTGACACTCTTATCTCTGGTCATAATATTTATTCCTCGACCCATCATCTGCCCTCTGCAGAACGCCCACTCTAACTCTTATCAACAACGCATTACAAACTTGACATTTTTTGCAGGTCATTAGCAATTTCTGCTCATGGTTCCTTATCCATTAATGTTCCAATGCTTTAACCAATATTATTAATACCACAATAAACTAGAACAGGCTCACTAAATATGTGCACGTGTGTGTGTGTGCCTTAGATGCTCGTTGGATGACGATGTTGAATCTTTGTGTCTGTATGTGTGTGTGTGTGATTGTGAGTGAAGGTTGGGGTGTGGGCGGAAAGCATGGCTTTGGAACAGTTGGACTTGATGAGCAATGCATGTACTGACGGGACTCATTGTGTTGGTGAGGTGATTCAGAGCTGTGGCTGCTTATTTCTGGTGCACCGAATTGGATGTGATCTGCACCAAATGTTTGCATGGTTTCTCTAACGGCATTTGTTTTCTGCTCCACGCAGCTGCCTCACCGAGGAGCGACCATCCATGTCGACGAGGAACATTTGCTTTCTGAAATGGCGTGTTAAACGTCCGTATGTGCGAGTTCATTTATGATATGGGTTGGAAACACACCAGCAATGAAACACACCAGCATCTAAACACACATACACACTCATGCTCGCAGCGTCTCCTCGCTTCAGTACAAATTCAGGCGTCAAACTTGTTTGACGTTGCTTATATAACCCTCCGAGGACCCCGAGTACCCACATAGCAGTCGAGGTACTGCGTCTTGCACTAATGCATTTTACCGTCACACAAAGACCCGCCTGGAAGCTTTTATGTAACACCTCGCGCCAAGATTTCTGAGAAGTCAAATGCAAAGCGGGCAGCAAGCAGCAACCCTAACCACATCTGCTCTTGTTGTTTTCTGACATGCAGTCTGAACCCATCTTTTAGAGCATCTGGGCGGCAATGGGTTATGTGAGATTCTCTGAAAGCATCAAAAGAAAATCATTCAATAAGTGCACAGAGGCTCTCTGTCTGCAGAAAACATGTCTCTAAATAAGACTTAGTCTAGTTTTCATCTAGACATATGAATGTAGACACACTCAAATCACTAAAAATTCTGTCTTATTGCTTTTGGGGCTGTGGGTGCAAACCACGGGATCTGGTGTGTCACACATCCACAGAGATAACTCACCTGAGATTGGATAGAAACCATGAAACTGTTTCATGTTTAAATATGAAAATGAAATTGTTTGTTTGTTTGTTTATGCAGACCTATAAAACCATAAAATATGACACATTACAAGCCCTGTTCCCAGAAATTTGTGGAAAATCTGTGGAAATCTGAATCAGTGCAACAGGTACTCCTGCTGCACTGATTCTATTCTTTGACTGATAACTTACGAATAAATCTTTGCTAACCAGGATAAATGGAAAGCGTCACTCAGTTTCCAGGAGGCATTTCTCAGATTTGTTTAGCAGTTTAAGTGTCCTTCCAGCAGTGAAATACTTTATTGTGTGCACACCATCACTGCTAAAACCCTTTCAGTCATCACAGTCATACTGCACACTTTATCACAGAGGTTTAGTCAAAATAAATACTGAGAGGCTGTCCATGTTCGGAGAAAGAACAAACGCTCAACCAGAATGAGAAGAAAATGGTTCAATACTTCCACTGTTCCCCTTGTTCTGTAGCTCCTGGGCTGACATCAGGGAGCCGTGTAGCTAAAACAAATAGAAGTTCAAGGCTTGTATTACATGAGCTGTAATTGAATTTGAGCAATTGTGGTGACGAAAGTTGCTTTTTACCCATGCTGGTAATGACTGCTGGGAGACGGAGCATCGAGCTTTGCTGGTTGCTAAGGCAGGTTTGGTTACTAAGAAACTAATTAGAAATGTGTCAAATTATTGCTGCTGGTGCTTTACAGAGTTACCATGATACAGTGAAGACGATAAAGTGAAAAGAACTGCAAAACGCCTCTGCGTGTTTATCTCCAGAACGATGGACTTTGTTGGCTCATTCGTCTCTTGCTCGGAGTCAGAAACTAGATCTTCATCACATCCTTGTCAATGAACAAGTCGCCCTCACATTAGGCCGGAAATGCTGTTCTGCCAACGAAAGCAGTCGTTTAACCGAGTTATTACCACGGCAACATCAAGGACAGCAACCTGGACTGTCTCGCTGGGGATTCATCGAAAGTTGGGTTGCCACAGAAATCCATAAAGAGAGGCTGTGATGTGCATATGAAGTGCAGCTGCTACCTGATGCAGGATGATGGACGGAGTTTCATTTCCTGTGAACAGTACCAACCTTCCTCCCCCAGTGCCGGTGTGCTCAATCCGCTAATGGAGCAGCAGGGAGGACTGGGGGACGGCGGCAAGAGAGACGGAGTGTAATAAAGGAGCGCAGGTTTTTGAGTCTCGCCTGGAGTCTAACACAGACTGAACAAGTTGTTTAATCTCTAATGGACTCTTAGGGGGTCTGTGTGTGTGTGTGTGTGTGTGTGTGTGTGTGTGTGTGTGTGTGTGTGTGTGTAGGGCCGCTTCCCCTTCCAGTTCCTGATCGTTTGACTCCACTCCGCTGCAAGTGTGTCTGCGCGCGCCTTTCCCTCTCCCCATTCAGCAACCAATGATGACTCATACTAGCACCCCTCCACTCCACATCCTTCTCTTCTTCCTCGCCGGCCTGTTTTTTGTCACCTCCTCTTCCTCTCTTCCTTGTTCGCGTTCCTCCTCTTTCAGAGGCTCAGAGCAGATGTGCCTTGGGCTGGTTACCGTAGAAACTTTGGGTCCTTTAGATTTTGTTAGTCACTGACAAATAAGTGCTTGTTATTGTGCAATTAATAGCTGTTTACAGTGTTAAAGGTCTTCATTTTGGTGCTGGCTCAATAGAAACAAATAATAAAACAAATAATAGGCAAAAGTGGGAGGTAATGCAAAGTAACTTTGTCTTGGGTGTCATTGCAAGAGTTTTCAAAATGCTGATTTTTAAAAAATATAAGACATAATCTCTTTCACAACTTGTCCAAATCAAAGTTATTGTGCTCATTTTAATTTCATGTTGTTGATTTCTTGGTTGTGACTCTCATTAGGCCAATTTAAAAACTACAGTTCGTTAAACACTCAACATATAGTTCAACTATTCTACCAGATAGCGTGACTATTTTTCCAACTATCATTTGCTTGTATGTTTAGTTGGTGCATTTTGTAATGCTTTGCTTAAATAAACAGTATATACAGTAGAGATAACATGATAAACATTTTTTTTTGCAAAAGTAGGAATTACTGTTGTATCTCTGTTTTAAATTAAAGCGGTTAGGTCATGTTACACGTTTTTGTTTTCTTTTATTCTGTGCTGGCTTTTAGGTAAGGGTATCATTATATTGTGCGACTTTCATTCTCCAAAACAACTTTTTTTTCCCCCAGTTTTTAAAGACGTGGCTCAAAACTCTTGGTAAAATATCAATGGTTGTATCCTGTGTTTGCAAAACAGTTAACCAGCAGATAAAAGTCCAAACACAAAGACGCTGGGAAAGAAAATCTTGGCTCCCTTCGCCCCTTTTCTTGCAGCGATGGAAAGTACAACAAAGGCAGCTTTTCCTCCTCCCAGTTCTGTGCTGCTTCCAGCTCCTCTACTAACTCCTTCTTGTCTCGCAGCAGAGCTGCACGGTTGCAGACAGCACTCTTGTTCTGCTTTCCGTACGGGATGCAAATCTGTGTTCATCGAGTTCATTTTTGCCATTTTCACAACGTGTGATTGCGCGTCGAACAGTAGTGTTGATATTTGTGTACGGCTTAAGTTATGTGTGGGTGTGTTATCTGTGCATCTCTGCAAGCTTGTCATGTGGAATGTTACAGGCATGGATGCATGGCCTATTTCCCTACGTGTGCGTGTGTGAATTGTGTATGTGCGTGTGTCTACAGCTGTGGCTTCTGCCCTCTGTGTAAAGTGAGGTTATGGCATCCTGTTCCTCTTCCTCGCTGCATCTCCATCTGGAGTTGATCCAGCCTCAGTGAACTCTGCTTTACAGTAGGATACAGCTCCATTATCACAGTGGAGAGCGTGGGCATCCGGACCAAGGCTTGTTGTGTTACTGCGTGGATGTGTGTGTGTGTTCTTGTTAGTGCTGTTTAATTTATCAAACTGGCATAACTTGTTTTTTTAACAATTTTATTGTATTTTATTTATATATATTTTTTTAAAACTAAAAAAAAAAACATTATCTGCTATGCCTGAGGGTTCTCCCATAAACAGCTGACTAAATATACAGATTAAAGGATAAAGACTACTCATTAAAAAGGTAATTCTATTGACCTTTTGCAACTCCAACACCTAATCACGTTGAGTCACCATGATGGACGATGGACAACCAGCCTGCTTTTTCGGGCCTGGTAGACTTTCCTCATCAAAAAATGACAAGTTTGCTTGGCGTCGTTGTCCGTTTATGTCTTCTGAGATGATATGCGTGAATGAAAAGTTTTTTTTCCTGACGGTATCCTGTTAGTTGCAGTGAAAAGGAACTTTGTCTTTATTTTTCTGCTAAAGAGGAAGCAACTGTGGCTAAAAATCGAGCAGATTTTATGTCGTTTAAAGTTTCTAATAAGGCACAGTGAACATGTTTGGGTCCGTTTCCATCTCAGTTCGGGCAACCAAACGGCAGATGCCTTACAGGTGCCTTACACGGCCAGAACGAACCCTGGGATAGCAGCCTAACACCCGCACTAACGCATATGCCTCAGGTTTGTCAATGCTACCTGCCAACAGCGTTCTGTCGAAGGCGAAATGTTCACACGTCGATGTTGGCGCGGAGGCAGCGACAACGTGGGCTTGTGCAGGTGTCTGTTAGGTACAGATGTGAGCCTGACAATGAAAACAGACGTCGGAGCGAGAGGGGGAGGAGGCGACGTGGCTATGAGGAGAACAGAGCGACGGTTGCCACAGCACATTTCCATTAACAAAATCAGATGAAGGAACAGAACTCATCAATTTGTCAATTAAATTACTTTTTTTAAGCAAAGTATAGAGTGAGCACACTGCAAACAGCAAAAGTGGGTGTCATAAAGCATTGCTTTACATGTCTGTCTATAAAAGTGATTTTGACTATGTGTGTGTGTGTTGGCTCGGCTCAGCATTCATTTCTTTGTCTTTGCATATTGCTGAGGGAAGAAGAGGAAGTACAGAGTACAGAGGTGCTGCTGTTTTTTTTTTCGTTTTTTTTTTAACAGAGCATAAGAAGCCATGTTACTCACAGAGAACGCTTCGGTCTCTTCGGTCAGCCATACTTTGATTGTTTGATGCTGCTGAAAAGGTCAACACATCCGTTACGAGAGGCAGCGATCTTGTTCGGCTTTTATTTCATAGGTTCCAAAAGACAGCTAAAAACCTTTGAGCTGTTCCAACCGCACGGCTCGGACAGCAGTCAACTAAAAAAAAAAACAGAGCTGGGAATTGAGCATTTGCGCTTTTGTGGTCAAAGTAACTTTTTTTTTTTTTTCAAATTTAAAATGCAAAAATTAGTCATTTCAATTATTTTTTCTGCAAGATTTGTTTGTTTCAAACAGACACCAGAGTTTGAAAATCACTTGTCTAAACATAGAATGCTGAGATCACGCGAGTATCATTATGAAGGGGAAATAAAAAAAATCGAGGGAGTGAATGAGAAAGAAGAGAGAGAGAGACAAGATGTTACAGATGTTTGAGGTGGAGAAGGGCAAGTGCTGAAAATGAATTGGGTTGTTGAGAAGAAGCATTGGAAATGATGTGAAAAGAGAAAATGATGCAACATGTTTTTTTTTTCTTTTTTTCCCCCATCCTCGTCTTTCCTCACCTGACGATCTCACCTGAAAACGTTTAACTATTTTTTTCCTCATCAGTTGTTCGCTCTCTTGGAAATATTTTAAGACCCGACATATGATTGTCATTTTAAAGCTAATGTCCCTTTGTCTTATTTGTCTCTTTAATATTCAAATTGGGCAAATTAACTACATGAATTATATTAGAGAGTTTGTTTATTTTCCGAAAGACCAACAGTGCATCAAAGAGAAGCAGCTGTTCTGTCATTAAAATAAGTTTTTTTTAATAGGAATTCTTCAGAATTCATGTTTCTGTATATGTATGCACTTGTTTTATTTCCTGATACTCAGCTTGTAAAACTACACTACTACACTTTCATGAACCCTCATATTAAACCCAATGATGCTTTTCACTCCATAATTAGTTTCTGAAGTGGAAAAGGTAGTTCCTGCTCAGCTTCCTGGACATAATTTAGCTCGTTTTCAACAGTTTCAATCCATGCTGTGAACTTTGACCCCTTGAGGAAATGAACCTGTGCTAGAATGATGTGCTCTCTCATCTGGAGCTCATCTCCTCGTTAGGAGAGTGCCGTAGACGCGTCTCAAACACAGGTTTGAGATGTGTGTGTGTGATGCACACACACCTGCCCGACTGTCATGAGATAATCTTCACAATTTAGCTTGATTTTTCTGATTTCTGGGTGTCTTGTCAAGACGTCTGACAGCGTTTCACTGCAGGCTCGCTGTGTCCCAACATTTGCAGCTCTTAATTAGATTTACTGCCTGACTACCTGACCACCTGTTTCTTTGGCTCTCTTTCTGGCTAAGAGAAACACATTAAGAGGGACAATTCTCAGTAGCTATTTATTTATGTCAGAGTTATGCTGTTTTTTACAGCTTCAAAGCAGAAGCAAAATAAATCTTAATAAACTTGAAGCGACAAAGCTTGGGAACTACAACACATATTCCTCTTGATATATTAAACACTACCATTTGTTTTATGCTGTTGTTGTTTTTTCCTGCTGGTTAAATGCAAAAGTAAGATTTGCCTGAAAGAGTCAGCTATATTTGAGCTAAGAGGAATCATGATTTAAAAAATTATAATAAAATCAGTGAGCTCAAAAACAAAACAACTTAGCCTGAATATATTTAAAAGTTTCCATTTGTCTAATAGTTTTGAAATACCCAAGAAAAAATGTCAGAAAGAAAGATAAGAACATGGCATTTCTTAATTGCATATTTAAATTGAATAAGTAGGGGGGAAAATGACTGGTAGTGTATTGCACAAAATAACTTTAATAAAATAAAGTTTCACTTTATAAAATGGCAAGTCAAAATTTATTTTTTTCAACCCTAATCCTTTATCCAACACCAATAATTGTAGGCTAGCTAACGAAAAAAGCTAACTCAGGTCTGCCTGCAAACCTACGTCCCGGATTGGTTGAAGTAAACTCTGGGGCAGTTTGAATGCCAAGTGGAGACATTCAAACTCCAAAAGCAGAAAGTAGAGGATAGAGGACGACATTCTGAGTAAATGCACACAAAACGAACACGGGAGTTTAGCGCTAGCGGGAGAAATGGCTCGTGATCTTTCGCCAAAGACAAAAAGGAAATCCTACAACTGCTAAGATATCACGCCACTCCATTTTTGTCTACATTTTGTGAAGGAAATTGCATTACAGCCTTTGCCATGAGTCACAACAACAATTAACCTATTCATATATTACAACTGTCAATTTAATGCAAGATGTATTTAGTGGTAACTGTGGCCCAACATGGAGTGTACCTGAAAACCATCTAAATCCAAACACCTAAACACTGCCTATAGGCGGCACTCCAGCAATATGCAATTTCAATTCCTGTACCTGTAATTGAAAACTGTACACATCTTTTGGCAGTCAATTGGTCATGACTTTCAATTTTAGAAACATTCCAATCATTCTTTTTTAAACCTTGGTAACCAACTTCTTGGCCGCTGTATACGTTACTTAGGCGTTCAACTGTGAGGCATTCTGGTATCTGGATTCTGCTGGGCCTTTTGGTATCAGGGGTCCAAAGAGTTCAATACTTTGAACCAACCGTTTCAATCACAAATGCTTCTATATTTGAAGCCCCCCTCACTTTCTGCAGTATAATTTCCCCGCTGCACACAGCATAATGTTTGCAATTTGACATAAATGCTGCCTGGTGTAGTTACTTATTTAGGCCTAACAGGAGCTCAGCGTGCTGCCATTTATGGCATATTACTCTTGATTGGACCCCGAAAGGCGCAGAGGTGAGAATGTACGTTCAAAAATGGGCTCCCATTTTCTTCCCGCTCACCGCCACGTGTTAATCATAGCTGCACGCCTGCTCGAAAAGCCTGCAGGGCACTTTGTGATTAAAGCTGAGGAGAAGATATTTTTGACCCAACTTTTAAGAAGACTCAATTCTAAGGTTTTTTCTGTATTTTTCTGGCGGAGGGGGGTTAACCTAATTTGAAGCAGTTTGTGAGCTTTCGCCTCAGTGAAAGCACATAAAGAAATCAGAAAAATAAAAGTTCTAATTTTGTCTCCACACACCATGCCCCTCCCCTCCTCATCCTCTCTCTTCCCAGAGGCGCAGAGATATTTTTATCCTCCATAAAGCTCAAACGCTAATGAAGCATTGACGACACAAATTCATTTCCATGATTTTTTTTTTTTCTTTACTCCCGCATCTGGCTTCTCCTACCGTAGTTGTGACACAACAAAACCTTCCTCTTTTTTTGGCTCTAAACTGTCATCCTACATGAGTCAAGATTACCCTCAGTCTGGTCTTTACATCCCACCAACAATTGTACGATTGTAAAATATCCTCTTTAATCAGGCATTAGGTCTTAAAAACCTTGAGAGGCGGTGATGTGAGAGGATTCGCTTTACTTCCAGTCCCTTGGTGTGTTTTGACAGTGTTATGAAACGAGACTCGCATCTCCCCTCCGAAGCAGTCCGACAATTTACTCGAGATAGATTTTTCTCGCGAGGGAAATGATGAAAGCTTTTGTCACTATGAAAATACTTTTTCTTTTTTTCTTTTTGACTTCCAAACTCGTGTCATTTTTATCCTTTGGCATCTTTGACAGATGTATTTTTGTTTGATGTGATACAATGGTCTGTCACCAACTTTGATGTTTTGCAGTTGTTGGCCCTCTGGTTCGACTACATAGCTACCCCATTTCTTGCAGTGCATGCCATCTTTTCTTCGACAATGATCTTGGATTTGGGTTGGTTGGTTGGCAATGCGACAAACACATTCTATAGCACTGGATTTCTAATATCTAATGTGTATTTTTTGGCCTTGTTTCAGAAAAGAGCTGCTTTTCTTTTGGGCTATAACTCCATTTGTCATTTTGTCCTACACAACTACTTGATATGGTACTTTTTCCATAATAGCTAGAATAATTTGCCAAAGGTGCCTTTTTTTTTAAAGCTGAGTCTTTATCTTTTCACTTAATCCTTACTTCTTGGGTTTGTTTATTCTTTTTTTGATATTTTTATATGCGTAAGGGACACAGTGCTTAGATACTAAATGTCAACACTACGACAACTAACAAGGTCAGGAAAAATGAGAAGGAAGTAGGTCAGCTAAGCTAGCTTGACTTTGACAACCTTAACATGTAAATGTGCTGCAGAATTCAGTGTATTTCGGTTCAGTTTGAAAAAAGACGAATAATAAGCCTGGCGGGCCACCAGGCTTTACTTGTGCCCCCATCAGGCTTAGCATTGCTTATTTATTTACTTTTTTTTAATGTTTGTATTAAGACTTTTTAGTTGGTGTTCAGATATTAATCTTCCATTCTTCCCATAAAACGCATGATTATCAAGTGATTAACATTTTTCTGTCAATTTTAAACATTTCCAAGTCAAAAACACGACAGGCCGCTGGATGAATGACTGCCAAGCGCCCCAACCACAAGGGGTTTGCAAGTTTTCTGCTACATCTCCAGCGTTTTATGCACACACAAAATTTCTGTGTGTACTAGAACATTCAACGTGCCAATAGCTGCATTTCGCTAAAACAGCCCCACCATCTCCGACTGCTCTTCTTATTTTTTTTTTTTTTTTATTTGTGTAAAATCAGAACACTTGGTGGACGTGAAACTACTTCGAAACGTAAAATGGTCCTGACTGACTGCAGACTACGCTGCGTTATGAGGCTGGTAACCGAGCGAGATCTTAGCCGCCTGAAAACAGGATTAGGATGGATTAGGGAATTAGACCTGACAGTTGTTAACCTGCTTTAGGCTGACCAGCACCACAGTCAGGTCACTAAGTCATGAGTGTTGTTCTAAATAAACTTTGAATAAGGGAAGAACTGTGTCAGAGTGTGAGGAGTTCGGAATTGGCTCCTGAAATCATAAAGATTAAATGGTTCCTCTTCAGATTGTAAGTTGAACTTTTCTTCCTGCATCTATACGCCACATCTGGACTCCCACTTTCTGCCCCTGGCTTTAGTCGTCCAGGCCATCTGGAGTTTTGTAATTCCAACAGCATTTATTTTTTTAAGGGTTTAGATTAGTGAGAATGTAGCCTCTGTGATAGGCGAAGCGCTCTCCACTTTCTGCCTTTTCAGCTTTTGGCCCTCACACACAGCAGCTGTTCACATTCACTCAGCCTACAGGCAACCAGAAGAAGGCAATCGGGTCTGGAACGCATACCTTTGACAAAATATAAAGGAAACATCAAGAAATTTAGAATTTCAACTAATTGTGAAAGCTTTAGTAATCCACAGGTGCATATCAAGTTGTTACATCGATTACAGTTTATCTCAAAAACTATATCATGAGAATTTTGAATCATCGTTGTCGACACGTTTAAATTTGATGTTCAAATCAAAGACAAAACCAACAGTTTTATCGGAAAGTGTTTGTACTATTTTCCCCACAGTTCTCAGCTAAGTGATATAGATCAAGCATATTTTGATTGAATTTAGTTTCACATTTTCTGAAATACAGAACTGTTTTCATTTTGTTCTGCTAGAACTTCATCTGCTTGTGTTTTTTTATTCCCCCAACCTTCGCATTAGATTAACAAAACCTTAATAGCACAAGTGGATTAGGTTTCTGGGCTGATTACAGTCTTTGTGTTTGTAATTAGTCTGTGTAATTAGTTATGTAACATAATGAGAATGAAAAGGGTGAGATGGAATGTAATTGATAACATCCGGTGTCTGATACTAAGACCCAGACTTTAATTTAGCAAATCAGTAGGGGAGATCATATTTTTAACACACTGAAAGATTTCAAAGAGAATTTCTTGCTTTTTTTTATTTTAGTTTTTATTTTCCATTCTATGGTTCCGTTTTTTTTTCTACACATGCAAAAAGATGAATTTGTCTCTTTTTTTTCTCTTTTGAAAGTGAGAGAAAAGTGCAAAAGTCTTCTTTCAGCCAGCTGACCTGTAGAGTGCAGCAACAAGTGAGGGAGTTACAATTATACTTCATGCTCAACACAATAAAAATAAGCATAAGACCTTTAATCTGTCAGAACGGTGTGATGGATTATTCAGCAGTTTTAAAACCTTTGTGAAATTTGACTTTAAACATCACAAGTATTAAATTTAAATTTACTGAGCTTATCCTTGCACCTTTTGTTTCACTCATTCGATCCCACTCACATGGCCGTTTTTTGTTTTTCTCACAGCCTTAAACCTGAGTCCAGGAAGTGTGTCCATGGTAACGTCAGGAAGTAAAAAAAAAAAAAAAACGGACTTCAATTTGTTTAGCCTGGGCTCGGCCTCTGTGGAAGTTCTCACTGAATATCTTGATTTCTTCCTCACTTAAACACTCAGATGTCTCAAGCTGCCTGGTTTGTCACTGGTAGTTTTTGAATCAAAATCAGCAACAAACATGCTGTTTGCATCGCATAATATTATTAGATTATGCTAATATGTTGCAGTTTGGGCAGAACCAGGATAAATCCTGGAAACTGCTGGACAGAAAACTTTGTTTATTCTGGTAGCTTTTTTTTGTTTCATTGACCTTTAACTTCTTGCTTTTCCATAGCTGTTGACCCTCCCCCACTCACAACAAAAAAAGAATAAAAAAATAAGGAACATCTGTATGCAGGACACATCCACACAGTGTTCACAGTGTTGGTGTGTGACTGCCTGTTGTGTTTGTGTGCTGCTTGGAAGGATTGATTGTTGGTCCTGCCTACACAAACTCCTCGGCAATGCCGTTTTTCTTTAGCTCTGGGGAAAATAGGAGGGCGTTAAAATACAAAAACGTGCGTGTAAACACATAAATTTACACATGCAGCTGCGGGTCAGTATATAAAAGAGACTGCCGAGTATTAAAAGGATGTCAGCTTTAGATTCTCACTATACCGGCGTGTGCGTTGTTGTCGGTGTTTGTGCAGACGCAGCAGTAAATCAGCTCACCGGCAGATAGATTAGGAAACAAAACAAAAATCTGATTCCATGGTGCATGCTGCAGGATTGAAGAAGTGGTTTATGGAATAAATGCCAATAACCGTTGAGTGATTATATTTGGCTTGGTTTAAGTTTAAATGACAAAGAAAATATTCATGCCATCAAGTTTGCAGTAAATTGAGATATAAATGTGGCAGGAAGCATGAAAGTCTTCAAGCTATGTTACTGTATCCCTCATAATTTTATGACCAAAATCGTATTAAATGAGTCTCATTTTCTCTTGAAAGAGATGATTTACGACCACTGCCTGAACTTCGTCCTTAAGCCCTCTTCAGTAATCTTTAATCAGCATCACATTCAGCTACTCGTCAAGTTTCATTGTGGCTGAATTTGGGGTTGTGTGAGGCTGTAATTGACCAACACAGTTAATCATTGGTCTACATATTACTCCTGATGTTTCCCACTCGAAAGAAAGAAAGGAATGGTCATTTCAGCTTTGTTTTATGGTCGTTTTTGATCACACATAAAATGTTGCTCATGACGTTGGAATGATTTTTGTTTGCATAGCTACACATTTCTCTTGTTGAAGCAATATTATTTGAAATCTTTTGAAGATATTGATCAATATATCAAAACTCCCCCCAAAAAAATCATATTTTTTATGTGAACTAAATTTACGGACACCTGTCTAAATGTCCTGTTAAGGAATGAAAAAAACAAACAAACATATATTTCAGTAAATGACATTCTGCGTACTCACTGTTGGCAAATTATTTAGGCTAGCTAAATATCTGGCTAATGCTAATTTGTAAATACCAAAGAAGGAAAAATGGTTTGATAATGATTATAAAAGTTGGCTTAATATTGTGGCTATAACTTAATAACTCTTCGCCATGACCTACTATCTTGCACCCACAACTAAATATCTTGTTCCCATAAATTATTCAGTCACGGCCACAAGTTCTTTTTTGTGTGTGTCTCCAGACGAGCTCTGTAGTTTTACTGTACAAAGAAGACAAATTTGGTTTTGAAGATGTTTCCGTTTGCAAAAAACAAAAGTAGGTCCACCCATCCCATTAAATACGGTAACACTGTTTCAAAGCTACAGCTGGCATCAGTTGAGCATCCAAATGCACATTTACCCAATCCTTCACTGATCCAAAAAGAGCAGAACGGCAGAAACATTTTAATATTCTGAGCAGTGAGCTCTAAAAACCTATTACTATGTCTACAGGGTGTTTCTATTGGTGTCTGTTCAGCAAAATCAAAACCAGAAAGAAATGTTTTAGTGTATATCTATATAGCTGGATAGTTAGATGTAGCAGCAAGTGAACAACCTGTTGCTTTCCTGCTTGAAATAAAAGCAGTTTAAGATACACACAAATATTTTTACTTGAATCTTACATTTGTACATGAAATATTGATCACAAAAATTGCATAAAGCTCACATAATTGCCATTATTTATACATAACATTATATAATTGTGAAAGGCCTCCTTGTGATAGAGCTGTTGGATTGCTTGGTCTTGACCCAGAAATCCTACTTTTCTGAGTTGCACACAAGAGTTTCACGGTTTTGTCTCGTTTGTCTCCTGCTGTTCGCAAGGTTTTAATCCTCGTTTCGTTTAAAGGCCTCTTGGCTTCTTTTGCTCAAGCGTTCTATTTATGCCTCAAACTTCAGAGTTTTCCTTCAATAAAGGAGCAAAACAAGACGTTTGCGTCGTGACTTTTCTTTTACCAATTGGTGACGTGAAGCTCCAAGACGACAGCGTTGGGCCCAATAAAGGAGACGAGTGAAACATTTTCAAGTTGGTGGATGATATGGGAAAAAAAATAACAACCCAAAAAAAGTCTGAATCAAATGCTCTATTTATAAACATGGCAAATCTTCTTTTCTCTTCAGCGGAAAATGGGCCAGTGGCCTATATTCTCCGGTGCTTCACTGCTTCTCGTCAGATTAGCGCTTCCTCCTTCCCTCTGTTTTTCTCCTTGCCTTTCTCCTGCACTCTCGCTCTGGGCTTTTGAACTGATAAGTGCTGGCAGCCCTTACTGCCTCATTGGACACGAGGCCCTCTTTTAAGGACTTTTTCTTTCTCCTTTTTTTTTTTTTTTCATTTACCCCCACCCACTCCCCACTCCTCACCCTCTCGTGATGTAATCCAGCGCTCAATATCTCTACTTTAAGAGATATAATCCTCTGCTGAAGTGCAGGGAATATGCAAAAACAATCAGGACATTTGAGGAAGACGCACACCGAGAGGATGTGGCGAACAAAAAACAAGCCAGCACAAGTATTTGGATAAGAGGAAAAACAGATGCGGTGGCGTTTTATCAGATGTTCTGATCTGCGGCATTGTCGCAAAGAGAAAGAGAGACATAAAAACACGACTAGTGGTCAGAAATCAATTCAAATGTCTCATCCTGGTAACATGATCCCACGGTGACACTCCGATTCTGTCTGCGCAGGGCGCTTTGTGGGAGGAAATTGTCACGTTCGTGATGAAAATGGCAGCTGCTGAGAATACGGCCCGGCCGTAATCTCTGGGCTTTGTATTTGACCTTCCAGTGACAGTGGAATGTTTTAATTTGTGCGTAAACTGCTGTACCAGATGGCAGCGCTCTGCTGAGCCCCCAGAACATGACATCTTGAATAAACGGGCAGCAGAAATGTCATCCGCATTAGTCAAGTTTCACAGAAAAGAGATCCCTGCTCTTATCAAAAAACAAGTGCTTAAATATTGCCTGAATGAAAAAACAAAACGTTTCTCCAGTGAATTACAGGTAGGACAGAAATTTTAAATTGAAGATGTGGTGAAACATTAGAAGCAGTTAAAGGGGCAGTATTGGTGTTTTTAAGCTTTAATATTGTTGCCTTGATTCTTTCATTGATGTTTGAAAAATCCTTTAATCTCCCGATTATCTGTTGGGGGATAAGATCAGCTTCCCATGTAAGGATCAAACAATCACAGAGTTCCCACACTCATAAATCAGCTGGCCAGTAAATAAAATCAGTGCAGCCCTAGCTTTTAAAGAGACAGAGGTGTTAAATTAAGACCGGGGCATCAAACTCAGTTTCATTTTGGATCATAGCGAAAGTCTGAACATTCTTAAAGGGCCGGTTGTGCCAAAATGTAACGAGAAAACCCTTCAGACTGTTAAAATATTAATAAATAAATATCAATAAATACTTCAGGATTTTGCTATTGTCTTTGTGGGTTTTTTTTGTAATGTCCAATTGATTAATTAGTACTAATTTAGGAATATTTGTAAGGAATTTTTATGATATTTGTGCTAATGTACGTCTATAAACGTGACTTCTTATTCCTCCTCCCTGTATCGGTCATGAACTATAACTTGACATAAAGTATGGCTGAGGCAGCAATTGATTAAATCCGATGTTTTTGACTCATTTTGAGAAAAATGTGAAATGTGTGATTTGTAAAAACACGGAGGAACTTACTGATGTAATCTGGAGTCTAAAGGGCCACATAAAAAGTTACGGTGAGCCAGATTTGGCCACCAGATCTAAACTTGACATATGGGAATTAAGAAGTCATGTATCTCTTAAGTCATTTTTAGTTATTTAGCATTCTCATAACTGAAGCTGACATACTTACTTTATTGTGCTTTAAAGTTGTCCTGTAAGATACATTGTCTCTGCTGATGACCTTGTCATTTCTCTGATCTGTTTTGCCATCACTCTTGGTTTACTTAGCTCTAGTTTTAGGTTGAGACAAAAGTTTCAAAAGAACTGCAGGACCTCTCAAGACTGAAACAGGAACCAAAACAAACCCAGAAGGAGAGTCAAAACGAGGCCTTCTCTCTTCTGCTAAAGCAAGAACGGATGGAGCGCTGCTCACGGACGACGTGCTGTCCTTCTGTAGCTCAGAGGGACGCCACTTTTGGACAAAGCTGTTCCACAACAATGCGCAGCAAAGGCTAGTCAGGCCCCACAGAGACTGGGACTGCACTTCCTCCACTTTAACTCTCCTGCCTGCAGGAGGTACGGGTTTGTTTGATATTTTACAGAAGAGGCACAGAGAGGCAGGCGGGGTTGGTCCAGCGTCAGAAACAGATCGATGTATGGACACCAGCTTGGTCAGTCGGGTTATTCAGTTGCTCACACGTAGCTGGTGGAAGCCGTGCAGCGTGGGGCTTTTATTACGCGATGAGACATTACTTGTACTGCTGTGTGGCGCGAAAGCAGGCGGTGAGCACATGGCGTACATGGTTGTTAAATGGACAACACGGCGGCAGAGGGGTCAGGAAGTTTCCCCTTACTTTATTGACAGTGACTCTGAAATCTCTGCATTCTTTTGCATCCCGTCAGAGCATTTAGTATAAAGTGCCAGGAAGAAATATGACACCAGTTATCTTTATCTGACTCTTTGTTTCTCATGAGAGAGATATTGCTGACATCAGAGTGAGTTCAGGTTGGTTTCAGTAAGGACACTTTATCTCCTTGAACCAATGAACAGCAAGTCCACACTTTATCGTGCTTCTTTTCGTTTGAGGGATTATTATATTAATGGTGGGTTTTTTGGGGGAGGAACTTCACATTGTTACCTTGTTCAATGTTTGGCATATGAGCTAAAACAAATGTTCCTTGTTATTATGGTACAACTGTAATGTCAAAGGATTCTGAATAATTCAAAAATTTTATAAACCCCAAAAAGAAATTAAATATTGCTGCAATTAATGTCACCCACGTTTCTTCAGAGTTGTAGAAAACGACGGCTTTAGGCAGGAAGGATCTCCTGTTGCAGTCAGTGTTGCAGCATATCTTAAAAAGCCTCTGAATGAAGATGATGTTGCTATTGACAGTCCCATGACTTTAGAGGAGACTCTGCATCACGATCGAATGACTTTGAAATGGTGTCAGCTACAGATATCTGTAAAATCACCAGTGAGATCTTAGTTGAATGTCAGGTATTGAGATCAAATTTCGAACCAGAATTTTTAAACCAAACGAGTGAAATTTCAATTTCCAAACTCAGCACAATTTTATTTCAGTGTCTGTTTTTATTATGAACAAAATGACAAGAAACGCATCTTATCCATTACAAGAGTTTGGAAACATTGACTGGTCGGCAAGGAAAATTATGGCCAACTGCCCAAAACTTAATGGGGTCTGGCGGAGCAGCACTGACAAGCTGCTGCACATAAAAATAACATCTGATGGCGTTCTAGTGTCAAGAAAGGCTGTTCTTAGTAAATGTTGGCGTGTGGCTGGATGGCAGCGTGGGATCTTTATGGAAAAGCCTGTACAGTAGTCATGTGGCAACAGCAAGTGTCGCATGTGAATGCGTGTCGTCACATGAGCAGATGAAGTTCTGCTGCATTAGGCTGCAGTGAACAGCAAAATAAGTAGGCAGAATCAATTTGCACATCAATTTTAACTTTAAGCACAAATGACTGCAAGTAAGTCAGTGCAGTAATGCTCCTTTTGCTTGTAATTGTTCCTCGCAGCGGGTTTTATGATCAGGAAGAAAGAAAAGCAAGGCATGTGGCCTCATTTAAAAACGGTTGTTTTCAGAAATGTGTTTTATTTGGATAAGAGATGGATATGGAGAGAGATTTTTTGCAGTGGATATTTGGTTCCTTCTGCCGCTGTGAGCTCCTGGTTCTCCTACTATGAACTCTGAGAAACTCGCTTCGCTTTTTTGTCATCCAAATGACAGATTTGACAGAAAGAGACGTGTTTCGACAAGGGGTAAGATGACTCAAACAAAGGTTTTTAAGTGGCAAGGCCTGAATTGATAAACACAATTACGTCAAGTTATTATGTAACGGCTAGAATAAAAAGCCGGGCCGTTTCAGGAGAGCCACCACCGTACTTAGAGGACTCGTTCGACGCAGTTCATGGGTGTTGTGAAGATGGAGAGTGGGTGGGACTCCCACTCGCTGCCTCTCGGCTCATCAAAATAAAAACAGAGAAGTGAACAGAAAGGGAAAAGAGACAATGTGAGGTGCTCAAAGGCCAGGATAGATTTAATGAGCATGATGGAAACTAACTGCTCTGTGTTGAGGAAAATGTGAAGGGAGAACACAACAAGGTAGGAGAGAGAAAGGAGTCTCTTCTTTGGGATTGTTCCAGGGCAAATCTGTCTTCTAAAACAAATTTGCACAAACACCAGCAAATATCACGTTTTAAAGAGGGACATATTTTATATACTTACCGTTCTGGACAAGGCCATGCAGAACATTGGAGAGAGCCACCTTCTGAAGCCCGCTCTCTACCTGACAGCGTTTGGGCAGAAGGACGAAGACACTCTCGATGTGACTGACATCGTCTCTCCCCACGGCGTTGCAAGTCTCTCTGTCCACACGGCTTGTAACATCAAATCAGCTGATCGAGACACCCACCTCCTGTTCTCCAGGTTTGGTCTGCAGGAATTGGATCGCTCTACTCCATCTTGGGGATCCACGAGGCCACCAATTATCAGAGCAATCTCGACCACCTGGAGATGAGCCTACGGCCAACACTGCTTGATCTTTTCAGTGCTGAGGGCAAGCTCAACTTTGTCCAGCTCTATGTTGACTCTCCTCATGTGCACATACAAATGCTGTACAGACACCCAGTCAGTGGTGCGCTGGTGACCTGCCGTCTGTCACACCCATAATTCCAGCGGGCACTCATGTCAAGGGCATGGCAGTACGTTGAGCACATGGAGGACCTGACAAACAAAATAAACATGCAGCTGGGACTTCGCATTGAGCACGTCAGGAGATTCGAGAGTGGGGACATACCAGGGGAGATTGATCCGGTGGAGTCCTTTTGCATAAATGTCCTCCACATGTTGTTCACGGAGAACGTCCTGATGGTCCCTTTTAAGGACACAGGTGTGGATAATGGGATAATGTCAACTCTCCAAAAGGTGCTGTGCCACTTTGTGAAGGAGCTGCACAGCATCCTGGAAAACAACACGGGAGTGGCCAGATATGACCCCAGTTGGAGGTCATTTCAACTCGAACTGGCACTGGAGGAGCTCTTTTATGGACATCCTCTTTCCCCATCGGACTTCCAGCTAAGTGTGAGCCTGGGGACAAACACCGTTAACCTCAAAAGCCTTACCCACACCCGACTCTTTATCGGGTTGGCTCCACACACAGCTGGAAGTGCCGGTGAGGTCCCGCCCCCCCTGCACAATTGGACGAGAAATGTCCTCCAAACAAAGAGGCTGGAGCGCATATTTCCTGTGTGCCAGGCTCTGAATGCTGTGCCAGCTCTTTTGGGAGTTAGGGTCATTCACCTCCTCCTGTGCGATGCCTTCAGGAGAAATGACGACATTCCCTTTGCTGCCCTGAAAGCCGAGAGACCACCAGGTCGTCTCTCTGGAAGCATCGATTTAGAGCAGTTCTGTGAAGACCTCAGCACAAAGAATAGCTTCCCAGCACCACTCACATTTGGCAGGGCGCTTGAGATGATGGTCGAAAAGGGAATCGATGTCAAGAAATGCCTGATTGAGGGCTTTGTGGCCGAAAAGTCGCATTAGGGTTTGCCTCCATTTTAATGACTCTGGTACAAAATAAAGTGTTGAACTTTGGTTTAAAATAGGAAAGTTTAAAGAAGAAAAATGTCACCAAAATTAACTATTCTTAGGGAAATGGTTTCATGAAAGTCCAAATTGAGCTTCTGTGGAAATCAGAATACGGCATTAGACTGATGAAAAGAGGGCTTTAGTACTGAAATATTGATCTACTGAAACGCATGCTGTGAAGTTTATTGGTGGTTCAGTATTAACAGATTTTTCTGTGAAACGAGACTATAAAATTAAGCTTGGGAGGCTTACATATTTACATCTATAATAAACGATAGTCAGACTAGTACAATGCAATACTGATTTTGTAGCTGCTTGCAGCTACGACAAATTTTAAGATATAATGCAGCAATACTATAAAGTAAAGTTGAGGCTTGAGCTTTCTGATGAATACAAATAATTTGCTACTTTTTTTTAAAGTCCACATTTTCCTGGAAAGTAAATTCCAGCAGCTGAATAACTAAGGAGCCTGAGAAAGATGAGCGAGGGACACGACAGCTTAAGCAGACAAAAACACAGTATGGGAACGAAGAAGAAAGAGAATGGAGATCAATAGATCCGGAGAGCTGGCGAAGGGAACCCAGACGCTCTGTTCGGTTGTTTTGTTTGGAGAACAGTAAAGACGAGGCTGTGTCTCTTTCCCTGATCGCTGTCAGAGATTTTTCGAGCTGCTTTCCCGGTGGTTTGGTTGCTATGGTAAAAATCTAAAGGCTGGTCTCCGTGCTGAAAGTCCAGCGCAGTTGGCCGGAGTGTTTGAAGAACAGTGTGTGTGTGTGTGTGTGTGTGTGTGTGTGTGTGTGCGCGTGTGTGTGTGTGTGTATCTGTGTGGGCTCATATGATCGTTACATCGTGTCAGTCCAATGATGGCCACTTTTAAAATGTCTCTTTGTCCTCGCTTGTGCGTCTTTGTTTTGACAGTTTTCTGGTTTTAATTCCAAATGATTATTTTTCTTTTTTAAGCCAAGCACATGCATTCATCTGAAAAAAAAAGGTTACACTTCCTGAACTCGGAAGGACACGCACCTTTTAAGGCGTTGGTCGTGTTAGTGCAGGAGCTTTTTACTCTTCAAGTAATGAAGAAGGTGCGAGGTGAAGTAAATAATGGGGATATCGTGAATGAGGTGGGCATCCTTTGCCCTGTCGCTAGGTAACAGTCTCGAGGCCCGAAGGCAAAGCCAGCCCTGGTCTCCATGGCAACATCATTGGTGTGGAGAGTAAAGGGAGTTTTCATGGTTGTTGTCTGAACTGTATAGTGTCTCGTATACGTTACTACAGGCAGGAAGGCGATCAGATCGACTTTGGAACCGACTGGATGGAAGCAAGTGAGTGAGGTCACACTATGTGTTCACACTCTGCCTCGTGTGTTTAATTAAAAACACAGATATTTATTTATCTTCTGAGTTTCTATTCCCAAAGCCCATTAGAGGTGAGCACAAAGAAAACCAAAGGGATCATAAAGTGGCAAGCAACATAAGATGTTTGCTTGTGAAGACCTGATGTAGGAAAGCAGCAGATCGTTAAAGGTGGTTCAGGCAGGTGGAGTGGAAGAGAGCTGCTTTAGAGCTCTTAGAGAAGGGGGGCAATAAGTGCACTTTCATCAAATGAAAAGATAAAATATGTTTTGAAACATGAGCCATTCTTACCTAGTGACTGAAAAGTAGAAGCGAAGAAAACGGTGGCCTCAACATTATCCCCACGCATGCGTAATCTAAAAAGCAGTTTTTATTGTTTCAGCTGAATGGAACGAATCAATGAAGTGCTTTTCTAGGAAGAGGGTTGGCCTTCCTATTAATGTTTTGTCATTTTTATTTTAAATGTTACATTTTTGGGGGTAGGGCACCAAAACTGGCTTTAGCCCAGGTCCTCTCATCCGTCTAAATCCGGCCCTGATTGTCAGTATCAACCTGATCTTGGTATGAATATAGATTCTCTAGGAAATGCACACAAGATGGCCGTTTCATTAAGGCTAATTGTCTCTGTTTGCTAACATAAGTTACTAAAGACATTTACAAATATTAACTCCAAGTCATCTGAATTACAATAGCTGAATTTGAATGATTTTTTGAGGGCAATACGCTACCTCCATACCTGCTGAACAGCTTATAAGGAACTTTCTGAAAATGAGTCAGCTATCACAGCTTTTTCACTTTGTAATTGTAATTTCACTGACAGTCCTCCGCTCTATCACACACACAAGGCAGGCAGGCAGCATAGACAGTGCAGCAAGCAGCCAGACAAAAGCATGTTTGTGTTCAGGAGAATTTCAAGCACAGTGGGTCTCTATGTATGGAAGCAGTGTCAGGCTCGTCCCAGAGAGGCCGGGGAGGATGGTGAGGGTGTAGCTGGAGGGGATTTCACAGACTCTTTTCCTTCCAGCAAGACTACAATAATCATTTAAAATGTACATTAACCCTCTTACTTTATTTTTATTTACTTGATTTTTAACGTTTTCATATGTGCAATGAAATTTCAAGAGAATCTGATCTTTATCAGTGGGAGCGAGGAAGTTTTTCTCCGTTTGCTTTGAGTTTACTCCATCATATGAGTCCATCCACATTTTCATCTTTAACAGCAACTTTTGAATGCTTTGCTTTGTTGCTTAGTGTAAGATTTCATCATGCAAGAGATTGCTATTTATCAAAGTAAGGAAGACAACCTTTTTATTACAAGCTGTTGTCAGGCACCAGCATGACAGAGACTTCCAATCGATTACAGAATGCTTGCTGTGGCAAAATTGAGTTTACAGCAAAAACACACTGACATTTAAAAAAACAAAGTTGTCAATACCTTTCTACTATCACTTTTATCATCATCACAATAACTACCACACCATATCGTGTCAAAATTTCAACATAAAGTAACAGACTTTGAGTGCTGGGGGCATCAATTTCCAACATAGAAATGAATCTGAATTAAATCTGTATTGAGTGGTTTCACCATTATGCAAAAACAGTGGAATAAACCAACATGCCTCACTGTTTAAAATCTCTTTTAAAAACATCAATGCCGAAGCAGACCTTGAATCTTGTGCCACAGTTCTAGGGGGTCTGACTTTAACGGAAGAAATAACACCCAACCGGTGTGTGTGAAGTGAAAGAATACCCATCTCTGCAGTTTTCTCATAACTGCAAAGCTCAGCATGAAACTTTAAATTTAGATTGCTTCACCTCACACCGTCCATTCCTGCAGGGCATCCTGGTTTAAGGCATGGCTGATTCAAGTGGTTTATACTGGTGCGTAGGGATCAGAAGAAGAGGGAGGTTGCACGTTGAAAGAAGGCAACCAATGGAGAACTGTAGTCGGACCCCTCTAACGACACTGACCCCTGTGAAGCATCTGCTGCAATTTCACCACAATATATCATCCCAGGATGATGATTTTGTATTTATTTCTGAGCCGCTCTAAGATTTTCATTACCCTGGTGCCAGGCCCCCAGCTATGAAAGTTTTCTTGAAGCGTTGCAAAATTTGTTTGATATGTCTCCAGCAGCTGGCAAAAAGAGAAAGTTTTGAAATGTACACTGATGTGGAAGTAAAATTTGTGATTAACATTGGAAAAGGTGAAAAAAGAAGAGCAAGTCTTTTATTAAATGACATAATTCTGTTTAATTCAAGGCAGAGAAAGAGTTGGAGCAGCATGATGTATCTGCATAGTGAAGTAAGTAGGTAGACGAAAACCCAAAGTGCAGCCACTTCATGCGTCGATGCGCATTTTTACCCCCCTCCACACACTCGTTAAAAGTACAAAAAAGCAGTGGCTGTCCATTGTGGTGAAAAGCAAGGAGTGCTTTTGGCGACCTGAGACAAGAGTAGAGGCCTGAGGACCCAACACAGATTCACACACACACAATCTGTCATCGAACGCAACAATTGCAGAGTGTGTGTCTGTACACACAAAGAGATGCAAGCCCCCTGTTGTACTAAGGTGAACGACACCAGCCTGTCCCAAGCAGATGAATGTAGTATTCAAAGCAAGGACAGACACACACACACACACACACGCTCACAGTGAAAAATGCACCGTCATCACAGAGCTCTCACCCTGAGGCTGGGACCGCGGATCAACCAAACTAATCAGTTGCTTTAGCCACTATGTCTGAGTCTGCTGGTTAGCTTAGCAGTTAATTAGCAGCTGTTTTGTTAGATAAAAAAAAGTGCCACAGGTGGCCCTCTAGTGGCGGCAGTAAGGAGCTTCCTTTTTATGTAGGTCATACTACTCGTCACGCGTCTTCTGGGTTTTCTGTACATTTTCTCTATTTGTGACGAGACCAAGTGGATCAGCAGCAGACTGAACTGAATGCCATTGCCCATGATGCATCACTGCCGCTGCTCGCCAGCTGCATGGATGCCAAAGAACGACGAGGAAGATGGGGGATTGGTTGGAGTCGAGTCGGGGCTGCCGTTTGTAATGAGTGACATGGAAAATTTGTTTAAACGAGGAGGCATATGGGAAATTAAGAGGATTGGTTCTGATCTAAGATCATGGTTATGCCAGCCCAAAAGCAGCTGTTCTGCTCTGACCTTAAGCACTTCCACAAAACTAATCTGCTGCCTCATTAGGCCCACCAGGGGCCGGAGGACTGAGTTGCTGAAGCAGCCCTGGGCCGTGCTGTTTTTGTGTCTTTTCTTTTGTGCAGACAGTGTGCCAGTTCCTAGCAAAGGTTGGTGTGTGACAGCAGAGTCAAAGACTTGAGCAAGAGTTTCTCACGAGTTGAAACGTCAAGGCTTCATGACCTAAAAGCAACAACTATTTCAAAGATGAACAAAACAGTAATGTAATTTATTGCATTTGTTAAACTATAGAAAAATTTGAATGAAATACCTCCGCCAGTTTCTAGCTATAAAGGGATTAAATTTGCTGGTTACTTAGGAAGGCTATCTTGGCATTGGTATTTCCAAACACTTGTTGATGGTCCATTCATTAAGGGTATCCAATAAGCATATCAGGTACATTCCTTTTTAAATTATGTGGAATTCAAAAAATACTGACGCATTGTCTCTGTATTCACATAACAATGTTTACATCTTTATATTGTCTTACAGACAATATTTTAAATTTCAGATATTCACTTTGCCCATGGGAACGAGATGGTGTACAGCAAAGGTTTCACGAAAGTTTGGGATGTTGTGAGGAAAACAAAATAACATTATTGTCTCTTGTTGGTTGAGGTTAGAGGGCATTGAAGGAATTCTCAACCTTGATATTGCTGTCAAAGTTGTCTTGATGTGTTTTTTTTTTTAAAGTTTTGGATTTTACTTCTAGTAAAAGGTATCAATAATTCATTGTTTTTTTTTCTGGCAATGAAACTAGAGGGGATTGTAGAATCACCTATAACACTGAAGCCTTCCTTTGTTGTTGAGTACAATTGATCTGCCTCTTGGGTCTTTCTTAATTAAAGTTCCAACCTTTGTTTTGCTCTGGTTGGTCCATTGGATCAATCTTTTTCTTTCAGTTGCCTTTCAGGCCAACATAAGAGAAAGCATTTGCGCTCTTTTCAGGGCCCACCCTGATAGTATGCTATTAGCAAAGACTGTTTTCCACTGTGGAATCTGGGAAATCGGTGGGCTGTGGCGTAAGTTTCAATCTCCCTAACTATCTCTCTTTTACTCTCTTCTTTTATCTTTGAGCAGATCATGGCGGAGTACACCTCTTTGCTCAGCGACCTGTCTGAAAACATAACCAACGAGGACTTGGAGCAGCTCAAGTCAGCCTGCAAGGAGGACATCCCTGAAGACCAGAGCAACAACATCACCTCCTCCAAGGAGTGGTTCAGCTACCTGGAGAAGAACGACAAGCTTGCCCAAGGTGAAAAAGCTCAGATTCCAGAATTCTTACAGTGAACGCCTTGTTTCTGTGATTTAACTTCAACTTTGTTAAACCAAACCCTTCCTAATGCAGATAACTTGTCTTACATCGAGCACATCTTCGAGATCTCTCGGCGGCCAGACCTGCTGACCAGGGTGATAGAGTACCGCACCACTGTGCTCAAGATCTCCGAGGACGACGAGATCGACACCAAGCTCACACGTATCCCCTCCGCCAAGAAATACAAAGGTAAGCACATTCTGGAAGCATGGATTCAACAATGTGAGAAACAAGTTAGACGTTTCTGGGACTGGTTTCTTGAGACCTGTCCTGTTTTTGAGTTTTACTTTTTCTCATCTTCTTTCCTCCTTTGTCCTTCTGTCCGGGATCCGCAAATTGATTCCAGCAAAGCACCTTGAAGGGCATCTCTGTTCCTGAAATACACACAGAGAAGGGACAGAGAATCTCTGGCATAAGTCTGTTTCAAATGCACAACACCTAATGGTGATGTGGCAAAAAAAAATCCTGGCTTGTAAATTAGATTTAAAGTCTATGTGTAAAGTAAATCAGTCGCCACGGTGTCTGGCATAATAAAATATAGAGGCAGGCTGAAAGTGGCCAATGCTAGCTGTTGCAGCTGTGTCCCAAATATCAAATTGGCTTTTATTTGAAATAATGGGTTTCCTACAAAAGATTTAATTTATTTAAGCACCTGTTACCCTTGCGTCCTATGCTTGTAGCTCCATCCAGGAGGACAAAGATGCAAAGAGCAAAGTTGAGTATTATCAAACTGAGAGATGAGAGAAGCAGCAGTCTTCCAAACATGGCTGATGTCTGCCCTCTCATGGTTAAACAAAGCAATCGCAAGAATTATTTTGTGGTTTTTGTTTTTTGTTTAATAAGTTTCCAAAGTAAACTTCCTCCAAGCTATGCTGATCATTATTATGTGAAAACCCTGTTCTAAATAAATGAAAGCAGATGGAGTTATTTAAAAAATGTGAAAGGAAAGGAACTTCGTCTGGTGACAGAAGAAAATCTGTGTAGTGCGAAATCTTTTCTCAACATTTATTGTGAAATTGCAAACTTCTCACTTTTCTTGTGTTATTCCATGAACAGTGACAGAAAAAGTACTCAAACAATGTACTTAAGACTTGTTTATTGTCTATATTGACAACTTTCTTTCTCTGTCTCCTCTCTCCAACACACTCACATCTGGAAAAATAAAGACATCATCCGCCAGCCCTCTGAAGATGAAATCATCAAGTTGGCACCTCCTCCTAAAAAGGCATGAGGTCAATGTCCGGAGTCCCAATCTTGGCACCTTGATTTGTTCCACTTCCGGCACTCAGATCATCTAACCAAACATTTTCCATCAGTCCTGTTAACCCACCTCAGTCTCCCCGACACCACCTCCAGACATATACACACACATACACATGCATCGCTCCCTACCATCCCCTGCCTCCTTAGGTACCACAAATGACACTGGACCACGCAAGACGCTGTCAACAGCGTCAACCAATCAGATCGTAGCGACGCAGCCCCTTCCCCAGCTGAGGGGGGATGGGAAGTTGCGGAAAAAAAAAAGAGAGAAAAAAAAAAAAAGACACTTCAAGATAAAATGTGGAGATGGACCAACATAGTATGTGTGTGAGGAGAACACTGAAGTCTGTCCTGGATGCTGAGTGGGTCAGTTCTGAATGAGTGTTTCGTGACGTTGCGTGTCCATGTCGTTTGAAGGTCGCTAAGCATGAAACAAAAACTAGGCTAACCCATGATGAAGCAGAAATTACAGACCCTGTGTCTGAGTAAAATAAAAAACTTACAAGGCTATATTTTATTCTGAAATTCTTAAAAAAAACCTACAGAACTTAAAATATGAAATTACATTTGTGGGAATAAGTGCAGTGATTATGTCACTGCAACTTATATTTTGTCTTTGCAAATTTATCTAAATTTAACTTGATTGTACAACATAGCCAAACTTTTAAGACCATATTAATATTTGAGCACTAAAACAACTAAGTGCTTTAGATGATAGAAAACACTGTCAGAAGATAACCACCAGGTAAGGCTCAATGGTTGAAAAACAAAACAAAATCTTACACATTGTCGGGTTTTTTTTTGTGAAGGTGCTTGTGTTAGCTTGTAGCTAGCTTAATAAATATTCGAGTCTGTTTGTGTTAAGAGGAATAGTCTAGATGCCAAACTCACATCTGTCGATTAGCCAAAAGTTAGCATTAGTGCTAAACTTGAACAAAGATCGAGTCGTTTTTGCCTCCCTGTTCCAAGACAGTAAGCTGAGCTAAGCTAACTTCTTCAAGCGAGCTGCAAGGGAGCGTCGGTTTCCTAATATCAGAGGGTGACTCACGGGAAAATATGTCTCCACAAATCTAGTTGTTCCTTACTGCGTCATTAGGTTCACCGAGTTACTTGAAGCTAAATGCTAATGTCAAATTTTATCAATGGAAGAGTCTCTGTTCCCCCAAGGCTCTGAGCGTTCCCATCACCCTAACATGATTAACGAGGTCATGCTTCAAGAGCAAGAAACATGTCGAATATTTTAGTGAAACATATTTAAAATTGCCGATATTTGCCTTTAGCTTGTAGTCACTTCAAAGAGTTATTTACAGGAGATATTTAGCTGTAACATTTATTTCTTCGCAATGGAAGATCCCTTTTTGTTGGGAACTTTTCATTATTGGGACCAGTCAGAGTGAATGTTCTTTTTAGGGACAGGTTAGAGATGTAAATAAATAATATATTCCAAGAACATATAGTAGAAGTAATATAATGATCCACAGTTTATGCTCTTTGGGGCAAACTCTAGCTCTAGCAAGAACCACATATAGGTTCAGTTAGTGTAGCTAGTT
The DNA here is from genome assembly GCF_027474105.1 of Poeciliopsis prolifica. Classification (NCBI taxonomy): domain Eukaryota; kingdom Metazoa; phylum Chordata; class Actinopteri; order Cyprinodontiformes; family Poeciliidae; genus Poeciliopsis; species Poeciliopsis prolifica. The sequence goes on from NW_026562426.1 coordinate 1,000,154, forward strand.
TCAATAAAAAGTTCAGCTAATCCCAAACCATCTAACATCTCTTTGTAAGCAAAGAGAAGTTGGGCTACATCATCCCTACGTACATTTTGGGAGAGTTGGACATTGTATGTTGGTTTTCTCGTTATGTAGCCTGTTTTAAGCATCTTTGTTATCGTATTTGTCGTTCAGAAAACAATAGACCAGTGTATTTTGAAAGACTACTCAAGGCTTCTGAGAGGAAAAATAAAAAATAAAATCAGTTTTACGTGATCATTCAAATTCCTTACTCAAACTTCAACGGTCCCTATAATGCACACAGCGGCTCATTATCGGACCACGCCATTTCCGCCATGCACCGACACGAAAAGAAAAGCTAGCAGACTGTTGAATCTAAACTTTAATGACCACTCTTCTGAACACTGTGTATCTTTTCTCCCATGACAAAGCCTTAGCAGAGTTTTTGCGTTTACTCCCCCTGAATTTTTATTCTTTTTTTTTTTTTTCTCCACAACTGTGAGCATTCAGGCGTGTGAAAAGTAGCGACGGGCGTCGGCGGCACACGCGTTAGGTCAATCAAAGCAGCTCTCCATTTTAAAGAGAGCTGTGTGACTTTTCTTTTTCTTTGTAAAGATTTGCTAAGGACTTCAGTGTTGGCGAGTACAGAATGTGTGTGGTCTATTTTGTTTGTCGTCCTCAAAGCTGTGGGATTTGAAACTGAGGTATCGAGATCTTTCAGTTGTAATGACTAGTTATTTACCCGAGCACTGACTCGCTTGTATTCCTTTGCCACTATGCTCCAATTCAACCCTAGTGCCAACGATCGAGACGTTTCGTTTGGATCACGGTTTGTGTGATCTGTTTTTGTTTTTACTTTATATAGCTTGACTTGTATTGTATTGCTGGACAGATTTGTATCCTATGCATCAATGTCTGTAAGAAAAAAAAACCTTCACAAACTACAATTTTACAGAATGAAATCTTTTCTTTGTCCTTCGCAGGACCTGCTTTGTATTAAATTTGCATGATCTCTTTGCAAAGTAGATTTGACTTTTGGCCGTAGAAACTTGACAATACACACCTTTAGAAAGAGAAAGGGGCAATAGCTGGAAACTGGGGTAAAAACAAACCTTTTTTATGTTTTGGCACTGAATATTACTTTTGCTGCATTCCTTCATCCATTTAATTTTTCCAATACTTCACATTTCAATAACTATCAGTTGTTAGTAATATATTTTTGCTATTTATGCCTATTATTACGTATAAAATTTGGTCTCATGGCATTAAATTGAGAAAATGTATCGTTTCACTTTGACTGTTGACTAAGACAATGCATAATTTAGATCATTTTAACGTTTTTTGGAGGGGCGTGGGGTAAGTTAATTGTCACCAGTTTGTATCTGTGTTTGTTGCCATTCTTCTCGTATTCACAAATAACCACATCATACCTTTGTGTAACAAATGCATGTCGGCGTATTTGTCTTGGTATTGTGAAAAAGTTATAACAACAATTACCAAAAAGGCTAAAAATATTTCTTTGCAACATCCCAAATGTGGACTATGTGTTAAAAATAGCATGTTGAACATATTGAGGTGTCAAATTGATTTTTTTTCTATCCCAGTTTCCAGGCTTGCCCTTGCTTGACCAAACACTCGGTGAATTGGTGTTAGGTCTTCTTTGAATTGGAGCTTTTGAACACAAAGTGAATCCGTCTCACAGGGTAGCAATGACCTCTGCATAACGCTAATTCCCAGTGTTACAATGCACGCCGCTGCCTTGGCTAAATGTCGAACTGCCAGTTCTGTTGAGCAAGTTTGGCTATTTGTACAAACCATACCAAAAGACAGATTTATCTTTGCATGCGTTTCCAATATTTGACATAATGTCATTAAAAGAGGTTAGGGGCCAATGATTTTACCCTCTTTTATTTGAAGTAGATTTTGAATACCAGCTTGTGAATTTCAATGTGTGATTTCTTTTTTTGTTTTTTGCTTTTCTCTTCTCTCCCAAATAGAATTTCAATTAGCTGTGGACTAAACAACTGTTTTGTTTTGGGGGTTTTTGTATAGATTTTGCAAATCTCTTGCTGCCTCATGGTATCCCGATGACCGCTTTGGTTTGAACATGTTTTAAAACCGCGTTTCCGTCAAAATGTGGCTATGCTGAGCTTTTTTTTGTTGTCGTTGTTTTTCCCGAAGATTACTTTCACCAAGTAAGCTATTCATGGGAGATCCTAAAAGGCAGCTCCCATGAACAGCGCAGTCCCTCCGACTTTTAACACAACGCAAGTCACATTTTTGACGTAGCTTAGCTTATTTTCTGTGTAGCCATTGGCGCATAATATCAACATATCAGCCACAGATGATGTCAAATTTGGATTTCCATGTACAAATTACATATCAGTTCGGTAAATGCTGCAAAAGTATAAGCCTATTGTGTTTAAGGTGAATACATAATTAGAACCAATGTGTGAGGCAAACATGCTTCGGACGTATTTAGCATGTGATGCTAACAGTCGACTAAAATCCATTCCAATATTTTCCCTCAAAAAATTACAGTTTTTTTTTCTTTACATTTTAATTGGTTGTAAATATGTATTTTGGATGTATGTCGCAATGTTTGTTTTTAAATTGATTAATTTATTTAATGCCTATATATTGTTTTTACATGTCTTGATTTTGTTTTACTAACTGGAAACATGTCAAAGGGTTGGTTAAAAACCATTTTGACCTTGTATTAATTTCTATCTTCATTTATGATTTGCTGTTTCAGCTTTGGGTGATGGTTTTTCAAAGGTAAAAAAAACAACAAAAAAAAAAAAGAAATACGTAGTATTCATTTATTTGTATTTTCCAATGTGTAACTTTATGTTCAAATGTGTTGTATTTTGATGAGATGTGTCGTGGTCACTGCTTGTACATTTTTTTTTTATTCAGTTTCCAAATCATGACAAAAATATGAAGGTTTTGGCTAAAGTTAGTACTTTGGTCGTTGCTAGCATGTTAGTTCGAAAAAAGGGGAAGAAGTCTCAAACTGTTGAAACTAAGCTATCTAAATCACTCCTATTGGTGTCACAGGATAAAACTATTAAGGTGGAAACGAGCAAAATTGATTTTAATTGAAGTAAACTCAAAACTAAATATGCTACACATCTAGCTAGGAACATATTTTAAGCACAATAGCTAGCTAGCTTGATGAAATCGTTGAGTGGAGTATGTGAGCTAAATCTTTTAAATCAAGGATTTAAGCAACAAAAATAACAAATGCTAACAAAGTTGTCCTTTTATTACCCTTTTCTATTACTTACAAATTACTAGTTCATTTGTTAACACCATAACTTTTTAATGTGCTGTTCAGGGTGTTTTTTTCATTTGCTGCTTTATGGCTCAAGGTAGATAGATGTTAGTGACTAGTCGAAGGGTGTGTGTTTGAGGTGAAGAGGAGGTAGCTGTAAGCCGAAATGAGTCGAGTAAGTAGTTAGAGTTGTGGGGAAAAAATATTTAAGATGTAAGCTGAGCAACATGTGAATATTTGTAACATAAAAGACATCAATTTGTGCAAATATTTACAGTTGGCACTATGAAGTGAAAATGTCACAATGCAATCTTTGTAGATGTATAATTTATTTCTTAACCCGACTGTCACTGTAATAAGTGCTGGTTGAAGCTGCACAGTAACAAACTAGTGTTGTTTTTTTTTTCTTTTCTTTTCAAAGCAGTATTATTAAATATCGTATTACCTGCACACGTTGCAGGCAGCTGGGCTGAACGGACGTAGACGCACGTGGCCGACATTTACCAAATGTCCCGTTGTTCATGGGAAACGGTCTCGGTTTCCGGTCAGTCTGTGGCTGAAGCTGAGAGGCGCGAGGGCGTGCGTTTTTGCGACAGAGTAAGAAGAAGCTACTTTGAAGTGATGTAGTTTAGCGCTTTTCGTTTTAAGCTCGTCGTTGTGTCGGGCTCGGAGGGTTCACGTAAGGCTGGAAACATTCCTGTGGCGGGATTTAGGGCTTTGACGGCAGCCTTACTGTTTTTAAAAATGTGAGTTTTTGTGTGCGGACAGAACCCCTGTGACAGCATCACTTATGTGTATTTTTGTTGTACTCGAGAAAATGAGAAATGTTTTGGGTTGAGCAAGGTTTTTTTTTTTTTTAATCTCTATAATCTCATTCAGTTTGCTTATTTCTCTCGTTTCCTGCTTGCCCGTTTCGTGAATTGCGTCGCCCTCAAATGACGTAGTAAGCGGCAGTCCGTCTTGTCCTCTCATGTTAGTTAGAACTGAACATTCCTAAAAATAAAAGGTAGCCCCGTAGACGTGCTGCTGTTCAACGTCGTACACAACTGACTTGGTTTGAGACAATAAAATGACCCAGCTCTTTCCCAGCGTTATTAACACAGGTGTGCTTAATTTCCAAGCTAACGAGGAGCGATACTGCGTTAGTTATTCGTTCACGTTCCGCTTACATAACCGCGTTAGACGCCATCGGCTCGATGCTGTTACAAGTTTTCTGTTAGAGTGCCCTCTGCTGGGGGTGAGAAGTACTTCAGGATCATGTTGCAGTGATCGTATTAGATAAGAGGGGAAAAATAATCATGTGGCTTTTTCTTTTCTTTTTTTTGTCATGATTTATGAGACTGAACTGAAATTATGCCATTTTTGTCATTGTGCTAAAATGAATATAAATATTATATATTAAAATATATTTGCTAACCAAAGTTGTTCCTGGTGGATCTTTTATTATTAATGTAGCTGAGAGGATACTGTACGTACAGAAAGCTGAGTACAGTAGAAACCTGATGAAATGAGACCTCCAAAGTTTCATTAGGATTGACTTGCATTGAGAAAAATATTTATTAGTAAAGGTCTATATTGTTTCACAGATGTTGCATCAATTTCCCCAGTCCAAAATTCATGACATGAACACCACAACCTTTTAAACCAGTCAAGTAAAGTTGCACATGTCGGTAACAACAGCATTCACAGTGATTTACTATGTTATATTTATGGTGTAGCCAATTGTGAAACAAGCACATCTTTGTTAAATGCAATCAAAATCACCAATAGTATATAAAATGCATTTAAGATATATTGCTCTATGTTACAGATGCTTTTAATCAAATTGAACTCTAAAGTTGGGTTTCAGCTTTGGTTAGTAGGAGCTCAGTATGTCAGCAGTTTTGCAGTTTTCTTGAAGTTCCAGATTTTTGGTGCATAGAAACTGAACGCAAATATGGACTTGACATCTTGCATCGATTATAACATAAAATAAAAACATCGTTATATTGGTGTTCTATCATTACAGGAACACAAAACTACATGAATCGATGCAGAACGACAATTTAGACAACAGGTTTAGTTGTTCATTTTTTGTCTTGTGTATTTAGTCCAGTGTTAGTTCTTCCTCTTTGGTTTCCCTCAGTTCACTTCCTCTCCCCTCGCAGCTGTTCCACATTCCCCTTGCAAAGTTACCTTTGCTCGTTTTAGCCATTGTCAAGGTTACGTTCTTTTATTTTGGTAACTTTCTTGTCAAGGTATCTATGGTAACTGAATGCAGTTCTACCTGAAAAGGTTAACCGCAATAAACAGAAAAGTTTAGCAGAAAAACAGGCAGAAGGATAAATATCAATTAAATTGCAGCTTCAGTCGACAAGGGAACAAGGTCAGTAACTGGGCTTGAAGTTTGTTTGAGAACCTGAAAATATTTATGGAAAAATCTGTGATTGATTGCATTAATGACAGGAATTGTACTGATATGAGTTGGTGAATGATAAGGATGGCTTTAACACATCATCTGCTCTGACCTCGTAAAAATTGACTGGATGCCACAATCATGATTAACTCAACTGGATCCAACGTCATAGTCAAGATTCTCCCAGATTCATGGCCTTCGTCCATGAATCCACGAAGGCCGGGTGTCTGCAGCTTTAGATCCGAGTCTGGGGAATGTTTTGAAGGCGGAGCTGAATCCTGACGGGTTGGGGAAAATCCGAGATAAGGCTGCATGAACTGAGGAAGGTTTCCTCTTTAAGTGAAACAAAAGAGAAAGTGGAAAAAAACAACTGCGTGTCAGATTCAGATTGATATTTACCTCCCTCCCCCCCCCAAAAATAAAATCTTTAAAATCTTGAACGAAAAAGAGTCAGACTGACTGAAGTTAATCCATCCTGAACTCTCACCAGACAATGATGTAAATCTAGATTTTGAATTCGGGCACAGAGTTGTCCTTAATTGTTTACATCATGGAGCGCTACGGCATCTCTATAGTGATGTCTTAGACCAGAGTTCCCGAAATCTATTCCTCGAGGGTTGGGCGTTCCCCTGGCCCAACACGCCTGAATCAAATGGCTTAGTTACATCCTCAGTGTTGGTCAAGTTCTCCTGCTAATGACCTTATTATCGGACTCAGGTGTGTTAATGCTGAGACACAGGAGACCAGCCCTCATGAAGAAAAAAATAACCGGCCAAAATAGATCACATTACACCCGTCATTACCGACTCTCTACTTCTCAATGAACAGAATTAAAAAACCGAAAACTTAAAAAAAACAATTGTAAAGCCCTGAATGGCCTTGAGTCTAAAAACATTTCAGCTGCTCAACTCCCAAAGCATTAAGAGGCTTTTCCGCACATGCGCTATCTCCCCCAAAAATGTACTATACAGTCATAATTTTTATATACTTGAGTATTGTGTCACAGAAATGCCCAAATAGTAGTGGAATTCATTGTACGAGCTTATTATTTTCATATAAAGTGCATCACAATACATGCATTATAGAAACAAATGGAGAGAAAAAGAGAACAGAAAAAGCATTTGCCGCCCCCTGCTCCCTCAAAATTGCTGCCCTGGGCTACTGCCCCCGTCGGCCGGGACTCGGACAACGAATGAATTCATACAAGCGGTAATGTCTTTATATGTGTCCTATGAGGGACACGGCAATACTTTTCTGCCATACACACCAATGAAAAACAAAACACTCCCTGTTAGCAAAAGAGGCGCAATAATTTGATTAGCAAATATGCTGCATTCAAAGCATGTAGGAACAAATCTAACTGACTCACTAACCTGTGCCACTTGTTTTTGTTCATTATGGGTTTCACTAGAAATGAAAGTGGAACAATTCGTTTGTGCTTTTTGTTTCTTTTGTAAAGGAGCCCAGTTTTGCAATATAAATCTTACAGCTTTCCGAACATAGCGTGGAGGTGATTCAATTGTTTTGCTGATTTCATTTTCTATTTTTCCTCTGAAATGACCGTCATCAGAGTGGCTGACACTCCCTTTGCATACCAGCCGTGTCAGACTCGCAGCAGTACCTTCCCCAAGTGGGTTCTGGTTTCATTTCTGCTCTGCTGTCAGAGGGAAGAGGCATCGACTTCACGGAGGCAGACAGAGGCAGACACTCAGAAAAGGTAAGAACAACTTGATACATTTTCACATCTTCTAAAAGCAACCTCTGATTATGTCTAATGAGCCTGGCACCAGAGAGTATATTACATTTATCCATTTAAAAGGCTTATCTTGGCAACAGATCAGTGCAGGATTTAACTCGGGATTATGTAGTTTGGCAGTAATCAGATGAAAGAGTGTTAGACTTAAAGCATCAAAGGCCCAACCGCTTTTATCTGATGTAGTTGGACTGGACTCTCTTTACTTCACGAGATTTTACTACATATAACCCTTTGTTTGGTGTGTGGTATACCTTTATTTATTTTTTTATTGTAATCTGGGCTTTGAGCCAAAAGAAATGCAATCCAAAATTCTAGTTCAATAAAAAAAAAAAGCAGGCTAAATGGAGTCATAGGAAAAGAAAGTCAAACATTTACATCTTCTAGTATTATCAACACAAAACATAAAGGTTCTAGTTTTTACCAGGATTCAAAATGATCTAAAGCCAACCCACCAGGGACGAAATCCACAGATTAAAAATATCAATTATAGCCTAAGATCTGTTCCAGACAGAAAGTCTGCTAGCTTAAACAGCTAGCTTGAACAACTAGCAGACACTCAGCTAAGAAAAGCATCCGTCCATGCACTGCTTGACCGCTTCTCCCTGCAGGGCTTTGGGGGTAGCTGGTGCGTGTCTCCAGCGGTCATTGGGTTTCAGGTGGGTTCAGTTCTGGACAGATGACCAGTCCACCACAGGGCAACACAGAGACACAGGAGACCAATGAAGCTAACCGTCATGTCTTTAGAGACAGTAGAGGAAGCTGGAGGACCCAGAGAGAACACCACAAAGTTATTGCTATAATGCAGCAGCGCCACCTGCTGAGTCACCATGCAGTTCATCGAAGTAAAGCATAACATCTAAAGTTTAGGAGAAGGATACTTTATTGGAAGATTGGTGATCGGCTGAGAACCCCACTGTTGACAACTCAGCGACTTTTTATTTTTATTTTTATATATTTAGCAACATTTCAAACAAAAACAAATCTGTATCAGCCAAAATCAGCTCAGGCTTTTTACAACTCAGCGTCGAGGAGACACTTTCTGTGAATTGGCATGGTATCAACAAACTGAATTTAATAGAAAAGTTCCCTGTAAAAGACCATTGATGTGTGTGGCCTGCAGACAGAGCTCTTTGTGAGCACGTATTATGAAATCGTAAAGGTTTGTCGAGGTATTTTTCAGTTTTTATGAGTCATGGCTTCCTGTCGATCTCATGTTTGTTGAAAAGTCATTTCAGTCCAGAACTGGAGGAACATTTGGGCCTTCAAACTTGAATAATGTACTCTTTACTATATTATTTTCTCTTATGTATGTAAGAAAACCACATAAAGCACCTGATAATTTAACTAGTGAAGTTCAAGAACCTTTTCTTCATGATGTTTTGGTTTTTGTATGGAGAACATTTCTGCTGAACACTTGAAATTTGCGAGTGCAAAACTTTGTCCTCTGGTCACCATTTGTTTTACAAGATCCTTTGTTCCTGGGATTCTATCAGAGTTGATTTTATATGTTATGTTAGTACCGTCAGATATGACACAGCTATTTAAACAAACAGTAAAGTTAATTATCGACTTCTAGCTCTATGGAGCAATTCCTCCAAGGTCTTAAAAGAGACGATATTAAAGAAAATGGGATGTATTTTCCTTGACCTTCGACACCCAAAAATGAGAACAAAGTAGAAATTAGATCAAGAGGGTTGCTCAAACTAGCAAGATTGAACAGAGACATTTTAGAGACGCAACTTATATCTGATATTCTCTCTCGGCCATGCCAGCTGCTTTATGACAAGAAATGAACATGTCAACATAAAAACACTTTGGTACATAAGCATAAATTGGTATTTTTATTTCTTAAGTGACGGATGTTACATTTGATTCATTTTGAAAATCATAGACATCCTTTAGTTGTGTTTTTGGATGGTGAATTAAAGGTCTAACTGTTAAAAGGCACCTGGCGATAAATACGAACAAATCGATAATCATCGATTATGTTCACGTTGCATTTCAGCCCAAAAACTAAACGGTCCAGTGAATCAGACATAGATGTGATCTACATGTTGTGGATTGGATGACAAAATGTTTATTTGTGACTGCAGAGTCTCTCCGCCTCATTCATTAATTATTTAATCCTAAATGGGTTGGGCAGAAACGTTCCTCCAATTCAAAAGTGGGGCAGCTATTCGATTCCCTGATTAGAGTAATAGGGTACCAGAGCTCATGTTAGCTTCCATACAGTCTGGAAGCTATATATATATATATATATATATATATATATATATATATATATATATATATATATATATATATATATATATATATATATATATATATATTAACAGTTGTATAATTGTGTTTAATTTCTTTACTTTGTTAGCATTCAGTAAAATACATTATGTTAAATAATTCAGGATCTGCCAGTATTCAGTTTTATTCATTTTGAATATGCTTCTAAGGTTTTGTACACAGATAGCCCGGTTTTTATTAAAAAAAATATGTCCGTCACATTGATTTGAAGTGTTGGAAAGTTTTCTCAAATCTTCATTTTGGTGACATAAGTAATCATTTTTAGTGATATAAATCAGTTTGGATGTGACTGAAACATAAAAATGCATTATTTCCCCCAGATCTCTGGCTATGTGTGGACTGGGCCTGAGGAAGAAACAAAGTTCCTATTGAGATCAGGTGAAATATAACAAAAGCAATATCTGCTTTAAGGCTGTTTTGTTTTGCAGTTTCACAAATCTTGCATGTCTCTCATCTACAGGTGAACCAGGCAAAAATGTCCAGAAAAACAGCACTGCCCACGTCTGTAGGCAAAACACTTTTTTCGGAAGAAATCAGAGATTACTTCACTGTTCTGGATGTCATTTACGCAGATCAGTTTGAAGAAGAGTCCATAGACCGAGAAACTGCTGAACAAGCAGAAGAGAAGTTTCTCAGAGGAGCAACACCTGAATGGTTAAACTTTCACATTGGTGATCTCGCGGGCATGGGATCGGGATCTGCATTCATCAAAAGAGACGGGTATAAAAGACTTGTGCAGCAGATTCACAAGCGGAGAAACTACATCGGAACACCAACAGTTAAACTGCTTCACCAGCAAGGATGTGGGGGAACCACACTGGCCATGCAAGTGCTTTGGGACATGAGAAAAACCCTCAGATGTGCTGTCTTAATGGGCTCCCCTCTGGAGTGCACAAAGATCGCAAAGGAAGTTGTCCACCTTTTCACAGGAGGCAGCAAGGATGACCTCAACACGGTGCTGCTCTTGATAAACGAAGAGTTTGTCTTGGAGCACCTTCAGGACAGCATCATGGCAGAGATCGAAGAACAGCAGATCGACGTCGATATTCCCGTGGTAATTTTATTCATCTGCGTGAGAAGTGACCACGCCGTCCTCAAAGCTGAACACTACAGAAAGCAAGAGGGGTTCAAGAAGGGTCACGACACTGACTACGTCATCCTCAAAAGAACCCTCTCAGACGCCGAGAAGGAAGAACTGGATACCAAAGAGGAAGAGCTCACCCAAAAATATGGAGCCAAAGTCTCCCAGTTCCATGGTTTCAACATACTACACAGTAATTTCTCACGGGATTATGTCCAAGAAGCATGTGCGGTCCTTAACACAGTTGAAAGGAAAAGGAAACCCTTGAAGACCCAACTTTTGTCCTTCCTGTGCTTGCTGAATGCCTATGTACCAGGCTCCTACCTACTAGAGTCTGACTGCTTAGACTTCCTCAGACATGACAACTCCCTGCAGGGCGACCTTTCACTGGTGACCCTTATGCAGCCTTTCAGTCATCTCATCGTCTCTTTCCATCATGACAAAAGGTGTGAGAAAAGAATCCGGATGGCTCATCCAATGATTGCAAAGTACTGCACTGAGCTACTTTCTATTGCAGGAGTGGCCAGAAGTGACACGGCAAGAAACTTCTTGCACCGATTTTGTCCAGATGAGGTTTCTCCATGTCTGCTTGGCTTCATCAAGGACTTACTGACAAAACGAGAGCACAAAAAGGATGGGTCGATCGAAGATTCGGACATGGAGAAATTTTCGACTCTGATTTTACACATTAACGAGATAGAAGACAAAAACCAGAGTGCGTCAGTTCTCAAGGTGGCATCAAAGAAGTTTGACAAGAACTCTTTGTTCCCCCAGGCACTTGCGAGGCTTTGTTATGGAGAACTTGAAGACTTCAAAGAGGCTGAATTTTGGGCAAAAAAGGCAATAGAACGAGACCCCAAAAAATCCTTCATTGCTGACACTTTGGGCCAAGTTCATAAAAACCATCTGAAGAACAAAAGGCTTTCAGTTGAGCCAAGAGAACTGCTGCAGTTGGCCCAGACGGCCATTGAAGCTTTTGAGCATGAAGAAAAACTTGCAGAAGAAGAACACAGAAAAAGTTTGACAGAAGATGAGAAATCTAAAGTCCTGTGGGGTTTAAACACCACGGGGCAATTCGGTTTCCTTCAGGTCTGTAACATTCTCTTTGACCTTCTCGTCATCCAAAATGAGACTTGGAAGGAAGTGCTTACAAAGAATGTGCCGATGGGCTCAGTCCTGGAATCACTTGGGGATAACAAACTCTTCAGGTTCAGGGACCTCATAGAGAATCTCCGGGAGAAAGTCGAGAAAAAAATGGAATTCTTTGACAACTTTCTCATTTATTCACAGTCTATCCTGAAAAAAGACAAAGCTTACGTTTCTAGAGAAGTTTCGGCGTGCTACAAAAAGTATGTTGGAGACTCTGTCCCCGAACACAATGACAAACTCCAGCAGACTTTCCAGAAACTGAAACAGAAACTGGCCTTCACCTCTGCTGGGGTCCTCTCATGTCAAGACCGAACATGCACCTCACACATTGAATATATCATAGAGTGGTGGAGGGAAATTTCACAAGGAACAAATTCCACCACCGACGCTTTTGTCAACTACATACTTGCGCAGATCATGCTTTCAAACAAAAACAAGGCTGTATCCACTCCTGATTATAAAAATGCTTTGAAACTAAAAAAGCCACCGTCCTCTGTCACACAAGCAGAGTATCACCTCCTATCTCTGCTTCTGTCTTGGCCTACAAATGATGAAGACAAACCAGTCCCCCACCTCTATCAGTTAATAAAAAATTTAAGTCATGCTTATGAGCGAGAATACAAGACGATGTTTCGATCAAGATACCTCCGGCCTCTGTTTTTTCTCGGACCAGGCACAAGCCTGAAGAGGTTTGTTCACCGACGGGTTCTTGAGATCTCATGGACCAAAGACGCGCTACAAGAGTCGAACACAAACTGGAAGAACGAGAGCATCTTCACAGAAGACATGGTTAAAGAACAGCTTCTCAAAGTTGAAGGAGTGGTGCGAAATTACAGAGTCTATGTGAGATTCAGAGGCACTGAAGTCGAGGTGGATGCAAACCGAAAGGACTGCCTCTGTAGATCAGGTCACGTCTCCTTCTACCTGGGATTTACCATCAAAGGTCCAATAGCCTTCAGCATTCAGAGAAAATTACTGGCCACTGAGGGTGAGAAAACTATTTACTACAAAAAAAAAAATAAATACTACATATTTTTTTACATTATAGTATATATAGTTCTGAGTTTTCTCTTGTTCTTCATTTTAGGGGACCAAAAAATAAAAACCCCTGACCACGCAGAAGGTAAGGAAATATCATTTGTCCTGACTGTAACTGCTATTTCAAGTGCAGTTGTGATGCTAAGACTGCAGCAATCACTAACATTTGCTCTCCTTCTGAACAAGTGCTGATGTTGTTGTATAATTGCAGCAAGCAGCAATGGAATGACTGAAACGGGTGCTGATGTGGCCTAGTTAAAGACCAAAGCCGAGACCGAGAGGACTGCTGTGGGGACAAAGTCCGAGATCCTTCGGATAAATGGACATGAAGTCAGGAAGAAGAGCGTGAAAACATTTCTCCATTACTTTACATGACACTACAATGACGTCTCTTAAAGGTTGTTATGTAATGCACTGAGTTTTGCATCGTTTGTGATTTTAGACTTTTGTGAAAATTACACTACGTGACATGATTTAGCTTACATAAAAAAAACTTTACTAATTTTTCTTAAATTATTTTTTTTATCACCATAGAGTAAAAAGGGACACTCGCTTTTTATTTTGTCTTGAGTTTACTTCCTGTACACAACTACCATTTTATCAGATGTTCAGTATTAATTCATTTTTTGTGGTTTTTTTTATTTTGTAAAATTTGTTTTGCTTGTTTAAAATTGTTTTTCACACAAAGTAAAATAAAAAATCTCTCTCTATATATATATAAGAATGAAAGCAGGCATCTTAATCATTTAAACAGTGTTCATTTCTTCTGTGTAAAGGGAAAGTTTTCACCAGAGCAGCAGGTCAGATTTGTTGCTACCGTTTCCGCTCATTCAAACTTAAGATTCATTTCCGCTGAGAAGCGAGCGAATTAAAAACACTCATTTAATGTGTGCTGTGGCCTGAGTGCCTTTAAAATGTGATGGAGTTCACTAATAAAAGTCTAAAAGATACGATGCTTGATAAAACAGCATGTCACTTAAACATAACATCAACCCTTGAGTCACAGAAATGTTTCAAAGCAGGTCGTTTGCTAGCAGAATAAAACTCAACCCAAGTTGGCGGATTTTGCTGCGTTACAATCAAAGACAGTACAAACTGTGAACCTGGCTTGATGTTTTCCACACTGAATGGGGATCTCTACAGCATTAACAGCTTAAAAGTTTTTTTTTTGTTTTTAACCAGCCTCCAAGCAGAAGTCAGACGAACGTCGTCCAGCAAACTGACAGAGGCAACAAAGCCAGCAAGAATATATTACTTGCTCATTTGGGGTGATTTGAGTTAGCACAACGCAATGGAGATATTTGCATGCGACTCAAACTTTTACCTGACATTAAAGAGTTCTGCCACAACAAAATTTAAGACCTCTGATTAAAGTATTTTAGGCCAACATACTTATTGATTGATGTAAAGGGATTTAACCCCAAGGTGCCATTGACTAAACAGTATGACCAGAAAAAAACAACTTAAATTCCGCCAATTTAAAATGCTTGTTTCTGACTAACACATTCATATCTATTGTAAGGAAGCAAAAAACTCTAAACATTTAGATCCACATTGAACTGAAGAGAATAATAATAGGAACACATAAAACTGCAGAGTAACGTCATCTTGGTCTGTTCCCAAACCGTTTTATTTCTAAAAGACGCACAAAAAAAAACAACAACACCAAAAATACAATATTTCTCTACAGCTTCTCTGCTCATATGTATGACAATACAGATTGCAGGAACCTTGAGAGTCTCATTGGTTGATCTGAGCGATGAGCCCCTCCAGCTCTGGACGCGCCTTAAAGCGCACCTGATAATCTGCCTCTGTGTGCTGAGAGAGGGAAAAAAAAAACAGAAGTGGAACGTTACAAACTATTTTAATTTGAGAGTTGCCAAATTAATTAGTTGTCAGACTCATTGCTGTCGGTTTCTAAGACTTAAGGGAAAACTCTAAAAACAAATCTCTGCATCTCACCGTCAGAGAAGCGCAGGAAAGACTTTTACATTCATAAGAAACTGTAATGCAAATCAATAATGCAACAAATGTCTCACTTTGGTGATTCTACTTATTCAGTTTAGTTTATTTATGAAGTACCAAGTCAAATGTCATCGAAAGGCACTGTGCAGGATGTATGCAGCTACATGAAATGATATAAACAAATGAATCCCAATCATACCAACACAATGTGACATCCAGGATCAGATCTGACTCACCTCCTTCACCGAGAGCTGAACTCCCTCCGGTTGGTTCTTCAGAATGACATCCATGAAGACTTGACACAGAGAGGCGTCCAAAGTACTCAACTAAACACAGAAACGACACGTTTCATCACCTTCCACAACTTTCTCCACAATCTGACCAAACCCGCAGTTTAGGAGACTTTTAGAAAGACCTGGACGACGCGCTGGTGGGTCTTCAGGACGGCGTCCACGTATGTTTTGTTGCCTTGTTCTTGCACTAGCAACACTTCTGTGCTTTTGGTTGGCAAAGCATAGCTGTGAGTCGAGGACATAAAAGGAAAATATTACTGTGTTTATGTTTGATAGATTATTTAAGATATGCTCAACAACTTATTTGGCAGTTTAACTCATTGCCCCACATTCAGTCAATTTGTTATTGGCTGAATGTGGGGCAATTTGTCTAAAGTTGGACTTTAGACAATGATCCATATGAACTTCTGACTGAGACCGTAGCTAAACCGCAGCGTTCTCCTGCTGATCCTCACCTTTCTGCCACTTTGATGTTGAGCCGGTTGCAGAGGTTGTGGATGTACTGGGAGTAATGCTCCACCACGGTCATGTCATAACCACACACCTTCACGTTCAGAGTCCCGTACGCCGTATCGGTCGCTGAAACCAGCTCCTTTTGCTGGTTTCTGTCTTTTTTCTTCTTGGGCTGAACAAAAACACCACAAACGGCTTTGTGAAATAAAGCATGTCAGGTGTTTTATTATGAAACATGGTGTGGCTTAAGAAGATCCAATAACTAGATTTGGTCTAAAAGGTGTAAAAGGTGCTGAAACACAGATTTCCTGTAAATTAAGGCTACAAACCCACCTATTGAGAGTAGCCTTTGATTAGTAGTGAAAACATTGATCAACATATTTGATTACATTTGACACAGCCATGAATTTGTGACTGATGTTTTTATGATTCCTTGATGCTGTAAATTGCTACACAAATAAGCTTGACTTTTAGGTCGGACTTGGAGTTGATACAGGTTGATATGAGAAGACATTAATCCTAATGTCTACGCAATGACTGTAGACCATGTGGACACAAAGAAAACCTAATGAATGCTAAAACACAGTATATGATTGCATTTTAATACTTTAAGACTTTGTATCAAAGCAGGGTTTTGGAAACTCACTGCCTGTTTGGGTAACAAATGCCTCCACCTTCCAATCCCGTGAGTCGGCATGTCTCTGTACCGTCTCTCATTTATTGACGCGGTGCCTGAAACAGAACAAAACCGAAAACTCAGAAACACATTGGCAATGAACAGCATGGAGAAGCAATGCTTCTAAGGTTCTGTACTCACACCACATCGGATGCTGAATGGATGGTGTGGCTCTGCAAAGACAACAGAATGAAAAGCAATCAACAACATGGTAACTGCTGTTGAAGTTCCAGCTTTCGACCGCCAGAGGGAGTCAGCCATTAGATCAAACGATGACATTAAACGGCAAGGTAAAGACATACCTGCATATGGACTGATTCAGGATGGATACCTGCTGTGGGAAAGTCACCTGCAGCTGGGTGTAATGAAAAACGAGGGATTTCACACACCTTATACCAACCTTAGAACTATTAGTGATATATTTAAATCTATAAACTATTTTTTTATTACAAAAAGACCAAGCGTTACATAAATGTAATCAGGACATTAAAGATGTGCCATAGAAATAGTTTTTGGTATTAAAACAGCAGAGCTCCGCTAAGTTATGACCTCTGGTTAAAAGCTAACAGCTAGCACGAAAAGCTCCCATTTAGCCTTACCTTCCGGAATATGTGGTTCATTGTGTCTCCACTGAGTTGAAAACGCACCGCGTGAGTCACAGTAAAACTGACAACCTCAACTCAACCACCAAAAACACAAAAAAATACTTCTAAACACGCATTTTTACTACGCTTGAGGAAAACGGAAGCACACACAGGAAGTCGGCACGTCGGATTTTCGGTCCGTCGAATAGAGTAGTGACAAGTGTTCCGTTGTGGTACGTTCCTCCGTCAGTGTTTCTCCATAGACGGGAATTCATACGAATAATAACACGTGTTCATGCCGGTGGTGTTTCTCCACCTTCTCCTCATTCAAATCAAACCTTCAAAATGTATATAAATATCTCTTACATAATTATTTTCTTGAATAATCACAAGTTACGAATTTCTTATCCAAGCCTTCCGGAAACACCATCATTCATCAAATTAAGTTAGAAAATGTCAGTTCAGTCTTATTTGAAGGCTTTGTCAAAGCAAAACCAGATATGGTTAATCTCAGCACGGATTCTTGGTGAAATATTTTTCTTCTGAAAGGAATCAACTCATCAATCTCCCTGATGACTGGAAAACAATATTTCTGTAGACAGACATGTTGGGGTTTTGTTAGCCTTAGGTCAAAATGAATAAGAAGCCACACTTTATTCATTTATTTGTGTGTAAGTGATCTAAATGACTTCCCCTTTTTAAGTGAATTACTGTGTTTAATGACTGATTTATTGCAACACACTTATAGTGCTGAGTTGCTCCTGACCATCAAACTGGACAGACAGATCCTAATAAATATTTAATAATGTCCTAAATAAAACATATGTTCTCATTCAGTTATTGACAGAGTAAGCTGATGTTTTCTGATTACAATCTTTTGTTAGCTGCTTGCATTTGAAAAAAAAAAGACATTTCTGATGCTCTGTGTCAGACAAACAAGATAATTTGAAATACTCATTCATGACTTTATTAAGAATATGCACATCTGATCTTATTTTGGCCCCTTACAATCACAATCAGTGGGAAAAAAAAAAAATCAACCTTTAATACAAAGATGTTCTGTTCAGCCTGGAATATTTGAACGTTAAAGTGCAAAATTTGATACGACCTAAAACTGCTCCTTTAAGATTCATGTATGAAGTGTGCATAGAAACATTCGACAATTCTTTATATAATGCAAGCACTGCTTTTAAAGCCTTACTTTTTCCAACCATCTATGTAAACTTATCACATTGCGATATTTCCCTTCGCTGCCACACACACACTTTAACTTGTAATGCATAAAAAAAAGCACCACACACACACACAGCTTGTTCAACCAGGCTAGAGGTTCTGTGTTCACTTTTTCTTGAGAAACCAAACATGCTGACAAAGTGAACTGAAAGGAAGCAATTAAATGCTTTTTCTTCAAATGAATAAACATTAATTTCTTATCGGGCAAGTCTACCTTTCAGGGAAATATATTGAATTTAGTAAAATATTTATCAAAGTGATAGAAAATGGAGCAGTGCAGCCATGCAAAGGTTTAGTACATATTCTGTCATGGTACATTCATGTTTTTGATGTGAGCCGGATTTTTTACAAAGCACTTTGATGTAGCTTAGCGGTAGCATCACAGTTTAGCATTGGGGTGTCGGGGCAGTTAGCTTCAAGTGGACCCAGTGGGAGGAAACGTTCAAACATCTGGTCCTACCACGGCTAATCGCGTCCCTTAAACCCCTCGCTCTTCGTCATCGTCGTCGTCCTCCTCTTCCTCTGCATCCTCATTGTCTTCGTCTTCATCTTCAACCTCCTCCCCATCCTCCTCTTCCTCTCCTTCGTCATCCTCCTCCCCTTCTTCATCCTCCCATAGGCTTAACTGGTCGGCCAGGTCGTCGTGCGCTTCTTCTTCCTCTTCGTCGCTCCTCATTTCCTCTTCGCTGCTGTCCTCCAGTTCATCTTCATCGTCGTCGTCCTCATCCTCGGCCGCCTCTTCCTCGTTGTCCTCGTGTTCCTCCTCCTCCTCGTGGTCGGAAAGACTACCTGAGAGCCAGTCGGGTTCAGAGCAATGTGATTTTCTACACATTTGGAATGTACTGAACGCTTGAACAACAAAATAAAAACTCACATAAGGAGTTGATGGCAGCGACGATGTGACAAGGTAGATCGTCAAGAAATTTGCTCATTTCCTCCTCCATCCTTATTCCGAGGATCTCCGTCTCCATTTCAACGTATTCGGGATAGAACATATTTTTCCTTAGCTGTCTACGGCACCTATCATAAAGAAAATAGTTACAGTAAGGAGAAACTTGTTTCAAGTTTAACTTGAAATTCTGGTCTTTTTATTACTCTTCAAGTTTCTTGGAGAGAACTCATTTTTATCTGGAAGTCGTTTTAGAAATAAAACATGCTTACTGATATTTAATGAAGACACGCATTAACTAGTCAACGGCATAAAATGCGTCAAATCAGGTTGTGAAAGGAATAAAGAAAGTTTTTGGAGTGATGGTCAACATCCATCACCTCATTGAACTTATGAAGACCACAGCTATGAAACAGATAGTTTCTTGGATTTAGTTTGAACTTACAAAAACAATTCCATCAAATGACATCAAACAGATCAAAGTAAAGATCCCCCAATAAATTATAAAGATGAAATTGGTACTTACTGTTTTCCTGTGGTTCTATATTCCTGAAATCAAGACAAAACATTCAGAAACACAGAACATGAACAAAGTTAGACACAAGTTCTGCAAAACATAGAACATGTATTCAAATGGGTCTCAACTTTTCATTACAGTTTATTTTTTTAATTCAAAGATATTTTTTTTCTCCAAGCCAACTGCTTTAACATTAGTAGGTTCAAATATAAAATCATCACCAGCAGGTATTGCGTTGGAACAAGTTGGCGTACAAAGCTCCACTAGCAGCGATGTCTGTGAGAAGTGCTTACCTCGACAAAGCGGAAGGGGTCACTCTCCTGCACGAGGCTTTCGATGCTGCAGCGCACCTCGTCCAGGCGCGTCTGGTCCTGACAGATTTTGGAGATGTTCTTCTGGATGGCCGAGCCGTTGATCTCACACTGGGTACGAGTGAATTCTCTCAGCGTGAGGATGAAGCGCTGCACTCTGGTCTTCATCTCGTCCTCCAGGAGCGTCAGGCACTGCTCTGCGTCCTCCCTGAACTTCTGGATGAGACGGCAGAGGTACAAACCCCATTATGACTTCATGTTTGTGTTTTTGATCCAAAACATTTTGTACTGCCTTGTTGCTGAAATGCGCCATAGAAATAAACTTGATTTATTAACTGATGTAGGTTAATGGTTTGACCTGGAGAATTTCAAATTGACTGAAGCACAATAAAATAAAACAAACAAAAAAAGCTTTTATGTTGATGTTTCAGGTAGTTTAGATCACTTGGGAAATAAAATCATTCTATATGTTAAAGTCATTTATCAGAGAACATAATCCCAAACCAGGAGTGTCATGAAAGTAACAGTAAACAGGTGAGTCAAATCCAGCTCAACAGGTTGGATTGTTGTGTTTTACCTTATTTTGCCTCTCCTTCTCCTTCTGCTCCTGCAGCTTCCTCTCTGCCAGGCTGTTCTTCCTCTCCAGCCTGTACAGCTGTTTGTCCATCGCGCTCTGGAGGACAGCAATATGGAGGGATTAAATTCGAGTTATATTGCGGAAATTACTAATATGTAGCAGCAAGATGAAAATACCTACATAAAGAAGAAAAAAAAATAGAATTAAATTTGGTCTCTGGAGTTCCTAAAACATTCATGTGATGTAACTAATAAAACAATAATGGCGTCCATAAGAAATCTATATCCTGAAGTAAAAGTACATGTATTCAATGTTTGGAACAAGGCCACGTCTGCAGGGTTTTGGTGGTTTATAACTTTTTTTTTTTTTTTTAGGTGAATTTGTGACATTTCTGCTTACTGTTGTCTCCACAGCAGCAGACTGGAAGCATCTCTTCTATGTGGCATTGTTAAGAGGAAACAAAGAACAGGAAGCGGACAACAGAGAAGCTGGACAAAGTCACATGATTCTTTCATTCCCTGTTCTTATTCATTCATGTCGATTCTATATATTTGCCTTGGTTCAAGTAAATCTGAAAGAAAATTGATTCTTGCTGCTTATGATCAGATTTAGAGTTTGTCGCAGCTCTTCTATGCTTTTTTGTTTTTATTTCAAAATCTCCCTTTCCACACTCAGCCTTCTACGTTTTCTCTGGAGATTGTGTAACATCCAGTACATTTGACATCAAATTTTAAAACTCCTGGCAGGTTCTGTTGGTACCTTCAGATCCTTCATGGTGTTCTTCAGGGTCTTGATGGTGTGTCCTGAGTGTCCTCCCTCTATGGTGCAGGCGTTGCAAACACACATCTTGTCATCCATGCAATAATATCTGGAGAATAACAGAAAATATATATATTTTTTTAAAAGCACTCTGTTCAGAACAAGTAAATCTTAAAATCTGATTACTGTGGGGGGAAAAGCAACATTTCTGTATAGAAGCAAAGCAAATAAGAAAAAAAGAGAGTTGGAGAAGAAAATGTGACATTTCTTCCTCTATTCTAGATGCGTAGGTTGGGGTTTTCTGCATCGTCATTAAAAAAAATTTTTCTTGAATTGAAAAAAAATATACACAGAAATTACAAGAGAAATATTTGAACATGTTTTAACTTTACAATATCTGACTATAGTTTCCAAACGATGTTTAATTTCATAAAAGCAACCAAATGATGCAAAAACCTTTGAAATCCATTTCAACAACACCGACCAACAAAACGTGCTGCAATCATAGATAAAACATTAAGAATCGTCACATGTGACAGTATTATTCCGATGCTTATGTGGAACTATACCATAATTGAACCATTAGTAACTTTGTTCAGACTGGAAAACATGAAATCTTTCTGATTCCTTTTAATTTGTCATAAAAACATACGCAACTTGGAAAAACTGAACTTGTTTCTTGTCATCTCATTTTTTTAAAAAATGAACCAACCTGAACAGATCAGTAGTGTTTCAGAAAATAAACTCCAACCACTGCAGTAGATATGTGATTATAAAAGTGATACATTTGTCTGTTTATGTGTCAGAAGACCTGTGGGTTTAGGTGCGACAGTAACACAAAACAACTTCATTCTGGACACCGCCTGACACTCTGAGAAATTGTTTTCTCAAACAACAACATGGCACCAACTATGATATTACAGATCAATTTCTTAACAGAAAACTGAACTGTAAACATGAGAATTAAAGCAAAAGCTTCACAAACATGCAATCCTCATGTGGTTGAACCCACTTCATACCGAATCATTCATTGGACTAAAGATCATGACTCCTGCCAATTAAATACTGAAAACCTGAAACATTAAAATAGTTTCCCATGGTTACATCAGATGTAACCATGGGAAATGGCTCATTTGTTTGAGGACATTCCTGTTAAAATTAGAGCTGGGTGATATGGCTCAAAAATAAAATCACTTTTTTTTCCCCTCATACTAATTCACCTTCTTTTCGGAAAAAAAAAAAAAAAAAAGCAGTAATTATTTTTTTTAAATGTAGATTATGCCAATCACCCCTTCTGTGAGATGTACAATAAACTTTTAATTAAGAAAAATTAGTCATAATGACATTAACAGAATAAAGACCACAAGATGTCTGAAAATTTACGAGAAAAGAGCTTGGATTATTTTTTTTGTGTAGAGTTCTCACACAAAAAGATGTTACGACTATAATCTTGTATTATTTCAACTGTATTTTATTGTAACATTCACTATTCTATGTAAGGCTTATGTTAACATAAGCCTTACATTCTAAATAAAAGGAAGCTGTAAAATACGCTTGTCAATCAAGATGGTGAAAATACTAGGAAACCATTTGTAATAAAAATAAATAAATTCTCAAAAAAACAAACTATTCAAAACACCCAAAACTCAATTCAAGGATAAAATTCTGTGTTTTCCCCAAGTGTATGATAAGCCTGGCGGGCCACCAGGCTTTGCTTGGTGGCCCGCCACAAAGTGTTGTTTATCGTCACTGTCACATACAAAAACCTTGCTTAAAAATAAAGATAAACTAGGTTTATGACACATTAAACTGAGTGTGGGGGTTCCACATCAGCTGTGCTGTTCCTGCACCTTGCAAGCTGTCATTTCTAAATTATAACTGTTTGTGAAATCAATTTATTGCCCAGCTCTACTTCAAATACACTCTTTTTGTTTTATGATTAGAAGGGATTAGTTTTTTTTGCCGTTTCATTATAAAATTAAGAACTTAAAGAAGAAGAGAGCATCAACTAACACCTGACTCCTACCTGTAGACTTCGTCATGATCCATGCACTTCCTCTTCCAGAAGTCCAGCATTGGGTCTGCGAGAACATGCTCCCGAAACGCCGGCAGCTCCAGGTGCGGCTTCAGGTGCTCCTGGCACATGGACACCTCGCACTTCAGGCATGTCTTGACCGCCAGTGTTGACGAAGCGGCGTCCTCCTTGTCTTTGCCTTCCTGAGAAAGACAAGCACTAGTAGAGGACTTGTCCCCATAGGAGCCAAATCCTGAGGCGCCGGTGGCTGCTGAGGGACAGTAGTCGCACTGAACGGCAAAGATGGTCTTGGCTAGCTGTGCTATGGAGAACGAAAGCGGCTCCTGGCACTTTAAAGCGGAGGCGGTCGCCGTCGTGGCCCTCCGCCTGCGGAGGTAGTCGTCGGCGATGTTGGCTAGCTTGAAGTTTTTCTGGAAGTTGGTGCTGCTCTGGTGGTTTTCCCGGCACTCCGGACAGCGGACGCGGCCGCGCTCCTGCCGTCTCAGCCGGTCGAGGCAGATCTTGCAGAAGTTGTGTCCGCAAGGGAGCAGGTGGGGGTCCCGGTATACTTCAAGGCACACCGGGCAGGTGAGCTCGTCCTGCAGGACGCTGCACTGCTCCGAGTGGGCAGAGGCCATGGCGCGTTTCAGGCAGCAGACCCAGAGGACAGACACCTGCAGGCAGAGGAAGGAGTCGGATGAGGGAAGAGTTCAAAGACTCAGAAGAAGTGGAGAGTGGAATTCAGATCATGGAGATCTTGGATTGCAATGACCTACTCTGGAAAGTCATTGCAATCAAAAGGCATTGTGATTTTTTTTTTTTACCTTTTACTCTTGATTTTTACATTTTTCTTTTAAGATTTCCCTGAAGATATCGTCAACTCCACCAGCTCTCTAAAGCAAGTAACTCTTTGAGGAAACGTGGATGAGACGAGTTACCTTTAAGATTCCGTATGGGATGACAAAGTATTTTTGAACTGAAAGTTATTGAATACCTGCCTCGTCTTGCTTCAGTGAGCAAAGTGTCTGCTGATTTCTCAATGCCTTCCAAACTCCAAGAACTTTTTTAGCAAGGAAAAACAATCCAACTACACATAGTTTCCAAAAACCTGCTGATTCTACCATAAATAGAGTGAGTATATTATAGTTGGGTGGGTTGGTGATTTAATGGAATTAAAACAACATTTAACTCTCCAGTCAGAGATTCTGCAGCAGCCATTTTGCTTGATTTGGAGTCAGTGTTTCAGGATTTCCTGTTGATATTACAAACAATCCCAGGATTTCTCTTCCATTATTTATTTTTTTTTTATTCCTGTGGATGACAGAGCCTTGGTTTCATCTTAAACTTTTGGTCCACTGAAACAGTGTTTAATACCCATCTGCCCAAAGAAAACCAGCCACATACTTTATCGATTTTAAGCATTTTTCTACCACTTTGTGGATAAAGCTACATTTTAACCACCAGGAGATGAACCATGAAATGACAAGTGATCAGCTGGGATTTCAAAATTTAATAAACTTAAATAAATAATAATAATAATGAGAATTTAGGTTAATAATTTATTTGCGCAATTAAACATAGTGGTAAGATTTCCTTTGCTTTAAAATAAATGGATGCAGTCATAAATCTGAGTTTAAGCTTAAGTTTTAGTTGTTCATCCAAAAAAAAATTAATGTAAGTTTCTTTGAAAAAAAAATAAAACATGATCAAATAAATCCTGTTTTTAACCTTTATTTTGCAGTCAGCTAAGATGGCTTTAGTGTAAACAGCCTATGACCTGGAGATAAGCTGCAGGTTGTTTTTCACTGAAGCTAAAAAACCTGATTGGTGTTCTCTGGCACATTTCTGCATAAGTTGGTGATTCTCCACCTGGCAACGCAGGCCAGTCGAAACCAACCCGTTAAACGTGTCAAATTGTAGTCGTAACGAGCCTGTTCAGAGTCAACCGATAATTAGCCAACTCTGCACCTGCTCCACTAATCTCCATTAGAGCCGCTGTTGAGACCGAGGTAAGCTAAAGCAAAACAAGTCAAAAACAAGCATTCCCGACTCCATACCTTTACAACGTCGGTGGTTTATGCAGCCTGGCTTACCTTTAAGTTTAAGGCTGAACTCCCGGTTTCCAGAGCGACAAATGTATTTTTGTCGGTGAGGCTAACGTCTGAAATCTGAAAGCCGCGGCTCACCTGTCGTGCTGTGGCTAACACGTTAACGCCAAAACTCGATTCTTTTCCCCTTCCCTCTCACAAAAAGTCCCCGAACACTACGGTATTATCCCAGTAACAGCTCCGGTCACTGGATGGTCGGCTCTCCCATCTGGAGTTTTCGGTATTTAACGGGAAAC
Source organism: Poeciliopsis prolifica (assembly GCF_027474105.1). NCBI lineage: Eukaryota > Metazoa > Chordata > Actinopteri > Cyprinodontiformes > Poeciliidae > Poeciliopsis > Poeciliopsis prolifica. The sequence goes on from NW_026562426.1 coordinate 1,025,760, forward strand.
GGGCGAGTCCACGCGAACACCTGCACACAGACAAACGGACGGACATCGAACTGAAACTAAAGCAAAGCAGAGGACAGGGTGATGCGGGGAATAGGACGCATTCAGGGTCCCTCGGAAATCTAAGCAACGAACGGTTGATTCGTTTTTAACGTTTTTTTTCAGAAATCTAAATGTTGTGTAGGTCGTTCTTTTAACTATTTTTAAACTTAGTAATAATAATCAGAAACAAATGGCTATCTATGTTTTGCTGAGGAAGTTTAGGGTTGAGTTCTTTTCAACTGTAATATTTGCGTGTCATAATCCCCCCCCTTAATCAAGTGTTTTGAACAGACTGATAATGGTAAGAAGACAACACAACATATGACTAAAGACGTTTTTTTTAATTCAGAAGCACCTGTGTAGTTATATTTTACTTCCTTTTGGATCAAACAGCGTAATTTCCAACAGTCATAAAATGTGTCTGGTACTCAAGGTACAAAAAAGCATATTGTGTTTTATATCTCAGTGGTGTCCAAAGTCTATCCTCCAGCGCCAGCATCCTGCATGTTTTCACAAATCAGGATCAATTGATGGTTCATTAGAAGGCCTAAAAAGAACATGGACATAAGGTTGTTACTACAACCACAGGCAGAACTCAAACATGCAGGATGCAGGTGTTCCAACTATCTGTGCTACTCAGAACACCGGCCTTCAAGGACCGACACCACTAGTCTACTATCTAATTTGTGGAGTGGTTCAAAAGATTGGTCCAGGCAAGTGAAAATAACAACAAAGGTTGTCACAACAGCAAAATTTCAGCTCGACACTGAATGGCATTTTCTTCACCGTGGAAAATTTCAAAGAAAAACAACACCAGTTTTGACTGGGATATCCAAGAAACCAATTCAATTTCATTTTAAACCATCGCAGAGACTGGTTTATAATAAAACACCAGATTTAGAACATGCGAGCAGAATCTCTTCAGGGAAACGTTTGGATTGACAAATATTGAAGTACTTCAGAACTCCATAAGAGACCTTAACAGCCCAAGTAGTGTTTTCATTAGTGTTATATTCAGACTAGGAGAAGTTCTTACTAGGTAATCAAAGAGTGTATTCAGGAAAACATTGAGCAAAAATGGATTGAAGTAATGCAGAGTAGTGTTGAGACGCTTACCAAGGTCAACATATGCTTGACCTTGGTACATACACACATATGCTTCTACACATATTACATTCTCATACTTTCACACAAAGGCCTTTGTATTTGTAACAGATACAAAAACTGAATCATCTTCTCACTCCCATCTCCAAGGAAATAGAGATTTAGGTGACGCAGGACATTGGATGACCACTGGGCGTGTTCTGAGATCATAAACAACGAATCTTCCCGTTTTTATATGATATGCTGTATAGACTCTAGCCCCTTTTTCACTTCTACTCTGTGAGGGTAAGCGTCTCTTTTTTAGCACTAACAAAGAATAAAAACAGTAAAATCTTATTGCTTTGCGTTGGCTGATTTTCTGCTCCGTGTGCTTGCACGTTTTTGGTCTATCGGTTTAGAATACATGATTTCACGACAGTAGTCATTCAATTTTTGTTTAATATAAAATTAGGATACCAAAGAGGAGAAAGGCATGCTTGATTTTCCCCACCCTTCATTTTCTTTTTAAATACTTATTCAACGCTACAACACTCATTGTATTGTCAGTGTACAACATCATAATTTAAAAGTAACATTTGGTCATGATGCTGCAATTCAAGTGTCATGGACTTACTGGATGACCAGTTGCACTGACCTCAACTCCCGCAACTACTAGTTGTGTCCTTATTGGCAGAGATGTTCAAGATCACAGAAAGTAGTGGGAACATATTGCAAAAGTCAGAAAAATATGAGCAGTGCTTCACGGTTAGCACCACTAATTAGTTAATGTAGCTCTCTACTGATCATTATGAAATGGGATATATATTTACATGCACTCCAGGTACACTGTGCCCATGTAGTACCAGTCTTCCAGGTCCAGAACTCTGTTGACAGTCTTCTGCTAAATTCATTTGTAAACTTTCAGTTGAATAAAGTTTGATGTTTGCATTGAAGCTTCGGTTGTCAACTGTTCTTTAAAGAAGATGCTTTTCATAAATGCTCTTGTTTAAAAAGAAGTTTTGTTTGCTTTCCAAATGTTTTTTTTTCCAAAGTGACTTCACTGAGCAAGTATGCAACAAAGAAACCAATGAAAAATACAACTCTTACATGAACAATAAGGTTTTTAATTAAACAAATACATGCGAAAAAAATTAAGTCAATATAGTTTCGAGAACATTTTTGTTGGTATTCCTCAAGTTCTCCGTTTATGATGCAGCGAGGCATCATAATGTTTAGACTAAACAGTTTAAAGTCCCCTCACGTCCTGTGTGCTTTTTCACGAAGCCTTTTTCCATAGCTCTCATATTTATATTTATATAAAACATTTTATTTATAGCACATCAATATTATTCTCTGTTTATATCTTTGTACAACTGTTTATAAATATTTATATCCTGTGTAGCACTTCTGGATAGATGCAAACTACATTTCGTTGCTTTGTATATGTGAAAGTGCAATGACAATAAAGTTGAATTATATTCTATTCTATTCTTACTAAACTACTATAAAACTGAAACAATGTCTGAAAGTTCTTTACTAAAGAATACATTTTAGAACAAATAAACTGTTTTTTTTTGTTTTGTTTTTTTGAGTCAGCCATCTTCTGTGGCATTGGTCTGCAACCTAAATCAATCAACTTTATGAATGATTAAGGGTACTTTATGAATTTTGTTCATAAAGTATCCGTCATACTAACAGCAGCTCAAAGTACTGTACAGACAAATAAAAAAAATAATAATGATAATAATTACCTACCCCAGCCCCACATGGAAAAATACACAATGCACAAACTAGACAGAAATGATTCAATGAAGGAAATAAAAAGACAGGTTATGAGCCTGCTCTTAAAGACAGCAACATTTGCCATTTTGCTCAGGACAGTCAAATAAAACTCCTTCTGAGCCGCAAATGTCACGTGACTTTTGAAATCTCTTATTTTTAGGATGTAAAGTGTAGGTAAAAAATAAAATAGTTTTTTTTCGAAGCACATAGATTCCATCTCAATGACGAGGAAAGTATATCTAGAACATATTACTTTTAGTGTCAATCTTTGCAAATACTGGATGTGCTCATTATGAAGCCCAGCTGTGTCCTCAAACGCCTCCTCGCTCCAATGCAGACCTTGGGAACTTCACAGTTCGGAAAAGCCAGTTCACGCCTGACTCCATTGGCAAAACGGCTCCTTTAACAAAGACCACACACTCACACAATTTTCACCGAGCGAAAATGGTGAAACAACCGAGGACTGTTTCAAAGGTATTCTCCCAGAAACTTCGGCTAAGGCTTTTGCGAGAAACACGAGAAGAAGTATAATTTTTTTTGTGAAAATTACGCAAAAATAAATAAATAAATACAAGTACTTGCTGCTCTGTCCTCCCGCGGAGAAATTCAACTATCTCGTCAACAGACGCTCCTTATGACGTCAAGGCGTAACAGGAACTGAATTTACACAACTCGGCTTAAATATAAAGTTAAATAAGACCAACGAGTAAGACTAATAGCAAGACCTAATAGCCGCAAAGCACTTGGGAAAACTCCACAACAGAAAGCGCGTGAGCTAACTTTGTCACGTGACCACTGCAGAAGCTTTTATTTTGTAGTTTCTTTGTTTATTTAGCGATTATCATTTAGTTTGCCAACTGAATGCCATGTTTTGAACCCGTTTCCCAAATAATTGGACACATACCCAAAAACACAAACAACACAGTAGAGTTCGGCCCACTTTGTTTGCTTTAACTTATGCAGCACCTGTGCTAAGTAAACTAGCTCATGGGAAAATAAGAGTCCAAATAGTACATTTGTATTCCTTTCTTGAAGCAACAAAGGAGTACAAAGTTTTCTATGTTTTTCTCCACTGGTTGTGTCAGGACAATTTGCAGATTTTATTTTTTATGTTTCTTGAAGACGGGCCTTTCAGAATATATTCATCCTTTACCTGATTTTTCAACTCCAGTACTTTCTCAAATTTCTGTATCCTGAGCTGGTCGTGTGCACGGGACGTGCTGGTCTTTCAACCGTTTACCACACAATGTCATTTTTTTTTATATACATTATTATTTATTCCAACTCCACTGCGCACTCAAAAAATAATAATAAAGCTGACTTGCTTCAATTTTTCAATTGTACTGCCTCCAGGCTTGATTATGCCATGCGCTTGCGACTAAACTTTTATTTCGGTCCAGAGTTGCAAAATCCCAAATGTTCATAGTGGCGTGAAGCTCTGGATTCTGTAGTGACTAAACCATGTCTAAAAAAACGACGCTCGTTTTGTACAAATTTGAGACAAACAAATCCTCTCATTTGTCATGTGACAAATACATGACTGTATTTTCTACTTCACACAGCCACTACTCATTTGTAATCAGTCATTTTTAGGCATTCCTCAGTGCTCAAGTCAAGCACAAGAAATTGACTTCTTTTGTTTTTCAGCAATTCACACCTTGATTAAGGACACCAAATCGCCTCCTGTGACGTCATCAGGGAGAACAAAGACCCAAATACTGAGTTGAATAGACAATAGGACTGCACCATTCCTAACTTTATAGCCCTATTAGAATCAGAATACAATCCCACTCTACTGGTAGTGTTTGTGGACACAAACAATGCAGATGGCCAGAAGGTTAAAATGCTGCAAATGTGCCTAAGTTGAGCAGCTACTCGGGTTAATATGTTCCTTGAGGAGACAGCCTGGGGGAAGGAGATGAAGTTTCAATGCATGGCCAAAGAAACTTTCTACGCCGTTTCTATGGCTACTGCACAGAAACTCAGTGGCCACACTGCAGAAACGTCAGGAGAAGTGGTTATGTTTGTTGCAAAAGCCTTCCAGAAAAACAGTTGCGGGGGCTGGGGGGAATGGAGGAAAATCTGTCACACACACACACACGCACACACACACACGCACACACACACGCACGCACGCTCGCACGCACGCACACATACAGTAGGGGACGTGGTCAAATATGAACATTTTCTCCTTCTATTTTCCTCCATGCAGCAGCTGGTAGAAGAACCGTCTCCTCTCTGCAGAGACTCGATTTAGTTAAGATTTTGTTTAAATATAATTTGCTTAGGCATCGTGTCATAGACTTAATAACTGGAAAGCTAAACAAAGGCCCCCAGTGTAAACATTTTCCTGCGTGCCTAATAGCATCGCATGTCTGTCTTCAGACACAGAACACGTCAGTAATGTTTGCATATATTTCTTTATGCAACAAAAGTAGAGCTTTGATCCTGCTCTCCACAGAGCAGCATGACGATGTGGAAGATCTGGCTGGTATTCTGTCTCTCAGGTAAGTACATTTTATGTTGGTTATGTTAGTGAAAATGTAGGTTTTATACTCGGCAACAATTGTTGCCGGTGGGAGACTGCATAGTCTAAATAACACAAATGTGGCTTATTTACACAAATAGGAAAAAAAAAAAAAAGAAAAGAAAAATGATGACATGCATAACCTTTTATAACAAAAAATGGTTACAGGAGTGTTCAGAAATATTTTAGATTCATAAAGATTCAATGCGACATAGTCTCAATGTCTGACCTTTGAACTGAGAGGAGCGGTTCAACTGTGGGAATCACAGAGTTGTAGGAGACATCTTTTTGAGTTTCCTTCATGTCTAGAAGATCTAAAATATCTGATTGTTTAAGCTGTGTGGAAACAGCAAGTTGCATAGAATAAACGGGCAAACCACTGAGACACAGCATAGTGCTGCCTATCTATTATACCAGTGGCAACAGTTGTTGCCACGCTACATTCACTTTTCTCATGATCAAAATGTGAATGAAGGAGAACAATTTTCTGTTTATGAGTAGAAGATGCTTGAAAGAACATATGTTCAAAATATTCTATTTCTATTGTTTTATTGCAATATTATCCTGACGTCCTCTTTTACAGGTTTATGACTGACATTGGCGAGAGCGTTTCAGGCAGGAAGTAAAGAGATCTGGTCTTGTGACCAAAAATTGATATTGCTTAAAGAAGAAGCACTATTATTTTCATTTAAAAACTTCAATTTACTGCCAAAAGTCAAAACAATTCTTTTAGAGCTTCCAGAAGTTTGAAAAAAATATCCAAGCAACAATTGTTGCCTGTAGGGTTAAATGGGTTTTAATTGCTCTAATTCTGTGAAAAAGTTACATTGGTGGAATAAGACCTTGAGAGATTATGAGGAATGTTTGTTTTATTCCTAACAGAGAGGTTCATCCTCTCCACATGCAACCAGCGTCAGTATCACTTTGTCAATGGATCGTTCACCTGGAGTGAAGCTCAGGCCTACTGCAGACGGAAACACACAGACCTGGCGGCCATCCAAAGTCCCACTGAAGTGAACGGAGTTATGAATGTGCTTTCATCTGCTGGTCACACATCGGAGGCCTGGATCGGTTTGTACAGTGAGATCGACTGGAGGTGGTCCGATGGTTTCACAGGGAACGGGGCTGAATTCAGGTACTGGGACATCGCTGACAACGAACCAGATTTGTATTTTGCCAATCAGTTCTGTGTGTCGATTGGTCAGCCTGGGAAATGTTGGGATGATTCCTGCAGCATCTCATACCCATTTATCTGCTACAACGGTAATGAGACACAGCTGCTACATTTGAGTACTGACAAAGACTTGGTCATAAAATGTACAAATGCTGCTGGTTTTCATTCTCTACTGCAGGCACACAGGAGAATCCTGAATATGTTCTGGTCAATGAAACCAGATCCTGGTCCGATGCTCAGACGTACTGCAGGAAGAACTTCAGAGACCTGGCTACCTTCAGGAACGACACCGAAAACCAGAGAGTTCGAAGTTTGGTGCCTAAAGAGGGCATAGCATGGATTGGTCTGTTCAGAGATCCAAACTTTTACTGGTCTGATGGGAGCAGATCTGTCTACAGCAACTGGGCAGAGGTTTTCAACATAATAGGCTCCAGCAGAGTCATTTGTGGCGTCACATGGAGTTCAGGGCAGTGGAGGTTTCGCTCATGTGACACAAAAAGTTCGTTTGTTTGCCACAGCCTGCCAGGCAAGTGTTTAAGTGGTATTCCCTTATTGGTGAGCATGTGGCACAACATGAGCTGCAGCTTTTTAAGTGTTCCTTTTTTTCTCTCTCTGATCCTGTTATAAAAGCAACAATGAAAAGGGTTGTGAAGCTGAGACTGAAGACTGAGGACTCTGTCAATCTGAACGATCCGCGTCTGAGGGAAAGCATCCTGAAAAAGGTAAAGCTTCGAAAGAAACCGTTTCACATGTGAGACTTTGTGTCGGGATTTTCATTTTTCAAAGTGGTTTTGATTTTTATAAAGCTTAAAAAAGAGGTGGTGAAAAAAATGTTAGTAAAAAGAAAAAAAATTTGAAGATTCATTTATTTATTCCTAGATGGTCAAATGTGCTTTTCTCAAAAAAAAAAAAAACAAAAAAAAAAACATATCTCTGAATTGCTTGTTTGTATTTCTGCCATATTGGACTCAACAGAAGAGACAGAATGTATCATGTGACCATTTCATTTCTGTGACCTGTGTGCATTTCTAACATGAAAATTCACAAGAAACGCAAGAAAACGGCTTTTATGTAGCCGACCACTGCAGTGACTGAATCTGAAGTTCATCCATAACTTCAGATCCAGTCATGAAGTTATGGATAAACATTGATAAATATTGACAGTGTTGAACCAACACTGTCAATCCTTTGGAACAATAATGATTCTGATCAAACCCTCACCAGCTGCAGGACAGACTGAACGAGAATGGAATGAATGGAACCACAGTGAAGTGGAGAGAGCAGCCAGATGGAGACGTCTTCAAGAAGAAGACAAGAAGGAAGGCCGAACTCTGAGTTACTAATCTTAACTTGGATTAGTGAATTCCTCTGGTCATTTTCAGTTCACATTCAATTATAAAGTCAAAAACCTGTCATGTTTTTTTGTAATTATTTTGTAATTTTCAAATCTTTAGATTTAAAGTAATTATTCAACTTCACAGATAAATATCTTCTGACTGGAATTTTTCTTTAATTTGTAATCAAAGTCTTGTCTTGAGTCTGGTGGTGGATTTATAAAAGGAAGTCAGGGCGATGGGTGGAGACAAAATGGTGGCGAGTAAAATTGGCTTGAAACTTATTACCAAAGATTAATGATTCTAATCAATGGTGCTTTGAATTGATCTGAGCTACTTTTGATCTGATCTAGTGGATTGATTCCAAACGTGATTGGCTTGTGTCAAACTTTCATTCTATGTGAATATCAATAGTTTTTTGGTCACAAGTCTTTATAATGAGACTGGAGAAAAAAAGACTGAGAGGAAAATGATTATTCTGTTGGAGTTGATTCATTTCTGTCTCTGTTCACCAAGCAGGTTCCTGAACCAGTTTCAGAACCCGAGCAGAACTCTGCATGAATTACCTAGACAAATGGTGAGATTTGGTTATATAAAAAAAAGCAGGCTTAAATTGGAGGAGGGAAAAATATGAACTGAAGTGATGTTTCCTCGTGGATGAATTTAGTGATGGACCAAAAGAAAAACGACCTGATTTCTAGACATTCTGCAGGACAAGTACTAAAAATCAGATCCAGGCATGAAGTTCTGGATAAACATTGTTTTTATGGACAGTGGATGCTGGTGTGGGATAAAATGGCTTATTTTGAGTAGGAAAAAAAATCAACTTTTAGATTTGCACAAACAGAAAAAATGTTAAAATGTGTCTTAAAGCAGTAAAGTTTAAAACAGGATGGGCTCTTAAAGTTTGGTGTGTGGCTCTTAAAAGAGCCGTTGTGTTGTTGCAGCTGCTGGAGCCTCTAAGCTCTCTCTCCGCGGATGCGGCGGGCCAGCTGTATGTCTTTGGGCATGATGGTGACCCTCTTGGCGTGGATGGCGCACAGGTTGGTGTCCTCGAACAGCCCCACCAGGTAGGCCTCGCTGGCCTCCTGCAGAGCCATGACGGCGGAGCTCTGGAAGCGCAGATCGGTTTTGAAGTCCTGAGCGATCTCTCGGACCAGACGCTGGAAGGGCAGCTTGCGGATGAGCAGCTCCGTGGACTTCTGATAGCGGCGGATCTCTCTCAGAGCCACGGTACCGGGCCTGTAGCGGTGAGGCTTCTTCACGCCGCCGGTCGCCGGAGCGCTCTTCCTGGCCGCCTTGGTGGCCAGCTGCTTCCTGGGGGCTTTGCCTCCGGTGGATTTACGGGCGGTCTGCTTGGTTCTGGCCATGTTCCGCTGCTCCGATCGGGATCCAGAGAGAAAACCAAATGTTGCGACCCGCCGACGCTCCGCTGCTCTTAAGCTCAGGCTCTGGGCGTCGCTCTGTGACGTGCAGCTCCGCTCCGGATCCTGGTTGGTCGGCGGCTTCTCCTGCAGCTCAGCCCCGCCCAGAGGCGTCGGATCACGTCTGAATGTCCGCCGCTCATTGGAGGACGCCGCGTTCAAAAAGTCCGCCTCTCCGTCCCGCTCTGCCGGGAGCTTTTCTGATTGGTCGCCGGCATCGTCCCGCTCCTCTGCGCGGACATATAAAGCCGCTTTCAGCCGCTGCCGCTCATATTTTCTCCAGTCTCTTCTGAAACAAACAACAACAGCAAAATGAGCGGCCGCGGAAAGACCGGAGGAAAAGCCCGAGCCAAGGCCAAGACCCGCTCCTCCAGAGCAGGACTCCAGTTCCCGGTGGGCCGCGTTCACAGGCTGCTGCGCAAAGGCAACTATGCGGAGCGGGTCGGTGCCGGAGCCCCCGTCTATCTGGCCGCTGTGCTCGAGTATCTGACCGCTGAGATCCTGGAGCTGGCCGGGAACGCCGCCCGCGACAACAAGAAGACTCGCATCATCCCGCGTCACCTGCAGCTGGCCGTGCGCAACGACGAGGAGCTCAACAAGCTGCTGGGTGGAGTCACCATCGCTCAGGGTGGAGTGCTGCCCAACATACAGGCGGTGCTGCTGCCCAAGAAGACCGAGAAGGCCGCCAAGACCAAGTAGACCAACCCGCTGCTCTTGCCCAGCAACACACGCACAAAAGGCTCTTTTAAGAGCCACACACTCAGCCATCATGAGAGCTTTGCTTCCAACCAAAAACACAAGTGATGACTCTTCATATTTCAAACTATTTTCATGTTCAGTTGTTCATTTCAGAAACGTCATCATCTTGGACCACAAATCAGAGACACTTTGATTTAGACTATAACATCTATTACACATTTTCATAATTTAAACTCCTGGATGCTTTGCATAAAGTCCTTTTATTAAATTCCATCTTGTCATAACCACATAAGTATTTTTGATTTATAATTTGATTTTCTAGACCAACACAAAATAGTTTTTTTTTTCTTTTGCCCATTTTTCTCTTCAAAACACCTCAAACTCATTCACTTTAAAGAATGTCTGTAAGTATATTTCTCTAAACTTGCCACAGATTGTTTGGATTCAGACCTGGGCTTTGACTAGGCCATTAAACGTATAAAGTGATTGCAGTAATGGGGCTGACATTACCGCATTAGAGACAAAAAAACACTCCAAGCAAATCAGAGAGAAAGTTCTAGAACTAAAAGTCTCTGAGTCGGTGGGTTTAATAATCTGAGCTCCAAGTGTCACTTTTTATTTTCTCTTTATTTGTCTCTATTCCACACGTCTTTGTGCTGCTCTGTCTTCTATTCATCCTGAAATAAACCAAATGACAACATGAACTAGAGAAACATAGAAATAAAGGTCAATGTGGTGATTAGAGATTCATCCTGTGTCACATGTGATTTATTTTATATCCATAAACTATAATGTTATAGTGAATTTGGTCAAATTCATCTTGAAAGGATCTGATCCTGAAAGAATAAAAATCTGAAAAGGTTTTTGGCAACAAGAGCCTGATCAGTGTGAAGTGCACAATTCAGAGACTGAGATCCAGACAAAAGTTAGGGAGCAAAAACAATCTTTAATACATCTGCAGACGGAGAGCAAGAAATATACTGCATTAGGCACAAATTAGGATCCGCTCTGAGGAACCCAGAGTTGCATAGTTACTTTATTCATCTCTCTTTACTACCGAGGCAGAGACTCAATCTTCGAAGACCAAACAAAAGAAACAAAGGAAAACATACGAAACCTTGTATGCTCAAAACTGTAATGTTTACGGGAGGTGAAAACTAAACACTCTATCTCCATGCAGGGAAGGCCACGGGAAAAACAGCGAGTTCCCAAATAACTGTCTGGGGAAGTTCAGCAACCCTGGAAACTTACTTCAGCAGACACATCTTGGTTCATTAGTTTGTACACCGTTTCCAGCTGCACAGAAAAACACCTTGACTGTGATTCAAAAAACATTACATTTATATGACACATAAAGGAACATCATTTAATACGAATAAAACCTCTTCACATCAGCATTTGTTTAAATCCCAGCAGAGAAAAAGCTCTAAATAATAAAAGTAATAAAATGAGAAATTATTTAATAATGAGTGTAGAATTTGATTCCTTTAATATCATCTTTAGATCATTGAGAAGAATCGAACATTTCCTGGCAGGAGAATCACAATGAACCTGAAACCTGTGTGTTTATCATGTCTACAGATTATTTCATGTATGAAGGAAATATTTTGTGGAGTTTGTTCTGGAAAAACTCTTGATATCAACAAGTCAGAAAGAACATGGAGTTGTAATAAACTGAAAAAAGACGATTTTCAGAGCAGTTGCTGTTGAATCTTCATTCACTGCAGACAGGAAGTTTATGCCAGAGGATCAACAATCTGCCTCTCGCAGGATCCTGATGTTGTGTTTAGATCCGCTGAAAAACGGCTCCTGTTTTCTCCACCAGTCGCTGAACCGCCGTCATTTTACTCTGATTCTGTCCTCATGTGTCTCAGCCAACAGAAACATGTTTGTTCCTTTGACTATAATGTGGTTTTTGATGTTTTTGGAGGCGAAATTCGAGTAAAACTCCCAGCAAGAGGCAGAGAGAGGGCGAGAATGTGGCCGCTTTAAAGGCTCCTGGACCGAAGGAGAAAGTTGTCGGTCATCAGACTTGAGCTGAGCGTGGAGGAGAGAGACTTTTCTACCTGCTCGAGTCACTTTTGCCTCGTAACGTGTTTGTTTCGGGGGCATTTCGAGGCTAAATGTCAGCGGAGAAAACACAAAGTGGAGCCGCTTTTGCAGACGGCAGCAGAGCAGCGGACCGAGTTGTCTCTTCACGGTTCTCATGTGTGTTATAAGTCCCGCCTCCCGCTCTGAGCGCCACAAGTTCCGAGGAACAAGCGAGTCAAGAGAGACATGGCAGAGGAAGCTCCAGCAGCAGCAGCCGCGCCGGCCAAGGCTCCGGCCAAAGCCCCGAAGAAGAAGTCCGCTCCCCGGGCCAAGAAGGACGGACCCAGCCTCCCGAAACTCATCGTGGCCGCGTGGCCGAGTCCAAGGAGCGCAAGGGGATGTCCCTGGCGGCCCTCAAGAAGGTGCTGGCCGGGAAGGGGGTGGACGTGAGCAAGGCCAACAAGCGCATCAACACCGCCGTCACCAGGCTCGTCACCAAAGGGACCCTGAGCCAGACCAAGGGCACCGGGGCCTCCGGCTCCTTCAAGCTCGCCAAGGAGCCCAAAGCCGCCAAACCGGCCAAGAAGGTGGTGAAGAAGAAGGCTCCCGTCAAGGCCAAGAAGCCCGCCGCCAAGAAGAGCGCAGCGGCCAAGAAGCCCGCCGCCAAGAAACCCGCAGCAGCAGCAGCGGCCAAGAAGTCCCCGAAGAAGGCTCCGGCCAAGAAACCCAAGGCCAAGAAGCCCGTCAAGAGCCCCAAGAAGGCCGCAGCGGCCAAGAAACCCAAAGCCGCCGCCGCCGCCGCCGTCAAGAAGCCCAAAGCCGCAGCCAAGAAAAGTCCGGCCAAGAAACCTGCAGCCAAGAAGGCCGCAGCCAAGAAGACCAAGAAGTAAACTGCTGCTTCAGCCGCTGCATTTCATTCACCAAAGGCTCTTTTAAGAGCCAACACACATTCTGCTAAAGAGCACGAGCTGTCCTCTCGTTTACCCATCATTCACTGCTGCACAAACATTTACATTCATCTACAACTCGCAGCTGCATGGTTTATTAATGCACTTACTTTACACAATCATGGGATTTACACTCAATACATGTACAACACGTCAATACTCACACCTTTTCCTCATGCCACGTCATTATATTACGTCACTCTTCAGCTTATTAAATCACTGTGCACAAATCAGCACAGACACAAGCAGCACTGCTTTATGAAACCAACATGTATAAGATTAAATATGGATTTGCAACAAGTAGTCAAAAAAAAAATCAGAAAAAAATGCAAACAGAATAAACTGTTATATTTAGTTATGAAAACAGAAATTATTTTCATATTTAATCAATACCAATGAATTCGTGAAATGTGTTACTAAATTATATTTTTGGGAAAACAATTTTCTCAAATCTCAAATAATTCAAACTTCACGATAGTTAATGGAGATGAAATTATTCCCTTCAGATGCAGGAGAGGATTTTCATTCACCTGCCTTTTCAGTCTCATCTAAATTGAAGTTTTGCTTTTTGTTTGTTTTAAAGAACGTTCTCCATCGTCAGTCCTGTGGGAGGAGCCGCTCAGCTCAGCTCGGCTCCTCATAGGTCCGCAGTTCACATATAAAGCCGACACTCTGCGGCTCGCGCTCACATTCGTCTCTGTGTTTCTGCAGAAGAAGAAGAAAAACAGCAACATGAGCGGCAGAGGAAAGGGAGGCAAAGGACTCGGTAAAGGAGGCGCCAAGCGTCACCGGAAAGTTCTCCGTGACAACATCCAGGGAATCACCAAGCCCGCCATCCGCCGTCTGGCTCGCCGCGGGGGAGTCAAGCGCATCTCCGGCCTCATCTACGAGGAGACCCGCGGTGTGCTCAAGGTCTTCCTGGAGAACGTCATCCGCGACGCCGTCACCTACACCGAGCACGCCAAGAGGAAGACCGTCACCGCCATGGACGTGGTCTACGCTCTCAAGAGGCAGGGCCGCACTCTGTACGGCTTCGGGGGTTAAACTCGCAACCACTGCAAAAAAGCAAACCAACTAAACAAAACAAAGGCCCTTTTCAGGGCCACACACTCACCTCTTCATCAGCCAGTATTCCTGTAAATGTGGCTTTATAAATCTAATTATTTATGATTAACCTTCACTTCCTAAAGGACAAAGATGGCTTTTTGTGCAAATAACAATTTCTGCAATGAAACCCTTAAAACTATTCTAAACCAGAAAAGTATCATGTGGTTCCTCACCTTGTAAAACTGATGCTGACACCTGCTGGACCTAAAAAATAACTACAACCTTGTTGATACAGTTAACTGAGTGATTTGATGTCCGAGTTACAGTATCATTGTAATTTATTTAGTGAGTAAATATCAACATAACATCATAATCCAAGTGAAACAGTTCATGAAGTTGCATGTCGACTGGATCTATTTTTTCCCCCACAGATTTTGATGAAGACATTTCATAAAACGTTTTAGGAAACATTTGGTCTATTTTGCTCTTTTTAATGCAACTTCAGCTGTAGAGTTTGGATAGATTGCATTTTAGTGTCTCACAGGTTTCATCCATCTGAAGCAGATCAGAGACTAAATTGTACCATTTGATACTTTTTCAGCATTAAAAGCCTGTTTTAATAGTGAACCAAATCTCTTATTTCTCAAGGTCATGACATTGAGTTTTTGTTGGGTCCCACAATTGGTGAACAGAGTTGGGTGTTGCTCAGATTGAGCACTAACAGTATCTTCATATGAAAGAATCACTGAAAACACAAAAAAATCTTGGCAAAACTCAGTTCTTGCTTTGCTTCAAGTTCTCGCTGCCGCAATGTAGAAAACTTGCCAAAGGATGTTGAAAACAAATGATTGCAAGTTCCTGACAACGAATCGAATGTATTTCACTAGAGTAATTTGTAATATGGAACTTTTATATTTCTGTCTGAAGAAACCAAAGGACGTCTGTTATAAAAAGAATGAAGTGTTCATATATCTATAGTATTAGGATTGAATTGGCTAAAAATGAGGCTGTTTACTTTCGTTTCCCTTTTGGCGGGAGTTTTCCCGCCTTTCTTCGCGCGGCTGCGTGCAACGTTAGAAAAGCCACGTGGTTTCACTTCCAGCGCCTCAACCAATCAAAGCCATGAGACGCTACAGCTTCATTTACATACAGCGTGTATAACATCAGCTGTTCCCTCATCAGCAGTTCATTCGTCGCTGTTAGTTTTCAGAGACAACATGCCTGAACCCGCCAAGTCTGCGCCCAAGAAGGGCTCCAAGAAAGCCGTCACCAAAACCACCGGTAAAGGAGGCAAGAAGAAGAGAAGGACCAGGAAGGAGAGCTACGCCATCTACGTCTACAAGGTGCTCAAGCAGGTCCATCCCGACACCGGGATCTCCTCCAAGGCCATGAGCATCATGAACTCCTTTGTCAACGACATCTTTGAGCGCATCGCCTCTGAGGCCTCCCGTCTGGCTCACTACAACAAGCGATCCACCATCACCTCCAGGGAGATCCAGACCGCAGTGCGCCTCCTGCTGCCCGGTGAGCTGGCCAAGCACGCCGTGTCTGAGGGAACCAAGGCTGTCACCAAGTACACCAGCTCCAAGTAGACCGGCTAATGCTGTGAAAACAACCCAACGGCTCTTTTAAGAGCCACTCACTGCATCTGCAGAGCTTTGGTCTTGATGTTTAGATTTGTTTTTTTTTTGTTTGTTTTCTAATTCTACTAAAAGTTAAGATGCGACTAGAATCAGGGTGAAATCTGCACATTTCATGAAATAGACAACTTGGTAATATTCCTTCAGTGTTTCAATAATTCAGTCTACAAAAAGTCAAAACTGCTAGTTTGTTTATGAACAGATCTTTCAGGCAAAAGTATTTAATACTAAACATGCAAACATTTGTGTTGGGTGTGTGTGTAATCTGAAGGATAAACTCACCAGATTGCTCCCATAGCTGCACCCTAGAGCAAAGGGAGCAAAATTTTCTCTGTCTGGAAAAGTCATAGCCTCCCAAAATGGGTCAAACCTTCAGGACATGTGATTTATCATCTTTTAACAAACTGTGACGAGTTCTCGTCTTTGCTGTAAAAATGTCGGAAATGGAAAAACAATCAGACACACTGCATAGCCACATGCTGATCTCTACCACATGCAGCAAAAGGACCTTTTTTGGTCACTGGCCCAATCTGATCACTATGGAAAGTGTCTGGAGTTATCGAAAGATTACTTCAGCTTTCGTTGCTTATCAGATGCTCCTGGTTATACAGCACCTTTGTTTGGTTGCTACCCATCATTGCAAAAGGCCCAGTGATGAATGTAACAGCATATTAGTTCCACTGTACAGAAGCTCTAGTCAGGCATGTCATGCTAACTGTCCAAAAAATAAAAAAAACTTTTTAAATGTGTTAATACCCATAATGAGCTGTAAAAGAATATCTGGTGGAAGATCAAACATAATTTATAAGATTAAATTACTATGGGTCTGATTTTTTGGCAGTATTATGTTCTTGTTAAATATATTAAAATGTTAAACGTCTGAATACATAAAATGAAGTTAGAATGACACTGAATGGAAGAGGATTTATTATGAAACATTCTTATTTGCCAATATTGTAGATGGGTCTGGAAATGAGAATTTATTAAGAGCCGTTTGGGAGCCGAAAGAACCGGCTTTCTTAAAAAGAACCAAAATTCACGTAAATACAAAGCGGTTTGACTCTGTAAAGTACTTTAAGACAACACCGCTTATCGAAGTGATGAAACCCCAAACCGAGAAGAACAGAAAGTTTTAAATAATGAGGATTTGTTGCTCTCATGATAGATGAGTGTGTGGCTCTTAAAAGAGCCTTTTGTGCGTGTGTTGCTGGGCAAGAGCAGCGGGTTGGTCTACTTGGTCTTGGCGGCCTTCTCGGTCTTCTTGGGCAGCAGCACCGCCTGTATGTTGGGCAGCACTCCACCCTGAGCGATGGTGACTCCACCCAGCAGCTTGTTGAGCTCCTCGTCGTTGCGCACGGCCAGCTGCAGGTGACGCGGGATGATGCGGGTCTTCTTGTTGTCGCGGGCGGCGTTCCCGGCCAGCTCCAGGATCTCAGCGGTCAGATACTCGAGCACAGCGGCCAGATAGACGGGGGCTCCGGCACCGACCCGCTCCGCATAGTTGCCTTTGCGCAGCAGCCTGTGAACGCGGCCCACCGGGAACTGGAGTCCTGCTCTGGAGGAGCGGGTCTTGGCCTTGGCTCGGGCTTTTCCTCCGGTCTTTCCGCGGCCGCTCATTTTGCTGTTGTTGTTTGTTTCTGGAGACGAGACTGGAGAAAATATGAGCGGCAGCGGCTGAAAGCGGCTTTATATGTCCGCGCAGAGGAGCGGGACGATGCCGGCGACCAATCAGAAAAGCTCCCGGCAGAGCGGGACGGAGAGGCGGACTTTTTGAACGCGGCGTCCTCCAATGAGCGGCGGATATTCAGACGTGATCCGACGCCTCTGGGCGGGGCTGAGCTGCAGGAGGAGCCGCCGACCAACCAGGATCCGGAGCGGAGCTGCAACGTCACAGAGCGACGCCCAGAGCCTGAGCTTAAGAGCAGCGGAGCGTCGGCGGGTCGCAACATTTGGTTTTCTCTCTGGATCCCGATCGGAGCAGCGGAACATGGCCAGAACCAAGCAGACCGCCCGTAAATCCACCGGAGGCAAAGCCCCCAGGAAGCAGCTGGCCACCAAGGCGGCCAGGAAGAGCGCTCCGGCGACCGGCGGCGTGAAGAAGCCTCACCGCTACAGGCCCGGTACCGTGGCTCTGAGAGAGATCCGCCGCTACCAGAAGTCCACGGAGCTGCTCATCCGCAAGCTGCCCTTCCAGCGTCTGGTCCGAGAGATCGCTCAGGACTTCAAGACCGACCTGCGCTTCCAGAGCTCCGCCGTCATGGCTCTGCAGGAGGCCAGCGAGGCCTACCTGGTGGGGCTGTTCGAGGACACCAACCTGTGCGCCATCCACGCCAAGAGGGTCACCATCATGCCCAAAGACATACAGCTGGCCCGCCGCATCCGCGGAGAGAGAGCTTAGAGGCTCCAGCAGCTGCAACAACAACACAACGGCTCTTTTAAGAGCCACACATCAAACTTTAAGAGCCCATCCTGTTTTAAACTTTACTGCTTTAAGACACATTTTAACATTTTTTCTGTTTGTGCAAATCTAAAAGTTGATTTTTTTTCCTACTCAAAATAAGCCATTTTATCCCACACCAGCATCCACTGTCCATAAAAACTGTTTATCCAGAACTTCATGCCTGGATCTGATTTTTAGTACTTGTCCTGCAGAATGTCTAGAAATCAGGTCGTTTTTCTTTTGGTCCATCACTAAATTCATCCATGAGGAAACATCACTTCAGTTCATATTTTTCCCTCCTCCAATTTAAGCCTGCTTTTTTTATATAACCAAATCTCACCATTTGTCTAGGTAATTCATGCAGAGTTCTGCTCGGGTTCTGAAACTGGTTCAGGAACCTGCTTGGTGAACAGAGACAGAAATGAATCAACTCCAACAGAATAATCATTTTCCTCTCAGTCTTTTTTTCTCCAGTCTCATTATAAAGACTTGTGACCAAAAAACTATTGATATTCACATAGAATGAAAGTTTGACACAAGCCAATCATATTTGATTTTCGAAACATCAAATTGTACAATTATATGGTAAATGGAGCCGCAGCTTTTGTTTTGCCTCATAAAGAGCAGTGAAACACTCACCGGCGGAGTGGATGTAGCAGACAAACGGAAGCCTGGTTGCACAGGACAAAAATGTTCACTTGCCTAAATTTAGCACAGATGTAACTCCTCATATGACTGTGAGTGAGCTAATTAGAATTGAAAAATAGTCCCTGTTGCTGAAGAAGAAGGTGCTGCCATCAGACCAATTGAATATTCAATCTTTGTACAGGCCAATCCAGGGGCAGGCTTCATCAAGCAACACGCTCTGGGCCCTCAGGTTCTCCAGGTCGTTCCTCACTGTGGCCAGGTCGATGAAGTTCTTCCTGCAGTAGCTCTGAGCCCTGGACCAACTCATTTCTTCATCCACATAAACATACTCAGGATCCGGTTTAGTTCCTGTGGTTTAGGAGGATGGAAGACAGAGGTGAGCGGTTGGGCTACCCAAATTCCAGAAGAACTATATAGTTAACTGTACAGTGCTAGAACCATTGCTGTACCCAAATAAAACAAATGCAAGAAAAATGACCCATTTTCAACTACTTAATTATAAAACCCTAGAAGAAATTATAAGTCAATTAAGTTCAAGCTCCTGCTGTCTGAATGTTCTACCCACACATTTCCTTAAGGAAGTCCTGCCTGTTATTGCTACTGATCTGATCCAAATAGTAACTCATCACTCAAATCAGGCGTTTTCCCTCAGGCTTTGAAAACAGCAGTCATCAAACCACTGCTAAAAAAGAACAATCTGGACAAATCACTACTGCAGAATTACAGGCCGACCTCTGACCTCCCATTCATCAGCAAAGTTATTGAAAAAACTGTGTGTAAAAAATTAAATAGTTTCCTCATGATGACCAACTGCTTTGACTCTTTCCAATCTGGTTTTCGTGCTCATCACAGCACGGAGACTGCCCTCGTAAAAGTATTCAATGATATCCATATAAATACGGACATAAAGACGATTACAAAGTCGGCCTTCTATCACCTGTTGGACCTAAGTGCAGGTTTTGACTCTGTCGACCACGACATATTACTGAATCGACTGGAGAGTTGGGTTGGACTCTCCGGTTCGGTGCTCGACTGGTTTGAATCTTACATAAAGAACAGGGATTTCTTTGTTTCAATTGGAAACTTCTTATCAAAGAGGTCAAAGGTCACATGTGGGGTACCCCAAGGTTCAATGTTAGGACCCCTCTTATTTAATATTTATATTCTCCCACTAGCTCAGGTTATAACAGGAAATAATATTAGCTACCATAACTATGCGGATGATACTCAGCTCTACATTACGATGTCACCAGGTGGCTCTGAACCCATTCAATCACTGATCAATGCTTAGAACAGATAAATGTGTGGATGTGCCAAAACTTTTTCCAGCTGAACAGAATCAAAACTGAAGTCATTATTTTTGGACCTAAAGATCTAGAGTCAATGCACAGCTTCAGAAATTACAACTAAAAACTAGCGATCAGGCCGAAACCTGGGAGTAGTGACGGACTCGGACTTGAACCTTGCGAGCCACATAAAGACGATTACAAAGTCGGCCTTCTATCACCTGAAGAACATCTCCAGGATTAGAGGACTAATGTCTCAGCCACATCTAGAGAAACTCATCCATGCATTTATCTTTAGTAGCATTGATTATTGCAACAGCGTCTTTACAGGCCTGTCCAACAAATCAATCAAACAGCTGCAGCTGATCCAGAACGCTGCTGCTCGCGTTCTCACTAAAACCAGGAAGATAGAGAACATAACAGCAGTTTTAAAGTCCCTCCACTGGCTCCCTGTAGGTCAAAGAATAGATTTTAAAATACTGTTGTTAGTTTACAAATCACTGAACGGTTTAGCACCACAACAGCAAAAATCTGCTGTTGTTGTATCAACCTTCCAGAACCTCTCAGGTCTTCTGGTTCTGGTCTGCTCTGCATCCCCAGAACCAGAACCAAGAGAGAAGAAGCAGCTTTCAGCATCTATGCACCAAAAAATTGGAACAAACTTCCAGAAAACTGTAAAACAGCGGAAACCCTGACTTCCTTCAAATCTCAAGTAAAAACGCACCTTTTTAGAATTGTATTTGAAATGTAATATGTAACAATGTATTGTTTATTCTATGTTGCGTAACTTTGTGTTTTTGTGTTTATGATGTAAAGCACTTTGAAATGCCTTGCTGCTGAAATGTGCTATACAAATAAAATTTGATTAATTGATTGATAGAAGCGATTAATGTGAATATCCTTTCTGTGTGCTTTAGGTTGGAGGAAATTTGTCAATTCTCATATCCATGCAAACATACCCATGACTGACTGTAGGTAAATATTGCATCGAAAACATGAGATTTGCATTTATTTTTTTTCAGGAATCAATGACATGAGTTTCTTCAATTGAAACAAATACAAACATGAAGGGCAAACTGGTTCATGTTAAAATGGCCGTTTTTTCTTCCAGGGTGGTTTTTGTTTTCGCCTGTTTTTTTTTTTTTTCAAAAGGAATAATGAACAAGTTAAAAACTGTTCATTAGTAAAGTAAAACATAAACAAGGCTGATCTAATCAAAATAAGACACTGCTGAAGTCTGAGTGGTAAAATTGTGTCTGAGAGTTCAGAGGGGGGTTTTTCCTTGAGGCGAAGACGTACTGAAGCGAAACATTCGAAAGCGGAGACCATGAATGCGGAATGTTGATCTACTAAAAGTGATAATCAGCGCGGCAATATACTGTCCTTACCAAAGTTTGAAGGTCAAAACATAAAGCGCTCCAAAAGTTACCTTTGGTCAATGTCTCTTCCGTGCAGCGAAACCGTTCTGAAGCGAATCTTTCAAAAGCAAATTATTAAAAATCGGAGAGCATAAATGGAAAATGTCCAACTAAAAGAGATAATCAGCCTGGAAACATCCACTGACTTCACCAGAGTAAACATGCGCATCCCTGGTTGGGCTCGAACCACCAACCTTTCAGTTAACAGCCGAATGCGCTAAAAACGATTGAGCCAAAGAGACGGAGGTGCTGCAGTGCTGCAGGTGGTCCTGGCATAGAGGCATCACAGGCGCAACATCTTTGCCTCGCTCGTCAAATCCAATGCAAGACAGTGTTCGGTGGTAAGACAGTGTTCGGTGGTAAGACAGTGTTCGGTGGTAAGATAATGGGGAATTGCTTCAAACTCAAACACTGTTGTCGCCATGTTTTCCTTGCCAGACAGACTAGATTTCTATACTGTCCTTACCACAGTGTGAAGGTCAAAAGATAAAGCGCTCCAAAAGTTACCTTTGGTCAATATCTCTTCCGTAAAGCGAAACCGTTCTGAAGCGAATCTTTCAAAAGCGAATTTTTAAAAATCGGAGAGCATAAATGGAAAATGTCCAACTAAAAGGGATAATCAGCTTGGAAACATCCACTGACTTCACTGGAGTAAACATGCACGTCCCTGGGTGGGCTCGAACCACCAACCTTTCAGTTAACAGCCGAATGCGCTAACCGATTGCGCGACAGAGACGGAGGTGCTGCAGTGCTGCAGGTGGTCCTGGCATAGAGGCATCACAGACGCAATAGCTTAGCCTCGCTCGTTAAATCTAATGCAAGAACTGTGGCAAAAGACAGTGTTCGGTGTTCAGATGATGGGGAATTGCTTCAACCTCAAACACTGTTTTCGCCACGTGTTTCTTGCCAAACAGACTAGATTTCTATACTGTCCTTACCAATGTTTGAAGGTCAAAAGATAAAGCGCTCCAGAAGTTACCTTTGGTCAATGTCTCTTCTATGCAGCGAAACCGTACTGAAGCGAACCTTTCAAAAGCAAATTATTCAAAATCGGAGAGCATGAATGGAAAATGTCCAACTAAAAGGGATAATCAGCTTGGAATCATCCACTCACTTCACTGTAGTAAACATGCACGTCCCTGAGTGGGCTCGAACCACCAACCTTTCAGTTAACAGAAGAATGGGCTAACCTATTGTGCCACAGAGACGGAGGTGCTGCAGTGCTGCAGGTGGTCCTGGCATAGAGGCATCACAGGCGCAATAGCTTAGCCTCGCTTGTCAAATCCAATGCAAGACAGTGTTCGGTGGTAAGACAGCGTTCGGTGGTAAGACTGTTCGGTGGTAAGACAGTGTTCGGTGGTAAGATGATGGGGAATTGCTTCAAACTCAAACACTGTTTTCCATGTTTTCCTTGCCAAACAGACTAGATTTCTATACTGTCCTTACCAATGTTTGAAGGTCAAAAGATAAAGCGCTCCAAAAGTTACCTTTGGTCAATGTCTCTTCCATGCAGCGAAACCGTACTGAAGCGAATCTTTCAAAAGCAATTTTTCAAAATCGGAGAGCATGAATGGAAAATGTCCAACTAAAAGATAATCAGCCTGGAAACATCACTGACTTTCTGGTAAACATGCACGTCCCTGGGTGGGCTCGAACCACCAACCTTTCAGTTAACAGCCGAATGCGCTAACCGATTGCGCCACAGAGACGAGGTGCGGCAGGTGGTCCTGGCATAGAGGCATCACAGGCGCAATAGCTTAGCCTCGCTCGTCAAATCCAATGCAAGACAGTGTTCGGTGGCAAGACAGTGTTCGGTGGTAAGACAGTGTTCGGTGGTAAGATGATGGGGAATTGCTTCAAACTCAAACACTGTTTTCGCACGTGTTTCTTGCCAAACAGACTAGATTTCTATACTGTCCTTACCAGAGTTTGAAGGTCAAAAGATAAAGCGCACCAGAAGTTACCTTTGGTCAATGTCTCTTCCGTGCAGCGAAACCGTTCTGAAGCGAACTTTCAAAAGCGACTTCTTCAAAATCGGAGAGCATAAATGGAAAATGTCCAACTAAAAGAGATAATAGCTTGGAAACATCCACTGACTTTTCTGTGTAAACATGCACGTCCCTGGGTGGGCTCGAACCACCAACCTTTCAGTTAACAGCCGAATGCGCTAACCGATTGCGCCACAGAGACGGAGGTGCTGCAGTGGTGCAGGTGGTCCTGGCATAGAGGCATCACAGACGCAATAGCTTAGCCTCGCTCGTCAAATCCAATGCAAGACAGTGTTTGGTGGTAAGACAGTGTTCGGTGGTAAGACACTGTTCGGTGGTAAGATGATGGGGAATTGCTTCAAACTCAAACACTGTTTTCCATGTTTTCCTTGCCAAACAGACTAGATTTCTATACTGTCCTTACCAATGTTTGAAGGTCAAAAGATAAAGCGCTCCAAAAGTTACCTTTGGTCAATGTCTCTTCCATGCAGCGAAAACCGTACTGAAGCGAACCTTTCAAAAGCAAATTATTCAAAATCGGAGATCATGAATGGAAAATGTCCAACTAAAAGAGATAATCAGCCTGGAAACATCCACTGACTTTCCTGGAGTAAACATGCACGTCCCTGGGTGGGCTCGAACCACCAACCTTTCAGTTAACAGCCGAATGCGCTAACCTATTGCGCCACAGAGACGGAGGTGCTGCAGTGCTGCAGGTGGTCCTGGCATAGAGGCATCACAGACGCAATAGCTTAGCCTCGCTCGTCAAATCCAATGCAAGACAGTGTTCGGTGGCAAGACAGTGTTCGGTGGTAAGATGATGGGGAATTGCTTCAAACTCAAACACTGTTTTCCATGTTTTCCTTGCCAAACAGACTAGATTTCTATACTGTCCTTACCAATGTTTGAAGGTCAAAAGATAAAGCGCTCCAAAAGTTACCTTTGGTCAATGTCTCTTCCATGCAGCGAAACCGTACTGAAGCGAATCTTTCAAAAGCAAATTATTCAAAATCGGAGAGCATGAATGGAAAATGTCCAACTAAAAGAGATAATCAGCCTGGAAACATCCACTGACTTTCCTGGAGTAAACATGCACGTCCCTGGGTGGGCTCGAACCACCAACCTTTCAGTTAACAGCCGAATGCGCTAACCGATTGCGCCACAGAGACAGAGGTGCGGCAGGTGGTCCTGGCATAGAGGCATCACAGGCGCAATAGCTTAGCCTCGCTCGTCAAATCCAATGCAAGACAGTGTTCGGTGGCAAGACAGTGTTCGGTGGTAAGACAGTGTTCGGTGGTAAGACAGTGTTCGGTGGTAAGATGATGGGGAATTGCTTCAAACTCAAACACTGTTTTCGCCACGTGTTTCTTGCCAAACAGACTAGATTTCTATACTGTCCTTACCAGAGTTTGAAGGTCAAAAGATAAAGCGCACCAGAAGTTACCTTTGGTCAATGTCTCTTCCGTGCAGCGAAACCGTTCTGAAGCGAATCTTTCAAAAGCGAATTCTTCAAAATCGGAGAGCATAAATGGAAAATGTCCAACTAAAAGAGATAATAAGCTTGGAAACATCCACTGACTTTTCTGGTGTAAACATGCACGTCCCTGGGTGGGCTCGAACCACCAACCTTTCAGTTAACAGCCGAATGCGCTAACCGATTGCGCCACAGAGACGGAGGTGCTGCAGTGGTGCAGGTGGTCCTGGCATAGAGGCATCACAGACGCAATAGCTTAGCCTCGCTCGTCAAATCCAATGCAAGACAGTGTTTGGTGGTAACAGTGTTCGGTGGTAAGACACTGTTCGGTGGTAAGATGATGGGGAATTGCTTCAAACTCAAACACTGTTTTCCATGTTTTCCTTGCCAAACAGACTAGATTTCTATACTGTCCTTACCAATGTTTGAAGGTCAAAAGATAAAGCGCTCCAAAGTTACCTTTGGTCAATGTCTCTTCCATGCAGCGAAACCGTACTGAAGCGAACCTTTCAAAAGCAATTATTCAAAATCGGAGAGCATGAATGGAAAATGTCCAACTAAAAGAGATAATCAGCTGGAAACATCCACTGACTTTCCTGGAGTAAACATGCACGTCCCTGGGTGGGCTCGAACCACCAACCTTTCAGTTAACAGCCGAATGCGCTAACCTATTGCCACAGAGACGGAGGTGCTGCAGTGCTGCAGGTGGTCCTGGCATAGAGGCATCACAGGCGCAATAGCTTAGCCTCGCTTGTCAAATCCAATGCAAGACAGTGTTCGGTGGTAAGACAGTGTTCGGTGGTAAGACACTGTTCGGTGGTAAGACAGTGTTCGGTGGTAAGATGATGGGGAATTGCTTCAAACTCAAACACTGTTTTCCATGTTTTCCTTGCCAAACAGACTAGATTTCTATACTGTCCTTACCAATGTTTGAAGGTCAAAAGATAAAGCGCTCCAAAAGTTACCTTTGGTCAATGTCTCTTCCATGCAGCGAAACCGTACTGAAGCGAATCTTTCAAAAGCAAATTATTCAAAATCGGAGAGCATGAATGGAAAATGTCCAACTAAAAGAGATAATCAGCCTGGAAACATCCACTGACTTTCCTGGAGTAAACATGCACGTCCCTGGGTGGGCTCGAACCACCAACCTTTCAGTTAACAGCCGAATGCGCTAACCGATTGCGCCACAGAGACAGAGGTGCGGCAGGTGGTCCTGGCATAGAGGCATCACAGGTGCAATAGCTTAGCCTCGCTCGTCAAATCCAATGCAAGACAGTGTTCGGTGGCAAGACAGTGTTCGGTGGTAAGACAGGTTCGGTAAGATGATGGGAATTGCTTCAAACTCAAACACTGTTTTCGCCACGTGTTTTTGCCAAACAGACTAGATTTCTATACTGTCCTTACCAAGTTGAAGGTCAAAAGATAAAGCGCACCAGAAGTTACCTTTGGTCAATGTCTCTTCCGTGCAGCGAAACCGTTCTGAAGCGAATCTTTCAAACGCGACTTCTTCAAAATCGGAGAGCATAAATGGAAAATGTCCAACTAAAAGAGATAATAAGCTTGGAAACATCCACTGACTTTTCTGGTGTAAACATGCACGTCCCTGGGTGGGCTCGAACCACCAACCTTTCAGTTAACAGCCGAATGCGCTAACCGATTGCGCCACAGAGACGGAGGTGCTGCAGTGCAGGTGGTCCTGGCATAGAGGCATCACAGACGCAATAGCTTAGCCTCGCTCGTCAAATCCAATGCAAGACAGTGTTTGGTGGTAAGACAGTGTTCGGTGGTAAGACACTGTTCGGTGGTAAGATGATGGGGAATTGCTTCAAACTCAAACACTGTTTTCCATGTTTTCCTTGCCAAACAGACTAGATTTCTATACTGTCCTTACCAATGTTTGAAGGTCAAAAGATAAAGCGCTCCAAAAGTTACCTTGGTCAATGTCTCTTCCATGCAGCGAAAACCGTACTGAAGCGAACCTTTCAAAAGCAAATTATTCAAAATCGGAGAGCATGAATGGAAAATGTCCAACTAAAAGAGATAATCAGCCTGGAAACATCCACTGACTTTCCTGGAGTAAACATGCACGTCCCTGGGTGGGCTCGAACCACAACCAGTTCAGCCGAAAACTATGCGCCACAGAGACGAGCAGGCTGCAGGGATGGCATCACAGACGCAATAGCTTAGCCTCGCTCGTCAAATCCAATGCAAGACAGTGTTCGGTGGCAAGACAGTGTTCGGTGGTAAGATGATGGGGAATTGCTTCAAACTCAAACACTGTTTTCGCCACGTGTTTCTTGCCAAACAGACTAGATTTATATACTGTCCTTACCAGAGTTTGAAGGTCAAAAGATAAAGCGCACCAGAAGTTACCTTTGGTCAATGTCTCTTCCGTGCAGCGAAACCGTTCTGAAGCGAATCTTTCAAAAGCGAATTCTTCAAAATCGGAGAGCATAAATGGAAAATGTCCAACTAAAAGAGATAATAAGCTTGGAAACATCCACTGACTTTTCTGGTGTAAACATGCACGTCCCTGGGTGGGCTCGAACCACCAACCTTTCAGTTAACAGCCGAATGCGAGGCTGTTAACTGATAACGGTGGTAAGACACTGTTCGGTGGTAAGACAGTGTTCGGTGGTAAGATGATGGGGAATTGCTTCAAACTCAAACACTGTTTTCCATGTTTTCCTTGCCAAACAGACTAGATTTCTATACTGTCCTTACCAATGTTTGAAGGTCAAAAGATAAAGCGCTCCAAAAGTTACCTTTGGTCAATGTCTCTTCCATGCAGCGAAACCGTACTGAAGCGAACCTTTCAAAAGCAAATTATTCAAAATCGGAGAGCATGAATGGAAAATGTCCAACTAAAAGAGATAATCAGCCTGGAAACATCCACTGACTTTCCTGGAGTAAACATGCACGTCCCTGGGTGGGCTCGAACCACCAACCTTTCAGGTAACAGCCGAATGCGCTAACCTATTGCGCCACAGAGACGGAGGTGCTGCAGTGCTGCAGGTGGTCCTGGCATAGAGGCATCACAGACGCAATAGCTTAGCCTCGCTCGTCAAATCCAATGCAAGACAGTGTTCGGTGGCAAGACAGTGTTCGTGGTAATGATGGGGAATTGCTTCAAACTCAAACACTGTTTTCGCCACGTGTTTCTTGCCAAACAGACTAGATTTATATACTGTCCTTACCAGAGTTTGAAGGTCAAAAGATAAAGCGCACCAGAAGTTACCTTTGGTCAATGTCTCTTCCGTGCAGCGAAACCGTTCTGAAGCGAATCTTTCAAAAGCGAATTCTTCAAAATCGGAGCATAAATGGAAAATGTCCAACTAAAAGAGATAATAAGCTTGGAAACATCCACTGACTTTTCTGGTGTAAACATGCACGTCCCTGGGTGGGCTCGAACCACCAACCTTTCAGTTAACAGCCGAATGCGAGGCTGTTAACTGATAACGGTGGTAAGACACTGTTCGGTGGTAAGACAGTGTTCGGTGGTAAGATGATGGGGAATTGCTTCAAACTCAAACACTGTTTTCCATGTTTTCCTTGCCAAACAGACTAGATTTCTATACTGTCCTTACCAATGTTTGAAGGTCAAAAGATAAAGCGCTCCAAAAGTTACCTTTGGTCAATGTCTCTTCCATGCAGCGAAACCGTACTGAAGCGAATCTTTCAAAAGCAAATTATTCAAAATCGGAGAGCATGAATGGAAAATGTCCAACTAAAAGAGATAATCAGCCTGGAAACATCCACTGACTTTCCTGGAGTAAACATGCACGTCCCTGGGTGGGCTCGAACCACCAACCTTTCAGTTAACAGCCGAATGCGCTAACCGATTGCGCCACAGAGACAGAGGTGCGGCAGGTGGTCCTGGCATAGAGGCATCACAGGCGCAATAGCTTAGCCTCGCTCGTCAAATCCAATGCAAGACAGTGTTCGGTGGCAAGACAGTGTTCGGTGGTAAGACAGTGTTCGGTGGTAAGATGATGGAGAATTGCTTCAAACTCAAACACTGTTTTCGCCACGTGTTTCTTGCCAAACAGACTAGATTTCTATACTGTCCTTACCAGAGTTTGAAGGTCAAAACATAAAGCGCACCAGAAGTTACCTTTGGTCAATGTCTCTTCCGTGCAGTGAAACCGTTCTGAAGCGAATCTTTCAAAAGCGAATTCTTCAAAATCGGAGAGCATAAATGGAAAATGTCCAACTAAAAGAGATAATAAGCTTGGAAACATCCACTGACTTTTCTGGTGTAAACATGCACGTCCCTGGGTGGGCTCGAACCACCAACCTTTCAGTTAACAGCCGAATGCGCTAACCGATTGCGCCACAGAGACGGAGGTGCTGCAGTGCTGCAAGTGGTCCTGCATAGAGGCATCACAGACGCAATAGCTTAGCCTCGCTTGTCAAATCCAATGCAAGACAGTGTTCGGTGGTAAGACAGTGTTCGGTGGTAAGACACTGTTCGGTGGTAAGACAGTGTTCGGTGGTAAGATGATGGGGAATTGCTTCAAACTCAAACATGTTTTCCATGTTTTCCTTGCCAAACAGACTAGATTTCTATACTGTCCTTACCAATGTTTGAAGGTCAAAAGATAAAGCGCTCCAAAAGTTACCTTTGGTCAATGTCTCTTCCATGCAGCGAAACCGTACTGAAGCGAACCTTTCAAAAGCGAATTTTTCAAAATCGGAGAGCATAAATGGAAAATGTCCAACTAAAAGGGATAATCAGCTTGGAAACATCCACTCACTTCACTGTAGTAAACATGCACGTCCCTGAGTGGGCTCGAACCACCAACCTTTCAGTTTACAGCCGAATGCGCTAACCTATTGCACCACAGAGACAGAGGTGCTGCAGTGCTGCAGGTGGTCCTGGCATAGAGGCATCACAGGCGCAACATCTTTGCCTCGCTCGTCAAATCCAATGCAAGACAGTGTTCGGTGGTAAGACACTGTTCGGTGGTAAGACACTGTTCGGTGGTAAGACAGTGTTCGTGGTAAGATGATGGGAATTGCTTCAAACTCAAACACTGTTTTCCATGTTTTCCTTGCCAAACAGACTAGATTTCTATACTGTCCTTACCAATGTTTGAAGGTCAAAAGATAAAGCGCTCCAAAAGTTACCTTTGGTCAATGTCTCTTCCATGCAGCGAAACCGTACTGAAGCGAACCTTTCAAAAGCGAATTTTTCAAAATCGGAGAGCATAAATGGAAAATGTCCAACTAAAAGGGATAATCAGCTTGGAAACATCCACTCACTTCACTGTAGTAAACATGCACGTCTCTGGGTGGGCTCGAACCACCAACCTTTCAGTTAACAGCCGAATGCGCTAACCGATTGCGCCACAGAGACGGAGGTGCTGCAGTCCTGCAGGTGGTCCTGGCATAGAGGCATCACAGACGCAATAGCTTAGCCTCGCTCGTTAAATCTAATGCAAGAACTGTCGCAAAAGACAGTTTTCGGTGTTCAGATGATGGGGAATTGCTTCAACCTCAAACACTGTTTTCGCCACGTGTTTCTTGCCAAACAGGCTAGATTTATATACTGTCCTTACCAGAGTTTGAAGGTCAAAACATAAAGCGCACCAGAAGTTACCTTTGGTCAATGTCTCTTCCATGCAGCGAAACCATTCTGAAGCGAATCTTTCAAAAGTGAATTATTCAAAATCGGAGAGCATAAATGGAAAATGTCCAACTAAAGGAGATAATCAGCTTGGAAACATCCACTGACTTTCCTGGAGTAAACATGCACGTCCCTGGGTGGGCTTGAACCACCAACCTTTCAGTTAACAGCCGAATGCGCTAACCTATTGCGCCACAGAGACGGAGGTGCTGCAGTGCTGCAGGTGGTCCTGGCATAGAGGCATCACAGGCGCAATAGCTTAGCCTCACTTGTCAAATCCAATGCAAGACAGTGCTCGGTCGTAAGACAGTGTTCGGTGGTAAGACACTGTTCGGTGGTAAGACAGTGTTCGGTGGTAAGATGATGGGGAATTGCTTCAAACTCAAACACTGTTTTCCATGTTTTCCTTGCCAACAGACTAGATTTCTATACTGTCCTTACCAATGTTTGAAGGTCAAAAGATAAAGCGCTCCAAAAGTTACCTTTGGTCAATGTCTCTTCCATGCAGCGAAACCGTACTGAAGCGAACCTTTCAAAAGCGAATTTTTCAAAATCGGAGAGCATAAATGGAAAATGTCCAACTAAAAGGGATAATCAGCCTGGAAACATCCACTGACTTTGCTGGAGTAAACATGCACATCCCTGGGTGGGCTCGAACCACCAACCTTTCAGTTAACAGCCGAATGCGCTAACCTATTGCGCCACAGAGACAGAGGTGCAGCAGGTGGTCCTGGCATAGAGGCATCACAGGCACAATAGCTTAGCCTCGCTCGTCAAATCCAATGCAAGACAATGTTCGGTCGTAAGACAGTGTTCGGTGGCAAGACAGTGTTCGGTGGTAAGACAGTGTTCGGTGGTAAGATGATGGGGAATTGCTTCAAACTCAAACACTGTTTTCCATGTTTTCCTTGCCAAACAGACTAGATTTCTATACTGTCTGTGGAGGTTCCTCCATCTTCTCAGTGTTCTTGTTCTTTAGTGTTTTAGTTAATTTATGTTATTGATATATTTACTTTTGGTTATATCACTTTTTCTTTGGTGGGTTTTGGTATTAAGTTGTTTACTAAATTGGGTGCACACATTTTAGTAAACGCTTGGTTTATTTAGAATATTAATTATTTTGTTTTTGGTTGAGTTGAAGGACTGGCTGGGAGGAGTTGATTGTCTCAAACCAGTAATTGGAACCAACCATCAGGCTGCGGGAAGCAGGGAATTTGATGTGGAAGACTCCTCCTCTCGCCCTATTGACATCTTCCTCTCACTCTATTGTTATAATATTTATGGTGTTAGGTTGTTTTGTTTTATAGTTGTGTTAAAGTAAAATGTTGTGATTTGAATTTATTTATGTTTATGTATTGGTTGTTTTTGTTTGTTCCCCCACCCCTCCTTGTGTGTGTGTGTAGGCTAGCCTTTGTATATAAATTCCCCTGTGTGTTCATTGAGAAGAGTCAGTTAGTTTGTTTGAGTTGGTATGCTTTAGTTGATTATTTTTGGGCCCATTTTTCTTATATTTCTTTTTGAAATTTGTTGTAAAAAAATCTTTAACTCTTTGAAAAATTAAATAGTTATTTTTTTTATGCCTTTGTCCTTGAGTTTGCTGGTCGGACCATCACAGTTGATGTCAGAAGTGGGATCCTCCAGTTAAGGACAAAGGTATATTTCTTAATTTTTTTCTTTTTTTTTTTTTTTTTTTGTGGAAACTAAAAAAAACCCTAAACCATGAGAGGAGCCAGAGGTGGAGGTGGTAAAACCAAGGCAGCTCCATCAGACAAAGAAGCGCAAACAGAGCATGAAGGGTGAAGGGTGTGGTGCAGTTTGTGAAGAGGAGGAAGTGGATGAAGAAGGGAAAGAGCCAACCATATCTGACTTGGCAGGAATCCTGCAGGCCTACATTGGGCAGCAAAAAGATCGAGAGGCACAGTGGGAGCAAGAAATGTCACGTCAGGATTACAGGTTTAAGGCTCTCCAACACCAGTTCAGTTTATTTCAAGAGGAGTTTCAGGCCCAGTCTTCTGCAGGCCTGAGGCCTATTGTGCAAGACCACGCTCCTCATCTGTTGGATTGAAGCCTGATGTGGATAGTTCACTTCCAGAACCTGCTCTGTCGGCTGTTAAATCAGGTGATTCAATTTCTACACATTTCTATAAAGAACCAAAACTGCAAAAGCTAAGTGAGGAGGATGATATTGAGCATTTCCTCATAACTTTGAGAGGATAGCATGTGTTTGCAGATGGCCAAAAAGTGACTGGGCATTTCAATTGATTCCACTATTGACTGGTAAAGCCAGGAGTGCATATGTACATATGGATATGGAGGAATCGATGAACTATGATAATGTTAAAGCTGCTATTTTACAGAAATATGAAATTAACAGCGAGACTTATCGTCAGAGGTTCCGTTCTCTTCATGTGGAACCGAATGAGTCTCCCAAGGAACTTTATGTGAGACTTAAAGAACTGTATGGCAAATGGGTTCAACCCCGAGGTAAGACTGTTGAAGAGATAAATGACGTCATAATTCTTGAACAGTATTTCCGAATGTTGTCCCCAGAACTCCAAGTTTGGATTAAGGAACGAAACCCCAAAAATGCAGCCGAGGCAGTTTCCCTCGCGGATGCCTTTGTGGCCGCCCGTAGGAAGACTCAACCGTGGGTTTTTAGAACTGCAAAAAGGGAGTTTACTCCAACTTCAGGTAACTCCAGTCGAACTGAAAATGAGTAAGCAGTTTGGAAAAGAAAAAGGTTTTTCCCCCGGTCAAACAAAAAACTTTGAAAAAACGCATCTGCTATCTATGTGGCCAGGAGGGCCCCACAAAGCCTATGTGTCCTCAAAATCCTGCAAACCTCTCTCAGATGTGTTGTTCCCAGAGAGAACCATGTTTTGAACAGACAAACCAGCCACTGATGGAGACTACAGTGGAGATAGAGGGGCAAAAGGTCAAAGCCCTGATTGACACAGGAAGCACCCAGACATTGGTACACCGCAGGTATGTCCCACCGCATATTATTTGCACCTCTGAAACCATACCCATCTGCTGTGTCCATGGGGATGAAAAACAATATCCAACAGCAGATATTTACATGAGAGTGCAAGGACATGTTTACCTGTTAAAGGTGGGTGTTATGGATGCATTACCCTTTCCTGTTGTCTTGGGAAATGATCTTCCAATTCTCCCTGACCTAGTGAATGGTTTTAAAATGTGTAATGTTGTATTGACACGATCCCAAGCAAAGACTTTTGGGGAAGATGAGTCCAGTCTAAGAGCCTTGCCATTTTTTGGGGCTGAGATTGAAGAAGGTCAAACTAAAGAACGCAAGTCTCGTGCACAGCGCAAGCGAGAAAAATTCAAACATACCACAGCCCTTCCTGTGTTACCTGAACCTGAGGTGCAGTTAGACTTTGAAATTCCTGATAATATTAGTGAGCTGCAGCACCAGGATGGAAGTCTGACTGACCTTATTAAGAGGGTTGAAGCAGCAGGTGGAGCTGCAGAGGAATTTCATATGCAAAATGGCATCCTCTATAGGAGA
Organism: Poeciliopsis prolifica; assembly: GCF_027474105.1. Taxonomy (NCBI): domain Eukaryota; kingdom Metazoa; phylum Chordata; class Actinopteri; order Cyprinodontiformes; family Poeciliidae; genus Poeciliopsis; species Poeciliopsis prolifica. The sequence continues at coordinate 1,059,899 of NW_026562426.1, forward strand.
CATGGAGATGTACAACAACTGGTGTTGCCCAGAAAGGTCAGAAAAACAGTATTAATTTTGGGCCATGCAATTCCCTGGGCTGGCCACCTGGGGAAACATAAAACCATAGCCCGAATCCAACGGTGTTTCTACTGGCCTGGATTACACAAAGATGTTGCCAGCTTTTGCAGGAGTTGTCCTCAATGTCAGAAAACATCCACCAGATTTGCAGCGAGAGCTCCTCTTCAACCCCTTCCTATTATAAATACACCATTTGACCGTTTGGGCATGGATGTGGTGGGTCCAGTGGAGAAGAGCAAATCAGGTAACCGATTTATGTTGGTTATTACTGATTATGCAACAAAGTATCCGGAAGTGTTCCCTCTGAAATCTGTTAAGGCTAAGACTGTTGCCTTTTGCTTAGTTCAGTTTTTTTCACGAGTGGGGTTCCCCAAAGAAATATTGACTGATCAAGGGACTAATTTTATGTCCAAATTACTGAACGATGTATATAAACTGATTGGCATTAAGGGACTGAGAACCACCCCATATCACCCGCAAACTGACGGACTCACAGAGAGATTTAATCAGACTCTTAAAAACATGCTTCGTAAGTTATCAATGAAACTGGGTCTGATTGGGATCAGTGGCTCCCTTACCTCTTGTTTGCATATCGGGAGGTACCCCAAGCCTCTACCGGGTTTTCCCCCTTTGAGTTGCTTTTTGGGCATGAGGTCCGAGGTCCACTGGCCCTTTTGAAGGAAAGGTGGGAGGGGGAGAAACCTGCAAAGGAACCTGTTAATACAATTTCTTATGTCCTCCAGATGAGAGAGAAATTGGAAAAGATGACCTCATTGGCTCAGGAGTATATGCGTGCCTCCCAACAAAAGCAAAAAACCTGGTATGATCAAACTACTCAGGAAAGAAGTTTTGAGCCAGGTCATAAGGTGTTGGTACTACTCCCTACTGATGACAGTAAGTTTTTGGCTCAGTGGAAAGGTCCATATGAGGTTGTTCAAAAACTGGGTCCCACCACTTACAAGATCTGTACTCCAGATCAGAGACGCCGTACTAGAGTTCTTCACATTAACCTGCTAAAGGAGTGGGTCTCAAGGCCTGAGGGGAAGCAAGATGTATTTTTTATTAGAAGTGTATCAGACGAGGAGGTGGAGGAACAATACCTGCCTCTACCGTCAGCTTCTGCTCTTGACCTGAGTCATCTCTCCCCAGAGCAGCAGTTACAAGTGAGAGCCCTTTGTAACATCAATGTGTTTCAGGATAATCCTGGACGTACGGACTATATTGAACATGAGATTCGTTTAAAAGAGGATGCAGTTGTGAAGCGAAGGAGCTACAGGATCCCTGAGCGTCTCCTTGGCCCTTTAAAAGAGGAGATTGAATTAATGCTTTCTCTGGGTATCATTGAGCCTTCTCATAGTGACTGGTGTAATCCTATTGTCCTTGTACCAAAAAAGGATGGCACCATGAGATTCTGTATAGACTTCCGTTATTTGAACTCTGTTTCCAAGTTTGACTCGTATCCAACTCCACGCATCGATGATTTGATTTGCTGTCTTGGGAAAGCAAAATATCTTACTACCATTGATCTCTCTAAAGGTTATTGGCAGGTTCCCCTTTCCACCAGGTCTCGTGAGCTGACAGCTTTCCGGACACCTTGGGGCCTCCATCAGTTCACTGTCATGCCTTTTGGGCTCCATGGAGCACCTGCAACCTTCCAGAGACTTATGGATAAGGTACTGGAAGGCTTCTCAAATTTTGCATCTGCTTATTTAGATGATATTGTCATCTACAGTGACAGCTGGGAGGATCATCTCCAACATCTTAAGGCTGTTTTTGAGTCTCTTCGTGCTGCAGGCCTGACTGTTAATGCAGCTAAATGTACCCTTGCCAAAAAGGAAGTTCAGTACCTTGGACATATTATTGGCAATGGAGTCATTAAACCTCAGATCCAAAAGGTGCAAGCAATTCAGTCATGTCCTCGACCCCAGACCAGGACACAGCTAAAATCCTTTCTTGGGATGTCGGGTTGGTACCATAAGTTCATTCCTAACTTTTCTACCAGAGCTGCTGTTCTTACAGATATGACCAGTCCCAAGAAATCTAATCAGCTTCAGTGGTCGGAGGAGGCGGACCGAGCTTTTAAGGACATCCAAGGCGCTTTGAGTGGACCGTCAACATTACACTGCCCTAACTTTGACCAGCCATTTATTTTGCAAACTGATGCATCCGGGCGTGGGCTGGGTGCAGTGCTGCTTCAAGGACCTCCAGGGGAACGTCATCCTATTGCTTTTATAAGCAGAAAGCTCTACCCAAGGGAAACTCGATACTCCACCATAGAAAAGGAGTGCCTCGCTGTGAAGTGGGCTTTAGATTCACTTAAATATTATCTATTGGGGACAAGATTCATCCTAGAAATGGACCATAAGGCTCTAAAGTGGCTTGAAAGAATGAAAGACTCAAACAGCAGGATAACCCGCTGGTACCTGGCAATGCAACCATTCCAGTTTGACGTTCATCACATCCCGGGGAAGCTGAACACGACTGCCGACTACCTGTCACGCTGGCCCATGGAGTTTCCAGAAGAGGGGGAGTGTGTGGAGGTTCCTCCATCTTCTCAGTGTTAAGTGTTCTTTTCTTTAGTGTTAGTATTTAGTTAATGTTTTATATTGATAATATTTACATTGGTTATATCACTTTTTCTTTGGTGGGTTTTGGTATTAAGTTGTTTACTAAATTGGGTGCACACATTTTAGTAAACGCTTGGTTTATTTAGAATATTAATTATTTTGTTTTTGGTTGAGTTGAAGGACTGGCTGGGAGGAGTTGATTGTCTCAAACCAGTAATTGGAACCAACCATCAGGCTGCGGGAAGCAGGGAATTTGATGTGGAAGACTCCTCCTCTCGCCCTATTGACATCTTCCTCTCACTCTATTGTTATAATATTTATGGTGTTAGGTTGTTTTGTTTTATAGTTGTGTTAAAGTAAAATGTTGTGATTTGAATTTATTTATGTTTATGTATTGGTTGTTTTGTTTGTTCCCCCACCCTCCTTGTGTGTGTGTAGGCTAGCCTTTGTATATAAATTCCCCTGTGTGTTCATTGAGAAGAGTCAGTTAGTTTGTTTGAGTTGGTATGCTTTAGTTGATTATTTTTGGGCCCATTTTTCTTATATTTCTTTTTGAAATTTGTTGTAAAAAAATCTTTAACTCTTTGAAAAATTAAATAGTTATTTTTTTATGCCTTTGTCCTTGAGTTTGCTGGTCGGACCATCACACTGTCCTTACCAGAGTTTGAAGGTCAAAACATAAAGTGCACCAGAAGTTACCTTTGGTCAATGTCTCTTCCGTGCAGCGAAACCATTCTGAAGCGAATCTTTCAAAAGCGAATTCTTCAAAATCGGAGAGCATAAATGGAAAATGTCCAACTAAAAGAGATAATATGCTTGGAAACATCCACTGACTTTTCTGGTGTAAACATGCACGTCCCTGGGTGGGCTCGAACCACCAACCTTTCAGTTAACAACCGAATGCGCTAACCGATTGCGCCACAGAGACGGAGGTGCTGCAGTGCTGCAGGTGGTCCTGGCATAGAGGCATCACAGGCGCAATAGCTTAGCCTCGCTTGTCAAATCCAATGCAAGACAGTGTTCGGTGGTAAGACAGTTTTCGGTGGTAAGACACTGTTCGGTGGTAAGACAGTGTTCGGTGGTAAGATGATGGGGAATTGCTTCAAACTCAAACACTGTTTTCCATGCCAAACAGACTAGATTTCTATACTGTCCTTACCAGAGTTTGAAGGTCAAAACATAAAGTGCACCAGAAGTTACCTTTGGTCAATGTCTCTTCCGTGCAGCGAAACCATTCTGAAGCGAATCTTTCAAAAGCGAATTCTTCAAAATCGGAGAGCATAAATGGAAAATGTCCAACTAAAAGAGATAATAAGCTTGGAAACATCCACTGACTTTTCTGGTGTAAACATGCACGTCCCTGGGTGGGCTCGAACCACCAACCTTTCAGTTAACAACCGAATGCGCTAACCGATTGCGCCACAGAGACGGAGGTGCTGCAGTGCTGCAGGTGGTCCTGGCATAGAGGCATCACAGACGCAATAGCTTAGCCTCGCTCGTCAAATCCAATGCAAGACAGTGTTCGGTGGTAAGACAGTCGGTGGTAAGACACTGTTCGGTGGTAAGACAGTGTTCGGTGGTAAGATGATGGGGAATTGCTTCAAACTCAAACACTGTTTTCCATGTTTTCCTTGCCAAACAGACTAGATTTCTATACTGTCCTTACCAATGTTTGAAGGTCAAAAGATAAAGCGCTCCAAAAGTTACCTTTGGTCAATGTCTCTTCCATGCAGCGAAACCGTACTGAAGCGAACCTTTCAAAACGAATTTTCAAAATCGGAGAGCATAAATGGAAAATCCAACTAAAAGGGATAATCAGCCTGGAAACATCCACTGACTTTGCTGGAGTAAACATGCACGTCCCTGGGTGGGCTCGAACCACCAACCTTTCAGTTAACAGCCGAATGCTCTAACCTATTGCGCCACAGAGACAGAGGTGCAGCAGGTGGTCCTGGCATAGAGGCATCACAGGCACAATAGCTTAGCCTCGCTCGTCAAATCCAATGCAAGACAATGTTCGGTCGTAAGACAGTGTTCGGTGGCAAGACAGTGTTCGGTGGTAAGACAGTGTTCGGTGGTAGATGATGGGGAATTGCTTCAAACTCAAACACTGTTTCCATGTTTTTCCTTGCCAAACAGACTAGATTTCTATACTGTCCTTACCAGAGTTTGAAGGTCAAAACATAAAGTGCACCAGAAGTACCTTGGTCAATGTCTCTTCCGTGCAGCGAACCGTTCTGAAGCGAATCTTTCAAAAGCGAATTCTTCAAAATCGGAGAGCATAAATGGAAAATGTCCAACTAAAAGAGATAATATGCTTGGAAACATCCACTGACTTTGCTGGTGTAAACATGCACGTCCCTGGGTGGGCTCGAACCACCAACCTTTCAGTTAACAACCGAATGCGCTAACCGATTGCGCCACAGAGACGGAGGTGCTGCAGTGCTGCAGGTGGTCCTGGCATAGAGGCATCACAGGCGCAATAGCTTAGCCTCGCTTGTCAAATCCAATGCAAGACAGTGTTCGGTGGTAAGACAGTTTTCGGTGGTAAGACACTGTTCGGTGGTAAGACAGTGTTCGGTGGTAAGATGATGGGGAATTGCTTCAAACTCAAACACTGTTTTCCATGTTTTCCTTGCCAAACAGACTAGATTTCTACTGTCCTTACCAGAGTTTGAAGGTCAAAACATAAAGTGCACCAGAAGTTACCTTTGGTCAATGTCTCTTCCGTGCAGCGAAACCGTTTCTGAAGCGAATCTCTTCAAAAGCGAATTCTTCAAAATCGAGAGCATAAATGGAAAATGTCCAACTAAAAGAGATAATAAGCTTGGAAACATCCACTGACTTTTCTGGTGTAAACATGCACGTCCCTGGGTGGGCTCGAACCACCAACCTTTCAGTTAACAACCGAATGCGCTAACGATTGCGCCACAGAGACGGAGGTGCTGCAGTGCTGCAGGTGGTCCTGGCATAGAGGCATCACAGACGCAATAGCTTAGCCTCGCTCGTCAAATCCAATGCAAGACAGTGTTCGGTGGTAAGACAGTGTTCGGTGGTAAGACACTGTTCGGTGGTAAGACAGTGTTCGGTGGTAAGATGATGGGAATTGCTTCAAACTCAAACACTGTTTTCCATGTTTCCTTGCCAAACAGACTAGATTTCTATACTGTCCTTACCAATGTTGAAGGTCAAAAGATAAAGCGCTCCAAAAGTTACCTTTGGTCTATGTCTCTTCCATGCAGCGAAACCATACTGAAGCGAACCTTTCAAAAGCGAAATTTTCAAATCGGAGAGCATAAATGGAAAATGTCCAACTAAAGAGATAATAAGCTTGGAAACATCCACTGACTTTTCTGGTGTAAACATGCACGTCCCTGGGTGGGCTTGAACCACCAACCTTTCAGTTAACAGCCGAATGCGCTAACCTATTGCGCCACAGAGACGGAGGTGCTGCAGTACTGCAGGTGGTCCTGGCATAGAGGCATCACAGGCGCAATAGCTTAGCCTCGCTCGTCAAATCCAATGCAAGACAGTGTTCGGTGGTAAGACAGTGTTCGGTGGTAAGACACTGTTCGGTGGTAAGACAGTGTTCGGTGGTAAGATGATGGGGAATTGCTTCAAACTCAAACACTGTTTTCCATGTTTTCCTTGCCAAACAGACTAGATTTCTATACTGTCCTTACCAATGTTTGAAGGTCAAAAGATAAAGCGCTCCAAAAGTTACCTTTGGTCTATGTCTCTTCCATGCAGCGAAACCATACTGAAGCGAACCTTTCAAAGCGAAATTTTCAAAATCGGAGAGCATAAATGGAAAATGTCCAACTAAAAGAGATAATAAGCTTGGAAACATCCACTGACTTTTCTGGTGTAAACATGCACGTCCCTGGGTGGGCTTGAACCACCAACCTTTCAGTTAACAGCCGAATGCGCTAACCTATTGCGCCACAGAGACGGAGGTGCTGCAGTACTGCAGGTGGTCCTGGCATAGAGGCATCACAGGCGCAATAGCTTAGCCTCGCTCGTCAAATCCAATGCAAGACAGTGTTCGGTGGTAAGACAGTGTTCGGTGGTAAGACACTGTTCGGTGGTAAGACAGTGTTCGGTGGTAAGATGATGGGGAATTGCTTCAAACTCAAACACTGTTTTCCATGTTTTCCTTGCCAAACAGACTAGATTTCTATACTGTCCTTACCAATGTTTGAAGGTCAAAAGATAAAGCGCTCCAAAAGTTACCTTTGGTCTATGTCTCTTCCATGCAGCGAAACCATACTGAAGCGAACCTTTCAAAAGCGAAATTTTCAAAATCGGAGAGCATAAATGGAAAATGTCCAACTAAAAGAGATAATATGCTTGGAAACATCCACTGACTTTTCTGGTGTAAACATGCACGTCCCTGGGTGGGCTTGAACCACCAACCTTTCAGTTAACAGCCGAATGCGCTAACCTATTGCGCCACAGAGACGGAGGTGCTGCAGTACTGCAGGTGGTCCTGGCATAGAGGCATCACAGGCGCAATAGCTTAGCCTCGCTTGTCAAATCCAATGCAAGACAGTGTTCGGTGGTAAGACAGTGTTCGGTGGTAAGACACTGTTCGGTGGTAAGACAGTGTTCGGTGGTAAGATGATGGGGAATTGCTTCAAACTCAAACACTGTTTTCCATGTTTTCCTTGCCAAACAGACTAGATTTCTATACTGTCCTTACCAATGTTTGAAGGTCAAAAGATAAAGCGCTCCAAAAGTTACCTTTGGTCAATGTCTCTTCCATGCAGCGAAACCGTACTGAAGCGAACCTTTCAAAAGCGAAATTTTCAAAATCGGAGAGCATAAATGGAAAATGTCCAACTAAAAGGGATAATCAGCTTGGAAACATCCACTGACTTCACTGTAGTAAACATGCACGTCCCTGGGTGGGCTCGAACCACCAACCTTTCAGTTAACAGCCGAATGCGCTAACCGATTGCGCCACAGAGACGGAGGTGCTGCAGTGCTGCAGGTGGTCCTGGCATAGAGGCATCACAGACGCAATAGCTTAGCCTCGCTCGTTAAATCTAATGCAAGAACCGAGGCAAAAGACAGAGTTCAGACCAAGCTTTTTTTGCACCTCTCGCTGGGGCAGCATGTGAACTAGATATGCCACACATTTAGGCTGAAATTTACTTATCTGCAACCCGAAGTATAGAAACCGGCAGAAAGACACCAGTCGCAGGGTTCCCATTAGTTTTTCAAATGAATTTTCTTTGAAAATGAGCGTAAAAGTCCTTCTCCGTTCTCTGTTCTTAAGTCGCCGATTGTTTTACGTTACAATTATTTTGTTCATTATTTGGCATCTCTGATGGGCTGTTGTTTACTTGAAACGTGGATGATTGCTTACTGGCTGTTTCTGGTTGGTTTCTTCTTATAATAGTTAGTTAAAGTTTATATATATATATAATATAATAGTTAGTTAAAATTTCTAGCTGTTCTGATTGGCTGAAATTTGGTGTATCTAATTTAAATTCAATTTTGGCTGCTTTTTAAAAGAATAAATTTAAATCTCTTGAAGCGCAGTACATAGCTTTTATTCTTGTGCCATTTTTGTTTCCTAAGAAAGTAATAAATCCGTTTGTCCTTCATTGATGTGCTCAAAGAAATCATTTTTTATTGATAAATTCAGATGCAACACAAGTCACAGTATCAACAGTAGTAGTAGCAGCTCTTCTCATTTGAAGGGGTCCTGGCTAATGGATTAGGGTGCTCTGGCCCAAAAAAAGGTTGAGAAACACTGTCTTAGAAACAGTTGAAATGATAATTCAGAAAATCGGTTCTCTGGTTCTGGGTTACAGTCATAAAACTGAAAGGGATCCTGAGCATATCTGATAAAGATGCCAGTGAGGACAAAAGACGGGAAAGTCACACTTTAGTAACCAAAAGTTTAAAGAAAATCAGTTTAAACTTATTTCTCCCTCCTTCATAGTTCTGAACAGATTCAAGCGCTTTGCCCTGTGCCTGGAATGAGCCATACTAACAAACACGCCATGACTTGTCTCGATGTAAAACACACAGGTCTAGGAGCAATTTACTAGTCAATAATAAAAAAATTAAATGAATTTATCACATCTTCCATTGCTAGTTAATTGTTTTGCTTCATTATTTGTCTTGAAACAGGCTGCGTGCAGAATGCTGTTAGGCAACTGGGAAGTGGATCTTTCCCAGAGAGTCTGGAGCTGATTTTTGGTCCAAGTACTCCCCCTGCTGCAAGGTGGTTCTCCAGCAATGACACGTTTTCAAGTTGATTTTTAGAAAATGCCATATCTGAAATATTTTTGATGGGATTTATCATGTCTAGAAACACAGATTGACAGTGATTGTAATGAAATATTAGTCTCAAACACAATCCTAGCAACTAACATCTTTTCTAAATAGTTTAAGCTACATTAACATGCAGTCAAATGCATAACTGTATTCATTTTAGGAATTTTAAATGTCATATTTTCCCCTTATATATTTATATATATATGAACAATGAATAATGAATGAATAAACACTTGTAGAAACACTTTTTGTCTGTGTTTTTACAGGGCAACTGAAGCTACATAAGCTTTTGAAAAAATAGGCTTATATTTTGTATAAATATCTGCTGTAAGAAATTTGTCATTTTCAAAGAACCACCATTTCATTTCTGGTTTGTTTTGAAATTAGAAAAACAAACGTTTTCCAAAAAGAGGATAGATACATTTTTCTCTTTATCATAATGGTGTATTTAGACGTACAGAGGAATGCATTTATCTGGAAAAGGACTGAGAAGAAGACAAATTTATTTACCCCCACCCTCTAAAAAAGACTGTGTTGTACATGTTTTTTCGTGACCCATTTTTTTTTTTTTGTATGTGCTACTGATGTCACCCATAATGTCCCCACTGAATTGATATTTCAGTTATGCATTATATGTCATGTATTAATGATATAATGTAATTGTGTATGTCTGCTTTTCAATCATGAATAACATAGTATTTCGCAATTCTGAGTTGTGTATGTTGTGCATTAGAAAGTATTGGTATTATGTTAACCCAGCATCTACTAAATTAGCATACAGTAATTAACCAGAAATAATTTGACAAAGATGTTACCCAGAATCTTAATGAGACATCATCTGCAGTTTTTAGATTATAGCACTTTAATATATGTATATATTTTTATAACAATAGCAGCTTTCCTGGAAGCTGTAAAATACAGGGGGAAAAAAACTTGTGAGCAGAGAAAAGTACATTTATTCAAGTCAATGAACGCTGCTTCATGGACGCAGAAATATCAAGCAAGACACAATGTCCATTGTAAAACACATTTGTTGAAATATAAGCAGCATTTATAAAATTGTTGCAGTATGTTTTTTTTGATGCTTAAACTATAAAAAAAAAAATTCACCTCTAATAATTTTGGAACATCTAAGGAAATGACTCAAATATGAGACATGTGACAAAGTGAAATGTATCTTGTTGCTACGGAGACAGCCTCTTACAAAACAATAAACACAACAGCTACATATTAAGAATAGGACAAGAAAAGCATTTTTTTTGCACTTGGACACCTCGATAAATAACACACCACCACCTCCATTTCTATGTAAACTCGTTTCACTTTTCATGTTACAGATGAAATAGTTGCTTGCATAACTATCGGCTATTGGCTTATTTAAAAACATAGCATGAAGGCTGAGAAAAAAGTATTTTCCTGCTCCAGGTCTTAACTAACTAATTAACTAATATTCTTTCTAAAATCAAATCAAATCAAATTTTATTTCTAAAGCACATTTCACCAGCAAAGCATTTCAAAGTGCTTTACATCATGAGCACAAAAACAAAGTCATGCAACATAGAATAAACAATACATTGTTACATATTAATCTAATCCTGGAGATGTTCTTCAGATGATAGAAGGCTGACTTTGTAATCATCTTTATGTGGTTCGCAAGGTTCAAGTCCGAGTCCATCACTACTCCCAGGTTTCGGGCTGATCGCTAGTTTTAGTTGTAATAACTGAAGCTGTGCATTGACTCTAGATCTTTAGGTCCAAAAATAATGACTTCAGTTTTGTTTCTGTTCAGCTGGAAAAAGTTTTGGCACATCCACACATTTATCTGTTCTAAACATTTATTCAGTGATTGGATGGGTTCAGAGTCACCTGGTGACATCATAATGTAGAGCTGAGTATCATCCGCATAGTTGTGGTACCTAATATTGTTTCCTGTTATAACCTGAGCTAATGGGAGAATATAAATATTGAATAAGAGGGGTCCTAGGATTGAACCTTGGAGTACCCTGCATGTGACCTTTGACCTCTTTGATGAGAAATTTCCAATTGAAACAAAGAAATGCTGTTCTTTAAGTAAGATTCAAACCAGTCGAGCACCGAACCGGAGAGTCTACAGAACATTACTTCATGTAATATTCAACCACCACACTATTCAAGATGCTTACACTTGCAGATTAAGGATATATTGTGGTCACATCATTTGGATGTATTTCACACACTTACCATAATAGATTTTTATAGAAGCAAATATTTTACTTACTTAGAATGATCAATATTATATTTATTTCAACCGGCATATCATCTCTAGATGTGTTTAATTTCCTTTTGGAAAACTTTTCCATCAGGCTTTTTTGTCCACTTCAGGATGAATCCACGCACTCCGGTCTCTTGCAGTCGATTCTGGAGCTGTAAGACAAAATTTCAAGGCCTTTAAAAAGTACAGTTTTCTCAATTTTTGGATCAGATTGGATTTTCCTCTAATCTGAGATATATTAGTTTGTAAAAAAAAAAAAAAAGAAAAAAAAAGAAATAAAACAGATCTTAACATTTACAGATCAGATTTTGCCTCATCTGAGGTGTAAAATAATTTTCATTCCAAACTTGCCTTTGTCAGGATATTTTCCCTCAAAACAGGGTCATTCAGATCCACGGAGTTGTCGGTGCGAAGTCTTATCTTCACAGTCTGTTTCATTACTGATTTGAAATAAGAAATACAGCAATAGGTTGAGTGTCCATTTCAAAAACATGTTTATACAACTTAATAAATGAGTATAAAATGCATTGATATGTAAGTAAGTTTCACTTTAGTAAATGAGCTGAACTTCTGTGTCACGTTTTCAAAAAAAATAGATCCTGGATAGAAGAGGCAGAAATTAGCTTCCTTTATTGGGGGGCTGGTACTGGGCCTCACATTTAGGGTAAAAACCGCCTTCTATAAACTGAAAAGTCTTAGTTAAGATGATCAGGGCATTGATCAGTACGCCTCCTTGCAACCTGGAGACTTTCCAGGCGTGTCCCACCAGGAAGAGGAAACCATATTAAATTGCAAACCCCCGTATCAAGGAGTCAGTCCAAACTCAGAGAGAAAACATGGTATTTTAACTTAGTTATGCATTGCTGCTGTATATGTCAATTCAGATATAAGAAACAAATGATAAAGCCATTCACTTCATTACTGCATTGTAAATACATTCCTAATTACCCCTGGTTAGATCAAGATATTGAAACTGACTTGCAGAAAGTCCAAATGGAAAAAACAACTCTGTTTTTGTCACTAAAAGCTGACCTGCATAATTTAGGTGAGTGATTAACTGATTAAATATAATGAATTTTCAAAGCATATAAATGGCATTTTTTAACTAGAAAGTATAAGACAGAACTCAGCATAGAGAGATAATTGTTCTTAAATGACTAAAATCTGGTCAAAACAAATCCTAATTATCCCCAATTCTTCCTCAAATTCTCCTTTCAGCTGAAAGAAAAGAAGAAAAACACTCACCAGGAGGGCCATAACAGACAAAAGGTAATTTTGTTTCACAGGGCAAAAACTTCCAATTTCCTGATCTTGCAGAAGATGTAACGCCACAAATGACTGTCTTTGAGCCAAGCGGATTCATAACAGAGTCCCAGCTGGTAAATTCGACGCTGCTCCCGTCAGACCAGTTAAAATTTGGATCTCTATATAAACCAATCCATGGATAGTAAGAACCAGGCAACTGGTTCTGAACACGCTTGTTGTCTGCATCGTTTTTTATGGTAGCGAGGTCTATGAAGTTGTTTCTGCAGTACGTCTGAGCACTGGACCAGCTCGTTGGTAGATTCACAAACACAAATTCAGGGACCAACTGCGAGCCTGCAGTTAAAGGGAATAGAGGACAAAGGTGAGCAGAAGTTCTGCATTTCATAAAAAAGTTTTAAGAAGGATGTGTCATATATAATATTGTTAACCTTTGTAGCACACAAACGGGCGATTCTGTGAGCAACTGACATCATACCACTCCCCATAGTATGTGAACATCACGCAGAACTCAACGGAGTAGTGGAAAGTTGGTTCATATCTAGAAGTGTCCCAGTGTCTGTAGTCGGCGCCGCTCCCCGTGAAGCCGTCGGACCATCTCCAGTCGATTTCATCGAACAGACCGATCCAGATGTCAGCGCTATGACCGGCGGACGAAAGAGTGCTCATGAATCGGTTCTTTTCTTCTGAGCTTAGAACGGATGCCAAGTCAGTGTGGGTCTGTCTGCAGTAGGACTGAGCTTCAGTCCAATTCAGAGATTGATTGACAAAGTGGTAGACGGGCTGAAGACGGAGGCAGGAAGAGAGGATGAGCAGGTCTGGAACATAATAGAGATTTAATTGTTTTTCGACCTTCAGTGTTGCTTTGTTTAAAAGCATTTAATACCAGATTGGAAACATTACGTCACTGACCTGAGAGAACCAAGACTCCCAGCAAGATCCTGTCCATCGTGACGCAGCTCTGAGGACTGCAGTAGCCGAGTGTCTCTGGAAAGTGGTCTCTTGATACAAGAATATTTGTCTCATCAGTAGAACATGGTAACTTCGTTGTCACGATTGACGATAGGTAAATGATGTATTCTAATGTGCTGAGTAGATTTGCAAGGTTTGTAGGCTACACAAGCAAATTGTTCTCCTTAAAAACAAACACAATTGTGAATGACAAATCAAGCTGTCAATGTGACACCGAGTGCCACTTTTATAGTTTCTGATATATATCTAACTACATTATGTAGCTGCTGGTATGTGGATTTACAAGTCAAATTTGATCAGACACACTACCCCCACTCAAAAATTTGGGGTCACCCAAAAAAAATGTCCTTTGGCTGTTAAGCTGCTAATTTGTTGAGATAATCTGAGGAAATATCACCTCAAACTGATCCCACTAAAGCTAAACAGGGTCGAGATCTGGTGATTGTGCCGGCCTGTCCATTATAGACAGAATACCATCTGACTGCTTCTTCCCTAAATAGTTCTTGCATGTTTTGGAGCCAAGCTTTGGGTCATTGCTTTGTCAGACAAAACTGGCTTCAATAAAATTCAATCAAGATTAGATTTACAGGTTTCAGTCAAATTTCTTGTTTTTCAGGCCATTTTTAATTAAACTGAACGCAAAAGTGCTCCAGATACTCAGCAAGCCAAATAAAGACCAATTTTAAGTGCAACAATTTTCAGCTGTGCCAACGTAACTGCACAAATGATCAGTTAGCACTTTAACACCACAAACTTGGATTGGCAAAATTTGCAACTGGAGTGATGCTGAAAATGAGCCTCTGTAGATATTCCAATAAAATCCAGCCACCTCCGGTTTTAAACTTTAAATTTTGAAGTATGAAGCAAAAGTATCAGACTAAAAATAGCTTTAGTATCTTTGTTATATGCTTCGGCTTGTTGGGTATTTCTTTCAATCGTATGAATTCATCAGTACATAGGTTGATTATCAAATATAAAGACAGTGAATAAGAGATTTAAATTTAAATAAGAGATTTTTTTTTTGTAATTGTTTTTGTTCATCCGAAGATCTTAATCCTGAAAAATATTCGGAAATCCCCTGCTCTGTTTTCCCATTTAAAATGATTAATTGTGAAAAGATAGTTTATCTGACAGACAGACTTTGATCAGTCATGACAGTGATTGTTCTCATTATATTTTATTTTCCTCTCATACTTAAAGATTTTGGTTCTTTTCTCCAATTTGCTGTTTTCCAAAGTTGGGAGATGCAGCTTCTACAAGACATTTTAAAACTAGTGTGATTTGTTTAAACCAGTCTGTGCTAAATATTGCAAACAAGTAACAGAGTGGAGGGAAACAATAGATTATCTTCTCTGTTGGCACTGGTATATGGAATGGAACAGGAAAATAATTATTTTTTTAAAGAAAGGAGCTGTAGACTAAAAAAAGGAGAAAACTTTAGTTCAGTGGTTCACTACAGGCTTTTATGCAAAGTCTGTAGCACGCAGTAGGCAAATTTAATCAAGGGAGTTGTCAACCTGATCGGACTGGGTGTGTTTCCTAAGTAAATGGCTGTTAAAAGAGGACACCACACAAAACTTTGAAGACAGATAGTGAATAAAACACTCATTTATAATGAAGACAGATTATATTTTTCCAGTGTTTGGCATTTTACCAAAACTCATTTTTGTCCCACTTTGTTATTAGTCCATCTAACCTTCTCGACAGTTTTTGTTTCTCTTTGAATTTGGATGTTTCTGTTTTGCATTGTAGATTTCAGCTCAACCTCATGTGAACTGCTATCAGACAGCTCCTACCACTACTTGAAATAAGTAGTTGGAACATGACTTTGATAAAAGATTGCAGCTCTAAAGATGTTTTGTGCTACATTACAGCTCTGTCCCTCAAGTTCGCTCAATCCGTGGGAATCTATATTGGCGTATCACAGTCTACCGTTAAATATTACTTCTTGGTCACCTTACCGATCTATGACAATGATCACTGTTATCACTGTTGCAGGACCAACAGCCATCTCACGGATATGATGTCACACATGCAACTTTACTCTTCAAATGGAGAGACACAATTAAACTACAGTGCCACCTGCAGGAAACCTGCTTGAGATAAAAGAAGTAAAGGTGACTTCACTGTGGAAATTTTGACTTATTAACTTCACCTGGCTCCACACATACACACACACCCACGCATGCACGCACTCACACACACACACACACACACACACACACACACACACACACACACACACACACACACACACACACACACACACACCCCACGCACGCACACACACACACACACACACAACACACACACACACACACACACACGCACGTTATGTCCACATATAAATCCATTCTGTGTTGCTTAGACTGTCATGAAAAGATCAGGTCAAAGAAATTGGATTTGGGCTTAGGAGGAAAACAAAGGATTGAGACATTCATACTCTTAAAAACTCAACCAGTTGATCTTTGAGAAAAAAAATGTTTATTGGAGTACATGGATATAGACATATGAAGCTGAGATGCTATCAAGGGACATTTTTTCTTGACATCTTAATAATGCAAACAACTATATAGATGCAGCCCCAACCCCACCAATTAAACCAGTTTCTAGTTGCAAGTTTTCCAGAGCTCCTCAATCATGTTTTTCTTTTCTCCTTTTTCATACATTCAAGCAAAAGAAAGAAATTAATTGCTGAGCCCAAAGTTATTCATACCCCATGGCAAATTTAGATTAAGTTTTACTTTTACCAACATGTTTCTACCTTACAGGAAGTAGTATCAATAATTCACAGCGACCCATTCGTAGAACGTCGTAGTGAATCCATGGAGGTGAGCTAAAGATTAAGGTGATGGCAATGAGGCCATCAAAACCTCGCAGACCTGGAGCTCAACCATAAGAGATCATCTTTCAAAATACCAAAATCTGGTCAGAAATTTGAAGCAGTGTTTGATTGCTGTAGTGACAGGATATTTCCCACTCACTGGGAAGAAAATACTTAATAGTTCAACAACCCATTTTCTTAAAATCTAAAAAACAACATATTTTTCAAATGATAGTTCTTTTGCATTATTTTATCGTTTGAGAGATACCCTTTGCTTGTTTTCCACCAGCCTGCTCTGTCCACTCCAGGGAGACTCCATTCACTCCTTTCTCCTCCAAACTGTCCTGGAGCTTGGGGGACAAAAATTTAGTCATTTTTAAATATTTCAACCAATATTTTAAGGACACCCGCTTATACTCTGTTCCCTAAGATATAAATACAGAGCATTTCAACCCGACCTTTTTTAGGATGTTTGCTTTCAGAGCGGGATTGTTCAGACCCACAGAATCTTCCGATTTGATCATCATCGTCACCCGTTTTACTTCTGGTGGTAGATGAGATGGGGAAAAAAACAGCTTTATTCAAAGATTATAATTCATTTGATTGAATACCATTTTCCTTATTGAATGCATAATTTTATGTCTCTGAAGGTCAGTAAAACACTCACCAGAGGGGAGGCTGTAGCAGACAAAAGGAAATCTTGTTTCACAGGACAAGAATATCCATTTCGCTGATCTCTTAGCAGACGTGGCACCACATATGATTCTCATTGAGCCAATGTCATTCCTAACATTATCAAAGCTGGTGAATTGAGAACTGCTACCATCAGACCAAGAAAACTTGTCATCTCTAAATAGACCAATCCATGCCGAGGTTTTATTTGTCAGTTTATTGATCTTCTCGTTTTCTGCATCGGTACTGATAGTGGCCAGGTCTGTGTAGCTCTCCCTGCAATACTTCTGGGCACTTATCCAGTCTTCTGGTTGATTAACAAAAACAAATTCTCGAGTCAGACGTGTTCCTGTACCGAGGAAGGATGGAGGACAGAAGTGGTTACAGTTTTGTACACTCAAAACTCACTCACATAATACTTTCAAACCTAAATGTCATGCTTATTATAATTACCCTTGTAACAAACAAATGGAAACTTGCGGATGCACTCTGAGTCCAACCATAACCCATTCTGGTTAATGGTTACACAGAACTGATTGGCTCCAATGAAATCAGGGTCATAATCTGAAACGTGCCATTTCCTGTAATCAGCCCCACTGCTGCTGAAGCCATCGGACCACTTCCAATTGACTTTGTTGTACAGACCAATCCTGACATCAGAGTCGTGACCGGCAGAATCGACTGTTCTCATCAGCTCATTATTTTCATCTTTGCTGTTAATAGAGGCCAGGTCTGTATATGTTTGTCTGCAGTAGGTTAGAGCTTCACTCCAAGTGGCTGACTGGTTGACAAAGTGGTACTGACGGCAGGTAGAGAGGCTGAGCCACCCTGCAGGAAAATATATTGCATTCTTGAAAATGAAATGTGCTCTGAAACTAGCAATCTAAATCTACTTCTTCCTCAATGAAAGAGTAAAGCAAACATAATCACATTAAAATATTTATCATTTACCTGTGAGAAGCAAGAGTCCCACCAAGATCCTCTCCATTATCAGGCATCTGTAGACTGAAAAAAACCCTGGAGCTCCCAGAATTAAAAGGTTCCTTTTTTGGTGTTTATGCAAATGTTTACCAGGAAATCCATTTTGCATTCTGACTAAAAATATGACATGAAAATAAAGTCTGAAAGTTGATAACAGTGTTTTCATTGAGTGGTGATGGATGGAAGAAGAAAACAGAACAACTCTTTTTGCATTTTTGACATTTCAAAATTTGGTTTATGGAAACAAGCTGATTTCGAAAGCACAGCCGTTTTTAATAAAGGTAAAATAAGGAGGTAAAATAAGGTGTTTATGTTGCCATGGGGGCAAACCATGAAAAAGAAGATGATAGAAAGTAGTTGGAGGAAGATAGCATGACATGTTTTGTTAATGACTTATCGTGTGAATAAACTTGTAACTATGTCATGGAAACAATTGCGAAATTGTGCTTTTTCGACATTTGCAGAATATTGAAAAAGATTTGTTCATATTTGTAATAGAAACACAATTGCTGCCTTTTTTTCTATGTTCTTTTTTTCTCATACTTACCAGTTTATTGTCTCTGCCTTTCCTCCTTTTTCTCCCATGTCCCCTCTTTAATTCCTAGCCTTTTCTGTCTCCCTTCTCTTTTCTTCTTCATCCATCCATTTTCTTACACCCTTATCACCGTTAGAAGGGATGCTGATGCCTATCTCCAGCTGTCAATGGGCGAGAGGTAGGATCATCTTGGACAGGTCACCAGTCCCTCGCAGGGCAACTTAGAGACAGACAGGACATGTAGAAGGAGAGCAGCAGGAGAAGCTACCAAACGCTGAAGAGAAGGAGAGCTGCCATCGATACAGTTACAGCCAGGCATGTTTTTATGTTACACATTGCAGTTTTAGCAAGTTGCTCAAAGTCTAAACTGGTATTGTTGTGCATTTAAGAAGTAAAGTTTGTCTTCGAGCAAATGCCCCTCAAAGTAATTTCAGCGCTGCCTGCTGGGAGGCGGTACCGCTAACCTAGATCCAAATAGACAACAAGTAAAACCTGACATCTGACAGAAAACTAAACATATGAAACAAAAAAATCCCACAACACTGACATCATGACAAAAATGTCCACAGAAAGAGATTTTCTTGCTTCTTTTCCCTGTTTTGGTGTTTCTTGAGTTTCAAAGTGTGTCCCATTGTTTTCCACAGGAGACTGCCTCAGGTTCAGGTTCGTCTGGTTCTTCTCTTCAGCTCCTCAGGAGATGCATCATGCAACTGTAATCTGCTCCAGCTCTCTCTGCAGATGTTTCTCCGTTTCATGCAGGCAGGCGATCTCCTTGGACATTTGTTCTTGGAGATTGTCCTTCTCGGCTCTCAGGTTTTCATTGAGATTTTGCTCTGGCCTGATTTTCTCCTCATAGAATAGCTGCATGTCTACCTGCAGCTTCATATTTTGATCAAAGCTCCTCATAGCAAGTCTTCACTTGGTCCAGCTCTTGTTGAAGGGCGTCATTTCTTTCTTTTTCTACCAGGATTTGTGACATAAATTCTCCCTTGCTGACGATGTGAGGCGGCATCAATTAATCGAGTTCCTGCTGCAGCAGCATTTTCTGCTTGCATTTGATATCACTGTGCACCTGGGAAGTCATAACAGGACGGCTGAGAGACTCTTGATTTGGAAAACTTTTCTTCTGTCCTTAGCTGTCACTGCATCTCCTTGAGTCTTATCTGTCTTACCGAACATCTTGCACTCTGAATTTCCAAAAGAGAGCCATGTCTCTGGATCTAAATGGGAGGTTGATGTTGTCCAGCTCTCCAATCCCACGGCTGGGATCTCGTCCAACCACTAAAGTGCAACCTTTCATATCACATGTTTGGCAAAACAATACTTGTTCAAATCAGCCTAGAAAAACAATCTCACTGTTCAGCTCTGAAAGCGCGTTGCGTACGTCTGAACTCTTCAGTAGAGTAGCAAGCAATGACAAGAATGTAGAAGTTTGCTACATACATACAGTGCTGATGACATCAGATGCATGACTCTAGTTGTGACATCGCAGAGTTTTCCTTCGTCTTTGGAATGATGATGGAAGTGTTTGAGAACTCTACCACACTGACCAACCAGACTCCTCTCCCATATTAAATTGGGCTGGATGAGGGTTTTGTTTACGTCGTTTAAGTTTCTGCTTACATGTGGTTTTGTTGATGTTGTTGCTTATTTAACAATTTTCTTTCTTGTAGTTTATTCCTTTGTATTGGTGTCCTTATGCAACAATTATAATTTGTGAATTTGGACTTGTTTCTGTATGTTTGTGTTTCTTTCTGTTTGTTGTTTGATCGTTTCGGGTTTTCTTCCTTCGTACTTGTCCACCTGCTTCTCCTCCCAGCTGTTCTCTGTCATCTCGTTCTCTCCTGCCTGCACTTTCACCCATCTGTTTCCACTTCTCTGCGATCATCTTCTCTGGTTGCTTCATTTCCACCACAGCCTCAGTATAGAGAGCTGACACCAGAAGTTGACACACACTGAAGGAGAAGACACGCCTTTTTCCTCACTGAAGTCAAATAAGGTAAAACGTCTCTTGGGTAGGTCAGTTAGATTAACCAAAAAGGATTTCTGTTTTACATTTGCCAGGTTTTACATGACATTCTTTTCTTGTCTTGGTGGTACTGTTAGCTACAGCAGCAAAATAGCCCAACAACATGATGCTGCCCGCCTTGTACCTAACAGTTGAAATGATGTTCCTGAACTGCTCCTGTTTCCTCCAAACATAGCGATGGTCGTCATTGCTGGACCGTTTGAGTTTCATCAAACCACAGGACATGCTCAAACTGCTTCCTGGCACGTTTAAGTTTCTTTGAAAGTAGCGTCTTCCTCCTTGCTGAGTAGCGTTTCAGGCCCTCTCGGTACAGGACATGTTTCACCATGGACAATGACACTCTTACAAGCCTCAGCCAGCATCTTCACAAGGTCTTTGGCTTTTGTTTTTGGGATTGATTCCCTAAACTAAGGAAGAGTAGAACAGCATAGAACCGAGCTCGTCCACATTTCAGACAACTCAGGCTATTGTCCTGACTTTATGTAAAATGAAATTAATCAACTACTTTCATTAATGTGCCCAAATGAAGAGCATGAACAAGATGGGAGACAGGAGGGACGTGCTGAGGGGATAAAGTGCAGTCTGAGACCAATGAAGGAGAGAAGGCAGGAGGCTGTAATACAAGCTGGCTCACTCTAGAGGGCGCTGTTGGCATTGGTAAAGTCAAGTAAAATCTGTGTTAGCTGTGACTTTACCACAGAAGAAATCTTAATTAAATAATAAGACAACTATATACATTACAAGAATATAATTTTGGCATTTTCATATTTTTTTTATTTAATAAAAATATTTATATTTTCATAACATGACAGTATAAAGTACATCCTGCACATACTGGCCCCAAACACACAAAAAATGTATTGCTTTGTCTGATAAATTATGTTTTTTTTTTTTTTTTTTTATTTCACAGCACATGGAAGTTGTGAATGAAAACATGGGAGGACCATGGACTCAAGTAAATGTAAAAGTGTTACATTTACTTGAGCAACTTCACAGGGGAAAAAAAAACTGACTTTTAGGAGAAGTTTTACTCTGTTGTGAAAAACATCATGTAATCTAAACCGATAGACCAAAAACGTGCAAGCATACAAGCAGCAAATCAGCCAACGCAAAGCAATCAGAGTTTACGTTTTTTATTCTTTTTTAGCATTAAAAAAGAGACACTTACCATCACAGACACCACAGTGAAAATATTGGGCCCCGAGTCTATACAGCATGTGTTTTAAAAACGGGAAGATTCATTGCTTATGATCTCAGAACACGCCCAGTGGTCATTCGATGTCCTGCGTCACCTAAATCTCTATTTCCTTGGAGATGGGAGTGAGAAGATGATTCAGTTTCTGTATCTGTTACAAATACAAAGGTTTTTGTGTGAAAGTATGAGAGTGTAATGTGTGTAGAAGCATGTGTGTATTTGACCTTGGTAAGCATCTCAACAACTTGTAATTCTGAGTTGTGTATGTTGTGCATTAGAAAGTATTGGTATTATGTTAACTTTGATGAGAAGTTTCCAATTGAAACAAAGAAATCCCTGTTCTTCAATATTATATTTATTTCAACCTGCATATCATCTCTAGATGTATTTAATTTCCTTTTGGAAAACTTTTCCATCAGGCTGTTTTGTCCACTTCAGGATGAATCCACGCACCCCGGTCTCTTGCAGTCGGTTCAGGAGCTGTAAGACAAAATTACAAGGCGTTGAAAAAGTAAAATTTTCAAAATTTTGGGATCAGGTTGGATTTTCCTCTAATCAGTTTGTAAAAAACAAACAAACAAAAAAAATAATAAAAAAATAAAACATGTTTACATTTACAGGTCAGATATTGCCTCATCTGAGGTGTAAAACTATTTTCATTCCAAACTTGCCATTGTCAGGATATTTTCCCTCAAAACAGGGTCATTCAGATCCACGGAGTTGTCGGTGCGAAGTCTTATCTTCACAGTCTGTTTCATTACTGATTTGAAATAAGAAATACAGCAATAGGTTGAGTGTCCATTTCAAAAACATGTTTATACAACTTAATAAATGAGTATAAAATGCATTGATATGTATGTAAGTTTCACTTTAGTAAATGAGCTGAACTTCTGTGTCACGTTTTCAAAAAAATTAGATCCTGGATAGAAGAGGCAGAAATTAGCTTCCTTTATTGGGGGGGCTGGTACTGGGCCTCACATTTAGGGTAAAAACCGCCTTCTATAAACTGAAAAGTCTTAGTTAAGATGATCAGGGCATTGATCAGTACGCCTCCTTGCAACCTGGAGACTTTCCAGGCGTGTCCCACCAGGAAGAGGAAACCATATTAAATTGCAAACCCCCGTATCAAGGAGTCAGTCCAAACTCAGAGAGAAAACATGGTATTTTAACTTAGTCATGCATTGCTGCTGCATATGTCAATTCAGATATAAGAAACAAATGATAAAGCCATTCACTTTATTACTGCATTGTAAATACATTCCTAATTACCCCTGGTTAGATCAAGATATTGAAACTGACTTGCAGAAAGTCCAAATGGAAAAAAACAACTCTGTTTTTGTCACTAAAAGCTGACCTGCATAATTTAGGTGAGTGATTAACTGATTAAATATAATGAATTTTCAAAGCATATAAATGGCATTTTTTAACTAGAAAGTATAAGACAGAACTCAGCATAGAGAGATAATTGTTCTTAAATGACTAAAATCTGGTCAAAACAAATCCTAATCATCCCCAATTCTTCCTCAAATTCTCCTTTCAGCTGAAAGAAAAGAAGAAAAACACTCACCAGGAGGGCCATAACAGACAAAAGGTAATTTTGTTTCACAGGGCAAAAACTTCCAATTTCCTGATCTTGCAGAAGATGTAACGCCACAAATGACTGTCTTCGAGCCAAGCGGATTCATAACAGAGTCCCAGCTGGTAAATTCGACGCTGCTCCCGTCAGACCAGTTAAAATTTGGATCTCTATATAAACCAATCCATGGATCGTAAGAACCAGGCAACTGGTTCTGAACACGCTTGTTGTCTGCGTCGTTTTTTATGGTAGCGAGGTCTATGAAGTTGTTTCTGCAGTACGTCTGAGCACTGGACCAGCTCGTTGGTAGATTCACAAACACAAATTCAGGGACCAACTGCGAGCCTGCAGTTAAAGGGAATAGAGGACAAAGGTGAGCAGAAGTTCTGCATTTCATAAAAAAGTTTTAAGAAGGATGTGTCATATATAATATTGTTAACCTTTGTAGCACACAAACGGGCGATTGTCTGAGCAACTAACATCAAGCCACTCTGCATAGTATGTGAACATCACGCAGAACTCAACGGAGTAGTGGAAAGTTGGTTCATATGTAGAAGTTCTCCACTGTCTGTAGTCGGCGCCGCTCCCCGTGAAGCCGTCGGACCATCTCCAGTCGATTTCATCGAAAAGACCGATCCAGATGTCAGTGCTGTGACCGGAGGACGAAAGAGTGCTCATGAATCGGTTCTTTTCTTCTGAGCTTAGAACGGATGCCAAGTCAGTGTGGGTCTTGTCTGCAGTAGGACTGAGCTTCAGTCCAATTCAGAGATTGATTGACAAAGTGGTAGACGGGCTGAAGACGGAGGCAGGAAGAGAGGATGAGCAGGTCTGGAACATAATAGAGATTTAATTGTTTTTCAACCTTCAGTGTTGCTTTGTTTAAAAGCATTTAATACCAGATTGGAAACATTACGTCACTGACCTGAGAGAACCAAGACTCCCAGCAAGATCCTGTCCATCGTGACGCAGCTCTGAGGACTGCAGTAGCCGAGTGTCTCTGGAAAGTGGTCTCTTGATACAAGAATATTTGTCTCATCAGTAGAACATGGTAGCTTTGTTGTCACGACTGACGATAGGTAAATGAAGTATTCTAATGTGCTGAGTAGATTTGCAAGGTTTGTAGGCTGCACAAGCAAATTGTTCTCCTTAAAAACAAACACAATTGTGAATGACAAATCAAGCTGTCTATGTGACACCGAGTGCCACTTTTATAGTTTCTGATATACATCTAACTACATTATGTAGCTGCTGGTATGTGGATTTACAAGTCAAATTTGATCAGACACACTACCCCCACTCAAAAGTTTGGGGTCACCAATAAAAATGTCCTTTGGTTGTTGAACTGCTAATTTGTTGAGATAATCTGAGGAAATATCACCTCAAACTGATCCCACTACAGCTAAACAGGGTCGAGATCCGGTGATTGTGCCGGCCTGTCCATTATAGACAGAATACCATCTGACTGCTTCTTCCCTAAATAGTTCTTGCATGTTTTGGAGCCAAGCTTTGGGTCATTGCTTTGTCACTGCGTTGTTCACAGGATAGTCAATATCTTTTTTAACCTGTACAAATCCCCCATTTCACCAGCACAAAAACGTCTTGTATTTCCTCCCCATGCTTAACAGATGGCATCATGCACTCATCTAGCCTCTCTTCATTTGTTCTGCATCTCACAAAATTTCTTCTTTGTGCTCCAAATGCATCAATTGCACAGTTGAGCATCTGGTTCTTCAGGTATTCAACTAGTGTCTATAACAACTTGTGTAAACATAACAGACAAGTGACAACACATTATCCTCTTTATCAATATAGATATGGAATGGAACAGGGAGGATTATTTTTATAATGAAAGAAGCTGTGGTCTAAAAAAAATGTAAAACTTATTTCAGTGGCTGTTTTATGCAAAGCCTGCAGCACACAGTAGGCAAATTTAATCAAGGGAGTTGTCAAACTGACAGTCTCGTGTGTGTTTTCTAGGCAAATGTCTTTTAAAAGAAGGCACCATACACAATTTTATTGACAGATTATCAATAGAACTAGAACATATCTATCTATCTATCTATCTATCTATCTATCTATCTATCTATCTATCTATCTATCTATCTATCTATCTATCTATCTATCTATCTCTCTCTCTCTCTCTCTCTCTCTCTCTCTCTCTCTCTCTATCTATCTATCTATCTATCTATCTATCTATCTATATATATATATATATATATATATATATATATATATATATATATGTAGGGTAGGGTTTTATGCAAAGCCTGCAGCACACCCTAACCCTATCTATCTATCTATCTATCTATCTATCTATCTATCTATCTATCTATCTATCTATCTATCTATCTATCTATCTATCTATCTATCTATCTATCTATCTATCTATCTCTATCTATCTATCTATCTATCTATCTCTCTCTCTCTCTCTCTCTCTCTCTCTCTCTCTCTCTCTCTCTCTCTATATATATATATATATATATATATATATATATATATATATATATATATATATATATATATATATATATAGAGAGAGAGAGAGAGAGAGAGAGAGAGAGAGAGAGAGAGAGAGAGAGATAGATATATATAGATATATATCTATATATCCAGTCTGGGTCCTTAGGCAAGACCCTTCAAGCTACTGCCTACCTCATACCATGAGAGATACTAAGTTGCGTAACATGCCGGCTCAGACGTCGCCCGGCCAAACAAGGTCTGCGTCAGGTGTTGGGGAACCAGAGCACCTTGATGACAAATGGGCTACTGGAACAAGACGGAAATGGGCGAGAGATGAAAATGTGGATCTGTTGGAATGCTACTACTCAAGTAACCCTAGTGAGAGAGGTTACATGCAAAGACTGGGAAGGAATGGTTACTTCGACATCCCCAGTCAACACTAAGCGCTAAACAACTAGTAGCTCAGTGTTCCAACATCCGCAAACGGCAACTGCTATCACAACTTGAGATTGACGAGATACAACACAAATGCTACGGCAAAAGGGAGGAACCCGGATGTCAGGACTGTGGGGACTTAACTACAAGTCCCCACCCAGTGAGGGGATACACGGCCCCAATGAGCGAAACAGAGCTGAACGAGACAGCTGCTGACCTGAGAGAGAGAATCATGACCCAATTACAACGGCTGAGTGAAGTACCATCAGAAAGTCTCATTGAGAATGTGAATGCAGCATTGAGAACGATCCCTACCAACACCATAACAGAAACCAATGAGCTGATCTACAACTCAGCATCAGTGATCCTTGAGATACTTGGCTATAAGAGCAACCATGAGACCCAATACCCACCATGGAAAAGACGGTTAGAGGCTAAAATCAAGGTAACAAGGAGGGAAGTGAGCCAACTGTCAGAGCTCCACAAGGATACAATGAAAAGACCAGTACCCAGAAAGTACAGGCAGATGCCCATACCTGAAGCACTCGAGACTGCCAAACAGAGGCTCCAAGCCTTGTCCAGCCGCCTAAAGAGATACACAAGGGAGAATGAATCCAGAAGGATTAACCGGCTCTTCTCCACTCAACCAGCTAAGGTGTACTCTCAATGGCAGGGTAACAATAACAACAGAGCAGACCCACCAAGGCTGGAGACGGAACAATACTGGAAAGGCATATGGGAAAGGGAGGCGTCCCACAACAGCAATGCACAGTGGCTGATCTCTCTACGAGAGGACCACAGCAACCTCCCTGAGCAAGCCCCGGTAACCATCACTGTGACAGATGTTCAAGAAAGAGTCTCAGGTATGAAAAACTGGACAGCACCAGGGCCTGACATGATCCATGCCTACTGGCTAAAGAAACTCACTGCTCTCCATGAGCGACTGGCAGCCCAAATGAACCAGCTGCTACAAAGTGGGACTCACCCTGAATGGTTAACTGAAGGGCGGACAATCCTAATCCAGAAGGATCCATCAAAGGGTCCAGTCCCACCCAACTACCGACCAATAACCTGCCTCTCCACAACCTGGAAGCTCATGTCAGGCATCATAGCGGCCAAGATAAGCAAACACATGGATAAACACATGAGCACGGCACAGAAGGGTATCGGTGTAAATACCAGAGGAGCCAAACACCAACTCCTCGTAGACCGCACAGTTGCCCGAGACTGCAAAACCCGACACACCAACCTGTGCATGGCTTGGATCGATTACAAGAAAGCCTATGACTCAATGCCGCATACTTGGATCATTGAATGCCTAGAGATGTATAACATCAACAGGATTCTGAGAGCCTTCATTGCAAACTCAATGAAGCTGTGGAAAACCACCCTTGAAGCCAACTGCAAACCACTTGCACAAGTGTCCATCAAATGTGGCATATACCAAGGAGATGCTCTGTCCCCGCTACTGTTCTGCATAGGCCTGAACCCCCTCAGCCAAATTATCAACAAGACTGGCTACGGATACAGACTCAAGAATGGGGCCAACATCAGTCACCTCCTCTACATGGATGACATCAAGCTGTATGCCAAGAGTGAGCGAGACATCGACTCACTGATCCACACCACCAGGATCTACAGCACTGACATTGGGATGTCATTCGGACTAGAGAAGTGTGGTCGGCTGATCACAAAGAGGGGGAAGGTGATCCACACAGAAGGAGTCTCACTCCCACAAGGAACAATAGCAGACATAGAGGACAGTTACAAGTACCTAGGTATACCACAAGCAAATGGCAACCTCGATGAGACCACAAGGAAAGGAGCCACAGCTAAATACCTCCAACGAATAAGGCAAGTCCTGAGAAGCCAGCTCAATGGCAAGAACAAAATCCGTGCGATAAACAGCTATGCCCTGCCAGTAATCAGATACCCTGCTGGAATAATCAGCTGGCCAAAGGAGGAGATAAAAGCCACAGATATTAAGACTAGAAAGCTACTAACCATGCATGGAGGGTTCCATCCCAAATCCAGCACCCTGACACTGTACACGAGCCGCAAGGACGGAGGCAGAGGACTAGTGAGTGTGAGAACCACTGTCCAGGATGAAACAACTAAGATCCATAAATACATCAGGGACAAAGCCTCAACAGACAATGTGCTCAGTGAATGTCTCAGACAACAGGGAACAGAGGTTGAGGTGCCAGAGATACCATCATGGGAGGACAAGCCCCTACATGGGATGTACCACCAGCAAATATCCCAAGTGGCTGATATCAGTAAATCCTACCAATGGCTGGAAAAAGCTGGACTCAAGGACAGCACAGAGGCCCTCATCCTGGCCGCCCAGGAACAGGCCCTAAACACCAGAGCAATAGAGGCCCAGATCTACCACACCAGACAAGACCCAAGGTGTAGGTTGTGCAAGGAGGCCCCTGAGACAGTCCAGCACATCACAGCAGGGTGCAAGATACTGGCAGGGAAAGCGTACATGGAGCGACATAACCAAGTGGCAGGCATAGTGTACAGAAACATCTGTGCAGAATATGGACTGGAAACCCCGAGATCAAAGTGGGAAACACCCCCAAAGGTGGTGGAGAACACCAGAGCTAAGATCCTGTGGGACTTCCAGATCCAGACAGACAAAATGGTAATGGCGAACCAACCAGACATTGTCGTAGTGGATAAACATCAGAGGAAAGCCGTTGTGGTAGATGTAGCAATACCAAGTGATTGCAACATCAGGAAAAAGGAGCACGAGAAACTGGAGAAATACCAGGGCCTCAGGGAAGAACTGGAGAGGGCCTGGAAGGTGAAGACCACAGTGGTGCCTGTGGTCATCGGGGCCCTCGGGGCAGTAACCCCCAAACTGGAGCAGTGGCTACAACAGATCCCAGGAACAACATCAGACATCTCAGTCCAGAAATGTGCAGTCCTTGGCACAGCCAAGATACTGCGCAGAACCCTCAAGCTCCCAGGCCTCTGGTAGAGGACCCGAGCTCAGAGGATAAGAACCACCCGCGGTGGGTGAGAAGGGAATTTTTTTTTTATGTATATATATATATATATATATATATATATATATATATATATATATATATATATATATATATATATATATATATATATATAGAGAGAGAGAGATAGAGATAGAGATAGAGATAGAGATAGAGATAGATAGATAGATAGATAGATAGATAGATAGATAGATAGATAGATAGATAGATAGATAGATAGATAGATAGATAGATAGATAGATAGATATAACTACTTTAATCAATGTGCCCAAATGAAGAGCATGAACAAGATGGGAGACAGGAGGGACGTGCTGAGGGGATAAAGTACAGTCTGAGACCAATGAAGGAGAGAAGGCAGGAGGCTGTAATACAAGCTGGCTCACTCTAGAGGGCGCTGTTGGCATTGGTAAAGTCAAGCAAAATCTGAGTTAGCAGTGACTTCACCACAGAAGAAATCTTAATTAAATAATAAGACAACTATATACATTACAAGAATATAATTTTGGCATTTACATATTTTTTTCATTTAATACAAATATTCATATTTTCACAATATGACAGTATAAAGTACATCCTGCACATACTGACCCCAAACACACAAAAAAAGGTATTGCTTTGTCTGATAAATTATGTTTTTTTTAATTTATTTTTTATTTCACAGCACATGAACAACAACAACAAAAACACATGTAAGCAGAAACTTAAACGACGTAAACAAAACCCTCATCCAGCCCAATTTAATATGGGAGAGGAGTCTGGTTGGTCAGTGTGGTAGAGTTCTCAAACACTTCCATCCTCATTCCAAAGACGAAGGAAAACTCTGCGATGTCACAACTAGAGTCATGTTTCTGATGTCATCAGCACTGTATGTCTGCAGCAAACTTCTACATTCTTGTCAGTGCTTGCTACACAACTGAAGAGTTCAGACGTACACAACGCACTTTCAGAGCCGAGCAGTGAGATTGTTTTTCGAGGCTGATTTGAACAAGTATTGCTTTTTTCATGAATGAAAACACGGGAGGAGCAGAGGTGGATACATTGTTATATTTACTTGAGCAACTTCAGGGGGAAAAAAACGGACTTTTAGGAGAAGTTTTTACTCCTAACCCTCCATTTTACTTGAGTAACTATATTGTAAACTATTGCTATTGTCTTTCTGGATACTCTACGCACTGTGAGTAATTTGACTGAATAGAGAACAAACATAATTCACCCCAAAATGCGCCACATACCGATGCAAACCTATAGCTTATGTTAAAGTGAGATTTCTTGGTTGTACTCCAGCTTTATGATATTTGGAGGTCAAGTGAAAATACAATAAACACAATTACTGTACTCTTCCCTTTTTAAACATGCACTGTATACACATAATCTACTGTAAGTTCTAGCTTTACATGTTTTACAGTGAAAAAATAGTAACAGAAAAGGGCTTCTTGGTTTTTTCATATTAGTTTTGTAAATACTAGAATTTTGTGTTCAAATGTAACATTGTTAGTCTTTCTGAAGACACTAACATTGTAAAGTATTGAATCTAATTGTACAATCAAATACGGTCAAGCAGTCAAAACTTGCCTCGCTGTTTTACGGAATATTTTTTTACTCTTACTTGAGTAATTTCTGTTTACATTTACTTGAGTACAACTATGCTAAAGAGGTGCTCCTCTTACTTGAGTACAATTTTTGTGAACTCTAACCACATGCTCCCTGAGTGATGTGGAGGCTTGAAACGCCACATTGACAAAGCTCTGCACATTTCAATGTGTGGAGGACGACGTGCTGGTAGAGGCAGCATGCAGCGGTCTTGTTCATACAGTATTTAAATGCATGCTGAAAATGAGCTAACATAAATGAATCTGGGATTGTATTTTGAATCTCATGGTTCCCTCAGGAAGACTCCTCCATCGCGTCGCTCCCTCCACTTCAGGGCGATTCCATTCACTCCACTCTGCTGCAGTCTGTCCTGGAGCTGGGACACACACACACACACGCACCCCCCCCCCCCCCCCCCCCCCACACACACACACACACGCATTTCAGGAAAAAAAAGTATTTTTTTCAAATCAAACATTCATTCTTATTTGAACTATGCAATGAAAAAAAAACCTGCTGAATTCAAATGCACTTCCTGGATTTGCATTTGTAAATCATCTTGCACAGCAATGTGTCACTTCGCTTGTCGGAGATGGACTGTAACACAAAATCCAAAATGCAATACACAAATGTGTGTGTAATGCATAGACATCATGTGTCCGACTTACCTTTGTCAGGATGTTTGCTTTCAGAACCGGGTCGTTTGGATCTACGGTCTTCTCCACATTCAGTCTCAGCTTCACTGCCTTTCTGAATACTGGTTAATCAAGAAGAGGAGATATTTAATGATCCTTCATATCACACAAGTTAGCTGCTGTTTTTTTTTTTGTGTGTGTGTAGTGCAGGTTTCAGACATGCTGTAAAATACTCACCGCTGTAGCAGACAAATGGCAATTTAGTTTCACAGGGCAAAAATTTCCATTTTCCCGATCGCCCAGAAGACGTAACGCCACATATGACTGGCATTGAGCCAAGTGGGTTTATGACAGAGTCCCAGTTCCTGAAGACGAAGTCGCTCCGGTCTGACCAATAAAAGTTTGGATCCCTGTACAGACCAATCCAGGCTGAAGACATTATTCTGTCAACCAGTATCTGGTTTTCCGCATCTGTTTTCACGGTTGCAAGGTCCACATAGTTCTCCCTGCAGAACCTCTGGGCGCTGGACCAGTTCCTTTGCTCGTTCTGCAGAGAAAATGTGGCCGATTCCTGTGTTCCTGCAGATCAGAGAGTGAAAAACGGGGAACAGGATTTTCAAGAATGTCTTTTTTCTTTAATATTATTATTATTATTATTATTATTATTATTATTATTATTATTATTATTATTATTATTATTATTATTATTATTATTATTATTATTATTATTCTAAAAGCCGTCATTACAGCTCCTTACCGCTGTAACAAATAAACGGAAGGTTCAGCGCACAATCCTCATCCCACCAGTTTCCGGCGCTCCCGGATCTCACGCAGAATTGCGCGGCGCTGTGAAACTCCGGTTCATTCAGGTCACTTCTCCAGTGCCTGTAGCCAGCCCCGGTCCCGGTGTAGGCATCGGACCACTTCCAGTGGATCTCGCTGGACAGACCGATCCAGACGTCAGAGCTGTATCCGGCGGACTGGAGCGTGTTCACAAGCAGGTCCAGTTCCTCGGAGTTCTCCACGGTTGCCAGGTCTGCGTGCGCCTGTCTGCAGTAGGCCTGCGCTGCGCTCCAAGTCAAAGACTGACTGAAAAAGCGGTAATGACGGGTCAGACCGGAGGAGAGGATGAGAGAATCTGAAAGATGAAAATCACACAATCCATTTTGTGATCTGGCCTTGAATCGAAACATTTGTTTAAACAAATACAAATCACTCACTTGCGAGAAAAAACACTCCTAATAAAATCCCTTTCATCGTGATTCTCCTCTGCAGCAGACACCTGCTGTCACGAATGCACGTTGTGTGATGACTAAACAGGCTTTTGAGTCTTAGAAAACGTGTCTTAAGGCTTTAGATGCAAATCATTTGGCAAATGTTTCTGCTGAACACACGGCACAGGTTTGTCTGCTGTGTTTCCCAGGCAAATGTGTCGCCTGGAGAAACACCTGCTGTGTGAGCGCATAGCTGCACGTGTGACACGAACGTCCTGCAAGCTCCACTTTGTGTTGAAACAAGCAAATCGTGTTGTCCCCAGATCAACCTTCCAGACCGCTCAAGTCTCCTGGTTCTGGTTCTGCTCTGCATCCACAGAACCAGAAAAACCAAACATTCGGCTTCTAAGCTCCTCAAATCTGGAACAAAATTCCAGAAAACTGCAAAACTGCTGAAACACTGACTTCCACCTCTTCAGAATTACATCTGATTAATAAGAACTATGTATGATGGTGATTATTGCTGAAATGTACTTTAAAAATTTCACTTGACTTGACCATTGCTAACTGTTCAATGCATATCTATTAAAACTAAATAATAAAAATTTTCTTAAACAATTAACCAAAGTTTTTCAGAAGCTCCTACCAGTCACTTAAATTATTTTCAAAACTGTTGAATCATTGTTTTAAGTTATGGTCCAGATTCAGGGCTAAACATTTCACTTCATTCCATCCATGTCCATCCAATTCCATGTATGCAATTGCAATATTGCTTAATAATATACCCTTAAAGCAAGGATTTAATTGACCAGTAGACCTGAATGCCATGTATTGTCTGATAAACTTGATGTTTCTAATAGAAGAACCAAAATTCATCACAGAGGACCAACAGGTTAACGCAGCTAACAAAACCGAAGAAAAAAATGATTTTTTTGAAATCATGAAAGGTTTCAGCCTTTTTAGGGATCATTTAGGGAGATAATGTTCTCCTTGAATGACCTTGTGCAAGTGTTGTTGCATAACACCACTTTCAAATAGAGAACAGAGTGTGGCTTTGCAATTGTAATACCACTCCCAGGCTTCCCAAACAACTATTTTACATCTGAAAAACAAACAAACTTTGTCAGACGTTTGAGCACCTTTTGCATGGGACCATGCAAAAGGTGCCATGCAAAAGGTGCCATGCCAACCAGTGAAGGTCAATCAATCAAATGTATTTGTTATTTCAGCAGCAAGGCAGTTCAAAGTGCTGCACATCATTAGAAACTTACGTTTTAGTTCACATCAGTAGAGTTGGGCATTTCAGAAATCTTTACAAAAGATATTTAATGTTTCTTAAAGTTTTCTCATTGTGATTAAAGATTTGTAATTTTGTATTTTTTTTTTACTATGAATGTTGGCTGTTTTTCTAACTGGGTTATTACCCAACAATCCTCTGAGGATAAAGTTTCTTTCCAAACTACATTTTGAAATAAACAATTGGGACTTACAATTTTTATTAACTTTATTAACTGTGTTTCTGAGATTTACTAAGACGACTAGAAGAATGGAAATGATTCATTCTTGTGACATGTAAGCTCTGAATGACTAGACCTTGGTACAAGTTAGGGAACTTATGGCATCTTTCCATCAAGATTGCAAAGGACCAACCAGGAATCAGGACTGCTGTATACAAGAAGCTCATCATCTCCTTCTGGCTGATGATTTAACCTGTGAGTTAAAGGACTAACTCACACCCCAAACCCACAAGTGTTTATGATGTGAGCCGCCTGCAAGTTTCACTTATAGCCTTTTTGTTAAACACACTAAGTCGGTTGTCACCTGCCAAATATTGTTGTGTTCTTTTTTTTTAGCCCTTGTGTTAGATAAGAACAACTGTTTTTTTTACTTTTTCACTTTGAACTGATGACTGTAGGACCTGCTTTGTTTCTTTGATGTGGCACCACAGACTTTTGTCTGATTGTGGTTGTTGTGTTACGGTCTCTTCCGGGTCATAATCAGACACCTTCTGTAACCGCAGAGCATCATGCATGTTTCATCCCCAAAAGTACCGTCTGACCAAGGCGCCAAGTCTACCAAGGCAGAGCCTTTGTGATAAGCTCACACAGTTAGGCTCAAAGAATTATTTCAGTGCAACTAAGTGAGCATTATCAGATGCTTACCGGCAGAGGGCAATCGTCTACTTTGCCATATCGTCCAGTTAGTCACAGTGACGATTTGTTTACTTCACCTCGCAACACTTGAATGTTGTCGTGACACAAGATAAAAAGGTTTGCAGAAGCGAGCTTACAAGAAGCACAGAGACAGGACATGAATATGGCCACTTCAATCAAAGACTGCTGTGTGCTGCTCAAGACAGGAACATCAACCTACAGATGTTTTGCTCTTTGTTCAAGTCCTTGTAACGTTCATTACACAGGCTTTAACGGGTACATGTTTCCTTGAAATTCAGCCCTTTGCCTTCTGTAGAACAGTAAAGTTTTTCAGATCTACAACACGAAAACTGCTGTAGCTTCTGGGTTGCTGCTCTGGTCCAGGCTGTTTTACGTCAACTTCAGCTCCACTGGTTTTGTCAGCCCTGCTACTCAACTGTCCTGACGTGTCTTTGTGGTCATAGCTTTGATTGCGTGTCTTCATGTGGCTTCACAGTGAGACCTCCACCCTGTCTCTTCTTAACAGGCATGGAGGGCTTAAGACCGGTCACGACCTGGTTTTTTTCTGGTCTCAGATTGTTAGGTCAACATGAGTGATCACAGCTGAGCTGCATCCCACCGTCTGGGAAACACTGCAACGTTGGTTATTGCTAGTGACCACGAAATCGGGTTGCATGTGAACAACAACAGAGGGCAATAATATGTTTCAACAAACCTCCAAGGCCTTTATGTAACATCTGAAATTAGATCATAGGTGGACTGTGCTTGTTTTTCCAAATTGAATACATCGAAGCATGTTGTAAGATAAGTTCAAGAATTGTTTCTGACTGGACTCTAAATGAAAGGGGTTGTAGCCTTGACGTTACTTCATCTGCTTGAGAAATGAAAAGATATCTAAACTGCAAGCAGCAAAATGCCTCCAACACGGGCCCCAAAGAGGTCTTGCTTTTCAATGCAGCAGCCCACAGGAAACTTATCTCCTCAAAACTGACCTGAATTTTCTGCTTTGAAGCCCGAGTCACAGCAGCACAAAACTCAAGTGGGGCCACAAAGCGGTAGCCCTTCGTGCTTCTGACCTATTTTGATTTCTTAGAAGAGTGTCGCTGTTGCCGTTCTCGCTTACAGTGAGTAACTTGGGTGAAAACCACAACAGTTAATTTATTTACTCTGTCAATGTTAGAAGTAAATCTCACTTGGGCATATATCTCAAATAACCAAGCATTTCAAACATAGTAAAAATAAAGTATTAACATAAAAAAAAATCAGTGAAAACACAAAGATTGGGTAGATAAAAAGCAGAGACAGGAGATTTAAGTGTATGGAACCTCGACATCCATGAGGATGACCTTCATTATCAAGGACGAGACAGGCAAGGAATATATTACCGTATTTTCTGGACTAAAAGTCGCACTAGCTATAAAATGCATAACAAAGCAGGAAAATATATATGCAAGTCACTCTGGAGTACAAGTCGCATTTTTGAGGGAAATTTATTTGATAAAATCCAACACCAAGAACAAACATGTCATCTTGAAAGGCAATAAAAATAGAATAGAGGCAAAACAGGCTGAATAGTTGTACAGTATGCTAACAAACTGAGAACCTGCCTGGTATGTTAGCATAACATATTAAGAGTTATTCAGATAACTACAGCATAAATAACATGCTAACAAGTTTACCAAACCATCCGTGTCTCTCCAAGTCACTAAATCGAATGAAATCTTCATCTTCGGTGTTGCTTTTAAAAGACGTCGCTAACTCCGAAGGTAGAAGAACACAGGCCTGGAGCGCCCTCTTGCGGTTTAGTGTGAAAATAACATGTGATATGATATAATAACGTGTTAATAATTTCACACATAAGTCGCTCCAGAGTATAAGTCGCACCTCCGGCCAAACTATGAAAAAAAAAAAAAACTGCGAATTATAGTCTGGAAAATACGGTGATAAGAGAAGTGCCAAAGAGGCGCACCATTTCATGGTTTTGAGTTCTGAGCAAGACCTTACAGACAGTAAAAGCAATCAAGACTTTACATACCTTCTACTGCACTGTGCTGATTATGTGTTCCCAAAATATACCAGACTCAGAGCTTTTTAAAACATGCCACAGGAGAGATATGTTTAAAAAAATGATTATGTAAAGATGTATGGAAATAAAACTTCATCCAAAATGTAATAAACTACGGAGAAAAAAATTCTAACAACTGAATCATATGGAAACAGAGCAGATTTAATAATTGTGTAAATCCTGCGAGGGAGAGGTACAAGTAAGGATCTCAGTGTGTCTTTTTGATGTGTTTGGTCCAAAGAGTTTATAGGGAGAAGAACAGGAAGTCGTTGCCTTTCTTTCCACCATCAGAGAGCGTTCTGTCATCAACTGAAGTGTCAGTTTTCAATCAAATGAACTACAGGAAGTCACATTTGGGCTCCTTTTTTCTTTCTTCTCTGTTCTGAACACTTTGAACTCAACAATCACTTTACAAAGAAGCAAAATTGCACTTTTGTCCCCCCTTTTCCATCCATCTGAGCAACCATGGTAATAAGAGTGGGCCCTCAAATCGCCAACACAACTGAATATTCCTTATGAATGACAGTAGATTTTAACTTCCTTATAAAGAAACGAGCAGCACATTATGTAGGTTTTTCGGTTTGTACTTCATTAGATCTAAAACCCTGATATGCATGATAAAAATAATAGTTATGTAAAACTTAAAAGTAAGTTGATCACAGTCCCAAAAGTTTCAATCATATTAGAAACTATAAGAATAAGTATTTTTTAAATTAGCTGGATGATGCCGTCCCGCTGTTACATTCTTTGGATGTTTCTTGAAGCCTCACTGCATGATGGACCCCAGAGAGGAGAGGAGATTTATTTTTTAAATATTGTAAATATGAAGCATTGCTTATCTCTGCTTGCCCAGTGTGAAACCATTTCCTGTGAAGAAGTCTGAAATGGGTTGTTTTAAACTTTACCTTTACCCATATATTTTTGCATATTGTCAGAAATAGCCTAGAAGGTGTTTGAAGGGTTTGACAATGTATTACGGCAGATATTAGGGTAAAGCGGTCGGTACATATTTGTTATGGCAAGGTTTTCATTTAGAGGAGTGGGAGTTGTTACAAAGACAAAGTAATCTTTTTCATATTTGCATTTGTTTAAGCCTGTTTTTTTTCCCAATACCAAAATCCCAATAAAAATCTATGAAAGTGTGTAGTTGTAGCTGGAATAAATAATATGAAAACTTTAATTGACTGTTTCCTGTTCACTGTAGCCTATTTACACAATATAACTAGTGTTTTCACGGGGCCATTGTTTGAGTGGAATGACACAGAAACAACGTGGCTGTGAAGTTGACCGTGGACATGTGACCAGGTTTGTGAAACACGGGACGTTGCGTCAACTCTCCTTAGCCAATCAAATACCGTACATCTATGAAAACCGAAAAATGGGTCGAGGTTCTTCTTAATCAGAGCAGCAATCTGAACACCATGATATGCAAACGCCTTGTCGCCTGTCTGATGTTCTTGTTCCTGGGGACAATGGGTGAGTCTATGCACAGGTTCCACATTTTGACGCGTTGTACCAAGCTGCCGTATGTTTAACATGTCTGGGTTTTTTTCAACCACAGCTCAGACAAAGACCCAAAAAATCTTATCTGTTCGCCAAGACAAACACTTCATGTTCGCTAAAGCGGGAGACAACTTGACCCTGCAGTGCTTCTACGAAAACGTTGTGGACGCACGGTTCTACTGGTACAAGCAGAACCTGGGACAGAAGCCCAGGCTGGTCTCCACCTATTACAAGTATGAGGCGAACGCCACTTTCCATGATGAATTCAGAAACAATCCACGCTTTCAGCTGGAGACCGCCAAAGGCAAAAATCACTTGAAGATAAGAAATCTGAGGATTTCAGACTCTGCGGTTTACTTCTGTGCAAGCAGCTACCTGTACAGGCTGGATTTCGCTGAAGGCACAATGGTGTATGTAGAACAAACAGGTTCTCAGCTGCAGACTTCAGTTTATCAGTCGGGGTCAGAGACCGTCCGGCCCGGAGGCTCTGTGACTCTGAACTGCACTGTACAGACTGGGACCTGTGGCGGGGAGCACAGCGTTTACTGGTTTAAAAACTCTGAGCACTCTGAGCCGGGACTCATTCACAGCAAGGGGGGTGAGAACAAACTGTGCGACAACAAAACCAGCGCGCGGACACACAGCTGTGTGTACAAGCTGCCGATTGGCAAACTGGACGCCTCTCATGCTGGAACCTACTACTGCGCGGTGGCCTCCTGTGGACACATTCTGTTTGGAAAAGGGACAAAGCTGGACTTAATAGGTGAGCAGCTGCAATGCAAACCAAACCAAAAACACACGTTAACTATTTTAACTTAAACAGAAAGTTTATGTTGCTGCGTTTCTGCAGATACCAACAACTTGGAGACTTATTTATGGGCCGGAGCCTTTTCTTTCACGTCCCTCCTGAGTGTTTCACTGGCTGTCTCACTGTGTGTGATTAAGAAAAGGAGCTTCAAATGTTCAAGTAACAGATTTATTTTTTCAACACTTTTACAGCTTTAAATTCACAGTCATGCATACAATGTAGTAAAAATCAACATTTGACTCATGGTGGATTTGCTCTGGTTTTGCTTTCTTCCTCCACGTTTATTTGCTTGAGATTATGTCGTTTGTTGCAACACTGAACAAAGACAGCATGAGGAAATCCAAAATGTATTCTCCAAACTATGATTTCACTCAACTTAATTTGATCCGCTTGTTTGAAAACCCTCCAAAACATACAAATTCACATAGTTCTTAAGAAAGAAATGAATAAAAATTTATTCTCGGTGATTTAAATGACTTATGAGAAACTCTTGATATCAGTTGTCGACATGGCTTTCTGTCATGCCTTCCGGAGGAAAGTAATTTGCAAACTGCTTTTTGTACTTTGTTACCTTACTTTTATTTAAAACATAACTGAACGTATTTGTTTAGGATTAGGGCACCAGAAAAAAAAAAAATAATAAATTGTGACTTTTCCCCCTTAAATTCAGACTCTAAATTCTGACTTTAATTTCAGAATTTTGATCTTTTTTCTCCAAAGACTAAAGTCAGGTTGTTTTTTTCAGTGGCACTAATTCCCTTCCATATAATATGTAAATAAATAAATAAATTTTAAAAATGAACAAGAAATACAAAATAAATACATAAATATCTGAACTTCTGCTTTTACCTGCAGAGGCTGAAAAAGGATCACTCAATAATCCAGATGTGAAGGTGAGCGATTTGTTTTTTCATCAGTTCTTTTCTATTTACTGAAAGAACTGATGCATAACAGTTACTGCATCTTTTTCCTCTGTGTAACATTTTTAACAAACCTTTTGCTTTCCAGGATGATTACAATGCACAAAAGGCTCATTATGCTGCTTTTTTTGCGCTGCACAATAGACCACGAAGGAGAAAGGATCCCATCTGGACTGAATGTGTGTACTACAGGATTTAATAGTAGAATGGAACTGGAATTTAAAAAAAAATAAAATACAGTCAAGAGAAGAATTACTCGGAAGCCTTGACAGATTTTGTTCCGACCAGATTTAACATCTGCACTTTGAAATGACTCAGCCAGGATCTCAACTCTGTGGAGTGAGTTCTAATTATTGAAGGATTCTTTCTACTTTCATTCCTTCAGGTCTTCAAAAAAGGCTCAGTTTACCAAATGACTCACACAAAGAAACTGTTGCTTAATGCCATGAAATTGGGCCTCTGTCTCTTTAAGAACGCCTGTTCTTTCCGAAACGCAGCCTTAAGGAAGTCGTCACAACGTCGCTCCCTTTTTAACCCTTCAACTGCTTTGCACTGAGAAGTGATGTCATTACAAAATGCTGTAATGCTCAGAAACATCCAGTCACCAATGAGTTTGGCTCCTTTTATGAACGCAACATAAAAGTTTTGGTTGAATAAAAATTGTTATAAAACAATTTTATCATTTCAGTAAATGTGCTTATCATTCCATGAATTCTGAGTCTATTAATTCTTGTTTTTGATGTATTTTTTTTATCAACATTGAGCTTGAATGTGTCTGTTATTACATAGACATTATAAAATTGCCATAGCTGACTTTTATGTTGCTTGTGAATAATTTCTGTAACTTTTATCATTTTTAAGACGCCAGGAGCTTTTGTCTGCTTTTCTTCTACATTAAAGTTTAACAGTATCAAATGTGTTGTGTTTATTTCACTGAATGTCTGTGACACAGTTTGCTATCAATTTCTGTCAGTTATCTGTTGTAATAAACCACATTCAAGCAGGTCAGATGTATTTTTATTGAGTTGATATATTTTTGCAACCTGAATCGATATCACCGTTTTTAAAAAAAAGAAAAGACTGAAAGTATACCTGGATGAACCACATAAGCTAAAAATAAATACTTGTTATGCTTATGCATGTAAAGTTTATTGATCTGAATAAATAAGAAACGTGTCGAGGTTTTGTTCCAATTATTTTTGGCAGTCTTCACCATGACAACAAACATTTTAAATAAACTGATTTACTTCATTAATCTTGTATTTGGTATGTAATACATTTTGTGATCATTTTTTTAGGTAACTTTTGTTGTGAATTTGTGCGACACGAACAAATTGACAACTCAATTTGCACAGAAAAGCCTCTTCTCCATCGTCGACTCTCACTCCAGCCGGTCAATGTCTGGTCCGTCTCTGTCCCAGTTGTTTTGTTCTCCGTTAGGGGTGTCGTCCTCTCTATGTGGGGGCGAACCATGAGCGACAACAAAGGTGGAAAGTTAAGGTTTCCATTTGGGAGCTATTTTATAACCCACTGTTCTTGAGTTCGTCCATTTTCTTGTGGGAAATCTTTGCTTCAGGCTGCTCTCGTCACTTTAAGGTGACCTGTCGTCATTATGTCCTGCAGCTGGAAACCACAGATTTGGGTGCAGCCTACTCAAAATGCAGATTAAATCTGATTCAGAGTGCGAGGAGATCTTAAATACATAATTAACTGTGGTTGAAGTAATTCTGCAGTGAAGAGTGGACCAGAGGTTTCACACTTTGACCGTCAGTCCTGGGTAAATTAGATTTGGGATCAATTAGGGGCTAGTCGGGTTCAGATAGCTTTATCCCTTAATAAGTGATATGATATATGACAGCATTTTATTCTTTATTTACTCAAGTAATGTTTGTCAAATACTTCAACTTTGTTGAATGATCTGAGTCAAAATGTCTGACAAACAGCAAAAAACAGAAGGATGTGTTACTTTTACCATTGATGGAAGTCAAACCAAAACAGTCCTCTGCCTTCTCCCAGTGCTCCCAGTACTAACTGAAAACAACCAATCAGAGCCAAGAGGAGGGTTCCAGTGCTGTCAATCACCTCGTGTACATACTGCTCACTTCCTCCCTCACATGCTCTCTGCTCCTGTCAGTTGAGCCTGTTGTACATGATGCTAAGGCTGGTTATCAGAGCTGCCGATCATGGCGAATAAAAGTTATCTTGTAACAATGAGTTGTTTCTCTGTCTTTAGCACATTGAGCAGCACGAACACAAGGGTGATTGACAGTGCTAAGACCCTCCTCCAGGGTTCTGATTGGTTGCTTTTGACCGGGAGCGCTGCATTTCTTCAGAGGACCACAGCAACTCGGGGAGGAGATTGATTTTTACTTTTTTTTTTCACAGATTATGTGTCATGACTTGGCGACAGCTTTAACAAATGTGTAAAACAAAACATATTGCAGTAAAAGTTACATACCCCAACTTTAAATGAAAAGAATAAATAAATAAAGTCGATAAATTGTCAAATCAGAGCTTCTCACTTCCCTTTGTGCCCACACTGTTTCCATTGTCAGAGTAAGTCGAGGCCATTTCCGCTCAACACGTAAAGTCTCGTCCTCGACCTGTTTACTGAAGTCGCTATTACACTGGGAGAGTCTGAGCAGTGAAGAGTGAAGGATGCTGAAGTTTTATGTACTCCTGGTTCTTCTCTGCAGAGCTTGTAAGTCACTCCACTTACACATTCCTATTGCATCGTGACGGTAGCTTCTCCATACGGTGACGCTTTAAGGTATCCGTGAACCATTCTGCGGACTTTAACCCTCCGATCTTCACTTGCGTTTCAGACGGGGACGTGCTCTACGCTGACTCTGGAGGCAATGTGACTCTGCGTTGTGTCTACACCTCCAGTGCCTCCCATCTGAACTGGTACAAACAGGTTCCAGGAGAGCCGCCGCAGATCGTATCCTCTTTTTACAAACATCATGCCGACTCCAGGACCTTCCACAAGCAGTTTAAGGACAACAAGCGATTTTCAGTCCACACCGAGGAAGGGCTCTACAATCTGAAGATCTCCGATGTCCGAGACTCTGATTCTGCTCTGTACTACTGTGGCTACACCAGCGTCTCCATCACCGAGTTTAAGAACGGAACATTTTTATTGCTGAAAAGTAAGAGAAACTTGTTGCTTTCCGGAAGCTTTCTGCACTTATTTTGACCGTTTTTATTGACAGCCTTAGAACATCTCGCCTTAGATTCCAGCTGCAAGACTTTCCTCCGCCAGCCGGATTCCGTCTCTGCCCAACCAGGAGGCTCTGTGACTCTGAGCTGCACCATACTGACTGGAACCGTGAACGGAGGCCACAGCGTTCACTGGTTCAGGAAGAACTCGGAGGGATCCGGTTTGGGAACGTTGTACACAACGAAACGGAGCAGCGGTCCGTGTGCAAGGAGCCCAGAGGACGGTCCTGCTGTCCACCGCTGTGTGTACAGCTTACCGAGGAGGAACGTTACCATGTCTGATGCCGGGATGTACCACTGCGTTGTGGCTTCGTGTGGACAGATTCTATTCGGGCCAGGAACAATACTAAATGTGGGAGGTAAGTTTTAAGTTTGTTTCTTTTTTTTCCCCCAAAAAAATCTGCAAGAGTGCTTTATATTTTTTCTCAGAGAAACACCCTGACCCTGCGTTGATGCATGGAGGGGCTGCATCTCTGGCTGCGTCTCTGATCTTGAACATCATCCTGATGTTTGTCATTTGTCGACATTCCAGAAGAAAAATAAGTCATTCAGAAGGTACAACCAGTTTATATTTAGTAGGCGATTCATGTTTTTCTGATGATATCTGATGATATTTTTTTCTCTCTCTCATCAAGGATCACATCAAGATTCAGGAAATGCTGCTGACCCTCAGGTTAGCCATGAGTTAAGTCTGAGTTTGTGGACAGACTCCCAATATTTAGATCTGTTTTGTGTTGCAGGACGAAGTCTTAACTGCGATTCATTATGCAGCCCTGGATTTCAAACTGAAGCCAGATACAAAGAACAGACAGAAGAACCGAGAGGAGGAACCAGTTTACTCCAGAGTGAAACACTCCAACCAGAAGTGACTGAAGGTTTTAAACCCAACAGACTCTGCTGCACTTTGCTGTCTGAGATCTGTGG
Source organism: Poeciliopsis prolifica (assembly GCF_027474105.1). Lineage (NCBI taxonomy): Eukaryota > Metazoa > Chordata > Actinopteri > Cyprinodontiformes > Poeciliidae > Poeciliopsis > Poeciliopsis prolifica. The sequence continues at coordinate 1,104,058 of NW_026562426.1, forward strand.
AGAAGCAAACAACAAAAACATGCACATTCTGGTTTGAACTGGAGATGGATCAGTCATAATGTGACTGGTTTTCTAAGCTCTTTTTTTTTTTTTTTATTTTGACCTACCTAAGAGATAACTTGGGCATCCCTGAAACATGCATTGAGCTTCTTATTGCGTCGGTACTGACGGCACTCAGGCAGAGGGTTTCAGGTTTTAATTTTAAATTTTTTTTTTACCTCAGTCAAGCTAATTGAAGCTTGCCTAGAACTGCCAATGTATAACCTTTTGGAAAAACACAACTTTTCATTTTTGCTTTTAAACCATTAAACTTTTTTTTTTTTTTTTACAAGAAAGGTGGACATATTAACTTTTACTGGATATTAAGATTAGGTATAACATTTGAAAAAATGTAGTACTCGTACTTCTAGTGTCTTTTTGTTGTGGAAATTCAATGTAATTTTTCCTAGAAACCCCCCAAAACAGACAGAAAAACTGGTAAAACCTGTGTTTCTTTTCATGTGCATATTTAAATGCATTGGTTGGAGCCTTTTCCAACTTCAGAAAGAGTTTTGTTTACACTGCTATTTTACTAAAAAATAAAAAGTCAAAGAAGGGACCACATGTGCAGCGTGTATAAAGTTGCTAAAGTGATTTTTTTGTTCCTGACCAAATAAAGTCGACTGAATATGGGATGATTTTTTTTTTATAGATTTGTTTTTTGTGTGCAAAGTCAGTTACTGTCAGCTTTGATGTTACATTTGCTTTCTGCTCAGTCAGATGGAACCACACAGACATGCCTGTCACTCAGCAGACCGCAGGGCACCGAGGTCAAAGTTCAGCATATTTCAGGTTTAACAGGATCGTATCTCCACCAAGTCGCAGAGATCGTGTTTTGCTGCTGTCGCATGCAAAACATGAGACAAATATTAACATTTACGCACTAAAAGAGCATTGTGATGAAGCGAAGGTTGCCATAGTGACTTTTCAGATAAAAGTACTTCAGTCGTGTCGATAATGTGACATTTTGAGCATTTGGCTGAGATATTTAGATGTGCAGTTAGGAAGTCAGCCAGCAGAGAGCAGTAAAAGTCCTTCCTCAACTGCTTCAGAAGTTAACACACATTGTAAGAGCATCCCTGAAACCTTAGGTGTTGTTGTGATGCAAGTCAGGCAAAATTAGCACGTGTAAAAAAAGATTAAAAATTCTGAATACAGGTGAAGCTTAAGATTTTCAGAATGCAACTGAGCATCGTCTCTGTTCAAAACATAGAAGGTGAACCTAGAGAGGGAAGAGCTTGCATGTGCTGCGGTTAGCTGACGTAGAAAGTTGTCTGTTGAAGGTTTTGAAGTTTCGCCACAACACACCACAGTTTCTGTGCTCGGTTTGTGTGAGGATTGCATTAAAACAAAAGCATTTTACAGTAAAGCTGGTAAATCAGCGAGGACATTGTTGTTTTGTTTGCACGCAGTGGTCAAATTTGAGCCAATTGGTCTCTTGGTAATGAAGTGTCGTTAATCTCCGGTTGGTGACTAATATAGCAAGCTTAATGGACTTCAAAAATACAACAGCAACAAACAAACAAACAGAAAAGGAGCTGCCAGCAGTGACCTCAGCCCCAGTGGTTCAGTCGGCCCCACCGCTCCTGACAGGATGTGTGCGGTTGTAGCTCGTCCTGCTTTCAACAGATCTGGGCCACTGGTTCTCCTCACGATCCATTCTTTGAGTTTTGCAGTAGAAACCAACACAGTAGTCATGTCTCTAGTGACAGAATAAACTAAAAAGATGACTTTGCACCACTGCTGCAGCTCATACAGACTATATATTGAAGTAGGAGGGTTTGTGGGCCCCTACAAACCCACAAACAAGGAGTTGGCAAAAGATGCTAACTCCTTGTTAGTAAAAGGAGTTAGCATCTCCCTGTATTCGAGCTGTTCTAATTTGGTTATCTTGTGACAGTTCAGTTGTGCTGCCGATGTGCCCAAGTGATGCCATTTGTTTCCATAGTTCAGCATCACAGAAACCCACAGACTACATATCTGGACAGAACTGACCCAAATGTACTTTAGTAAAACCACAAGCGCAGTGGAACAAGCAGCAGTCATGTTACCGCGAGGTGGTCTGCGCCTCTGACCCATTTTAGCCAACAGAAAGACAACTGTTGTGTAATGTGTGTGACAAATGAAGAAGCACAAAAAGGCTCTGAAACATCTTTTGCTTCATATTTGAAAATGTGTTTTGTTCCAAGTCAGTAATAATAGCTATTTTATTTGAGAGATTTTTTGTTTGTTTGTTTGATTTGGATTCTCCAACTTCATGTTCAGTGGCCCAAACCTGATCTCTGGTTCATGTTAGTCTAATGTAAGAGTACATCTTGACCCGGGTCCATACGATCCGCTCTTTTACTGGACTTGGAAAACTCTCATCAGGAACGCTTGTTGTCTTCAGCTTTGCTGATTCACCAGGATTAAGGATTTGAATCATTGTTTTGAATCAGGATTTAAGAGATGAGCCACAGCATGTATTGAAGATTTTGTTGGGTTTTGTGTAATCTTGATTTTTTTTTTTTCTTTACTGTTGGCAGGTGTTGCATATATTCCTGGCCTCAGTTAGCCAGAAATTGTATTGGGTTACTTATTTGTCTTTTTATTGGGTTCTCAATCTAAATCCTGTCTCCAAGGCCAACAATCCAGCAATATGTATTCCTTCTGAAATACCCTTTGAAGTTGAATATTTAATCAACATTCAGTCGTTCAGCTCTGCACAGACAGTAAGAACAAGCCAGTCATTTGGTTCAAGTCTATCAATCAATCATCCAAGGATCCAACAAAATATGGATGTCCTGTGTTTTTGAAATTTATGTTCCTAGAATTTCGTTGTCCTTTTCAGTGACAAAGTTGCGTAATGCCTCAGTTTTAGTTTTTATTATTTTTCCTACAAAAGTTCTTAGAGAATCTGCTCTGAGACCAGAGTACAACATGTACAGATGCTAACATGCAACCAGCGTCTACTTTTATATTGACAACCAGAAGTTGCTTTATGGTCTAAATGTCCCAAACCAAACCGGCTAGCTCGGCCAATCACAGCTGGTCTTTGCCTCTTGAGAGAATTTGTTCAGAGCAGAAAGAACAGCTCTAAAATGAAATCGTCAAATGTCTGTTTTGCTCTTCTGTAAAATCTGTGAGTATTGAAAACATTTTAAAACAAAATATTGTATTTGTCAGCTGAGTTTTAATCTGCGCTGTTTTTGTTTGCATTTGCGTTTTTTCACCTCATATCCATCTGTCACATACAGAGAGGAGACGTTGATGATCTCCATTATGCGAACTGGTCAGCGTTAGTGTGTTCTCCAGTGCAACGAGCAAAAAGAAATAAGAGTCTAAAAAATGACAGTAAAATAAATCCTGATGAAACTAAAGTTTGTTAGTTTGTCTTTTTTTTTCCACTCTGAGTTGATCAGCAACATGCTTCAGGATCTCTAAACCTCAACAAAGTACAGACACGGCAGAACTGCAGTGGTATCCAAAAGATATCTTCATAACAATAGCTTACTGTACATTTACTGTACACACTGCGGTAAAGGCGGTGTGACCTACGGTCAGGTAAGTTTCCAATGATGGAAACTAGTTCTTGCTGAGCGTAAGCACAACAAGGTTAGCATAAAGCCTCCAACCACAGTGACCTGTTTAAATGTGGTGTTAAAGGACCTGCTGTACCAGTTCGGTAACTGAGTCTGGCCTTGAAGAGTGAAGTTGGCTCAGTTATTCCTAATTGATAGGAAAAATCATTTCTGGTTGCACTTTGCTTCAAACTCATGTAGAAAGACAGCAAATATGACAAAAACTGAATCTTTTGCCAATATCAAAAATAGCATAACGTGTAAGTGGCCTCTACTTTGTTTGGTACTTTTTCCAGCCCAGAGGCCTCCAGAATATTTTATTCAGACATTCATGCAATGATGCTGCAGAGCCACATTTTTGCCATACAGACGGTGCTACTGGTACCAAAGATGGCAGGTGAAGTGTCCAAACACACAGCAGCTGAAATGCCAACTCTCCAGTTACAGGACAAACTAAAACAGTAACCTTCTGAACACTAACATTGCCCAATCACCCCAAAAACACACCACCAACACATGAAGCATCATGCTTTCAGGAAGCTTTTCTGAAAGCATGATGACTAAATGTAGAAAATGCTGAAACAAAAGGCTCAACACGCGGCACATGTTAGCTTCCCAGCAGAACAATGGTCAGAAACGTGCTGCCAGACCTTCAATGGAATTATTTTGCCCATAGTGAATCCATGTATGAGTGGCCCAGTCAAAGTCTATTTCGAGAATGTTTCTGGGGGTAGACTTGATTTTTTTTTTTCACACGTGATCTGTATGTAAATGATGAGGAAAAACTTGTAGAAAAATGAGGCACACCACTGAGGTCAGGAAGACAAGCAGGGTGACAACACCTTCTCTTTCAGCAGCCTGTTAGCGCTGACGTCTGATCTTATCCGTCTCTTTAAGTTCCCCCTTCCAAAGTCAGATTAGAAAATCCAAATGCATAAAAAAAAATCATTAAAAATATCAAGACATCATTAACAGATTTATGTTTCCAGCAACTTCACCGGATCTCTACTGGGTTTATAAATTGAACACTAAAAATACTCTGACTTGTTTTGGACACTAAATGTTTTTAGCATGAAAACTATCTACAGACACAGAACATGTGAGTGTTCTGACATTTATGGTGGGCCAATCATACACAGTCTTGTCTCTTGAAAGTGGAGCAACCAAAGAGATCGTATCAGTGAGGCAAAACCCCTTAAGCAAAATGGATCTTCCAGTATGTGCTGGCTATGCGATATGTCTGCTTTTGGGGAACCTGAGTAAGTTGCGTGGTGTTTTCTGTTCGACTCTAATGCGTTTCTACTCATCAACACTTACTATTCTTATGTGTTTCCTTTCCAGTGTTTGTGACAGGTCTGGCGCCATCATCGTCAGCTTTAGGTTTCGAAGCCGTCGATGTTGGCCGGAATGTGACTTTGAGATGCTCCTATCAGGAAAATTCTGCAATAGGCTTTTACTGGTACAAACAAAGTCCGGGACGGAAACCACAGCTGATGTCGGAATTCTTGAAACATGCTAGCAGAGTCTCTGTGAAAAGTCCGTTCAAAGACGATCCACGGTTCCAACCGGACACAGGCGTTGGCAAAAACAACTTGAAGATCTCAAATGTCCAAACATCAGACTCGGCTGTCTACTACTGTGTAAGTAGCCACTCTTTTGAGTTCGACTTCTTGGAGGGCATCACTATCCAGGTAAAGGACTCAGCATTAAACTTCCAAACGTCAGTCTACCAGTCAGAATTCCAAACCTTTCATCCGGGAGATTCTGCCACGCTGAACTGTACTGTCCACACTGGGATCTGGGGTGGAGAACACAGAGTTTACTGGCTAAAAGACTCTAACGAATCCAATCCGAGAATCATTTATGCGCAAGGGGACGGGAGAACCCAGTGTGAGATGAAACCGAACAGACAAGCTCACACCTGCGTGTACAACCTGCCGCTGGAGAACCTGAAAGCGTCTCACGCCGGGACATACTACTGCGCGGTCGCCTCGTGTGGATCCATCCTGTTTGGAAACGGGACCAAGCTGGACTACAACGGTAGCAGATCGTTTGGCAAACGCAACTTTGCGTGATGAGTTGAGGTGGTGGTGGGATCTCCTAACCTCTGTCTCCTTACAGAAAACCCGGGTTCTTCTGTCCTGCCGTACGTGTTGACAGGAACTTTGGCCTTCGTCGTCCTCCTGATGGGTCTGTTGGCGTACACATCCCACAAGCTGTACAAGATGGAGAAATGCAATCGTGAAGGTGTGTCATATACGTATGATACATGTTAGACCAAAGTGATGTGGTCAGGAGACAGGAAACTATTACTATTATTGAGCTAACCAGCAGACTTGACTGACCTTAAATAATAATAATAATCTGTTCTTTTTATATAATCACTTATATTATGGAATTCCACAATTCAGCTAAAAACCTGAGACTATAAATATTTTTGTTATAAAATATTTCTGATAACTGTGTCTAGACACTCATTCATCTACCAATAGTTCTGAGTCGACTGTCAGATCAAATACTTTTTATGCCCGTTAATAACTGACAATAACTGATTAACAAACCATTCATGTCTTCTCTATCTTTTCTTGTCATGGTTTCCTTTTTTTAAGAGGACCTAATTGCTGCCAAAGCAACTATTTAACCCTTTTAATCTTACCAAAAGGTTTGCAATGGTCATTTTTGATCTAGTACTTAAATGACGGCTTCATTTGACAACGAAACATTTCCCCTATTTAAACGGTGGATCTGAACTGGAAACTTGTATCGTTATGATGCATCTTGAGTGAAATGGCTTCTTCCTCACTGAGTGGCCTTCCAGCCCAGGAAATGTTTAATCTTATGTAGTAAGCCACAATGAGAAGATGAGAATAACAATAAAAAATAACCAGTTCATTAGTTTTGGTCCTCTAGATCTATGTTTATAGAAGCACTCTACCTGCTAGATAAAGTGTTTGAAATAGAAAACAAGAAAAAAATAAAACACTTCCCCCTTTTGTTTTTTATTGAAGCAGATCCTCCAGAGAGATCTTCTGCTGCTTCAGCTCCTAAAGCCCAAGTGAGTATTTTATCTCCAACTACAAATAAAGTCAAACAACAGATAACAAAGGTTGTTAAATTTCTTAAATAAAATTGGTGTTTGCAAAATGGCCTTGGCAGTTGGGAAAGTTCTCAACAGCCATAGTGAGAAAAAAAAAGACATTCTTTTACAAAGTTTTGTGCAATTTGTCACGAGATCTGTTCTGAAAACTGCCCTGTTCTGACAAGCAGGACTCTGTGGATGCGGGTCACCTCCACTACGCCACCGTCAGTGAGAAGAACGTTATCAGACCAGGAGCGCAGAGCGAAGCCGGCGATGCGTGCACGTACTCTACTCTGAAGCAGTAGAGACTAACGTGGCGAACGTGTGGTTTTCATTCATTTGAAAAAAATGTAAATAAATTAACAAAATCTGATCTCCTCCACAGCATCAAACAAATGCTGTCCATGTTTCTGATAAATGTGTGTTCATCACAGAACATTGTACAGTTAAAAACAAAACCACCTGCATTATGTATGGATGCAGCACGAGTCAAAATGTACCGAAGCGACTGGTGAGGTTGGCAAGTCTTCACAGGCCGTGCACGTTGGACCCCCCGCCCCCGGGCTATTTGTGGTCTCTGGCAGGAAGTCTCTGCAGATTCAAAGTGAGACTCTGACTGAAAATACAAGAAACTCAACCTGAGCGAAGACCAGTTTTTTGATAGGATTAAGAGTCAAGTTACAAATGTAATAAAGAAATATTATAGAAGTTGTTCAACGTTCCTGAAGTTTTCAGGCAACTGTTTATTTGTAACACTGATGTGCAAAGATGTGAAAAGGTTTTTAACCCCTTCCTTCCTGTTGTTGTTGCTGGATTTTTCTTTTATTTATGTTATTATTATTTTTAAGTCGGACAAAGATGATCTGAGTAAATGCAAGAGACAATTTCATTTACAATAAAATAAAATAAAACAACTAATCCTTTTGGTAAAACTGAGTTAGGGGACTTTGTTGCGTTTGGAAATATTTTGAATTTTATCATTCGAGCTGAGGTTTGTTCACTTCCTGGTCTTAAGAATCAAGAAACCTCCAAAGTGGGAGATTTCTTTTCAAATTTGCTGTGCAGAGAAATGATCGCATACTGAGCTGAAGAATCTTTTCAACTTCCTGTGCGGTCTACTTTTTGTAGATTAGATCTCAATATGGTTTTCGTGAGACTGATATGCATATTTATGAGCCTTTTGTTTCTTTGTTTTTTGCTGTTGTGGTTCCAGGGAGGAAATTGTTGCTTTGGTGCCATCAGGTGCAGCTTCTCGTCTTCTAAGTACCCAGAATAACAACAATAAAGGACCTCATGGTTTTGCACATCAGTAAATACCAAAGTGTCATTTAGTTAAAACGCACTGAACTGACATTAAACCTAAAATGTTGTAGATGAAAAAAAAAATCAAGGTGTCTGAAAACATACTTTTGCAATTTATGAAGTTTTTTTTATTTCATAAGTTTGACAGTGTTCAGATCTATCCTGAGCAACACTCTTCAGCCGGATTTGAGCGCCCCCTTGTGTTTGATAAAGTAACACAAGGGGGCTCATATTACTTAGCGCTAGACGTGCTAGGTGATATGTGTTTTATTTTGAAAAATAACAAAAGAATTAGGTTATGGTTGAGGAAATTGAGCAGTTTTAGAATAAAATGGTCAACTGTGACATGTATATTTTTTAAATAATTCTTTGAACTTGACACAAGCTTGATGTTATTCCACATGTAGACATTATGACCTTATGAACATATTTTGGTAACTTATTGATGAAAAATTTATTTTGTATGAATTTATTAATTTCTGTGTAAAATGTTTAATGGTTCATTAAAAAAAACTTGATCGAGGGACATGAAAATAATATTAATCTGTAGAAATGACCACTTGAGAATGCATTGCTCATTTTTTATCACCAATTATGAATTGTGCTTAAGATTTTGGTTGGTTGTGTTATAAATTAGTGGTTGACATGGGGATTTAACAGCAATCTGGTGGGGATCAAAGGATCATGTGAAGCCCGTGTACTTCCCATGTAGTTCATGTGTCAAAGGTCATTGGCCCTGACCTTTGACACAAAGCATGACGGATCCATATTTCCTTCTGTGTCAAATTCTGATCCTTCTGTCTGAATATCACTGCAAAAACCAGTTCTTGTCCACATGCTGTTGAGTCTGTGTAAGTTTCCTGTCTTTAGCTGACATCAGTGTGTGTGTGTGTTGTGCATTTAAAGACGGTGCTATATGGTTTGGTGGCAGCAAGTTGTTATTTGACCTTCTGTTGCCTCCATCATCTTCTACCAATTTGTAGATTCTCCTTACATTTCTCATCAGCTGTTGCTCACTGGATTTAAACTTCAACCAATGGCTATCCAAGAAAATAACACCAGATTCTGAATTACTCAGATGAACGTGTGTTGCTCCAACAACACTGCAGCTTAGTTGCACCTATTCCACTGTGAGATTTGATTGCTTCCCTCATCATAATGTTGTCATTCTCATCTAACAAAAGGGCTGCAGCCTCAGACACATGTCCACCAGGTCCGATGTGTTAGTTTTTTTGTTGGATGGACTTCAGTGAAATTTTTGACTCACTTAATTGTTTTGATTTTAGAAAATCTAAGACAAATTCAAACGTTTGCCCTTAAAGATTTTATTTTTTTAAGGAAAATTATAAACATGGTTTGCTATACATATAGAAATTATTAAAAGGTGTGACATTTACATGTATGAGGAGGGTTAGAAACTGTTTATTGCTAAAGGTTATAAGTTTGTAATATAGCTGTGCTCAGCTCCAATTGAATTTCAGTTTTGTTAAAAGTTTTTTTTTTAAAATAGTTTTAAAAATCTGTATAAAAATACTAACTCTCTCACCTAAAGATGCGCAGGACTAAACTTTTTTTGTCCACCTGACCGAACTGCTCATTTCTCTTTGTTTCTTTCTTTCTTTTTTTTCTGTATTTGAAAATTGAAATGGGAGGATCCTTTTTTAACTTTAGGCACTCGCGTTTTCTTTCAGGTCAGACTGCTGCTGCATGTGGCTGTGATAATGAGATCATGTTCCATTTGTAGCCACTCGGCAGGTGACTGAGTGCTTTTCATTCAACGAGGCGATTTCAGCAGGATGATGCTGTCAGAGGCTCTTTTCTGTCTCACATGTGTTTTCTTGTGGAACAAGGGTAAGCAACGCGTCGGCTATTAAACCACTTTATATCTGGCGGCCATTTTAACATTGAAATGTGACTTTCTCCTTTATTTTAGCCGAGATGAGTGATTTGGAGACATTTGTGGATCACAAGACGGGCTTTATATTGGCTGATGTTGGTGGCACCGTGACTCTGCAATGTTCTTTTGATGCAAAAGAAGCCACTTATTTCTGGTACAAACAGACCCTGGGAGAGAAACCACACCTGATCTCTGTGAGTTACAAATTAGAGGAAGGAGGTACTTTTTACGGGGCGTTCAAAGACAAACCACGATTCAGTCTGGAAACTGAACAGGGGAAGAGTCGGTTAAACATTTCCAATTTGCACCCGTCAGACACGGGAACATACTTCTGCGCAAGTTGCCTTTCGTTCCTGCTCAAGTTTGTGAAAGGTGTTACAGTCGTCGTGCAAGATTCAGCTGCGGGAGGCGAAGCTTTGGTCCACCAGGCGCCGTCTGAAACCGCACGGCCCGGAGACTCCGTGACTCTGAACTGTACGGTCCAAACTGGGAGCTGCCAGGAAGAACACAGAGCTTACTGGTTCAGACAGTCCTCAAAATACGATCCAGGGCTCCTTTATCTCCGTGGAGTCACGGCGGACCAATGTCTGATGAGTCCCGACACGCAGACTCACACCTGTCTGTACAAACTGCCAATGGAGAACATAAAAAAGTCTCACGCTGGGACATATTACTGCGCTGTTGCCTCCTGTGGACGGATAGTGTTTGGAAAGGGGATGAAATTGGATTTGGAAAGTGAGTTGTTTCACTGAATAATTTGGTATTTTCTTTTTGCTTATTTGCAAAAACAGAGAAGCTAAAACTTTGTGTTTTTGGTGTTCGGATCTGCAGGTGAGCCGAACTCGCTGGTGCATTTGATGTATTTCTTATGCGCAGCTTTGATTTTCACCATCGTCCTAAATGTTTTACTGGCCGCCAAACTGTACAAGAAACACAACAAAGACAGCTGCCAAACTCCAGGTACCTGCTGGCTTTGTATTCAGGTTAAACACATTTCCTCATTTAAAAAAAAGCCTTTGTCTTTCACAGTATTTCAAGGAAAGTCTTCGTCTTGTCCAGCTGCAGATGGAGAGGTAAATACAACCGAAGGCGTTGAATGAATGCCTAAACGCAAATCTCTTCGACATGTCCCGATGAGATAACTATGTTTTGAAGGAAAATTCGTTCATTATCTCTGATGTGTCCTGTTATCAGGAAGACATTCTCCATTACGCCGCTGTGAATGTCAACCAGCCCACCCGACCAAGAAGGCAGAAGAAAAGTCAAGAGACCGAATGTGTTTACTCCTCTGTGAAGCGTTAGAGATCGGGAAGATTTTTGTCTTAAATGTGTTTTAGTTGGCAAGTTTGGAGTTTAAGTAATTATGAATAATGAAACCGAGTTTTGATGCCCTTGACCTATTTCATCCCAAACTTTACATTCCTGTCTGATGTCTTGAGATGTTGCTTCAGTATTTCCATGTATTGTGGGAAATGCACCAGTTCTTCCACACTCATTCTTTAACGTTGGAACAGTACTGTGAGATTTGAAATCTTCTCTCATTTTACTCAAAAATAAAGCAGTTGCCGTGTGAGTAAACAAATCAGTGGCTGCTTTGAGCACGCGTGGAAAGGTTATTTAAAGACGACCCCAAAGTGATTCTCTGTACAGTTGTTCAGCCATTTACACGCTGATGGTGGCAAGATAGTGGATCGTTGCCACAGCAAGGGATGTTCTGACTGAAACAAGGCTGCGATGCACCAGCGCCACCAGGAGGAAAGGCAGGTGAAGTGTCCAACAGGAGGGTGGAGCAGGGATCAAACCAGCAACCTGCCAATGCTGAGGCAAACGCCTGCCACCATCAAGAAGCTTCGCAGAACCTGTTAAAAATGAAGCAAAGCAGCATTCTGTGAATATTTCTACTAATAAAGATATTTATCGGCAGTAATGTTCATTTATTAAGATGCTCTCCAATCTGCAAGTTTCTTTGAACAGACACGTTTTACCGATTTACCAAAATTCAGAAAATACCTTGCAGAACCTTTGACCATTATCTAAATATGTGTTAAAAATATATATACAATTTAACTTCTCCTGTATAAGTATAAAACAAAAATAAAATATCAGAATTTGTTTTACTTAGACACGTTTGCTGAATCTTTTATATATCTATGCATGTATGCAAAACAGATTTTTAAGTAAAATAAAACACAGAAGCATCTCATGATATACAAGTCAAATAAATCTAATGAACGTTTGTCGCACAGGGCCTGTATGTAGTTCAGTGGCTTTCCCTGACACTGATGTAGACCTTCGTCTCTGCAGAAATTTTTAAAGGACTTTAATGACTTCTGACAGCATCTCAACCGATCCTGTCATCACATCTTCCTGTCTGCTGCCCAGCATTAACAGCAGGCAGTTAACTGACTCCCTCCTCATCTCTGATTGGGTGGCAGCATCCAGTTCGCTCGAAAGAAAGTAGAACATGTTGAGAGAGATTGTATCAGTCCAGCGCAACCATTTAAACATGATGACTGCTCTGAAGATTTTCTATCTGCTCCTGGCAACACTTGGTATGTAATTACATTTCTTTCAATTTTTTAAATGGATTTTTAGCATTTTTAATAAGTTTGCAGCCACTTTTGATTTTCTTCTCAAACTTTCTCTTCGGCTCCTTCGGCAGCTGTGGTACTGTCGTCCCCTTTGGGTTTCAAGTCGGTTCACGTTGGCCGGAACGTGACCTTGAAATGTTTCCTCCAAGGCAAGAGCGGACTGATCTTTTACTGGTTCAAAAAAAGCGCGGGGAAAAAAGCCCAGCTCATGTCCGAGTTCTACAAACACAAACGGGACGGCTCTCCTCGCAGCGACCTGATCACCAGCGATCCACGATTCGAACTGGAACCCGGCGGCAGCGGATTCCACCTGAAGATACTGAGCGTGCGGGTGACGGACTCGGCTACTTACTACTGTGTCAGCCTGTCTTCTCACTCGTTTGAGTTCTTGGAGGGCGTTACCGTCCACGTGGAAGGCTCCGGCTCCGAGACGAGCCACTGCGCGTTTCGAAATGGGACGCACGACGGAAAGCACGGCTTTTACTGGTTCAGAGGCTCCGGAGACTCGTTCCCGAAATTGATGTACACCCACAAAAGCAGCGACGATTTGAGTGACGAGGAAGCAAACACGAAAGCACACAGCTGTGTGTACGACCTGCCGCTGAATGGCCTGGATGAAGCGTCTCACGCTGTGGACTACCACTGCGCCGTCGCCTCATGCGGACGGATGATGCTCGGAAACACAACCAACCTGGACTTAACCCGTGAGTACCGATATCGTAGTTTCTAAATTAAGCCTATAAAATCGTTTCAACTTGTCCTTTCAAAATAAAAGACAGATATTGTCTTCTTCTATGCAGATGACTCAGTTATCATTGTTTGGAGTGCAGCCTGTGTGTTCACCTCTGCCCTCAGTCTCTCACTGGCTTTGTCAGTGTGCAGAATCACCAAGAAAACAAAAGGCATATCTTTAGGTAACGCAGTTTTCAAATGTTTTTGATTTCACTTGTAGATTTCTTTTATTATTAATAATTGATGTTGTCGTTAATCATTTCCTTTGTCACAAGCAGAGTCCCGACCAAAGCGCAACGTGAAGGTGAATTGACCTTTAACATTGAAGCTTCATCCAGTGACAGTCTTCCTGCACTTTGCAGCGACTACACACACTTTTTGTCTTTGCAGAGCGGAGAGAGGAGCTGTCGCACTGCCGTAGCCATGGCGACCAACAGATCGATGAGACAGAAGGACGGAGTCTGGAGTGAATGTGTTTACCGCAGATATTAAAAGGCGGACATTTCCGTGTTCGTGTCTCTGAAGATGCAATACGGAGTTTGTGTTAGAGGTGTGAGGTTTTCATTTTGTATTTCCATTGATACTGTTATCGACGCCTGAAGCTCACTGGTTACAGAATGAACTCCTGCTTCTTGAAAACCTGAGATGTGCAGAGACCTTTAATTCAGGGCTGAAAAGATTTCGGTGTGCTGATCTAACAATCCGACTTAAGAACATTTGGTTCTTCCATGTCTTTGATATCTGTATTTTAACAATATTCTTTCAGTGCAATCCCTTTGCGCTTATTTTTTTGGATGTCCTGAAAAGCATTTTGAAATGATTTCTCTTTGAATGATGCTGCACGAATAAACTTGCCTTTCCTTCGCGGGTTTTCCTTGCAACATTTGTTTTTGCCGGTCGTTTTTATTCATCCCACTTGAAAAAAGTGACGTGAATGAGAGGACGGCTGTGTGAGAAGGGAAAGGTTTGTTTCTTTACTGGATGACTATCACAATAAATCCATCCAAATAAAGCATAAGATACAAATTGTGACTGATCATTGCGTTTCTCAGAGAGAATATGTCTTCCCAGTGCTTTCAGTTGTCATGGAAATAGAGCCGTTGTGCTTTTTCTCTACACTGTTTGTTGAATGAGTCAGCAATCGTTTCTGTGTAACCCTGATAAGGTCTGTCTATAGACTTACTGGCTTCTTTTTTGTTATTAATGCCATTAATTGAGAGTAAATGACATAGAATATATAACATAGCTAACACTGATTCTGTTTTAACGTGTTCCTTGTAGTTTCTCATTGTACTCAGTATGGATCAATCATCAATAAGTGCTATCAAAGAAATTATTTTGAGAGTTGGCAAAGAAAAATCTGGAGTCAGCCATAAATCCTGTCTAGAGGTCAACAGACCTGCGATTAGAAGCACATGATGGTTTTTCATCAACCAAAAATGTAAACTGTTGCTTTCACCTAATCTGCCATCAGTAAAATGGAGGCGGAGCAACGAGAGTCGAGGCGTTTTGGAGATAAGCATCTGTTTTACCTTCACGGGGATCAAAAGTAGAGATAAGCTATTCAGAACACCTGCTGTCCTAGATGTTTCTATGTCTGCGGTTGACAGGCTGCCTCAGCATCAGTCCTGAGATGTTCCGCTTTTTTGATGCTGACTGTAAATGTGCAGCACTGGATCGCTTCATCAATGCTTTGAAAAGAAATCGTTGGCTTTCAAAGTTTGGAGAAATCAATGCAACAGCTGGTGCTGAATGATCAGCTCCTAAAATTCAAATGTCAACAACAAGGTGAGGTTTAATTGGTTAAAAAAATAAAATAAATAAATGCTTGAGAATATTTTCTTTGGAACATGTTGCCCACGGAACGACATAACATAAGGTATGATGGGCCTTCATTTGTCTCAATTGAAAATGAAGCTAAAATCAAAGTTTTAATCAACTAAGAAACTGAGAGAAAAAAATCTCCAGACGCAATTAGCTTGTAAAGAAATATTCCGACTATTCATTGGAACTGAAATTAACTAAAGGGTTGAATAATTGTAGTTTTGGTGGTAAACATTTCCACCCTATGTATTTCTCTTGCTTGTTTCACACTGAAACCCTTAAACGTCCCATTTTGCTGCCCTAACCACAACAGTCTGAGTCATTCAGTCGCTTTAAATAACCTCTTTTGTTTTTCTTGTTTCCTCAGGAATCGACAGATTGTGCTTTTTGAACCAATCAGAGCTGAAAGATGTGGCAGAATGTAGAACATCCTGGTGTCAGTAAGTCTGCATGCTAACTCTCTGCCACTTCAGTAGGCTTGACTGCTGCAAATAAGTGGAAGTACTGAAGCAGATGTGAAGATGGTTTTCTTTGTCGCCGTGCTCCTGCTCTGTTATCTGTGTGAGTACAAGCAAAAAAATATATATATATAATAAAACATAGATTAGGAAATCTTTCTTTCTCCCTGTGTGGTGCACAAACACGATAATCTTGTGTGTTTTGTTACAGGTGAAGCAGAGCTCAGTGACGTCTCTCAGCCCGTTTCGGCACGAACACTTAAGCTCGGAGAATCGGTGACCATCGAATGCGTCTTAAAGAATATCACTGATAATAGAGTGTGGTACAAACTGACAGCAGACAGAAGACTGCAGGTGGTCGCAACTTATTCTTCTCTCTACAAATGGAGTGTGGTCGATGATGAGCTGAAACATCGCTACTCAGTCTATTCCGTTGGGATCAATAATCACCTGACCATATCTGCAGCGTCTTGGGATGATGCTGGAACTTACTTCTGTGGAGTTTTGCGACTACATTACATCCAGTTTGGGTCGGGAACCTTGTTGATGCTACAAGGTATTCAGTCTATTCCCACATCGATTTAGTTTTAGTTTGCACCCATAAATGGCTCGTCTGAACACGACTGATTTGGTTTTGTTTCCTCCAAGGCGTGAAGCTGAACCACTTTGTTATCCAGCCGCCGAAATCCCAGTCGGTCGGGTCAGAGGTCGCCGCGCCTTTCAGCTGCACTTTCAGCGCCGCTCAGTGCACAGCGGAGGAGACCGGCGTGATGTGGCTGAAGACCTGTCAGCGTTCCGCTCCGGAAGTCATTCACGTGTCTGGGAAAACAAACGGTTCCTGTAAGAGAACCGAGCGCGGAGGAACGACCTGCGTTCACAAGCTCCTCATCAGAGACGTCGACTCTGACGGAGGTGGAACCGACTACTGCGCCGCCGCCGTGTGCGGATGGACGCAGTTTGGAAATGTGACCACGGTTTTTGACAGTAAGAGATTCACAAGATATACATCATGTGTATGACAAGATTGATTTGGTTTTATGTGGAAAACACATAAAAAAAGAGTCAAATAACATACAATGAAATAGGCGCTCAATGTAAAATTAAACATAAATGGTTTAACAGCCAAGTCTCTATCAAGCGGTGCACTTCAAATTGGTTTAATGACAAAAAAGAAATTCTAGAAATTTACAAATCCCATCTAATCTTTGAACAATACAGCATAATTTAAAAATGTATTTATTTCGGCTTGACCAATGAAATGCAAAGATTTATTGCACACAAAGATTTATATGCATTGAATTTGATGATCCGGGCCCACAGATCAGAATCAAAAATCAAGTTTTATTCCATATAACATTTCTGATAAAAAGGAGACATAAAGTATGTTATGTCCACATCAGGACCTGCACATTAGGAAGACGTCGCAGTTTTCCAACAGACAGTGACACAACCTATAAGAAGGTTAAGTCACAGTTAACCATTGTGAACCAGCTGCCTGCTCACACATTTTAATTCAAAATTAGATAAAATCAAAAGTCTGGTAAACAAAAGAAAAAAGTTCACAAACAACATGACAGCAAAACACGTCCAAGAGATGTCGAGAGAAGTTATAACTGAGCGCAGAAAACCAATAGAATTAGCCTCAGTTACTGTAATTAATAACCATAACAACATATTTCACTAAAAATGTGTGAGAGTATTTCAAATTTGCGCTATTTCACCACAATTTCTCCTGGCTGAAATGTCTTATCTTTTCAATGACGCTCTGATTTATTCACACTCACATTTATCCACTGCGTGTCCTTCTGTTTGAAGGTGGACTGAACCCAGCTGTTGCTGCACTGGTGACATCAAACATCATTTTTGGAGTCACGACTCTCCTCCTGTCCTGGCTGCTTTGTAGATCCCGGAGAAAAGCTTCTGCTGGTGTGTGAAACTCCGTGCAAAATCACATAAATGTTACTTTTGCATTGAGTTGAGTTGATCTGAGGTTTTCTTTTAAATTGTTCTCCAGGGGCCCCTGGAAGAACTTCAGTTGATCAGGTGAGCTCATCGTTTCAACGTTATGCTGTATGCAAATTTGGATGATTGTTTCATGCAACCGCCTCTCACAGAGTGAAGAATCCGTCATCTATTCGAATGTGTCTTCGCTCCGCCGATCGTCCGCAGTGACGTACAGTGGAGTGGTTTATTCTGACATTAGAAGATGAAGAACAGAACCATCTTGGACTAAAGACAAAGCAGAAATACAGAGTATTGTTGAATAAATGTCTTTAAATAATTTATTGTATAATAACATTAATACTAAAGCATAACTTACTGAGGTAGCAAAGGGAAAATCAAGAATGCAATAGAGATGGTGATATTTAAATATCTGTTGTGTGTTTTTTTTTTTTTTTGGAGAAAACAATCTGAAAAATGATTTATTTCCCTTCATGATGTATAAGGACTGGATAGCTCTGAAGGTTTTTGTTTTCTGATATTTGTTTCATTTCTTACAAGCTGATTGTTCAATAAACACTTATTGATGGATTTGCATTTAACCTTTTCATTAAAGACATACACAGTGAATTATGTTTTATGTTTTAAATACTGTTTACTGAATTATAACTCAGCAGTCTCTGTGGCGCAATCGGTTAGCGCATTCGGCTGTTAACTGAAAGGTTGGTGGTTCGAGCCCACTCAGGGACGTTTGTCTTTATTCCAGGAAAGGCAGTGGATGTTGCCATGCTGATCATCTCCTTAAGGTGGATGACATTCATTGTCTCGGCTTTTGAAAGACTCGCTTCAGTACATCTTCGCTGCAAGGAAAAGACATAGACCAAAGGCAACTTTTGGACTGCTTTATCTTTTGACCTTCGAACTGTGGTAGGTACTGTATAGAAATCTAGTCTGTGTGGCAAGAAACATGTGGCGCAAACAGTGTTTGAGGTTGAAGCAATTTTTCATCATCGGCCATGATGAAGTGGCCCTTGCAGTGCTGCAAGGGCCACTTGCAGCACTGCAGCAACTCCGTCTCTGTGGCGCAATCGGTTAGCGCATTCGGCTGTTAACTGAAAGGTTGGTGGTTCAAGCCCACCCAGGGACGTGCATATTTATTCTAGAAAGGGAAACATAATTGCCATAGCAGATCTTAACCTCAGCATAGGTTTTTCAACTAGTTTCTGTTTTCTCTGCAGCAACTGAACTTACTTGCAGAGCCCCATTCAAAAGCAAACCTTCCTTTCCTATCTGGTGAAGTCTGACTCCTTCAATCTGCATTCCCTGGGATTTCAAAGTGAGCTTGTGACGTTGCACGCGTAATGATGACATTTCATGCTCCATGGCCAAATCTTTAAAAATAATCTTACATTTTCTCATCATAAAGTTTTTTTTAGCCCGATTTCTTGAACTTTCAGAAAATATGTCAAATCTTTTTTTTTTTTTTTTTTTTTTTTTTTTTATTTACATACACTTATCCCCAGTCATGTTTATGACAAAATCATAAACATGACATAACACCTGTCATGAAAATGAGTAAGTTTTCATGAATTCATTTGGGAAATCCTGACACTTTTAATACAAAGTTGACATTATTCAAAATTTCTTTGCTATGACATCTTGACATTAACCAAGAAATCATGATCTGACATAAATCAGAAAAGGTTAAGCGTCTATAACAAAAGGTTCGTTTGATGTTTTGTAACTGAACTGTTTGCGTTGCCACAAGTCACAGGAAAACGGGTCTGAAAGTTCAGTCAGGTTAATTTTACATTTGATGTGAAAACTTGAAGCAGCTGATAGAACTTTTTACAGGAATGTTGCATAGTGATGAAACTGGACATGAGATTGAAAGTCTGTCATCTGCAGTTCAGATTCTACAAAGAACATTTAATATTTAAATTATAAAAGTGTTTTTTCTATTGCTTTTTTTGATGCAATATTTTTCATATTTCTTTATGTGACCGGACACTTCCTGTGGCGATCTGTTGTATTGTGAAAATCAACCATTGTATAGTGGAAACTACGGTGAAAGTGACAGAAGAGGTCAAACGTACATGACAAACCCACAGCATCCCCACCACTTGGTATTTAGTCTTTTTTGTTGTCTTTTTTTTTGCTTTATGATAATTTCAGAAAGTCTAAATAAACACGACGGTGAAGTCTAGTGCATTACTTTCAACTGTGGTAAAGACTGCATAGAAATCTAGTTTGTTTGGAAACTAGATTCCAAAACCTAATATATTGTAGGTGTGATGACTCCTTTCCAGGACCACCTACAGCACCTCTGTCTCTGTGGCGCAATCGGTTAGCGCATTTGGCTGTTAACCGAAAGGTTGGTGGTTCGAGCCCACCCAGGGACGTGTGTCTTTATTCCAGAAAAGACAGTGGATGTTTCCCGGTTCATTATCATTGTTAGTTGGACAACATTTGCCAATCTTTGTCTCTGCGTTTGAAAGACTTGCTTCAGTTGGTCTTTGCTGCAAGAGAAAGACATTGACCAAAGGCAACTTTTGGATTGCTTTATCTTTTGACCTTCGAACTGTGGTAAGTACTGTATAGAAATCTAGTCTGTGTGGCAAGAAACATGTGGCGCAAACAGTGTTTGAGGTTGAAGCAATTTTTCATCATTGAACCAATGAACTCTTTCTTTTGCCACAGTTATTGTATTGGATTTGACAAGCAAGGCTTCGATGTTGCAGGTGTGATGCCTCCATGCCAGGACCACCTGCAGAACTGTAGCACCTCCGTCTCTGTGGCGCAATCGGTTAGCGCATTCGGCTGTTAACTGAAAGGTTGGTGGTTCGAGCCCACCCAGGGACGTGTGTCTTTATTCTAGGAAAGCAATGGATGTTTCCTGCCTGCTCAGCACTGTTTGTTGGACAACATTTGCCATTCTTGGTCTCAGCTTTTGAGAGACTCGTTTCAGTACGTCTTCGCTGCAAGGAAAAGACATTGACCAAAGGCAACTTTTGGATTGTTCGATCTTTTGACCTTCCAACTGTATTTAAATATCATGATGTATCAGTTGATATAAATGATGACCTTACTGTTTTTCTTCAAAGTGCAAAGAAAAAGGGGGAGTTTCAGGTTTTAACTGCTCTGTTTAACAAAGTAAAAATAATATTTATTTCCTTTGTCTCTCTTTTTTTTTTGGCCTCAAAGTAATATTTAAACGAAATGTAAATGTTGAAATGGTTGTTGAGCGGATACTAGCAGAACACCCCACCTCCTGACAGTGAAATCATTGCAACTGGAGCTCAGTTCAGTCCATTCAGGGTCTGTCTGTGATCACGATGGGAAACTTCAGCTTGATACTCGCTTCACTCTGCAGCCTCAGTAAGTACACCTACATGTCTTTTCTCAGCACCTTCACTGGCTCGCTGCACTGCAATCCACCGTTTCACATTCATTGTTTTGAGCTCAACAGAAAGCATACAGATTTTACATTTTTAAAAATTTGTTTTTTTCAGGTTGGGTTTCAGGTTCCCTGTTTCAAACTGTGACCTTCCGACCCGACGGAGACGTCACTCTGAGATGCGCCAACCTCAGCCAGGCTGCCGGTCACATTTTCTGGTTCAAGCTGGCCGACGGACTCAACGTGAGCCGGATCTCGTCCATGTCCACCTCCGACTCAGTTCCCTCGTTGCACGATAAATTTCAGCGGGGCAAATTTACCATGAGATCCAACGTCACAGACGTATTTCTGGACATTAGACGGGTGGAGGTGAACGACTCTGGATTATATTTCTGTGGGTTTTATGCTGAGCGTTTGCCTGCAGTCTTCGCCGCAACATATTTACACGTCGAAGGTGAGATTGTGATCCCTCGTATTTCAAGTGACTTGCTAAATACTGAATCCTGAAGTATTTTCTATTGTTTTCTAGTCAGTCTTTTACATCACATTGAAGAACCAGGTAACCTGCTAAATTGGATCCTGGGTGGTGTAGTCATTTTTCTTGCTATGGTCATCATCAGTTTGGCTGTCAAAATCAAGACTTTGCATACAGGTATAAATATTTTAATTGCAACTGGAAAGTGATGTAAAAATGCCGACAGTATTAAGAGTTGTGGTTGTTTCCAGCTCCAACACAGAGAAATAACGCACAACACTCTGAGGTATTTGAAACAAGTGATATTTTTGCTCAATTAAACCCGTTCCACAGGTTTCCCAGTTGGTGACTGTCGGTTCTTTAATTTTTCAGAATTTGGACTCTTGCACCCAGAACTACGCAGCGCTGAGTTTCCCTCCAAAAGCAAAGAGCAACAGAAGACCAGCAGCAGAAAAAGAGAAGGAGTCATGTGTTCTGTATGCTGCTACAAGATAGACTCACCATGAGAAACAGAAAATGATAGTACAAAAAAGATTTGTGAAGTTCATTTTTTGCAGTTTTTTGTTTTGTTACAAAAGGTTTCTGTTCATTGATTTTGAAAGTTGTAAGAAACGACTACAGGAAACCAAATAAAGCTTTTTGAATCTAGGTGAAGAGGTGAGGTAGAGTAACGCTGGTACATGGAGGCAAAAGGTCCTTTAGTCGCGTCACTGCTTGTTTCCACTGTGGTGACGGCAGATGAGAAAAACAAAATACCACAAAGTCTGCTTGAAGCTGCCTGCATCAGAGCAGCACTGCCTTTCAATTTATAAAGAATGAAATCTGTAAATATTTAAGTATCGTTTTTTTGTTGTTTTTTTTTATGGCAGCCATTCTAATTAAACAGTGTTTCACAAACCTGATCTTCTGATCCAGTGTTTTTTTTTTTTTTTAATAACTGAAAAGCAGAGCCTTACAGTACAGCTTTCCTCGATGCACCATGAGTTCAATCACAGATTCACTGATGGATTTCTG
This sequence comes from Poeciliopsis prolifica, assembly GCF_027474105.1. Taxonomy (NCBI): domain Eukaryota; kingdom Metazoa; phylum Chordata; class Actinopteri; order Cyprinodontiformes; family Poeciliidae; genus Poeciliopsis; species Poeciliopsis prolifica. The sequence goes on from NW_026562426.1 coordinate 1,126,367, forward strand.
ATATCTGAGTGTGACATGCATCACACCAAAGGAGCAACAACTCTTGATGGAGGATTACCAGGAGCTGAAGCACATCATACTTAAACTGCAATAGCAAACAATAGAGTGGACTTGTAATTACCATAAAATGTCATTTCCTTGCCATTGGTCTTATATCAAACTATTGTTTTTGTTACAAATCTCATCAATATTTAAGCAGGAAGAAAAAGCACACAACCAGACCAATGAGAACCTGGTGACAGGTCAAGATTAGATGTAAGAGGATTTTGCAGACTGGTAACTTTCTAGGTAATAATATTGACTGTAGTGTACAAATGTCAGCAACAAATGTCAGCAACCGTTGATCATGACTTCCTCGTCTCAAGGCTGAAGCAGTGGGAGGGTCTCAGAGGCTCTTCACTGGTTTTGGTCGTGCATCACTGTCAGATGTTTTCGTGTTAGTTTCTGTGGTCTGAGCTCACACTGTGCTGCGCTGGCCTGGGGTGTACCGCAAGGCTCTATTCTTGGACATCTGCCTTTCTTTTTTTTTGTTAAACATCTGCTTTCATCTTTTTGCAAACGATTGCCATCTCTATTTCCAATTGAAACGCAGAACACACCGCGCTAGGCCCCTCCTTGACTGTCTGGCTGACATCAGGAAGTGCTTGGCACAAAATGTTATGAATTTTAACGGAAATTATGAACCTTGCACCTTTGGCACTGATGCTGTTTCTATCCAGCATCAGTGCTGAAACAATAACCCATACTTTCATTATGTCTCATTTCGATTGATACGGACTTACATTTGGTGTTGCCCAACCTGCTGTTGCTCCCTTACGGCTCGTTCAGAAAGTTTTTAACGAGTACAAAGAAGTGAGAGAGCGCATTTCACCGATTCTTGTCTCCCAGTTTAATTCCGTCCCCTTGATTTAATATAACACATCTGGGAAAACCTCAATGATGACAACGTTAGTGTCATTTCAGAAAAAAAAAACTGCTTTCCAAATCTCAGACAGAGCCGTTTCTGTTTCAGGTCAGTTATGATTGACATATTATTCCTATGTGTTAAAGGTCAGGATAATTATCTTAAAAATATGGCATTACTTTAAAGTTTACATTTTAAACTGAATAACTTGACAGAAATGTCCTGGTTATCTTTTCGCCAGCTTTTCACAAATCCTTCTCAGAAACTTCACGTGTTCATAGAGACACGTTTACTGTCATAAATGACATCAGGCTTCAGCGATGACCTCTCTCAAATTCAATATTCCAAAAAACAAAAAAAGTGACATGTTCACTCCAAATGTGTGCTTGGGCTATGGACTCAATTTGTTTTTCAATTTGTAGTGATGACAACATAGTTTTTTGTGTTGAATAATTACTATGTGGGTCTAGTTCTTTTGTTATATACTAGCTACTAGATTTTTCGATTAACTAGGATCAAAATGTAAAAGCCCAACAAGGGAAAATATAGTTGAAAAGGAGCTCCAACAACTATAAAATATCTGTAAAATGATACAGATACAAATGAACTGAATTCGATTTTTGTCCCTCCTCCTCAAATATAAAAGCTCAGACCAGATCCCATTCAAAATTAAAAAAATGTACTATGATGATTGCTGCTATGTCGACTTAAGCTCTTCTACAAAGTCTTTCTACAAGCCTTGGAATTATGTTTATATTTTTTCACAATTTCCCCAGAAACATATTTATGGGACCAGACACTAATGCTGGACACGTAGGCCTAGCTAGCAGTCCTACAAGTCACCGTCTCAAAGGAGAAAACGTGATCTGATCAACAAAATCCATCCATTTTCTTGTCCCTTTTTGGGTCAGGAGGGGTTCTGGTTTCCATCTCCAGCTTGATCAACAAGATAAATCGCATATATATAAATATCCTGCCAATAATAATAATGAAAAAAAGCACTTCCTGCATGACAGCACATACAGCATTGTATCAAAGCATTAACTGTGTTAAAGGCTCTGGTTTCGTAGACCGGAAACAGCACAAAGTGCATTAAAAATACTGCAAACTCTTCTATTGATGATTCTCACTGCAGCATCCGCTGTTAGATTTCATAAGTCATATTCAGGCAACTCTCAAAAGTCAGGTATGATTTTTTTGTTCTTACAAGTTTTATGATTTCTAAAGTGACACTTCCGCTGTTTCTTGATATGATTCTGTGTGCTGAACGTCTGTAGTTAGTAAAAGAAAAAGAAGTCAGAGTGATTTTATGCAATTTAGACATAAGTTGCATAAGACATAAGTTCTGTTGCTCACAAAACTTCAAACTGTTCTAAAACATATTTTGCTATAGAATTGCCTTTGCATAAACCCTTACTGTTTTACTAATCAAATGTTTTAGTTTTTTTTCAATGTTTTGTTCGACCACTAATATTTGTTCCACCTGTTTCTTTAAATGTTTCTGACCAATCGGTTCAGACAGAGAACACGCCTCCTCCTTTCTCACTAGTCACAGTTTACCATCGAGTCTCATTAGGTGCAACATGACAAACTTCACCTTCCTGCTCCCCTTACTCTGGACCCTCAGTGAGTTCATCTACGTTTGTATTTTTTGGAGCAATCAATACTTTCTAAGCTGTTTTTAGGGTTGCACGTGACTCTCCTGGATACCCAAAACGCCTCTTTCCTTCCGCTTGAATTTAAACTCTGCAAGCGTTTCATCGTCTCGTTTCAGGCCGCGTCCCTTTGACACTGTGTCGGTTTCACTCGGTGACGGTTCGGGCCGGAGGACACGTCACTCTATTGTGCACCAACCTCAGCAACCTGCCCTCTCACGTCGTGTGGTCCAAACTGGCCGACGACGGCAGCGTGGGCTGCATCTCGTCCATGACCAGCTCCGAGTCCAGAGCCGTGCCCTGTGACGGAGGTCAAAGTAACAAATACAACATGACATCCAACGGGACAAACATCTTCCTGGACATCAAGGAAGTGAATTTATTAGACGCTGGAGTTTATATCTGCGGGGTGCCCAATGATGAGTTTAAAGGAATCTTCGATGCAACTTATTTGCGAGTTGAAGGTAAGACTGAGCCAGTTATAGTCAGCGTAATTAGCAATGATGTATTTTTTGTCAGTCGTTGGAATTTTACAGTGTCAGACCCCGACTTTTAAGAACAAAATGGTTTCACGGGATTTGTTTTGCAGTACAACCATGTCAAAAGTATGAATCGACATACAATGTAACAAACAAAACAACAACAAAAAATCTATGATCCACTGAACATCTATCAGAACAGGGCAGCTCAGATTTAATTTGGTTCACTTCATGTAAAACATGAATATCTTTCAACTGTTTACATCCATAATTGAATATGATCAATAGTCAACTGCAAGGAATCCTGAACTATCCGATGGCTCACTGCGAAAGTGGATATTGGGTCAGTTTGGGACCCTCAGTGAGTTCATTGTTTGTGTTGTTATTGTGTTAATAATCCAGAGGTCTTCCACTAATGTTGTGTCCTCTCTTCTAGGCGAACCAAACCACGTGTCAAACAATTTGCCGATTTTGATCCTAGGAAGTGTTGTTGTTTTCCTTCTCCTGGTCATCGTTGGTTTAATTCTCAAAGTCACGACCTCTCACACCGGTAATCTGCCGATAATCTCTGTCGACTTGGGAGTGAAGATGACTAAACCTTTAAATGGTGAACCACATGAACCTGTCTTCATTTCTTTCAGGTCAAACTAGCAGACAAAGTCAACAACAAAAAGAGGTAATTACACCTGAATCATTTCAGCTGTTTTCTGAAACACTTAATAATAAAACCTGGTGATGTTTTTTAAGTCTTTTTTTGTTGTTGTTTTGCAGAACTTGAACTCGGAGGCTGTGAGCTATTCAGCGCTGAATTTCAGATCCAAAGCACAAGACGACAGAAGGTCCCCTGCAGAGAGAGAGATGGATCATAATGTGATTTATTCTGTCACCAGATAAACTCTGTCACTAGCAATGATGTAGTGCTTTATCATCATGTGTCATTTTATCTTCTATTTCTACTGGGTTTTTTCTCTCTGAAAAAAAACCTGAAATAAAAGTTTTTTTTTTTTTTTTTACAAAGCTTTGGTCAATCCTCACCTTGAGAAACAGAAATCTGCTTTCTGTTTTTCTTCTTCACCTCTTATTTAACTCTGACTTTGTGTTTTTATGCTAGTTTTCTTCATTTTCAGTCAAACTTTTGTTCTCCTTGTTGGAAGATTCATCTCCTCCAGGTTTCTGCAGCCATTTCATGTTCTGTTTTTTTTTATTTTATTTTTTAAGATTTGTCTCCAGTTCGTATCCATGCAGTGGTTCTCGTAAAACGGCAGCTCACACATCATTTATTCTAATCGAGAACAAACAATTAAGGACGTCACCACTTGTAACACTCTGAGTTCCTGTGAGTCGGGAAATTAAACATGACACCAACAGCATCGTGACAATTATGAATCACAGTGGACACATAAGGGACAAAGTTGTGGGGACGTTTACAACAGGGAAAACCTGAAGCAGAGAGGGGGAAACAGTCTCAAGACTGGATCAGAGGTTCAAATTGTAACAGGATAAAGCCTTGAAACACAGGCAGGGCTACAATAGCATGGGTTCGTTTAAAGCACAGTCATGTGTTAGATGGCCCAGTCAAAGTCCAGACCTAATTCTAACTGTAAATCTCCATAATTTATCAGAACTTTAGCGCTGTATCAGTCCGTCATGGTGAAGAGGGAGCTGAGTGAAAAAGCAAAGCTCTCAATTCACCGGTCGATCTACGATCCCACCCTCATCTATGATCATGAGCTTTGGGTCATGACCGAAAGAATAAGATTGTGGATACAAACGGCCCAAATGGATTTTCTCCGTAGGGTGTCTGGGCTCTCCCTTAGAGAAGCTCAGATATCCAGGAGGGACTCAGAGTTGAGCCTCTGCTCCTCCGCATTGAGAGGAGCCAGTTGAGGGTCGGGCATCTGGTCAGGATGCCTTTCTAACTTATAGACTTATAGGCGTCTATAAGTTGGACACCTCAGTGGTGAGGTGTTCCAGTCACGTCCCACCCCTGGGTCCCTTCTGAAGCTGCTACCCCCGCAACCTGACCCCGGATAAATCAAAAGAAGATGGATGGATGGATGGATGGATGGATGGATGGATGGGATGGATGGATGGATGGATGGATGGATGGATGGATGGATGGATGGATGGATGGATGGATGGATGGATGGATGGATGGATGGATGGATGGATGGATGGATGGATGGATGGACGGACAGACGGAAGCCATTCTCAGTGTCGCTTTCAGCAGGCTAAGCAAATCAAACAACTCCCCACCTCCTCCTCATGAAGTCGCTATAAACTGGAGCTCAGTTCAGATTGTGACACTGACTGTGTTCACAACCATGAACTGCACCTTCAAACTGGCTTTACTCTCCTCACTCAGTAAGTACATCTGAAAAATGTTCTCTTCTTCTGTTTTGTACAAAAATCTAACTGAAGGCAACAATTCTTATCATTAACTTATGTTTTTTTGTTTGTTTTGGTAAAACCTGTATTTTCTGAATGCTACAGGTTGGATCTCAGTCTCAGGTTTTCAGTTTCACACAGCGGTGGCTCAGACTGGTGAAGGAGTCACACTGTGGTGCTCCAACATGAGCACTTATCGCTCTCAGGTGTTCTGGTTCAAGCTGGACGACAGAGCCAGATGCATCTCTTCGATGCTGAACGCCGAATCCGCCCCGTCGTCCTACGAGCCGTTCCAGCCGGATAAATTCACCATGGAGTCCGACTCCACAAACATCTCCCTGCGCATCAAACCGCTGGACGCCAACGACTCTGGCTTGTATATCTGTGGACATTATTTTGATGCGTTTCCTACCGTTTTCACCGCAACCTATTTAAAGGTTGAAGGTAAGATTATGAGCTTCCATATTGGTCAGGCCGTGAGATAAAACAAACAAAAAAAAAAAATTGTACCTAACGCTCCTGTAAATATTTACAGAAATATCAGTCGATTCTTCTGAGGAACCTGATGCACCAGAACATTTAATGAACTGGATCCTGGGTGCCATCATCATATTTCTTTTAATTGCCCTCATTGGTTTTATTGTGAAAATCAGGACCTTGTCTGCAGGTACCCGTGATATTTCTATGCAAATTTGACATTTAGATGTCTGTGAATGTAAAAATAAAACCTAAACTCGCCACCTGAATCGTTTTTGGGTGATCTCGTCTTCAGACAGAAAGACTCTGCAACATCATGAGGTAATGGCTGTGTCAGTGAATGTAAGCATCTCGAAATAAACCTTCCATGATTCTATAAGTTAGTAACTGTAAGTCCTTTTACCTGCAGAATTTAGACTCTCATGACATGAACTACGCAGCGCTGAGCTTCCCTCCAAAAACCAAGAGCAACAGAAGACCTGAAGCACAAAGAGATCTGGAGACAAATGTTCTGTATTCTGCTACAAGACAGACCTACTAGTAATGATGAGTTCAAAATTTGTTGATGGTTTAATGTTCATCTGAGTATTTTTCTTTTTTTTTCCAAGTTGACATAAAGTTTTACTTTAACATTTGTGTTGTTGTCTTTTTTCTTCCCTTGTTGGATGGAAAAAGTGAAAGGTCACAGACGTGACGGACTGAGACTTCCGGTGTCTATGTTTAGATGCGAGGCAGAGAGAAGTTGGTGCCAAGTGTTAGCCAAAGTCTCTATGGTAGCATCGCTGCTTGTTTCCACTGTGGTGGCAGCAAATGTGAAAAACCACAAAAGACTTCTTTAAGCTCAGGCCAAACTGCACGCAACCTGACCAGTTATAGAGAATGGAACCAGTTTATTACACATTACAAATGTAGTGGAAGTGATTATTGTTCCAATGTGAAATGTTAACAGCACAGGGTTTATCAGGCCAGTGTTACACTTTATGTGTTATATATTAGACGCCCTTAAGAATAGATGTTGGCAAGTAGATTTTTCTTGTTTCCAATCTATTGCTGTTGTTTTTGTTTTTTGTTTTCTTTTGCACATTTCTTTCATTTGCTGTATTGATTATCTGCCATTTTAATGATGATCAGAGTAAGTAGCCGACATGAATCAGGTGTCAGGGTCCAGCGGGACACGCTGAGGTACAAACAAAGGAACAAAAACAACATAATTAAGCAACAACACATCTAATCAAACGTCTAATCAAGTCAATTTTATCCAACGGCAGAGAAATCAACATCGCTCAAAAGAAGTTTCAAAATCAAAACAAGCACGAGGAATGATAAAAACCAACAATTCAAGCTGGAGAAAAGTGACTGTTTAGAGATTTAAAGCAACACATAGGCAAGCAAAAGCAAGGATACAATTAACAAAGGGACATAAAAAAGATGAAAAGAACAAAGTTTTAAAAAATGTGCACGAGTGATACTCAAATCTTGAGAAAACTGGGAAGTTTTAAGTTTCATTTTAAGAAAAAAACATAAAAATATTACAAAATTGACCCAAACTGCATTTGTTCAGGACAACAATGTGCGCATCGTGTCAAAGCACTTTTTCACTGTGAATGAGTCAGGCGACAATCTGAACTTTGACCCTGATGTGTGCTGTATGTTGATGGAAGAAAAGATAAACTGATATTCCTGTATTTTACGTTCCTGTTTAAATGGCATTATGACAAATGGTGAAATATTCCCCAAAACTTGTACGAAACTTCTGCTTTATGAGGGACGGATGGTTGAGGCTGAAAATTTAAATTGGAAAGTGGAGGGCCTCCACTGCATAAAAAACCACAAACTGCTTCAAAGTTTACCAGACAAATGAGATACAAAAAAAATTCAGCCACACAAAAACAGATGAGTCATTTATTTTCTTATATTTCCTTGAAATAACTTATGAAACTCTGCAGCAAAAAGTAGAAATTGTTTGGCTTTTCTACCAGCCTCAGATTCAACTGTTACACATGTATCACCAGCCTGTGGGGCAAACACACACATCATGAGAGGCAACACACACATTGGCTCATATCAAAGCTTTTACTGTGTTAAAGGTAACAGATTGTCAGACATAAAAGAAAACAAAGAGCATCAAAACTACTGCAGACGAATCTTTCATTTATCTGCAGGACTTGTTATCTTAGTCAGCGCTTTGGGAACGCGCAACATTTTTTTGAATAAATTGTATTTTGTGGTACATGACATAATAAAATTACTTCCGGCTCTTTACAACCAATCACTGCCGTTTCTCCTGTTCTAATAAAATGATTCTCGTCATCAGTTTGAGGAAACACAAAGAAAACTCCACCTCTATACTGAAGGCTGTCTAGAACTGACACTCAGTTTCTTGCTCTAACGGAGCCGAACAACGATGAACATCAATGTGATACTGGTTTTCCTCTTCACCTTCAGTAAGTACAGCTGTCTATGGTTTTCTCAACACATTTATCATTTCTGTTCAGATCGCACAACATATTGACTTCTATAGTTCAGAGTTGTAGTTGAACTCTGTGAATGTTTCAGGTCGGATCACAAAGTCAAACTTTGAGTTTCACTCGGTTTTGGTTCAGCCTGGTGAAGACGTCACTCTGCTGTGCTCCAACACAAGCAGTAATATCGAACACCTATTCTGGTATAAACTGGTTGATGGATCCAATGTCAGCCGCATCTCATCGATGTTTGATTTTGGATATGAAGCTCGTCTATTTGTCGGATTTCAACGTGAGAAATTCGTCATGACATCAAATGTCACCAACATCTTTCTGGACATCAAACAAGTAAATTTCTCAGATTCTGGAGTTTATATCTGTGGAACCAAGTCAGAAAGCTGTCTGAACATCTTCAGTGAAACATATTTACAAGTTGAAGGTAAGAGTGTTTATTATGACTGGTAGTCAATGCTAATGTAATGTTTTTATCTACATACTTGTCCATGTTTTTGAGGGTTGTCATTGTGTAGATTTGAACCTACAATGGTCTCGCTTTGTCAACAGATGATGTAGAGTAGTTTTCTAAAATCGGCCTGATCAGCCAAATAAAATCCACCTACTGGAGCTAATGTGGCTTTATCACCAGCTGATTCCCTAATCTGCTATATTTTACAGGAGCCACCCGACCCAAATGTGGATCAGACCCAGAATCAAAGCAAGGTAAGTTGAAATAATGTGAATGATAAGGAATGAAGCGTTTTCAAGAAGAATATGGAAATAAATCAGATACAAGATCTGAGGCTTTATGACAAATTATCCCAAATATAATTTTTCTATATGTTTACTGTTATGTCCTATATACATTTTTTACTATCTTATTAGCTGCACTTTTAATTGATGTGAATTTGCATTTTAGAGTCTAGTTTCACATTAATAATAATGTTAATGATCAAAATGATACTACTAATAATAACAATAATAATGTAATAATAATATGATATTATCATAAATATGAAATTATTAACATTATTATTATTATTATTATTATTATTATTATTATTATTATTATTATTATTATTATTATTACCACATTGATTTGCTGCTGTTACAACTGAATTTCTCCACTGAGGGAAATTAAAGGATATTTCTGAACTTTTTCTTTTCGATTCTGTTGTTTATGTGAATGCATACTGTACAACATGATTAGTTCATATTTGTAAAATGGAAGTAGATGGAGATGAAATGAATCGTAGAGCAAAGTTCATCCAAAAACCTTCTTATTGATTCATTAAAAATCAGAATCAATGTCTCTGCTGTAGATGGATTCAACAAAATGCTCACTCTGACTCTCGGAGGTTCAGTGATTCTCCTTGCTGCTGTCATCCTGGGCCTGGTTTGCAAGATCAGGACTTTTCATAAAGGTATTTTGTTCTAGTCATTTTGTGTCTTTGTTGCAATCAAACTCACACAAGCAGCTGATGTAAACGCAAGAGTTCCTGTTTTTCAGCTCCAACCAACAGGCAGCATCAACAGCAAAACGAGGTACTGACACAATGATTGAATTCATTTCCTGTTTAAGTCGAGCCTAAAACTTGCTGAGTCGCTGCTCATCCTTTCTTCTTACAGAACCTGGACTCTTTAAACTACGCAGCAGTGAAATTCAGAGCCAAAGCCGACAGCAAAGCAAGGCAAGAGAGAGAGACGGAGAACGGTGTGCTCCGTTCTCTTGTCTCCACCAGATAGGACGACAAGTCTGTCGTGTTCAGCTCCTCTGGTTCCCTGAAGATCCTGACGTTTTCATCAATTAGTCGACGTCCCCCGGACAGAACGCCAAAATGTGGACATGTCCAGGGAAAAGAGGACATCTGGTCCCCCCTACACAACAACAGACGGACACAGTCATGTCAATATCAGCGCAGAGTCATAATGATACTTTATTATTATTTTATGTCAGTCTATCAACATCTTCTCAATGGCTTAAAAAAAAAAAAAGTAAATAAATTGTTTTCATTTATAAACTTTGACCTTTTCTCATATTTGTCAAAGAAACAGTACAATGAATGTTTTTGTAAGTCACACTGATCGCTGTTCAGACTGAGCTGGACTTTTTACACAAGGGTTGTTTTATTAAAGATAATTATAATGAAGTGAAGACAAATATTGGGTGTATGATTGTCACTCATTTACCAAGAGTCCAGATGAGGAACAGGAAGCAATCTTTAAAACTGCACAGTGAGAACAAAACTGCAGAGTGAAGAGTCGGCTCCAGCTGGTGGTTCATTCTGGCTGCATTTTCTAGGTTCTGGTCAGAAGATCTTATCATGTCAGCACTGTTGGAGAAGAAAGGATTGCTTGAACCACTGGTGTGAAGCTGTGGATTGTTTTGAACCAAGACGTTTATGGAGCTCACCACAGACGGTCATGTCATTGGCCTCTTGGTGAGAAAATGAGGCTCTTTGTTTGACGTTGAAGTAGAAAACTATGATCATGATCAGTTCTGGGAAAGTAACGGCAATTGGTTCTGAGCATCACGGATCAACCCCCTGCTGGTGACTTCATCTCATGACAAGACTTTGTATAATCTAAAAGAAAGGTGAGGAACACAATGTTATCATGTTTTCGCATTAAAGCAGTCCAGGAGCTCATTTAGAATCTGGTAACAAGGCAATACTTTATAATTATTAACTTAAAAAAGGTTTTATTGGCTTCAGTGGCCTTTATTTTAAAGTGATCAGATACTAAAGTGGGTAATGAGCCGCGTCTGGGACAAAGGCCTCCATAGATGGTGGTGCTTCACCTCTAAGCCCCTACTAAACCACTGATCTTTACCTTTAATGGATTTCTGCTGACTTACACTCATACTAGTCAACAGCTTTTAAAACAGGACTGACAGAAAGTGTGTAACTTTGTGTGCAACAGGAAGAAGTCAACTTTGACTGATGGACTATCTACTATATTCAATTCACATGAATAAAAGAAATATTCTATCTGCTTTTGGTAATTGTGAATAAATTTCCAAATGAAACAACGTTGAACAGAAACGGAGCAATGACCTTGACCTGTGATCTTCTCATGACAACCCCCTGCTGGTGACTTCATCTTATGACAAGACTTTGTATAATCTGAAAGAGAGGTGAGAAACAGAATATTATTATATTTTTGCATTAAAACTGTCTAGAAGGTCATTTAGAATCTGGTAACCAGCCAATACTTTATAATTCTTATCTTTAAAAAATGGTTTTATTGTCTTTAGTGGCCTTTATTTTAAAGTGATCAGATACTAAAGTGGGTAATGAGCCGCGTCTGGGACAAAGGCCTCCATAGATGGTGGTGCTTCACCTCTAAGCTGCCACAAAACCACTGATCTTCACTTTTGAAAGGTTTCTGCTCACTTTCACTCGAACCAGTCAACAATTTTTAACAAGTTTTGCACCAGTCAAGTGTGTGATCTTTTGTGCAACAGTAAGAAGTCGACTTTGACTGATGGACTATCTGCTCAGGAGCAGCTACTGTATTTAATTCTCATGAATTAAAGCAATCCTCTGCTTTTGGTAAGTGTGCCACAACTGTTACATGAGTTATTGTTCTGCTGCTTCTCCAGCCACTTCTTGTGAAGAACACATTCAAGTGATAAATATGTAACACACACACAGGTTGGTAACACATGCTTAACGCATGGTGCCACACACTCAGTTCATATCAAAGCTCTCAAGCGTTTTAATCTCTTACAGATTCTCCAACTTGAAAGAGCGTTGCATGTTATTCATGAAGACGTTACTTTCAGCTCTTCACAACCAACAATGGTTTTGTTCTAATAAAACGATTCTCGTCATCAGTTTGAGGAAACGGACAACACAAAGAAAACTCCACCTCTATACTGAAGGCTGTCTAGAACTGACACTCAGTTTCTTGCTCTAACGGAGCCGAACAATGATGAACATGAACGTGATACTGGTTTTCCTCTTCACCTTCAGTAAGTACAGCTGTCTATGGTTTTCTCAACACATTTACCATTTCTGTTCAGATCGCACAACATATTTAATTCTATAGTTCAGAGTTGTAGTTGATCTCTGTGAATGTTTCAGGTCGGATCACAAAGTCAGACTTTGAGTTTCACTCGGTTCTGGTTCAGCCTGGTGAAGACGTCACTCTGCTGTGCTCCAACAAAAGCAGAAATGTCAAACCCATATTCTGGTATAAACTGGTTGATGGATCCACCGTCAGCCGCATCACATCGATGCTTGATGTTGAATCTGAAGCTCGTCTATTTGTTGGATTTCAACATGAGAAATTTTTGATGACATCAAATGTCACCAACATCTTTCTGGACATCAAACAAGTGAATTTCTCAGATTCTGGAGTTTATATCTGTGGAATCATGTCATCAAACTGTCATAAAATCTTCAGTGAAACATATTTACAAGTTGAAGGTAAGAGTGTTTCTATTATGAGGTTTATATTATAATCAGAGAAAACATATAGTATCTTCAGTGGAACCGTATTGAACAGAGTCTCTCCATTATTGTTTAAACATTTTTTTTTTTTTTTTTATGGTTTTGTTCCGTCATTTTGTAAATGTGCAGTTTTTGATCAAGAAATTTCCTGCTTTCTCAACATCAGAATATTGACCCAAAAAATTCCTTTTTATAAATAATATTTATAATATTGTAAATATCATCTATTTATAATGTATTTTAACTTCAAATACATTAGTCCAATTTAAAATTATCTTTCAAAACAATAATTTTCCATGGCCTACTCGTAGTCTAGGTAACGTGATATAATTAAATAACATCTACCTCATTTAGGTCTCTAGAGCCAATTTGACTTTATTGGAATCACTGGTCCCACATCTGGATCAGAGCCAGAATCAATGGAAATAGGAAATAAAAAGTTTTCCTAATGGAATGCTATTAAAACAAACAACCTATTTATGACAATTTGTCTCCATAATTTCTGAAAATATGTCACCACAGTAGGTATTAGTTGTTATACTGTTGCTCAGGTGAGTAGAAAAAATTGGTTGGTGAGAAATAAAAGTAGACAGAGATAAGATGGGAGTACGGATCAGTTTCCAGGAAAGTCGACCTGGAAACATTTTCCTTTTATTGTGCTGAGTACACAATTTGTCTTTGTCTCAGTTGTAGATGGACTGGATGGAGTCAACCTGCCCACTGTCATTCTGGGTGGTGTAGTTTTTTTCCTGGTCATAATCATCCTGGGACTGCTTTTGAAAAACAAACCTTGTCACGCAGGTATTTTTGTGGTTGTAATTTTCTCTGTATTTTCTTTTCAACCAACTTAACAATATGAAATAATATGAAATGACACATTGAAAAATGTTCAAGCAGTTTACCAGCTTCAGTGTCTCTGTTTTCCAGGTCAAACCAACAGGCAGAATCAGCAACCCAATGAGGTGATCACATTAAATTGTAATGTTTTTTTTTTAATTACTCAAACCTAAAACCCACTGAGTTACTGTAAGTCATTTCTTGTCTTGTAGAATCTGGACTCTGATCTTGTGAACTATGCAGCATTGAATTTCAGACCCAAAGCAAACAGGACCAGAAGGCCTCCTGCAGAGAGAGACACAGATCAGATTGTCCTGTACGCTGCCACCAGATAGTCTCTCAATATTAATGACAGCAGCTAAGGCTCTATTATTGTCATGAGTCATTTCATTACCTACTTGCATTGTGTTTTCTGTGTCTCTTCTAGCAAAAATGGGGAAAAAAACACAACTTTTAATAATAATAAAAATAAAACAGCTTTGCTCAATCTTGATTGTGTATTATTTGGGTTTGCTTATAACAGAAACTTCTAAGAACATAAACGGAAGTTTAACAAATTTTGTTGTACTACCCTTAGTGTCGTTTCCCTCTACCATGGTTCTTTACCTAAACACACATTACATCAAGAGGAAGACGCTCCAACATCCCTAATGAAACGTTTTTATGAAAGGACAGTCGGTACCACCCTGCACGTTCTGATTCTGCCATATTGCTACTATTGTCTGGTGAGTTTCAGCAGCAAAGAAGAGGAAGTTTGACAAGGCCTTCCCCGAGGCCCACTGAATACACTTTAAAAGAGAAGCTCAAATCTCTTGATGTGAAAGGAGAGAAGCTTTTACCAGCTGTGGTTTTGGTGCAGCGCTGAAGGCTAGTCTCTCTGTGGCTAAATGTCACCGCAGTGGAAACTGGGGAGGGACTATCAGACCTGCTAGAATGAAACTAACATATCAAACATCAAACGCCTCGCTTTTGTTCTATTTCATTCAACTCCTTTGCAGAAACATACATTTTGATGTTACTCATGATAAAAATGGAAAGTTAGTCCAACATGTCTGCTCAGTTTGAGGCCTTTGGTGCTGAAGGTGGAGAGACCAGCAGGTTTCAGTTGTCCTTTCTCACGTTACAGCCTCTTCCTGAGAAACGACGTTCATCTCCGCCCGTTTAAGGCTCACTATGAATCAACGCATCATCAGCGTCACACGACGCTTCTCCTCGTTAAACAAGCTGGTTTCGTTGCTCCCCGTTGTTTCCGGCTCCCTTTGAGCATCTTCAGTTCTTCACCAACTCATCTTATTCCACCAATCATGCCTTCAGAAGACCAGCAGATAAAAGTGAAGAGATTTTTTGTCTTATGTGTCTTTTTTTTCTGATGTCTCTACCCCCTGTGGTAGGGATGTGCAATATCATCGACATGGTATTGGGATCAGTCAATAGAGACAGACATATAGTTTCATTAAGCAGATATAGAAAAAAGCATCAGTATCGGTTATCGGCCAAATGACTTCTAGTATATCGGCATGGATATTGGAGTTTTTCGACAGAAAATCCAATATCCATGTGTCCCTGGCCTGTGGTTTCCTTTCCTCTTTAACATGTTAAAGTGAGAGAAACACAAGACTTGAGAGAGAAAAGAAGGCGACCTGCCCTTAATTTGAAAAGGTCTGCTCTTGTATTTTCACACTCATAAACTTCAACAGATTCTTTACTAAAATGTCTGACACTATTCTTCTGAATCACATTTTAATTGGAAGAAATCAGATGGTTGGTGTTGACATTATTAATGATTTAAGTCTAATTGATTTGAATTGTGTCAGTTTTTACCTATGAAAAGCATTTTGATGTGCTTTACCACTATAGCAGCAAAATACACTGAACCAAATTAAACAAATGTGAAGCGTTTTGCAGTTTGACGTGTTGGTGTTGGTGCTGTTTGCAGCGATTTGCCTCCAAGATGAAGAAAACCTGAGAACACAAGAACATAGATACTGTGTCATTGTTAGCGTTCATTTTACTGCGTATGTGGTGTCATGTTGTTGTTGTTGCTCTGCTGCTCTCACACCAAAATTCACACACCAGACCACACCACCACTCGGCCTAAACGTGTTCCCACGGCAGCAGTCTGATGGGTGTGGTCTGTGGTTGATTTGTGTTTTTGATGCATGACATTTGTCTTTTTGTTGTTGTTTTTTAAGTCTCACTACAATGTTTTGTGTATGATACGTTTTGAAAATCAAACTAAGTACGCTGACATGCAGCAGCTTTGATTTGATCATAGCCAAGATGTTTTCACAATTGTCTGAACAGAGCCGATGCATGAGGCTGTGCGACGCTCAGACCACACTGCGCTGTCTCTTCCTGTCAAACACTCCTGCACATTTCTGTCCTCCCACTGAAGACCACTTGACTCTTTGCACGAAAACATCTGACAGTCATTGGTGTCGTATGCGACTCTCTTTTCGTCACATTTAATCATGCGATACGCTACGTAGACGCTTCATTCACCTCGCGACACTGGGTGCTTGAAACTAAAATGGAGGCTTTACAGCAGGACTTCCTTTCTGATGCAGTTCTACTGATCAGTTTTTGACCAGTAGGAGGCGCTCACAGAGCACTGAAGTCTCTTTCCCAAGGGAATTAGGTTACCTGTTGACTTAAGAAGTCAACAACAACGAAACATAAATAAATGAAGTAAGTCCCTGAAAAAACAACTCTCCAGGTCTAGACGGAGCAGAACTCTGTGAATGTCTGACCACCATTTATCTTCATGCAGGTGGACAAAACTGAATGGGAGTGCATCAAAAATGACACACATGTGTATAAATATATATATATAGTTTTAACCTGCGTCTCGGTTTTTGAACTGTTTACTATCAGTACAAAATTAAGCTATAAAACCTACTTTTATACTACAGGTAGACCAAGAAATGAGTGTTGGAGTAGCAGTATAATTATTCTAGACACTGTTGTTTAGTTGGTTGCTTAAAAAAAAAAAAAAAAAACAAAAACAATCATACCTTTTGCTTGCTACCACCTCCTGTTCCGACATCAGAGTTATTTTTAAAAGTCTGTTTTTTTGGTGAGGACCTTTATGGTGCACTGTGATTTCTAAGATCGACTCTGACCTCAGACATCCAGTGATTTAGATCACAGAACTGGGTCTGTGGCGATGTGTGTGGGCGAGACTCTGCTTCGCAAATCCAGGAGACGACATCATGCCATACCACACTTTTTCTTTTTTTGGGGGGTAAATTTAATTCCTTAATGAGAAATCAGAAGTAGACAACTTGAAGTGTACTTATTATAGTAAAGTTAATTATCTTTAAAAATGTCAGCAAATTCAATAATGATGATCTAGCTCAAACATTTTGCCATCAAAACAAGTGATGAGTCAAAAACAATCAGCATAGAATAATTTTAAAAAATTTAAAAAAACATTATGGTCCAATTTATAAAGCCATCAAATTTTGTTTGCACTAACTGATGGAACAGTAACCCACATTTACATCAGTACAGTGGAGTACACACAGTCAGGTATTTCATTTCTCTGCCTTGATGATCTGCTTCTCTTCTGGTCTGATAATCTTCTCGTCTTCAATGCTGCGTAATGAAGGTTTTCCCTATTTAGGTCACCCTGTACATCAGATGAAAAAACAAAATTGGAACATTTTTGTAACTTGAGAAGAAAGCATTCCTACTGACTTGAGTTATATGAATGTTAAAACACAATACTTCTGCAGGGGTTGTTGAAGGAGGAGACCTTCTGGACTGAGAGTCTGAAAAAGAATGACATATCCATCACTGATGCCGTCTTGAGTTTGTAGGTTTTAGTAAAATGTATTTGAAGTACCTGGGTCTCTAGAGTGGTTTCTCTTGCAGAGAACGAACAACAACACGGCCTGTGAAACACTTAGGAATGTGGTGAATACCAAAGCTCCTGTCAGGAGATACACAGAGTCTGGCTTCACTGCAGAGAGTCAGAAAGAAAACAGACATCAGAGTCTGGAAGAGAGAACTGCATTTGAGGAGAAAACGAAGTAGAAGTTGTTACTCACTCTTCACATTCAGGTTCGTCCCGTTTCCAAACAGTATTTGTCCACATGAGGCAACGGCACAGTAATAAGTCCCGGCATGAGACACAGTGAGGTCCTTCAGTGGCAAACTGAACACACATTCATTACTTTGTTCCCCAGGCTTCCTCTCACATGATCATTGCTCCCTTCATTGGTGTAAATTAGTCCTGGATAACGTTCCTCAGAGTTTCTGAACCAGTAAACTCTGTGTTCTCCACCACAGCTCCCAGTTTGCACCGTACAGTTAAGAGTCACAGAGTGTCCTGGCTGAAAAATCTCAGTTTCTGACTGTTGGACCAAAGCCTGGATGTTTAATCCTGATCCATCGACGTGAATGATGGTTCCCCAATCAAAATCAATCTTGTATGGAGTCCCGGTCATGCAGTAATAAATCCCTGAGTCTGAGGGTTGCAGATTTGTAATCTTCAGGTTGTTTTGATTTTCTTTAGCATCTATAGTGAAGCGCGGATTATCTTTGAACTCATTATGAAAAGTTCCATTTCGGTTGTGGCTGTAGGCAAAATAAATGTGTTTTGGCTTGTGTTCAAATGACAGCTTGAACCAGCCAAACTTTGCAGTTGACATTTGGTCATAGAAACATTCCAGAATTACATTTTCTCCAGCTTTTACTGAAACAAACCGTCTGTCTTGTTGAACCGATGAGGAAACCTGGGAAATAGTCTGAGCTGAAATAAGAAGATATGGATTAATATATGTTAAATCAAACATGCAAAACCATATTGAAATACTCAGAGTCATATCACAATGCCAATTAAACAAACTTACCACATTTTAACGAGAATAAAAATGTCAGACTGAGGGCAAGCTGTCCAGGACTCATCTTGATCAAAGAGCCGAGCTGAATGAGAAAAGCTCCACGCCTTTGTTCCGTTTTAATGGACAACACTAAATTTGATTGACCAATTAGCAGCGAGAGCTGATGTCATGATCACCACCGCCTATAGGCCAGAATGGAAACAAAAAGGCAAACGAGGAGGAGAGAGACTTGTCATGTCTGCTGTAGCTTTAAAGAGGACATGGAAAATTAGCTGCATTCGGTGACGGAAACCCCTGCTCGAGCGTTTTGTTCTAGTTTAGATTGTGTCTGCAGAAATATCACGTACAACTTTGAAACTTATTTATTTTGATGTTTAAAGACAAAGAAATCAGAACACCAAACAAACCACTTTATAAGCGGCCACCATGTCAAGACCGGTGGCTGCTTTTAAAGGGTGAGTACACACAAAATATGGAGCATGATGCTTTTAACCTAAGATTAGACCAAGACTTTGGTTTTCTGTCAAAATCTTTTCATTTGAAGTGTGTCACTAAATCCTATAGGACCAAACCTATAACTTCTTTATCGTCATGTGTGGGGTGTCTTGGGTTATAAAAACCAACCAACTTTAAAATCTTATCATGTGAACAAGGAGTGTCGTTTGGTCTTATGACACCAAAACTGAACTCTTTTAATGGTATTGCACACGGGAGCAACACTGGTTCTGCACATCAACCTAAAACATCAGGCCAAAAATAAAATTTGCAGGTATTAGCAATGAAGGATTGGGTTGTCTTACAGAAGAGGACTGGATAACAAAATGTACTGAAAATATCAAACTGACAATCTTTGGAAAGAGCTGAAGATCAGAGTGTCCAGAAAGAGCCTGCAGAACCTTTCAGATTGGAAGCCAGTTTGTGCAAAAATCACACCTGTGAGATATATTTGACTAGTTCAGACATTTATAAGTCAAGATTTACACTTTTTAAAAGTATTCAATATATTTTTGATAACATGTTCAGGAATGGTGTCTGGTGGCATCCCACTTTTGGATCAATTGGGTTCCAATGTGGTTTGATTTCTTTCTATAAACTGGCTGTGAGAAAGAGGATAGGATCGGACTGACGGGTGATTCCTCACATTCTGCAGTCAGACATTTTACTGGAAGTTGAGGAGATATCAGCTACACAAGGCATCATAAATGTTGGATCATGTAGTGCAGATTCAGTCATTATCACCTCCGCCCAACACATTTACTAGCGAGAAATGTTTACAATTTAAAGACATAGTTATGACTGCAGTCTACCACTTATATTAAGCCATTGGAGACTAAACCAAAGGTGGGTTATATCTGTGGCTTGAGAAGGCCTCCACAGTTTACAGGAACAAAGGCTTCTGGGGGATAAACAAAGCAAAGGTTTCTGTCCCAGATCAGATGCACTGATTGAATCTTATTGGATCAAATCTACAAGAACTAGAAGTCAGAACGCTGCCAAGGCAAAGAAAAGGTTTCAAAATGATTTATTTGAAAAACTGATATGGTGGTGGCAGAAACCAGCCTGTAGAGAGTCAGACAGAAACAGATGGGATTGATTCTTCATATGGACACACTTTGCTGTTGGTTTCAGTTTGAACCTATTGGAGGACTGATAACACTGTAGGATATCGGATGACTTCCAGCAATAGACGTAATTACAGCAGTTTTTTGAGCATATTTTATTCATTTTGATGAGCGCCTTGTTGCACTCAACAAGTACATCGTTCCGTAGAGATTTAACGTCTCTTCTTTGGATTTTGTTCAATTTAAGCTGCTGAATCGTCACTGGTTAATCAGGTTTTATGAAGTCAACTCATTTAATGTGACCTACAGCTTCTCTGGAGAGATCATAGGAAAAATTGAAAATTTTCAAGTAAAAAATAATAATATGGTTGTTCATTTTACAGACTCTGTTGTAGCTTTGAGGCCCTTTGTATAGTGATGAACATTGTTAAATATTTGCATCAGATGACATGACTATTGATGTGAAACAAGTAAACATTTTTAAGCTGTGCCTTTAAAAAACAAAACATCTCACTCTACCAAAGCAGCTGGTGGTTACATAAACCACACAACGTGACGTTTTTCCATCTGAGCATGTGCCTTCCCTCCTTCCCCAATGAGCAACATCCTTAAAAATGTGGTTCAATTACAACTTAAATTACCTCTTTTTTTTTCTTGCACCAGATGTTGTCTTATTGAAATTATATTTAAAAGTGAGTTTTCTGGTGAGGACCATTCGGGAGCATTTTGATCTATGACATGAACTCTGGTATCAGGCAAACAGTGATGTAGGTCACAGAACTGGGTCTGTGGTAACACGTGGGTGACATCGGACCTGCAGACGACGTCGTAACGTGCCACGCTTTGTTGTTTTTTTGTGGTAAATTTAATTTCTTGACGAAAATTCAAGATCAGAAAACCCTCTAAAACTCTAAGCGTGTAACGGCGACTCAGCAGGCAGTTTGTCGTCAAAACGAGAAAACAAGTTAGCAGAGATAAGAAATTACTCATATAAAAGAAATTAAAGATTGGTTCAGTCCAATTTAACAAGTATGATATCTTAGATCAGTTTCCCAGCTTAAGAAACAACAGAGGAGTACACACAGTCAGTCATTTCATTTCTCTGCCTTGCTGATCTGCTGCTCTTCTGGTCTGATAATCTTCCGGTCTTAAAAGCTGCGTAATGAAGATTTTCACCCTGCAAATGAGAAAGGAAAAAAAAATGTCATTTGAAAATAATTGTCAATTAATAAGAACCAAGAACTAATGACACAAATGATATGAATAAAAAAAACACAATACTTCTGCAGTGGTTGTTGAAGGAGGAGACCTTCTGGACTGAGAGTCTGAAAAAGAATGACATATCCATCACTGATGCCGTCTTGAGTTTGTAGTTTTAGTAAAATGTATTTTGAAGTAC
The DNA here is from genome assembly GCF_027474105.1 of Poeciliopsis prolifica. Classification (NCBI taxonomy): domain Eukaryota; kingdom Metazoa; phylum Chordata; class Actinopteri; order Cyprinodontiformes; family Poeciliidae; genus Poeciliopsis; species Poeciliopsis prolifica. The sequence continues at coordinate 1,147,831 of NW_026562426.1, forward strand.
CTGGGTCTCTAGAGTGGTTTCTCTTGCAGAGAACGAACAACAACACGGCCTGCGAAACACTTAGGAATGTGGTGAATACCAAAGCTCCTGTCAGGAGATACACAGAGTCTAGCTTCACTGCAGAGAGTCAGAAAGAAAACAGACATCAGAGTCTGGAAGAGAGAACTGCATTTGAGGAGAAAACGAAGTAGAAGTCGTTACTCACTCTTCACATTCAGGTTCGTCCCGTTTCCAAACAGTATTTGTCCGCATGAGGCAACGGCACAGTAATAAGTCCCGGCATGAGACACAGTGAGGTCCTTCAGTGGCAAACTGAACACACATTCATTACTTTGTTCCCCAGGCTTCCTCTCACACTGATCATTGCTCCCTTCATTGGTGTAAATTAGTCCTGGATAATGTTCCTCAGAGTTTCTGAACCAGTAAACTCTGTGTTCTCCACCACAGCTCCCAGTTTGCACCGTACAGTTAAGAGTCACAGAGTGTCCAGGCTGGAAAATCTCAGTTTCTGACTGTTGGACCAAAGCCTGGATGTTTAATCCTGATCCATTGACGTGAATGATGGTTCCCCAATCAAACTCAATCTTGTATGAATGGCCGGTGACGCAGTAATAAATCCCAGAGTCTGAGGGTTGCAGATTTGTAATCTTAAGGTTGTTTTGATTTCCTTTAGCATCTATAGTGAAGCGCGGATTATCTTTGAACTCATTATGAAAAGTTCCATTTGGGTCGTACTTGAAGACAGTAGAAATAAGTTGTGGTTTTTGACTCATAGTTAGTTTGTACCAGTAAGCCCTGGCAGCTGTATCAAGGTCACGAAAACATTGCAGAGTTACACTTTCTCCAGCTTTTACTGAAACAAATCGACTGTCTTGTTGAACAGATGAGGAAACCTGGAGAATGGTCTGAGCTGAGACACGGAGAGACGGATCAGTATCCCTTAAATCAAACACGTGAAAACATTTTGATATATTCTGAAAGTCTCGCATTATAATGGAATGAAAAACTTACCGATTTTGAAAAATAACAAAAATGTAAGACTGACGGCAAACTGTGCAGGACTCATCTTCCTCAGCGAGCTGAGCTGAATGAGGAAAACTCCACGCCTTTGTTCATTTTGATAGACGACACCAAATCTGACGAGTTATGTCACGTTCACTACCACCTATAGGCCAGAGTGAAAAAAGTTAGATGAGGAGGAGACTGATGGACCATTTCTACCTGTATTTTTAAAGATTTAGAACATCAAGCTATGCATGGAATAAAATATTTTAATTCATTTTGTATGTTTTTGCAAACATACAAATTCCTTCTAAACTGACATCACTGCATCTTTTCATTGACTTTTTTTATTTTTATGTAATTAATTATTTTTCTTTATTCTTTTCATGTAACACTTTCTTCCCCAGAACAACGCTTTGTTTCATTAAGAGAAGTCAACTTCTGCTTTCTGGTCTTCTCTCTTATGTTGGCTTCCCTCATTTCCAGCTTTATTCTCTCAGCTCTCTGGTGCCGAGATTCACTAGTTCTTTGCCACTGGTGACGTCAAGATGATCAAAATCACAAATGATTTGATTGGTGTAACAAAAAGTCTTGCTGGGCAAATCAGAGCTTGACAGAAGAGTCCTGGTACCTTGAAGAAAGTAATGCCTTTAGTGCAGTTTTCATCTAAGCACATACTTGTGCTCCTATCAGTAGCTATTTATCCACATCTGACTCTTGATTAATGATCAGTTCATAGTCACAAAACTGGAGAACATTTATTTTAGAAACTTTATATTTGATATTGTAATCCCTGTAGTTTAATTTGAGACATATACAGGACAATAAATGTACTTCCTGGTGCATGGATATTTTATTCATCTCAAGTTTCACTGTTGGTGTGAAGAGACGGTTCTGGTTCTGCTTCACCGTCAGTCGACTGGGTTGTTCTGGTTGCATTGCTTTGTAGCGAGTACAGACTAAAACTCTTCACTTCTGTGAGGCAGAGACTTTTAGTCTGTATTTATAGACTGAATACTGATTTAGTCTGTATATCAGACTAAATCAAAAACAGAGGTTTAGTTTGGAAGGTTGTGATCATATCAGTAATGATGTAAAACTCAGGTAGTTTTTGATCTTTATTTAGGATCTCTTGATGTTAACAAAGACACGAGTTCAAAGGTTTGTACAACAATAGTGACAGAGGAGATGGACTTACTTTGGTCACATCTGACAGGTGAAGTTTAATTACAGCTAAATGAACTGGAATATTTATGTTTTGGTCAAAAGCTTAATAAAGGGGGTTTCTACCGCAGACGTTAACTCAGTGGTTCCCAAACATTTTCTCGGCCCCTTGTGAATTACACTAAAGTCCCCTCCAAAAAAGGACAAAAAATATCAACTGGTCACTCACATCGTTCAACCAGATATAAACCTATACAACTATTTTGTTTTCAAACTCCAATGACATTTATTTCACACTTCAGGTTGCAACAAAACACACTACAAACCATCTTTACAGTGAAACAATTTTTGTGTGACTGTTTTTGTGTTTTCATTCATCCATACTGCCTCCCGCGCCGACTCGTAATGGCACAGCGTCCCCTGTAGGGGGCGCGTCTTACACAGAAGCAACTTCAGTTCTGAGGCCCAACACTGGAGTACACGACTTCACTGATGGCGTCCCTTTTCCCTCTGATTTTACTGCTTCTTAAAGCAGCATAATGGAGATTTTCTGCATCCTTGTAATCCTGGGTAAACAACAGAGTAAAGACGTGAAAATGCAGCTTTTCTGCCAACAACAACACTGTACTGTCTTGTGGTGTTGCTACATATGTGACTGCAGAAATATGGCATTATTTTTATATTCTCTTTTCAGCCTGCTTCATGGTGGACCGGCAAATGCAGGTCTAAATCTACCAATCTGATCTTTTTAGGATGTTGTGTAATTCATCAGCATATCTATCCTTTACCAGACTAACTTCTTAATTTCAACAAGGTACATATGATACATTTTTAACGAAAATGCTCTTGGTTTTTCTATCTGAGTTGCAATGTCTCCTGATAAATAAAGGTGTGGCTTAAATACCACGAGTGTTGATGGAGTCTTCACAAGTTATTCAGCATGGCCATATCTTATCTGAAATGGTCCATAAGTCCTTATTGAGTCTCTTTTCCGTCTGACTATACTCAAATTTTTCTTTGAATGACCTGATGTTGAATTCATTTTTTTTGTGCTCTTTCTGCAGCCTTCTTGTATTCTGAACACTGTAATGCATGTAAATAATTAGGAAAAAAAATATCATAATCACATCTGTATGTGTAGCCAGAATTATCACCAGGATGACGCTGAACGCTAAAGCTCCACTCAAGACGTACAGCAGGACAGGGGAGTCAGACTTTTCTGAAGAGAGACAGTGAGACGTTGCAAACATCAGAGGACATTCCCACCACTTCTTGAAATGTTAGACCGTCTGTGAAAAAAAAGATTTGTTACTCTCATAGTCCAGCTGCATCTCCTTTCCAAACAGAATGTGTCCACAGGAGGCAACGGCACAGTGGTAGGTCCCGGCATTGGACATGTTCAGACTGTCTATGGACAGGCTGTACACACAGCTGTGTGGCTGTGTGGTCTGCTTTTTCTGACACTGGTCATCACTGGCTCCACTGGTGTAAATGATCTCTGGAAGGTGTTCTTCAGAGTTTCTGAACCAGAAAACTCTGTGTTCCCCATCGCAGGTCCCACTTTGTACCGAACACTTCAAAGTCACAGAACCTCCTGGCTGGATGATCTCAGATCTGGACTGATCCACCAACGTCCAAATGTTCAGTTTTGGTTCTTTGACATGGACTATAATGCCCTCTAGAAATGTATGCACATATGTATCAATTGCTGCACAGTAGTAAGTAGCAGAGTCTGACAGTTGTGCATAAGAGATCCTCAAGTGGTTTTTGTCTTTGCCAGTTTCCAGCTCAAATCGTGGATCATTGCAAAATTGACCCGTAAGTGAGCCATTTTTCTTATATCTATAAAACTCTGACATCAGCTGTGGTTTCTGCCCTGCAGTTTGTTTATACCAGTAGAAAATCACTCCATCAGTTTCTTTATGGAAACACTTCAAAGTCACGTTTGAGCCGATGTTGACCGATTCAAATGCAGAGACGACGAAATAGTCTGAGCCTCCAAATGAACTGGAAATGGAGAGAAAACACACAGGTAACTTTCTGCTGCGGCTGGAGCACGTTGAAGACAGCAGTATGCATTGAAGAGCCAATAAAAAGACTTTAAAAGTCACAACTTACCCAAAGTGTCCAAGATCAGACATGTCACATAGCCAATAAACATTAGAGGAGTCATTTTCTTTAAATGGTTTTGCTTCACTGATAGGATCTCTTACTGTGCTCTACTTTCTACAGACAGGACTGGTTGTGACAAGCCAATCAGAATGGACTCAGGTCTCACATGATCACTGTCTGCTTTCAGTGTTAATGGCTGAAGGAAATGGAAAGGCGGAAAGAACAAGTTCAGAAAAATATCTTTGTAAGAGTCAGTTATCTCACTTTTCGGAGGGGAAATTGGACATGCCATATTATCAGAAAACCAACAACGTCTTCAAATATGTGGGATAAAGGAATGCAATAGTCGAATCTCTTGTACTGTAAATGAGGAGCATCAAAGAGGCCAAAATAAACAAAAAAGTTGCTAGTCAAGGCCTGGATTGGTTCAATGTCTATTGAAATTGAAATCATCTTACAAAGAGTCTGGCACTAATAAAACCTATATTGTTCCAATTACAGATGACAATAATAAAATGATTAAAAGAAAAAAAGCAACGTTAGCGGCATTCATTTCATTTTGCTCGATTTTCAGGATTTATTGAGTAATTTTACGTAAAAACATTCTTCCTCAGTCAAACAAGCACCGCCAGGAAAAAGAATCCTGAAGTGAAACTGCTACATATTTGGTGTCTCATCTTGGACACAACTTCATTAACGTTCTCAGTCTGGGATGCTCAGGTGGAGGGAAGGTGTTCATCGCTCACACGACTCCAGTGGGGCTTCCTGTTCACCTTCATGACAGAGCGCAATCGCTCACACACCCACATATTTCCAAACAAAAGGAGCATCTGATCAGCTTGGACATTTAGGTGCATCATGTCAACTCTGCAACACCCACAAACTCATATTTTGCGTTCGGTGTGTCCCCACATTGGCACTCAGTCAACTCAGTGCGAAAGCTTCACAGTCTGCACTCCATGTCAATGGCAAATGGTAAACCCAGCAGTTCAAACCTGCTGTTCTGGGCTTTCAAATGGGTCAAACTGCCGTGTGACGTCAGCGCCGAGTACGCTGAGTCTGGGGTCAGGCAGGCTTTGTGGTGAACAGAACAGCGGAGCTCACAGGAAGGCGTTATTCAGACCCTTGTCTTTGGGTAGTTGGAAAGGTGAAAAAAATATATAAATATAAACTATTAACTTTCAGGCGACAGGTGGCATAAAAATTTCATCAATGAGAAATTCTAGTAATTATGAAAATTTCACCCGCAGTGGGTCCAGGACGCCATCCATCAACATCTGACTCCTGATGTTGATGAACACTGGAGAACATTTATTTTAGTAACTTTATCTTTGATATTGTAATCCCTATTGTCTAATTTGAGACATATACAGAACAATAAATGTACTTCCTGGTATATGGATATTTTATTCATCTCAAGTTTCGCTGTTGGTGTGAAGAGATGGTTCTAGTTCTGGGTTGTTCTGGTTGCATTGCTCTGAAGCGAGTACAGACTAAAACTCTTCACTTCTGTGAGGCAGAGACTTTTAGTCTGTATTTATAGACTGAATACAGATTTTGTCTGTATATCAGACTAAATCAAAAACAGGTTTAGTTTGGAAAGTTGTGATCATATCAGTAATGATGTAAAACTCAGGTAGTTTTTGATCTTTATTTAGCATCTCTTGATGTTAACAAAGACACGAGTTCAAAGGTTTGTACAACAATAGTGACAGAGGAGATGGACTTACTTTGGTCACATCTGACAGGTGAAGCTTAATTACAGCTAAATGAACTGGAATATTTATGTTTTGGTCAAAAGCTTGTCAAGGGGGTTTCTACCGCAGACGTCAGCCTAACAACACAAAGAAGCAACTTCAGTTCTGAGGCCCAACACTGGAGTACACGACTTCATTGGTGGCATCTCTCTTCCCTCTCGATCTGCTGATTTTACTGCTTCTTAAAGCAGCATAATGGAGATTTTCTGCATCCTCGTAATCCTGGATAAACAACAGAGTAAAGTCGTGAACAACGCAGCTTTTATGCCAACTACAACACTGTACTGTCTTATGGTTTTGCTACATACGTGACAGCAGAAATATAGCGCTTTTTATATATTCTCTTTTCGACACATACAGGCCTAAATCTAACAACATGTCTTACGGCTGTGTGTAATTCAGCCGCACGTCCATCATTTACCAGACCAGGTTCTCAATTTCAACAAGATTCATATCATGTTTTCAACAAAAATGCTCTCGGCTTTTATGTCTGAGTTGCAATGTCGTCTGATGAATAAAGGTGGCGTTGAAATATCACGACTATTGTTTGAGCCCTCACACGTTTCCTATAAGTTTTGAAATAAAGTTATAATTTCCCTAAAACATACATTAATACCTTAGCCATATCTTATCTGAATCAGTCTACTACACCATAAATCCTGAGTTCAAACTCTTCTTTGGACGACAAGATGTCAAATACATTTTTAAAGAAGGTATTTCACTTGAATGTTTTGTCTTCTGTTTTAACTCGATATCAGTGGGTGTCTTGAACTGCTAGGAACTCAACCCTCAGCTGCAGGCGATTTCCACCAGGGGGATTTCTGCAGGGCTCTGCATTATTGAGTCACGATTCTCCTGCATGCTGCCCAGATACATTTATGACTTAAAGTGAAGAAAAGTGATGTTTCAGCTTCCTCCAGCTGCTACGATTTCTGTCACGTTCTGCTGATCAGCCTGTGTCTCGCAACTGATGGACAATGAATGATGATGTATCTCTATTCTCTGTGCGTCTACAGACATAACCTTTAGCTATGCCTATTTTAGAGGCCAGCCATAGACTGACATGTGTTAGTCTGTTAATACAAAATAATTTGGTTCCTCAGCATTTCAAAGGTCACCGGAGTCTTCCTCTCACCAGATCTTCGTCTCATACCTTAGTAGTAGGTGAAGTTGTGCCAGAAGCTTATGGTAATCAGTCGTCTTTTAAAGCATAACGTCACATTTATGGATTATAAATTCTACTTGGTTTCATGAAATATACCATTTTTTAATTATATTTTTGTTTGCAGTATAATTATCATTCTATTGTCACGTATATTGCTTTATCTTACATTAAATCTACCTCGATGATGTATAATTTAATTTGATTTTAAACTTGTTTCACTTCAAACTTTTTATGACTATAAAAACAAAAGAACACCAGTTTTATATTTATCTCTTCTGTAGTGAACTGTTAACGTTCTTTTCCTCATGACTTGTTTTACAACCTGTTATGAAAAAGCACCTTGACAAATCATATAAAAATGTAACCTGGTGAATCACAGCTCTAGACGACACGGAGTGATACTTAGAACACCAACATTACTTTTGCTCTCCTCTTCTAGCATTCTGAACACACTGAAACATTTCACTGAGACATAAGAACGAAATAAAAATGCTCACATCTGCATTCAGAGTCGCGGCTGCTGAGGATCTCTCTGGAGAGTTTGTGGGCACAAACAAAAGGAACAAAAAAAAAAAAAGAATTGTTACTTCAGTAGGATGTATCCATCAAGTCAAATAAAACAAAATCAGAAATCCAAAAATAATTAAAGCTAAAAGAAAAAAACATCAACAGATTAAAAATGAGAAGAAAAAAATGGACCAAAAATAATGTTTTACTGTTTGACTCTAATAATTTCTAAATTGCAAAGCTAGTCTGTAGCCGAACTTTACCTTTGCAGAACTTGGTTTTGTGCAGTTTTTGAGCCAGAATTACCACCAGGATGACGCTGAACGCTAAAGCTCCACTCAAGACGTACAGCAGGACAGGGGAGTCAGACTTCTCTGAAGAGAGACAGTGAGACGTTGCAAACATCAGAGGACATTCCCACCACTTCTTGAAATGTTAGACCGTCTGTGAAAAAAAGATTTGTTACTCTCATAGTCCAGCTGCATCCCCTTTCCAAACACAATGTGTCCACAGGAGGCAACGGCACAGTGGTAGGTCCCGGCATTGGACATGTTCAGACTGTCTATGGACAGGCTGTACACGCAGCTGTGTGGCTGTGTGGTCGGCTTCTTCTGACACTGGTCATCACTGGCTCCACTGGTGTAAATGATCTCTGGAAGGTGTTCTTCAGAGTTTCTGAACCAGAAAACTCTGTGTTCCTCATCGCAGGTCCCACTTTGTACCGAACACTTCAAAGTCACAGAACCTCCTGGCTGGATGATCTCAGATCTGGACTGATCCACCAACGTCCAAATGTTCAGTTTTGGTTCTTTGACATGGACTATAATGCCCTCTAGAAATGTATGCACATATGTATCAATTGCTGCACAGTAGTAAGTAGCAGAGTCTGACAGTTGTGCATACGAGATCCTCAAGTGGTTTTTGTCTTTGCCAGTTTCCAGCTCAAATCGTGGATCATTGCAAAATTGACCCGTAAGTGAGCCATTTTTCTTATATCTATAAAACTCTGACATCAGCTGTGGTTTCTGCCCTGCAGTTTGTTTATACCAGTAGAAAATCACTCCATCAGTTTCTTTATGGAAACACTTTAAAGTCACGTTTGAGCCGATGTTGACCGATTCAAAATGCAGAGACGGCGACGGAGTCTGAGCCTCCAAATGAACTGGAAATGGAGAGAAAACACACAGGTAACTTTCTGCTGCGGCTGGAGCACGTTGAAGACAGCAGTATGCATTGAAGAGCCAATAAAAAGACTTTAAAAGTCACAACTTACCCAAAGTGTCCAGGATCAGACATGTCACATAGCCAATAAACATTAGAGGAGTCATTTTCTTTAAATGGTTTTGCTTCACTGATAGAATCTCTTAATGTGCTCTACTTTCTACAGACAGGACTGGTTGTGACAAGCCAATCAGAATGGACTCATGTCTCACATGATCACTGTCTGCTTTCAGTGTTAATGGTTGAGACTCGGTCATCTCGATTTACAGAAGGAACTATTACATTAAATGTTCTTAGAAGTTCTCTACGACTCACTAAAGATATCTAGGATAACACTACTTTATCATTGGTCAGTGTAGTGAAATGTCTTATATATTGTAAATCAGGTTAAACTCCAAATTTAAAAAATAAAAAAGTTAGGTGCTAGTTGAGAACTGGTCTGATTTAACATTTATTGAAGACTTACTGCGCTTACTGTACCTGGTACTAAAAAAGACTATGTGAGGTAAAACCATTTTTTACTCGAGATATTTTGAGTGAAAACATTCTTTTACTGGCAAACAAGCAAAACATAATTGTTTTATTGGATGGAAAATCAAATGTCTTGAAACAGCAAGAGGAAAAAATCTAAACGTGATTCTGGTGTCTTGTTTTGGATGCAACTTGGTCAATGTTTTGGGCTTATGCTCTGAGTTGAGAAAATCTTCAGTTTGAGTTAAGGCGTTCATAGGTGAGACGACTCCTTCAGGATGTACATGCAACCAAACATACGGAGTGTTTGATATGTATCAAACGGCGTTGACGTCAGGATGTAACGCAGAAACTCTGCGGCACCAACAGACTCAGGTTTGTGAACTCAGCATCAAGTATCTCAAGATTTGAACTGTGTACTTGTGAAGACGCCTGTAAAGAGCTGCTTCTTCATTGTTTGGCAGTGAAGAAGCAGTATTTCTTGGAGCATCTTTGCCTCCTGCGGGATTAGCTTGGTTTTGAAAACTCTTAATCCCAGCAGAACATATCAACGTTGACATGTGGATCCAATGGTAATCTTTTGGCACATATTCTACATCTCCTCTAGGGTCCTTCACTACCAGTCCACCTGCATGACTGCACCTTTGCTCTAATGTTGGATATTTTATTTTATTAAGTCTCTACTGAGATGCCAGAGCTTGAAAATGAAAATAAGTAGAGTCCATTACCTCGGTAGATGAAGCCAAAGTATTTCTTTTTTTTTTTTTTTAAAGTCCCCAGAAGCATCAAGAGTGGAGAAGACTTACCCGAGGTTTCTGGTGGCCCTGTGCATTGTGGGTCTGTCATGGTTGAAAAATGAATCTAGAGTGTAACACGTACCAGATTTAGAATCAAGACTTATTGGACCAGGACATATTTCTCTATTTAATATTCGAATCTTGACCGACAGTTTTTGGTGTTTAGCTAACAATAGTGGTCCCAAGCTGCTGTAACCTACCTGCCTTGGTGTTTGACATGTTGTGTAGTTACAGATGGTGTTTCAGCTACCTTGGTTGCAAATTTACACCAAAATCAAAAAGAATCAGTCATTTGAGAAGTTGGTACTTGAAAATCTGGCATCAAAGATTTCCAGTAATCCCTACCTTCTAGAGGTTAGCACTTTGTCACATTTTTCCACGTTTTCTGCTTCTCTGACGTGTTCAGAGTCCTTCCAATGAATAACCACTCTTACTCTAGGCCCATTGAGTCAAGTTGTTTGGAAATTACCTTCCAATCCTTGGCAGCAACAATTAATCACTGCTGGTATCTTTTCTACGTGACATAGTAGCAATTGGCTAATACTTTTTAAAGTTTGACCCGTCCCACAGTTCCTCAGGGATCCAGATGTTTCACGTTCTCAAATGGGATTACCTTTTTTACCTAATGGCTGTAGAGGACTAGCAGGATTCTGTGGCAAAAGCTCACATAATAATAAAACCGCAATATCTAATTTCTAACATCTGATTGACCACTGAATGGATTAAAAGGCCCTTTGAGGCCTTTTATCATGCACAATTCTTCAAATGGTAAAATCTGCGCTGGAATATTATGAAATGATTACAGATTCTTTAAAGAAAGCCTTTGGTTTGTGGAACCTTTCCAAGAGGAACATGGGGTTCTCCACTTAAAAAATGTTTTCCTTTTAAATCCGGAGAGACGGAGAGAGACTGTCAGCCGAAGCTGATCTAAAGTCATACATATCCTTTAACCTTCATCAAGTTCAAAATGTCCTGCAGTCGCTCAGCTTCTGTTGTTCCAGTTGTTTACAGCAAGTCCAGATTACACAGATACGGTTGACGCTGGAAGCTCAAGGCCTTGCAGCCTCTTCCGCCTTGGCGAGAACAAGTGTTTCCACTGGTGGAAACTTTTGCTGAGTAGGTCAAACCACCGTCACCACACGAATGGGACAGTAGACGGTAAGAGACAGTTGTGCACCAAAAGATCCAACCGGTTCTCACAGACGTATTTATAGACTGCAGGGGATTTTTTTTCAAGGTGACCGCAGGGTCTACATCTGTGTTCAGTGTCAATCGACATGCATGGGGATTCTGCTGGTGTGGCGTCGACCTGGACAAACGAATCCAGAGTGACAATGACCCAAGATTGAACCAAATAGACTGGAGAACCAATGACTAATGTGCCATTTACTGACGACAATGGTCATATTGGTGCGATTGTTCTGACTGCAACTTATTAGCTACGTATTTGAGACAAGTTTAGCACTAAAGAAGCCTTTTGGATAATGTCAAATGTCTTCAAGAAGATAATGCCCACTTGGTTTGTTTGAGCGTTTAGGATTTCTGAAAGCAAACCACAGCCATTACTGGCTGTGGTTTGCTTTCAGAAACCAGCTTGAAGTTCTGCAGATTTCTAGGTACAGAAAAAATGTCCTTTGCTGTAGCGTAGCACAGGTGGAGTATCTGTTTTTTGGATTGTTATGATAGAAGTCTCTTCTGGAAGAATGTCAATTTTTTTATATTGAAAAATTTGGATCCCAACAAATTTGGACAGTATCACTATGATCACGTTATGCCATAGAAACAGATTTTTTTTTATCTTAAGTTTTTTTTACTATTACTTGTAATAAATTTTTAGCAATACGTCATATTCAGACCTTCAAATATCCACAACGAAAAGCTAATCTTCATATTTTGTTATCTTAATTTAATATCTCTGTTAAACTGCAGTATGTAGCTTTTATTTTTTTTATATATATAAAAGCTATACACACATCACCAGTTTTAAGTGTTGATGATGATTCACTATGAGATAGTTAATTGGTGAGAAAAAAAACATTTTTAAAATCAACCTCCTCTGCCTTCTCTCACTGCTATAAAGAACCAACCAATCAGACGCAGGAGGCGGGTCATAGCGCTGGCAATCACCATCAATCTGGCACAGCTGGTCCCTCTGCTCACCTCGACTCCTTACTCTCTGCATCGCTCCAGTTAGCAGAGTCTGTTGTTAGTGCTAAGGCTAGTTAGCATAGCCACTGATGATGGCGTTTAATTTGGTTTTTGCTCCATCTGTTTTTTTTACAGATTACTGGTCTCATAAGATACTGCTACAACACGGATGCAGTTTTAAAATAAATTTTAAAAACAGATTTTTTTTTTTTAATGAAAGTGAAATATTTTTGATGGACCGGTCACCTGTCTAGGGCTTTAAATGTTTTCAAAGTGGGCAAAAACAGTAAGACACTAGTAAAGAATTAGCTCTGAGATTAGCACATGTCAACATTGAAAGCAGCCCAAGCCTCGCTGACCTCCGCTGCCATCCATGTTCATGATTCAGCAATAAAGAGACTGAGTTTCTGAAACAGAAGAACATGACGATCCCCAAAGCTTTGATGTGAACGTGGCGTAATACAATATTTTTCATGGACTGACTGGGAAAAAGTGGGATTTACTGGAAGGGAAACAGTGTCTGTCATAACACTAAAATCATAAATCTTCCTAAAGCCACTTCAACATCAGCAGTTAATCAAGCAAAAAAAAAAAAAAAATGTGTGTCCATTTGTTACACTAAAGCAGAAGCATATAACTAATTTTTTTAATTTATTTATTTTTTACTTTTAGCAATTAGAAAAATGAGAGAAACAGTTCAAAATAAATAAAATTGTACTCAGGCATAAAAACCTGAAATTTATTTTTCTACATTGGATTGGTGTTTTCTGTTTCTTTTTTTTTCTTAGAAAACACAATATGATCGTCTACATATTGATGTGATCAGACAAGGAAAAGAAGCAAAATAGCTCCCAATATATGTAAAAGGAGCAAAAACTTTTTAAAGGATTGCAAAAATCTAATTTGGGCGCCATGTGGCGGTTGGTAATTTCCTCCACATAGTTATAAAATCTCATTAGCTTTCCTGTAAAACAACACATGCAAAACATACAGACTCAGAGAGACACTTGATACTCACACATTTCACAAAGAAGAAGAAAAACTGGAAAGCTGCATTGACACTGAACCTCTTCTGTATTTTCCGTCCATATTCACAAACGCACAGAACTCTTTCCGTGAGACAAAGGCTGCCTGTGATTGGCTAAGCTGGAAGGTTTTGTTGAAAATGCGGCGCTTGACGCCTTTGACTGTCCAAATGATCTGTCTGATCACGTGACAGACGGGGTGCAGCGGGTTTGGTTCAGCCCTTTAAGTGGCATCGTCTTTTTCTTTTTTCGCAATGAAGAACAGCAAGCGCTGTGATCTGCACACATAAGAATGACTTGGCTTTAAAGTAGAGAAGACACGTTAGCTTTTATGCACCTAAAATGTCCAGAGAACTCAAGCAAATGAAACATGTTTTGTGACATCTGTCAGAATTTTGCTTTGTATTGTGTGTGAAGAGAAAATTTGTGTTTGATTGTTCTCGGTGGTCAACAGTTTGGGTAATTTACGAGAATTTCTGATGTATCCTAGCATTGTCACCTGGGAGAGCGACGAGACAACCTGGCTGTTCAGTTTATTTAGGTCGTCAGCGAAAGTGATTATCCATCCATCAATTTTTTTACACCCTTTTTAAAGGATTGCAAAAAGCAATGGTTGCTTAGTTCATTCCAGATGATGAGTTTTATTGGCCTGGAAACGCATGACGTCATTTAAAGAGGAGCACGTTCTGAATCGCAGACACATTTTAGCATGTGGTGTTTGTCTCCATCGTCGTCATCGTCATTCAATTCAACGGATTGTAAAGATCAAAATATTCAATTGTTTTTATTAGGCTAAAAACAATCGCCAAAAGTGCTTTGGTCTTTTGGGATCAGAGTCACGAACAGCACTTTGGGTAAATATGCATTCTTTAAACTTTATAAATAAAATGGATAAATAAAATAAATCAGTTCTTTGTCTACAAGAATAAAGTAAGCTGGAAGTAACAGCAAGGCGTCAGTGTTACCTGGTGGCACAATATGGCGAGCTTTTTCTATAAATTACATTATCAGATCAGAGAAAACACAAAACCGGTCAGATACAGACTTAAACAGAATTATTTGGACAAAAACAAAATCACATCACTGCTTCGTGTCTCAAAGTTGACTGCCACACCACATTATTGGCTTCCCTATAGCTACACTTCTTTACCACATATGAAATACATGATTGGAAAATCTCGAAGCAAAGAACAACCTGGCCACCTGCTCTCTGCTTTCTGGTTGGCTCTTTCAGTATGGCCAGTTCCAGACCTGCTGCAGCTCCTGTGCCGACGAGACGATACTGGATCCCGATACTCACTGACATAGAGACTGAAGCTAATTGATTCCATGGACCAATATCATTTTTGCACTTTTGCTTCAACAATGAATAAAAGATGAAGACGTTCAGTCGCATCGAGTCGAGATCACAGTTTTCATCTGCTGGACTATTTCTTGTGACGGCAGACCTAAGAGAAAACATGTCACTATAAATTGTAAATTCATTTTAAAATAGGCTGATCTACAATATTTGTTCCGACTATTTCTCACAAACCTATAAAACACTTTGCAGCTCAAAAAGTATTCAGCACATTGGAAAAAAACAAGGCTTGCAAAGCACCTTAAGAAGTAACTCTGTGCTTACAGGATGACTAATAAATAGATCTTTGCTGCATGCGGTCATGGTGGTTTGAGAGAAACAGAATCAGGTCTGTGTTGGCCAGAAAGGTTCCTTTTTTGCTCTGGAAACTTAAAAAATTTGTGGGGAGGTTTTTTTTGCTCCTTTCTGATGTTTTTAGCTTTCTTTCTAAATGCATGAATAAAATTTTGAGCAAAAAGACTGGAATATAAAGGTTAAAATCCAAACTAAAAGCAGGCCTTCTCTCGGTAACCCTATCAGAGGAGCTGCTCTTTCTGCATCAGAGCTACGACCACACATGCATCCTGTCAGGGCGGAGGAGGAGAGGCGCTGACTGAGCCGCAGGGGCAGAGGTCGACGTGATCAGCCAGAGCGGGAACTCAGCGGCAACAAACCTTTTTTTTTTGTTTGTTTGTTTTTTTGTTCTCTCCATTAGTCTCCTGCAAGGAGTAAATTCTCCTCTGTACTTTTCGGAGGCCGCAAATCTGAAGGGTTTCAAGGTTTGATGCTGATTTGAGGCTCAAACGATGCGCCTCATGGCCCCCTTTTCAACCACAGCGCGACCCAGAACGAGGTCTCAGTGTGACAGAAGACATTCTGCAGAGAGTTCAACCTCATCTGCAGCTCTCTGATGAGGCTGCGGCATCAGAGCTCATAGTTAAAAAAAGACAAGATGACAAAGTGAAAAACTCAAAGGTTATTTATATGCCACATGTCACAATAAAAAAAAAGACAGTGCTGTAGAGGTTAAAATTTACTAAATCTGAACACAACAAATGCAGCAAATACATTAAAAACGACAATATTCTTTATTCCCATGAATTATGACCTTTTATAACGAGTATTTAAATAAATTTAGATAGTGACAGCTGCTGCATAAGAAAGTGTTTTAAGTCACAACGAGGTTTGTTGCTGTCACTGCATTCATTTATCCAAAGATTCCAATAAAGAAAACATTTTATTTTTTGAAAATGTTATTTTTAAAATAGTCACTGCTATTTTGCTGCTGTTTTCGTTTCAAATATCCAATAAACGGAACTAGGCCCAAATTACTGGGACGTTTTCTGCTCACGGGTGACTTCCTGGATGATTTATGTGGTTGTTTGGCACCCTGCTGCCCCCTGGCGGCCAAAATGCTTACTTCACTGGTTATCCAGACTCGCATTTCGTCTTATAAACTCTTTAACTGAGGAGCTCCTCACACCAGGGCCGTGCATAGACCTGTGGAGGGGCAGGGGCTCAAATGTCAGAGCAACGTTGCCATTAGGTGACGATGAACCGAGCAGATATACGAGACTTACACACTTACATTCTCCCCTAAAACCGTTGTAAAATAACTTGTCACTCTTCACCGCCATTGACGCTCTGCCTGAACGCCTGGTTGGGACCTGCAATGAATCATGGGATATGGTGGGCTGTGAAGGATACATCGGACCCATGCTTTAAATCTGGAGAAACGAAGAAGGACGCATTTGAAGGAGTCTTCGAATTCAGACAGGCCTTGTTGCCACGCTATGACGTAATCGGCCTACAAATCCGTCCTTCACAGGATGCAGACACAGCTAATCACAGTGTGGTCGTTATTATTATTGTTATTAACAATACTTATGATTTATTAGAATCATGTTAGTATAGTACTTAGCAATATAATAATTACTATTATTATTACTACATATCTTATTAATTCTATATTATATAATTAATTGATTAACTTACTAATAGGCTATATTAATATTAATATCAATATTGCCATTATTACTACTACTACTACTACAACTAATAATAATAATAATAATAATAATAATAATAATAATAATAATAATAATAATAATAATAATTCATGTAAACAAGTTACCTAGGACAGTGGTCTCTTCAGGAGTACTGTCTCCTAATGCAGTTTTTGCTGACTAAGATCTCTGCCATACTAAAAATCAGGAGGAGCGTGACAAATGTACAATAAGAATTTTTAGAGTGAAGTCTGGGCAGACGTTTGCTATGTTCAGCGCGACGTCTTTCCTCTTCAGAGCAAATGTTGCAGCCGGGTAAGATTGCTCGTTGGACCTTGGTAGATTTGCGAAGATTGGCAAAATAGTCCCTTAGGACAGATCTCTTTTTTTGGGGCGGTCTTCTAATGTCATTCTCATCAGAACAGAAGTTTAGTTTTCAGATTGAACTGTCTGAAAACTCACACAGGGGCCTGATAAGTCACAAACTGCCCCAGCTGAGAAAGTTTGTTCTTTAGAAAGACTGGAGAAATCGTTCCCTACTACAGTGGTCTCTTCAAGACCATTGTCTTCTGAAAACTCACTCCAGCTGGAGAAGAATTGAAAAGATAAGCATCAAAAACATCGTATTCAATGCACTCGACCTGAGAGCTACTTTTTTCAAAGTTGATACCTGGAAGTAGTTTGTTGAAAACTTTCCTCACTCCTGTGGTGATCAAATATCCAGCGCCAAAAGTCAGGGGAAAATCTCGGTGACTAAAACCTCTTCCATACCAAAAATCCTTGTAAAACTCAGTGCTGAGGGTCAAAGAGCATATTACCTGATGTTCTGAGATGGAAGCATCTATAACCTCAGATGTTATTTGATCTATGACATAGATCTATAACATAGACAGTGAGGTCATAGCTCCAATGAGCTCACTGTAGTTCTGGGGGAATGTCTTGTTTCTGATCGCTTCTACGGAAACGGTCAGATCAGTTCTGCATGACTCGAAATATTAACCCTTTGAAACTGCATGACTTAATCATTTCAGGCAAATGATTAATCATGATGGACGTTGGACCTGTATATTTCAGCAGGCTGGGGATTAAAACAGGGATTTTAATAGTTAAATATTAAGTTTATAATTAATGATATATTAAAACCATTAATTTAAGTAGCATTTTTTTAATTATTATTATTATTATTATTATTATTATTCTATTAGATTTAAAATTTCAACAGGTTTAAAAATGAACTAGATATTCATACATTGGTTAGTTGGTTAGAGGGCACGGATCCCCCCACCCCCCTCCTCCTCACCATGGAGCCGGAGTCTGAACAACATGGAGGCAGAAACTGAGAGTCATTATTAGACTGAAGACAGCCAGACTAGTTTATTTTGATAAATTAGTGTATTTAGCTAAATATTATTGCTGAGGGGTATAAACAGGCCTTCTGACAGACAGATAAAAAAATAAATATTTTTTTTGGGGAAAAAAAAAAGAAAACAACTCTAAAAGGGCATCAAGGATAAAAGGGGCAGGGGGTCAAGCCCTCTTTCCCCCCTTCACCCCCAACCCCTGCCTCACACACCGTCCCGCTATGAGTTTGATAGACATGTTGATGCTGGAGGTATTGATGATAAGAGAGGCGTTACAGCATCGATCTGCAGAGAAGAGACACAACATCTCCGTAATAATATAGACGCTGACAGTTCATATTCCAGTGTGTGGTGCATGAAAAACTGCCAAAAAAAAAAAAAAAAAAAAACTCTTAACCAGAGCCTTGAATGCCTCAAAAAACATCATTCCATCGTCTGAAAATGGAAAGAAGGGAATATAAATTCAAAATCTTAAAGATTAGAGAAACTTTGAAAATCGGTTAAATAAAATCCAAGTATCAAACAGTTGAATATGTAAAAATAAGGATTGTTATTGGTAATCGTAAGCAATAATTACATTATTATTATTATTATTATTATTATTATTATTATTATTATTATTATTATTATTATTATTATTATTATTATTATTATTATTATACCGGATAAATATGTCTGTTTTCTGTTTTTTTTTTTTTTTTTTTTTTTTTTTAGTTTCTTTGGTTATAATAGTGAAGGTAGTTACCGTCCATTTATTGTCCATCAGTCCTTTTCAAGTCTCCATTAATGAACAGCAGGGTCGCAGAGTCAAGCAGAAACTCTATCCGGTCAACAACCTGTTGACTCCCCATCTAGAAACTCACCGGTAAAACGGCTCTCATGTGTATTCGTTGAACCACAGCGACGCCCAGTGGCCACAACGTGACACAGCCTCTGTTTTATGGCTCTGGTGTCAGCAGAGTGTCTTGATCTGACTGACGTTAGAGCAGTGGCGGAGCTAGACTTTTTTTCAAGGGGTGGCCAAAGGGTGGGCAAGGCTTTATCAGAGGGGTCCATATACAAATGGACCGTTCCATGGAACGAAAGGAAAAAAATATTTGTTTCCTTTTGTTAAAATTAATTAATATAACTAGTGAGGTTATAATTCAAAGCTTTCATATGACATAGCCTACTTACATTTCAGTCATTATAAAACTTAATGGTTTTTCACATATTCTTACCACACACATTTCAAGCAAGAGCTGGGAGATATAAAACATTACAGGGCAGCATGTCACTAAAACATATGTTAAAAGAATCTGTCTAAAACACAACCTAGCAGCACTAGCATGGCTAATATAATAAACAAGGCACTACGCAGCGGTGCACAACCATTTTTTCTTCTTTTTAGAAATGTATGACAAGTGCCGCCTCTCATTAGGAAGGTAACAGCGGTTACCGCTGAGCGGTAAAATGTTGTAAATACCTGCAAAACTCCTCAACTCTAAAGCCTCGGATGTGTTTTGGATCAAGCAGGACCCACATGTCAGTTTAACCAATGAACAGCGTCGGGCATCGGGCTGCCTTCAGGGACAGTCGGAAATTACAGTTTTCCTGGCAAATCTTTGCCGATCTCATCAGTATTATATTTTAAAATTACCATTTCCAGTGGGGTGGCACTAGGGGTGGCAAGGGCTCTGTTGGGGGTGGCAAGGGCTCTGTTGGGGGTGGCAAGTGCCACCCCGGCCACCCCTCTGGCTCTGCCACTGCGTTAGAGGTAAAATCTCAGTAAGTTACGTGGCTTTATTTTAATGCGTGTTATCAAGATTTATTTTGGAAAAAAAAAATTTTTTTGGTCACTCATTTCTGAAAGTAAAACTCATATATTACATAGATTCATTCCCGCAGAGTAAATATTTGATTTTGTGTGTGTGTGTGATTTTAATGATTATGGGTTACATATCAATAAACCCCCAATTCACTGTCTCCAAACATTACACCATGACATGGGGTCAAGAAAAGTTAAAATGTTTTATTAATTGATCTTTTGAACACAAACGTCACTTCCTTTCCATGCGCTCAATACTTTGTCGGGCCTCTTGTTGCACCAACTGCTACAATTACTGTCAAACTAATTCTCATTTTGGGATTCATCAAGGTGGTGAATGGCGTGAAAGTTCTTTTTAAGAACCATAAACAGTTTCTTAAGCCATTAGGAGATAAAAATAAGGGGACTTTTCCTAAGGGGGTTGTCAGATGTACCAATGACCTCTTTCCTGGTTGCAAAGTCACCGATCATCATCATCATCATCATCATCATCATCATCATCATCATCATCATCATCATCTTTAGTTTGTGTAAATTCTTCCGCTTAATAAACAAGTTCATCAGACAGACTATCATAACCCTACCACAGGATCGTGGTATCCTCTCCCACAATAGCTGTGAAGATAAACAAAATAATGGACATATGCTGATCTTTATCAAAGCAGCAATGTGCTGATTAAACCGTCCGATGCTACGAACCGATACATTGATCATCAATCATTTTATTCCTCATCGATTTTATTTTGTGATTTTTACATGCAATGAAATGATTTTTGAATCTTTCTTAGACTAACTACAAAAACATAGATGGTCAGAGAGTGTTTTTTCAAAAGTTTCAATGTCATCATATTGAAGTCAAACGAAACTGATTGGACATTTGAATGCGTCATATTTATTTTTATTGTTTTACATCTTGGAGGTAAATTTTATTACTATTTATGTTCCAGCAATCACTGTGGCGATGAAGACACCCTGGTAGAAAACAATGAAAAGGTATTGACATGGAAAAAATGATGGGTCCAAACAGCAACTATATGATGAACCTGAATGAATGGGACTTTGGTTTCATCACATTCATTAGTCATTTGAATTTTCTTCATCAAAATGAAGATATTTTTAATTTTCATCAGTGTCCTGATTTTAGAATTGTCGAAATAGAATTTTAAAGTAGCACAATAGTACATAAGTTAACTTTTAGGTTAAGATAAACTTAGATACAAATCCAAACTGGGACAGCTGGTGACTCTTTGAACTTACATAAACTTACATAAAGGAACATTTCAGACAGGGAGTATATTGGCTATCAGGGCAATAAATTCTTTACTCAGGGTTGAATAGTTCAGGCAAACACTAACAACTATAGAAGTCTGTTCCAACATATAATCAAACATATTGGTATATTTCTTTAAGCATTAAAAAGTATGTTTTTAATTAGTTAGTTTAGATCCAAACTTATAGTCCTTATTTAGCATTACATTTTGTGCAAGCTTGGTTAAAAACACCAACTAGTTTCTTGTTAAAACATTTTGAGGCAGAGATAACACTGCAGCTGCAATCATATATCAAACTGGACAGCGGCTGGTACGAGAAAATCTAGGCCGTATATCTGCTTTTGGGGCTCTTTAGCAGGAGGTAATAAAATTAACATTAAGACAGCCCACACAAAGGAAAAGAACACACCTCCGATCTAATGCATATATTTAAATGAGGAGAATACGCATCCTATAAAAAATGGTTTGTTTCACAGCAGAAGTTCGAATCGCTTGGTGCTGAGTGAGTGGTTCCCAAAAATGCATTTTTGAATCAGGTAATATTCTGTTTTGTCATTGGGTGTTGACTTCATGATAATCTGGGTGTAAATGGTGGTCTGTTATTCTGTATGTATTTGTATTCACTTTTGGATAAAACTCTGGATATCTTAAATCTGACGTCGTATGATTGCTTTTTTCTCTCTGCACACTTACACAGACACAAGAATTCGGGACAAAGAATTAATTAACGAGCTAAATCAAGTTGTTTCTCTTTTTAATTCTTAACAGAATATAGTATTTTAGTCATGACCTGAGAGAAAATATGTCTGCAAAAACTATCTGTTTAAAAGGGGATTAAGAGCTGGTGAGAATGTGAAAGGCAACAAGAAAAAAAATGTATATTTGCTGAAGGGGAAAAGTTATGATATTGTTTTCCATTGCATCTGTTGCTGAATCCATATTTAGCGCAGATGAGACGTTTATTAGAGCGGATCATCTGGGAGCAGTCTGCCTGCAGCAGCGGGACGGCGCTGTGTTTACATGCGCGGAAAACGCTTCTCTTAAAAATCACTGATTCGCTTCAGCGCGACGTTTTCACCGTGATTCTGTCTCCTCTTTTGTCTGCTATTAGAAACGCAATTAATACGTGGAACTGAAGGCAGTTTTAGATGTTTTTGGAGGCGAAATTCGAGGAAAACTCCCAGCAAGAGGCAGAACGAGGGCGAGAATGTGGCCGCTTTAAAGGCTCCTGGACCGAAGGAGAAAGTTGTCGGTCATCAGACTTGAGCTGAGCGTGGAGGAGAGAGACTTTTCTACCTGCTCGAATCACTTTTGCCTCGTAACGTGTTTGTTTCGGGGGCATTTCGAGGCTAAATGTCGGCGGAGAAAACACAAAGTGGAGCCGCTTTTGCAGACGGCAGCAGAGCAGCGGACCGAGTTGTCTCTTCACGGTTCTCATGTGTGTTATAAGTCCCGCCTCCCGCTCTGAGCGCCACAAGTTCCGAGGAACAAGCGAGTCAAGAGAGACATGGCAGAGGAAGCTCCAGCAGCAGCAGCCGCGCCGGCCAAGGCTCCGGCCAAAGCCCCGAAGAAGAAGTCCGCTCCCCGGGCCAAGAAGGACGGACCCAGCCTCCCGAAACTCATCGTGGCCGCCGTGGCCGAGTCCAAGGAGCGCAAGGGGATGTCCCTGGCGGCCCTCAAGAAGGTGCTGGCCGGGAAGGGGGTGGACGTGAGCAAGGCCAACAAGCGCATCAACACCGCCGTCACCAAGCTCGTCACCAAAGGGACCCTGAGCCAGACCAAGGGCACCGGGGCCTCCGGCTCCTTCAAGCTCGCCAAGGAAAAAAGCCGCCAAACCGCCAAGAAGGTGGTGAAGAAGAAGGCTCCCGTCAAGGCCAAGAAGCCCGCCGCCAAGAAGAGCGCAGCGGCCAAGAAGCCCGCCGCCAAGAAACCCGCAGCAGCAGCAGCGGCCAAGAAGTCCCGAAGAAGGCTCCGGCCAAGAAACCCAAGGCCAAGAAGCCCGTCAAGAGCCCCAAGAAGGCCGCAGCGGCCAAGAAACCCAAAGCTGCCGCCGCCGCCGCCGTCAAGAAGCCCAAAGCCGCAGCCAAGAAAAGTCCGGCCAAGAAACCTGCAGCCAAGAAGGCCGCAGCCAAGAAGACCAAGAAGTAAACTGCTGCTTCAGCCGCTGCATTTCATTCACCAAAGGCTCTTTTAAGAGCCAACACACATTCTGCTAAAGAGCACGAGCTGTCCTCTCGTTTACCCATCATTCACTGCTGCACAAACATTTACATTCATCTACAACTCGCAGCTGCATGGTTTATTAATGCACTTACTTTACACAATCATGGGATTTACACTCAATACATGTACAACACATGTACAACTCAATACATGTACAACACATCAATACTCACACCTTTTCCTCATGCCACGTCATTATATTACGTCACTCTTCAGCTTATTAAATCACTGTGAGCACAAATCAGCACAGACACAAGCAGCACTGCTTTATGAAACCAACATGTATAAGATTAAATATGGATTTGCAACAAGTAGTCAAAAAAAAAAATCAGAAAAAATGCAAACAGTTACGTTATATTTATAAAAAACAGAAATTATTTTCATATTTAATCGCTACCAATGAATTCGTGAAATGTGTTACTAAATTATATTTTTGGGAAAACAATTTTCTCAAATCTCAAATAATTCAAACTTCACGATAGTTAATGGAGATGAAATTATTCCCTTCGGATCAAGGAGAGGATTTTCATTCACCTGCCTTTTCAGTCTCATCTAAATTAAAGTTTTGCTTTGTGTTTGATTTCTTAAAGAACGTTCTCCATCTGTCAGTCCTGTGGGAGGAGCCGCTCAGCTCAGCTCGGCTCCTCATAGGTCCGCAGTTCACACATAAAGCCGACACTCTGCGGCTCGCGCTCACATTCGTCTCTGTGTTTCTGCAGAAGAAGAAGAAAAACAGCAACATGAGCGGCAGAGGAAAGGGAGGCAAAGGACTCGGAAAAGGAGGCGCCAAGCGCCACCGAAAGTTCTGCGTGACAACATCCAGGGAATCACCAAGCCCGCCATCCGCCGTCTGGCTCGCCGCGGGGAGTCAAGCGCATCTCCGGCCTCATCTACGAGGAGACCCGCGGTGTGCTCAAGGTCTTCCTGGAGAACGTCATCCGTGACGCCGTCACCTACACCGAGCACGCCAAGAGGAAGACCGTCACCGCCATGGACGTGGTCTACGCTCTCAAGAGGCAGGGCCGCACTCTGTACGGCTTCGGGGGTTAAACTCGCAACCACTGCAAAAGAACAAACCCAACTAAACAAAACAAAGGCCCTTTTCAGGGCCACACACTCACCTCTTCATCAGCGAGTATTCCTGTGAAGTTTAAACGTTAAACGATGCTATAATATTTTGTGCAACTGAAATCTTGCGCCTTTATATTTATTTATTTCCTTCATCTTGTTGTGCTTGTTTAGTTTCCACTCAGGTTCTCTGTTCTGTTATGATTCACTTTTACTCAAGAAATATATAACAATTGAAACAGCTTTTTCCTCCAGTATTAACTTAAAGTTGACATTATATTAACAAGCGCATGTTCTGAAATCCTTCAGTTGTTAGCAGTTCTGTGCTCGGTTCTACGTTTTGGTCGATTTTACTTAAAAGTCGCTGTTGGGGCTGAAGAGCCAGTCTGTTGTTCCCAACAGCAACATTATTTCTGACCCATGGTCACCGCCGTCTCGTGCTATTCTTTTTTTTTTTTTCCAGAATAGAAAACTTCACCACTGACTTTGTACGAAAGCTGCTACTGAAATATTTCACTGCAGCAAGAAGCAGGTTGACACAAATCTATTTATGAATATTTATGTATAAATGAGCAGATGGACTGGAGGAACAGTTAGGATAGAAAAAGGCGCTTTCCAATAAAAAACATCAGTTTTCATGTTGTTCATTGAGGGCCCTCGTCTTTCCGTGTACATATGATTTTTTTTATCGTCTCTTCAGGAGAGAGTTTGATTTGCTGCTTTCTGCATAAAATGTTTCTTCAGGAAGAAAACGGCTTCAAAGAAAACAGAGAAGAATATTATTGTCTGTTTCAATTCAATATTTTGTAAATATTCTCCTGATTTTCAATTGGAAACTCAACATGTAAATGACCTTATTAGTAATTTGTGTTTCCTCATTTAAAAACGAGTATTTGTTAACATAAGAATTTATGCTTTTATTTTGAAAGGGTTTTAAACGGAAGTGTGGTGAAGTGTGACGCCAACGTTAGACAATTAACTGACAATTAACTGCTGGTCATCGCGCAGAAAGAGAGCGCTCAGGTTGGAGTGAAGCTAATAAAGGAGTAGTTCAGATTAGAGTGTAAACAGTCAGTTGGTTGGCGCTTGGTTGATGGGGAACAAGGTGAGAGTTTTTAATATGTAATATATATTTAGTTTTACTGTAAAATGTGTAATTTGCTTTGGGTGTGACGGTTGCGTTATTATACGGCACTAATATTCGTTGATTAACCGTTAATAGTTAATATGTTGCACTTTATGACAGGTTTAATTACAGAATGTAAGAAAATTGATTTATATGTTAAAGTAAAATGTGAAAACAACACTGTTTGAGTTATTAATGTATTTTATTTGTATGTTCTGTAGCTCTTACGGTGTGTTCACAAAAAAAAAAAAAGGCATTAAATAAACGTTGTGAACCATCAGTTTGAGAGACCATCCATTCAACGGGACCCAAGAGGAGTAAGAGCTTGACCCAAGAGGAGTAAGAGCTTCACCAGAGCTAAGAAAAAGTTCAATCCACCCTCAGCACCGAAGTCCCAGCGAAAGCCACATTAAGGTTCCAGCTCCACGGCTCCAAACAACGTCTTCTGGGATTTGATGGTCAACTTTATCACCCTGTCTTCACCATGGAAACATCTGAAAAGGAAACAGAGTACATCGAGGACCTACCTGTCAACGAGGAAGAGGAGCCTTCATGCTCTGTTCGTCAAAGGAGGCCCACAGAAAAAATGCGAGCATATCAGGAGGAGGAAGCCCACAAAAAGGAAAAACGTCTGCTCAAAGTTTATGATCAATGGAAAAGGCAAGTACGTACGACAAGAGAACAACTGAAGGAGACATAACAAACAGTCAAATTGCTTCACTCCTGGACATCTTAGAAAAGGAAAGGGATAGTGTCATAAAGTTATATACAGAAATAAGGGAAATCATTACTCCCTGCAGTGACACTAGGCGACTTATAGATGCATGCGAAGCGGTCACTAATGACATTATCAAAGTTGCATATGAAAGACTCTCAGGGATAGATGATTATGACAGAGGAAAAGTGAAGGCACGTCTACGTGAACTTCTTACTCCAGACTATGCTCAATCCATTTACAGTTCTTCCATGACACACTCAAGTAAACGCTCAGCTGCCAGTAACTCAAACTCTGCAAGGTCAATAGCAGATGTAAAGAGAGCAGAGGCTGCAGCAGAGTTGGCAGCCAAGGAGGCAGAGTATGAATTGTTATTAGAAGAAGAAAAACAAAAAGAAAGGATTCAGCTCTTGGAGGAAAGGCAGAAAAGGGAACTAGAATCTCAAAAACGTGAGCTAGAGAGATTAAAAGCTGAAAAGGAGTTAAAGGCAGCACGAGCTAGATTAATAACTTATGACCAGGAGATAAAGAGGGAAAGTAGTGTTCATCTTGACTGTACTAGAGCACATCAGAAGGCTTCTGTAGTTTCTGCTCCCATTCAAGTCCCTAACAGCAACATTGTGTCCACCTCGTCTCCACAAGCAGATGTTCTTTATTTAGCCCAAGCATTACAGGATAGTATCACAATGAACAGACTGCCAATGCCTGAGCCCTCCACGTTCACAGGTGACCCAATAGAGTTCATCGAGTGGAAAGCTTCATTTGTTGCACTCATTGACAAAAAGAACATCTCACCTGCAGACAAGCTGCACTACTTAAAGAAATATGTAGGAGGTTCAGCTCGACAAACACTTGATGGCATCTTTTACAGAAATGACGGTGATGCCTACCATGATGCATGGGAACGCCTCAACCAAAGGTATGGACATCCATTTATTGTACAGAAAGCGTACAGACAAAGACTGGCAAATTGGCCAAAGATACAAACAAATGACTCTATAGGATTTAGAACATTTGCAGACTTCATTCAAACATGTCATGAAGCTATGCCACACATAGATGGGTTAAGCATTCTCAACGATTGTGAGGAGAATCAAAAACTTGTTCAAAAGTTACCGAACTGGGCAGCTGCAAGGTGGAATCGTCAAACTACTCAGTACATGAAAGAAAATGGGAAGTTTCCAAGTTTAAAACACTTTACTGAGTTCATGTCTTCTGAAGCTGAGATTATGTGCAATCCAATCACATCTTTTCAGGCTCTCCACTCAACAGACTTCACCAAAATCACCAGTAAAGCTTATCAGAAAGAAAAAAGGCCCAACCAGTGTTCTCCATACACAGGTTTTAACAGAAACGGAAAAAAAACAAAGGTCAAATATTAAACCACCATGCATGCTCTGTCAAGATAACGGACACAAGCTTCATAGTTGTCCTCAATTCAAAGGAAAATCACTTGAGGAACGAAGAAAATACATAAAGGATGAAAGACTTTGTTACGGTTGTCTGAAACCTGGACACAGCGCAAAGGACTGTCGTTACAGACTTGCATGTGAAATATGCAAGAAAAAACACCCAACATGTCTTCATGACTTTAACTATGACAGCGACAAATCACAAACAAACCAAGTTCAAACGAGCACAGAACAAGCTGCAACAACCTTGTCTCTTAATGCAGAATCCAACGAACAATGTGTAAGCACTTCAATGATTGTGCCAGTATGGTTCTTCAGAGCAACAACCAGGTAATGAAAGGCTTGTTTATGCACTCTTAGACACCCAAAGTGACACAGTGTTCATTGACCAAGACGTTTCTAACAATCTCAAGGCTAAGTCAACCCCAATAAGATTAAGACTCACCACAATGCTTGGTAAAAATGCAGTTGTGTCAAGTGAGCGTGTCTCAGGTCTCAAAGTGAGAGGCTACAACTCCTCTGAAATAATTGAACTCCCTCCTGCTTACACTAAAGACTGTATACCAGTTAATCGCTCTCACATTCCTTCCTGTGAAACGGAAGGCAATGGAATCATCTCAAGGAAATAGTGAATGAGATTCCACCACAGCTAGAATGTGAAGTTGGGCTTTTAATTGGCTACAGCTGTTCCAAGGCATTAGCTCCAAGGCAGGTCATCTTAGGAGGAGAAGGTGAACCCTATGCTGTCTGCACAGCATTGGGCTGGAGTATTGTAGGCCCCACATTGTCTCACAATGATTCTTTTAACATGTCTACTGTATGCCACAGAGTCACAGTCAAAGAGCTCCCTTTAATGACTCCCACTGATGCACCAGAGGTTCTTGAGTCTGACTTTAAGGATGATAACAAGGATAACAAATCAGTGTCTCAAGATGATATTCTCTTTCTGAATATACTAAAGGAAGGCATTTATAAAAACAATGAAGGACATTATGAAATGCCACTTCCATTTAAGGAGAGACCTCTGTTACCAGACAATAAGCAAATGGCCACTGTACGACTTCAAAGCCTCAAAAACAAACTGTCAAAGGACCAAAGATACAAGGATCAATATGTAAAGTTTATGAGCGAAGTCATAGAGAAGGGTGATGCAGAGGAAGTTCACAGCGAAGCAAAAGAAGGAGAAAGGTGTGTATTCCCATCACGGAATGTGTCATCCTCAAGAACCAGACGAACTCAGAGTAGTCTTTGATACTTCTGAGCAAAATCCAGCAGATATTGCATCCAGAGGTTCAAGTGCAAGTGAGCTCATGTCATCAGACTGGTTCAAAGGGCCACAGTTTCTGGGACAAGGAAATCCCTCCAGCTGAAAGGATCGACATGAACTTACCACTTGGAGATCCAGAGGTTAAAAGGGCACATGCATTGAACACTTTCAAAACAGAGAAGAAAAGTTTGGCAGACAAGTTAACAAAGTTTTCTTCTTGGTACAAAGCCACTCAAGCCATTGCTCGACTAATTCGCTGTGCCAAAAGAAATAAAACAACAGGTCATAGCACAGTACAAGAAAGACAAAACGCTAAATGTGTTATTCTAAAGGATGTACAAGCAAATGAATATGCAGAGGAGATAAAAATGCTTAAACATGGAAGGGCACTTCCTCACAAAAGCAAGCTGTTTCGAATGGACACTTTTCTTGACAGTGATGGACTCCTTCAGGTGGGAGGAAGGCTGGATGATGCTTCCTTCTCTTCCTCAAACAGCTCAGAGCCATTGACCCCATATCACCTCCTCACCATGAAGTCAAAGGCAGCCCTTCCCCCTCCAGGTAAATTCATCAAGGAAGACATTTATGCACGGAAAAGATGGCGGCAGGTGCAATACCTGGCAGAGCAGTTTGGTCACGTTGGAAAAGGGAGTATCTATCCAACATCGCAACAAGGCAGAAATGGCACACTCCAAAAAGAAACCTGAAGGTTGGAGATGTTGTCATGGAAAAGATGGACGACTTACCTCGCAATGAATGGAGATTAGCACGTGTAATGGACATAGTAACTGATAAAGACGGACTTGTAAGAAAAGTAAAGATTCGTTTTGGAGAACGGAAGATGAAGAATGGACAATGTTCTCAGAAACTTTCTATAGTGGAACGCCCAGTTCAGAAACTGGTTCTACTATTAGAAACTGTTTAATTATAAGCAAAGTTGCATTCTTTCCTATGTTCTGAGTTTTCATAAAAGTTAGGTCATTTATTTTTTAGGAAATCATTACTGCTCTATTTATTTAGTTAAACTTTAATGATTTGGTGGGAGTGTAAATGACCTTATTAGTAATTTGTGTTTCCTCATTTAAAAACGAGTATTTGTTAACATAAGAATTTATGCTTTTATTTTGAAAGGGTTTTAAACGGAAGTGTGGTGAAGTGTGACGCCAACGTTAGACAATTAACTGACAATTAACTGCTGGTCATCGCGCAGAAAGAGAGCGCTCAGGTTGGAGTGAAGCTAATAAAGGAGTAGTTCAGATTAGAGTGTAAACAGTCAGTTGGTTGGCGCTTGGTTGATGGGGAACAAGGTGAGAGTTTTTAATATGTAAATATATTTAGTTTTACTGTAAAATGTGTAATTTGCTTTGGGTGTGACGGTTGCGTTATTATACGGCACTAATATTCGTTGATTAACCGTTAATAGTTAATATGTTGCACTTTATGACAGGTTTAATTACAGAATGTAAGAAAATTGATTTATATGTTAAAGTAAAATGTGAAAACAACACTGTTTGAGTTATTAATGTATTTTATTTGTATGTTCTGTAGCTCTTACGGTGTGTTCACAAAAAAAAAAAAAGGCATTAAATAAACGTTGTGAACCATCAGTTTGAGAGACCATCCATTCAACCGGGACCCAAGAGGAGTAAGAGCTTGACCCAAGAGGAGTAAGAGCTTCACCCAGAGCTAAGAAAAAGTTCAATCCACCCTCAGCACCGAAGTCCCAGCGAAAGCCACATTAAGGTTCCAGCTCCACGGCTCCAAACAACGTCTTCTGGGATTTGATGGTCAACTTTATCACCCTGTCTTCACCATGGAAACATCTGAAAAGGAAACAGAGTACATCGAGGACCTACCTGTCAACGAGGAAGAGGAGCCTTCATGCTCTGTTCGTCAAAGGAGGCCCACAGAAAAAATGCGAGCATATCAGGAGGAGGAAGCCCACAAAAAGGAAAAACGTCTGCTCAAAGTTTATGATCAATGGAAAAGGCAAGTACGTACGACAAGAGAACAACTGAAAGGAGACATAACAAACAGTCAAATTGCTTCACTCCTGGACATCTTAGAAAAGGAAAGGGATAGTGTCATAAAGTTATATACAGAAATAAGGGAAATCATTACTCCCTGCAGTGACACTAGGCGACTTATAGATGCATGCGAAGCGGTCACTAATGACATTATCAAAGTTGCATATGAAAGACTCTCAGGGATAGATGATTATGACAGAGGAAAAGTGAAGGCACGTCTACGTGAACTTCTTACTCCAGACTATGCTCAATCCATTTACAGTTCTTCCATGACACACTCAAGTAAACGCTCAGCTGCCAGTAACTCAAACTCTGCAAGGTCAATAGCAGATGTAAAGAGAGCAGAGGCTGCAGCAGAGTTGGCAGCCAAGGAGGCAGAGTATGAATTGTTATTAGAAGAAGAAAACAAAAAGAAAGGATTCAGCTCTTGGAGGAAAGGCAGAAAAGGGAACTAGAATCTCAAAAACGTGAGCTAGAGAGATTAAAAGCTGAAAAGGAGTTAAAGGCAGCACGAGCTAGATTAATAACTTATGACCAGGAGATAAAGAGGGAAAGTAGTGTTCATCTTGACTGTACTAGAGCACATCAGAAGGCTTCTGTAGTTTCTGCTCCCATTCAAGTCCCTAACAGCAACATTGTGTCCACCTCGTCTCCACAAGCAGATGTTCTTTATTTAGCCCAAGCATTACAGGATAGTATCACAATGAACAGACTGCCAATGCCTGAGCCCTCCACGTTCACAGGTGACCCAATAGAGTTCATCGAGTGGAAAGCTTCATTTGTTGCACTCATTGACAAAAAGAACATCTCACCTGCAGACAAGCTGCACTACTTAAAGAAATATGTAGGAGGTTCAGCTCGACAAACACTTGATGGCATCTTTTACAGAAATGACGGTGATGCCTACCATGATGCATGGGAACGCCTCAACCAAAGGTATGGACATCCATTTATTGTACAGAAAGCGTACAGACAAAGACTGGCAAATTGGCCAAAGATACAAACAAATGACTCTATAGGATTTAGAACATTTGCAGACTTCATTCAAACATGTCATGAAGCTATGCCACACATAGATGGGTTAAGCATTCTCAACGATTGTGAGGAGAATCAAAAACTTGTTCAAAAGTTACCGAACTGGGCAGCTGCAAGGTGGAATCGTCAAACTACTCAGTACATGAAAAAAATGGTTTCCAAGTTTAAACTTTACTGAGTTCATGTCTTCTGAATGAGATTATTGCAATCCAAATCACATCTTTTCATCCACTCACCAACACTTACCAAAATCACCAGTAAAGCTTATCAGAAAGAAAAAAGGCCCAACTCCAGTGTTCTCCATAAACTTGTTTTAACAGAAACGGAAAGCTCAAAACAAAGGTCAAATATTAAACCACCATGCATGCTCTGTCAAGATAACGGACACAAGCTTCATAGTTGTCCTCAATTCAAAGGAAAATCACTTGAGGAACGAAGAAAATACATAAAGGATGAAAGACTTTGTTACGGTTGTCTGAAACCTGGACACAGCGCAAAGGACTGTCGTTACAGACTTGCATGTGAAATATGCAAGAAAAAACACCCAACATGTCTTCATGACTTTAACTATGACAGCGACAAATCACAAACAAACCAAGTTCAAACGAGCACAGAACAAGCTGCAACAACCTTGTCTCTTAATGCAGAATCCAACGAACAATGTGTAAGCACTTCAATGATTGTGCCAGTATGGGTTTCTTCAGAGCAACAACCAGGTAATGAAAGGCTTGTTTATGCACTCTTAGACACCCAAAGTGACACAGTGTTCATTGACCAAGACGTTTCTAACAATCTCAAGGCTAAGTCAACCCCAATAAGATTAAGACTCACCACAATGCTTGGTAAAAATGCAGTTGTGTCAAGTGAGCGTGTCTCAGGTCTCAAAGTGAGAGGCTACAACTCCTCTGAAATAATTGAACTCCCTCCTGCTTACACTAAAGACTGTATACCAGTTAATCGCTCTCACATTCCTTCCTGTGAAACGGCAAGGCAATGGAATCATCTCAAGGAAATAGTGAATGAGATTCCACCACAGCTAGAATGTGAAGTTGGGCTTTTAATTGGCTACAGCTGTTCCAAGGCATTAGCTCCAAGGCAGGTCATCTTAGGAGGAGAAGGTGAACCCTATGCTGTCTGCACAGCATTGGGCTGGAGTATTGTAGGCCCCACATTGTCTCACAATGATTCTTTTAACATGTCTACTGTATGCCACAGAGTCACAGTCAAAGAGCTCCCTTTAATGACTCCCACTGATGCACCAGAGGTTCTTGAGTCTGACTTTAAGGATGATAACAAGGATAACAAATCAGTGTCTCAAGATGATATTCTCTTTCTGAATATACTAAAGGAAGGCATTTATAAAAACAATGAAGGACATTATGAAATGCCACTTCCATTTAAGGAGAGACCTCTGTTACCAGACAATAAGCAAATGGCCACTGTACGACTTCAAAGCCTCAAAAACAAACTGTCAAAGGACCAAAGATACAAGGATCAATATGTAAAGTTTATGAGCGAAGTCATAGAGAAGGGTGATGCAGAGGAAGTTCACAGCGAAGCAAAAGAAGGAGAAAGGTGGTGTATTCCCCATCACGGAATGTGTCATCCTCAAGAACCAGACGAACTCAGAGTAGTCTTTGATACTTCTGAGCAAAATCCAGCAGATATTGCATCCAGAGGTTCAAGTGCAAGTGAGCTCATGTCATCAGACTGGTTCAAAGGGCCACAGTTTCTGTGGGACAAGGAAATCCCTCCAGCTGAAAGGATCGACATGAACTTACCACTTGGAGATCCAGAGGTTAAAAGGGCACATGCATTGAACACTTTCAAAACAGAGAAGAAAAGTTTGGCAGACAAGTTAACAAAGTTTTCTTCTTGGTACAAAGCCACTCAAGCCATTGCTCGACTAATTCGCTGTGCCAAAAGAAATAAAACAACAGGTCATAGCACAAGTACAAGAAAGACAAAACGCTAAATGTGTTATTCTAAAGGATGTACAAGCAAATGAATATGCAGAGGAGATAAAAATGCTTAAACATGGAAGGGCACTTCCTCACAAAAGCAAGCTGTTTCGAATGGACACTTTTCTTGACAGTGATGGACTCCTTCAGGTGGGAGGAAGGCTGGATGATGCTTCCTTCTCTTCCTCAAACAGCTCAGAGCCATTGACCCCATATCACCTCCTCACCATGAAGTCAAAGGCAGCCCTTCCCCCTCCAGGTAAATTCATCAAGGAAGACATTTATGCACGGAAAAGATGGCGGCAGGTGCAATACCTGGCAGAGCAGTTTTGGTCACGTTGGAAAAGGGAGTATCTATCCAACATCGCAACAAGGCAGAAATGGCACACTCCAAAAAGAAACCTGAAGGTTGGAGATGTTGTCATGGAAAAGATGGACGACTTACCTCGCAATGAATGGAGATTAGCACGTGTAATGGACATAGTAACTGATAAAGACGGACTTGTAAGAAAAGTAAAGATTCGTTTTGGAGAACGGAAGATGAAGAATGGACAATGTTCTCAGAAACTTTCTATAGTGGAACGCCCAGTTCAGAAACTGGTTCTACTATTAGAAACTGTTTAATTATAAGCAAAGTTGCATTCTTTCCTATGTTCTGAGTTTTCATAAAAGTTAGGTCATTTATTTTTTAGGAAATCATTACTGCTCTATTTATTT
Organism: Poeciliopsis prolifica; assembly: GCF_027474105.1. Classification (NCBI taxonomy): domain Eukaryota; kingdom Metazoa; phylum Chordata; class Actinopteri; order Cyprinodontiformes; family Poeciliidae; genus Poeciliopsis; species Poeciliopsis prolifica. The sequence goes on from NW_026562426.1 coordinate 1,182,535, forward strand.
AGTTAAACTTTAATGATTTGGTGGGAGTGTAAATGACCTTATTAGTAATTTGTGTTTCCTCATTTAAAAACGAGTATTTGTTAACATAAGAATTTATGCTTTTATTTTGAAAGGGTTTTAAACGGAAGTGTGGTGAAGTGTGACGCCAACGTTAGACAATTAACTGACAATTAACTGCTGGTCATCGCGCAGAAAGAGAGCGCTCAGGTTGGAGTGAAGCTAATAAAGGAGTAGTTCAGATTAGAGTGTAAACAGTCAGTTGGTTGGCGCTTGGTTGATGGGAACAAGGTGAGAGTTTTTAATATGTAAATATATATTTAGTTTTACTGTAAAATGTGTAATTTGCTTTGGGTGTGACGGTTGCGTTATTATACGGCACTAATATTCGTTGATTAACCGTTAATAGTTAATATGTTGCACTTTATGACAGGTTTAATTACAGAATGTAAGAAAATTGATTTATATGTTAAAGTAAAATGTGAAAACAACACTGTTTGAGTTATTAATGTATTTTATTTGTATGTTCTGTAGCTCTTACGGTGTGTTCACAAAAAAAAAAAAAGGCATTAAATAAACGTTGTGAACCATCAGTTTGAGAGACCATCCATTCAACCGGGACCCAAGAGGAGTAAGAGCTTGACCCAAGAGGAGTAAGAGCTTCACCCAGAGCTAAGAAAAAGTTCAATCCACCCTCAGCACCGAAGTCCCAGCGAAAGCCACATTAAGGTTCCAGCTCCACGGCTCCAAACAACGTCTTCTGGGATTTGATGGTCAACTTTATCACCCTGTCTTCACCATGGAAACATCTGAAAAGGAAACAGAGTACATCGAGGACCTACCTGTCAACGAGGAAGAGGAGCCTTCATGCTCTGTTCGTCAAAGGAGGCCCACAGAAAAAATGCGAGCATATCAGGAGGAGGAAGCCCACAAAAAGGAAAAACGTCTGCTCAAAGTTTATGATCAATGGAAAAGGCAAGTACGTACGACAAGAGAACAACTGAAAGGAGACATAACAAACAGTCAAATTGCTTCACTCCTGGACATCTTAGAAAAGGAAAGGGATAGTGTCATAAAGTTATATACAGAAATAAGGGAAATCATTACTCCCTGCAGTGACACTAGGCGACTTATAGATGCATGCGAAGCGGTCACTAATGACATTATCAAAGTTGCATATGAAAGACTCTCAGGGATAGATGATTATGACAGAGGAAAAGTGAAGGCACGTCTACGTGAACTTCTTACTCCAGACTATGCTCAATCCATTTACAGTTCTTCCATGACACACTCAAGTAAACGCTCAGCTGCCAGTAACTCAAACTCTGCAAGGTCAATAGCAGATGTAAAGAGAGCAGAGGCTGCAGCAGAGTTGGCAGCCAAGGAGGCAGAGTATGAATTGTTTATTAGAAGAAGAAAAACAAAAAGAAAGGATTCAGCTCTTGGAGGAAAGGCAGAAAAGGGAACTAGAATCTCAAAAACGTGAGCTAGAGAGATTAAAAGCTGAAAAGGAGTTAAAGGCAGCACGAGCTAGATTAATAACTTATGACCAGGAGATAAAGAGGGAAAGTAGTGTTCATCTTGACTGTACTAGAGCACATCAGAAGGCTTCTGTAGTTTCTGCTCCCATTCAAGTCCCTAACAGCAACATTGTGTCCACCTCGTCTCCACAAGCAGATGTTCTTTATTTAGCCCAAGCATTACAGGATAGTATCACAATGAACAGACTGCCAATGCCTGAGCCCTCCACGTTTCACAGGTGACCCAATGAGTTCATCGAGTGGAAAGCTTCATTTGTTGCACTCATTGACAAAAAGAACATCTCACCTGCAGACAAGCTGCACTACTTAAAGAAATATGTAGGAGGTTCAGCTCGACAAACACTTGATGGCATCTTTTACAGAAATGACGGTGATGCCTACCATGATGCATGGGAACGCCTCAACCAAAGGTATGGACATCCATTTATTGTACAGAAAGCGTACAGACAAAGACTGGCAAATTGGCCAAAGATACAAACAAATGACTCTATAGGATTTAGAACATTTGCAGACTTCATTCAAACATGTCATGAAGCTATGCCACACATAGATGGGTTAAGCATTCTCAACGATTGTGAGGAGAATCAAAAACTTGTTCAAAAGTTACCGAACTGGGCAGCTGCAAGGTGGAATCGTCAAACTACTCAGTACATGAAAGAAAATGGGAAGTTTCCAAGTTTAAAACACTTTACTGAGTTCATGTCTTCTGAAGCTGAGATTATGTGCAATCCAATCACATCTTTTCAGGCTCTCCACTCAACAGACTTCACCAAAATCACCAGTAAAGCTTATCAGAAAGAAAAAAGGCCCAACTCCAGTGTTCTCCATACACAGGTTTTAACAGAAACGGAAAGCTCAAAACAAAGGTCAAATATTAAACCACCATGCATGCTCTGTCAAGATAACGGACACAAGCTTCATAGTTGTCCTCAATTCAAAGGAAAATCACTTGAGGAACGAAGAAAATACATAAAGGATGAAAGACTTTGTTACGGTTGTCTGAAACCTGGACACAGCGCAAAGGACTGTCGTTACAGACTTGCATGTGAAATATGCAAGAAAAAACACCCAACATGTCTTCATGACTTTAACTATGACAGCGACAAATCACAAACAAACCAAGTTCAAACGAGCACAGAACAAGCTGCAACAACCTTGTCTCTTAATGCAGAATCCAACGAACAATGTGTAAGCACTTCAATGATTGTGCCAGTATGGGTTTCTTCAGAGCAACAACCAGGTAATGAAAGGCTTGTTTATGCACTCTTAGACACCCAAAGTGACACAGTGTTCATTGACCAAGACGTTTCTAACAATCTCAAGGCTAAGTCAACCCCAATAAGATTAAGACTCACCACAATGCTTGGTAAAAATGCAGTTGTGTCAAGTGAGCGTGTCTCAGGTCTCAAAGTGAGAGGCTACAACTCCTCTGAAATAATTGAACTCCCTCCTGCTTACACTAAAGACTGTATACCAGTTAATCGCTCTCACATTCCTTCCTGTGAAACGGCAAGGCAATGGAATCATCTCAAGGAAATAGTGAATGAGATTCCACCACAGCTAGAATGTGAAGTTGGGCTTTTAATTGGCTACAGCTGTTCCAAGGCATTAGCTCCAAGGCAGGTCATCTTAGGAGGAGAAGGTGAACCCTATGCTGTCTGCACAGCATTGGGCTGGAGTATTGTAGGCCCCACATTGTCTCACAATGATTCTTTTAACATGTCTACTGTATGCCACAGAGTCACAGTCAAAGAGCTCCCTTTAATGACTCCCACTGATGCACCAGAGGTTCTTGAGTCTGACTTTAAGGATGATAACAAGGATAACAAATCAGTGTCTCAAGATGATATTCTCTTTCTGAATATACTAAAGGAAGGCATTTATAAAAACAATGAAGGACATTATGAAATGCCACTTCCATTTAAGGAGAGACCTCTGTTACCAGACAATAAGCAAATGGCCACTGTACGACTTCAAAGCCTCAAAACAAACTGTCAAAGGACCAAAGATACAAGGATCAATATGTAAAGTTTATGAGCGAAGTCATAGAGAAGGGTGATGCAGAGGAAGTTCACAGCGAAGCAAAAGAAGGAGAAAGGTGGTGTATTCCCATCACGGAATGTGTCATCCTCAAGAACCAGACGAACTCAGAGTAGTCTTTGATACTTCTGAGCAAAATCCAGCAGATATTGCATCCAGAGGTTCAAGTGCAAGTGAGCTCATGTCATCAGACTGGTTCAAAGGGCCACAGTTTCTGTGGGACAAGGAAATCCCTCCAGCTGAAAGGATCGACATGAACTTACCACTTGGAGATCCAGAGGTTAAAAGGGCACATGCATTGAACACTTTCAAAACAGAGAAGAAAAGTTTGGCAGACAAGTTAACAAAGTTTTCTTCTTGGTACAAAGCCACTCAAGCCATTGCTCGACTAATTCGCTGTGCCAAAAGAAATAAAACAACAGGTCATAGCACAGTACAAGAAAACAAAACGCTAAATGTGTTATTCTAAAGGATGTACAAGCAAATGAATATGCAGAGGAGATAAAAATGCTTAAACATGGAAGGGCACTTCCTCACAAAAGCAAGCTGTTTCGAATGGACACTTTTCTTGACAGTGATGGACTCCTTCAGGTGGGAGGAAGGCTGGATGATGCTTCCTTCTCTTCCTCAAACAGCTCAGAGCCATTGACCCCATATCACCTCCTCACCATGAAGTCAAAGGCAGCCCTTCCCCCTCCAGGTAAATTCATCAAGGAAGACATTTATGCACGGAAAAGATGGCGGCAGGTGCAATACCTGGCAGAGCAGTTTTGGTCACGTTGGAAAAGGGAGTATCTATCCAACATCGCAACAAGGCAGAAATGGCACACTCCAAAAAGAAACCTGAAGGTTGGAGATGTTGTCATGGAAAAGATGGACGACTTACCTCGCAATGAATGGAGATTAGCACGTGTAATGGACATAGTAACTGATAAAGACGGACTTGTAAGAAAAGTAAAGATTCGTTTTGGAGAACGGAAGATGAAGAATGGACAATGTTCTCAGAAACTTTCTATAGTGGAACGCCCAGTTCAGAAACTGGTTCTACTATTAGAAACTGTTTAATTATAAGCAAAGTTGCATTCTTTCCTATGTTCTGAGTTTTCATAAAAGTTAGGTCATTTATTTTTTAGGAAATCATTACTGCTCTATTTATTTAGTTAAACTTTAATGATTTGGTGGGAGTGTAAATGACCTTATTAGTAATTTGTGTTTCCTCATTTAAAAAAGTATTTGTTAACATAAGAATTTATGCTTTTATTTTGAAAGGGTTTTAAACGGAAGTGTGGTGAAGTGTGACGCCAACGTTAGACAATTAACTGACAATTAACTGCTGGTCATCGCGCAGAAAGAGAGCGCTCAGGTTGGAGTGAAGCTAATAAAGGAGTAGTTCAGATTAGAGTGTAAACAGTCAGTTGGTTGGCGCTTGGTTGATGGGGAACAAGGTGAGAGTTTTTAATATGTAAATATATATTTAGTTTTACTGTAAAATGTGTAATTTGCTTTGGGTGTGACGGTTGCGTTATTATACGGCACTAATATTCGTTGATTAACCGTTAATAGTTAATATGTTGCACTTTATGACAGGTTTAATTACAGAATGTAAGAAAATTGATTTATATGTTAAAGTAAAATGTGAAAACAACACTGTTTGAGTTATTAATGTATTTTATTTGTATGTTCTGTAGCTCTTACGGTGTGTTCACAAAAAAAAAAAAAGGCATTAAATAAACGTTGTGAACCATCAGTTTGAGAGACCATCCATTCAACCGGGACCCAAGAGGAGTAAGAGCTTGACCCAAGAGGAGTAAGAGCTTCACCCAGAGCTAAAAAAAGTTCAATCCACCCTCAGCACCGAAGTCCCAGCGAAAGCCACATTAAGGTTCCAGCTCCACGGCTCCAAACAACGTCTTCTGGGATTTGATGGTCAACTTTATCACCCTGTCTTCACCATGGAAACATCTGAAAAGGAAACAGAGTACATCGAGGACCTACCTGTCAACGAGGAAGAGGAGCCTTCATGCTCTGTTCGTCAAAGGAGGCCCACAGAAAAAATGCGAGCATATCAGGAGGAGGAAGCCCACAAAAAGGAAAAACGTCTGCTCAAAGTTTATGATCAATGGAAAAGGCAAGTACGTACGACAAGAGAACAACTGAAAGGAGACATAACAAACAGTCAAATTGCTTCACTCCTGGACATCTTAGAAAAGGAAAGGGATAGTGTCATAAAGTTATATACAGAAATAAGGGAAATCATTACTCCCTGCAGTGACACTAGGCGACTTATAGATGCATGCGAAGCGGTCACTAATGACATTATCAAAGTTGCATATGAAAGACTCTCAGGGATAGATGATTATGACAGAGGAAAAGTGAAGGCACGTCTACGTGAACTTCTTACTCCAGACTATGCTCAATCCATTTACAGTTCTTCCATGACACACTCAAGTAAACGCTCAGCTGCCAGTAACTCAAACTCTGCAAGGTCAATAGCAGATGTAAAGAGAGCAGAGGCTGCAGCAGAGTTGGCAGCCAAGGAGGCAGAGTATGAATTGTTATTAGAGAAGAAAAAACAAAAAGAAAGGATTCAGCTCTTGGAGGAAAGGCAGAAAAGGGAACTAGAATCTCAAAAACGTGAGCTAGAGAGATTAAAAGCTGAAAAGGAGTTAAAGGCAGCACGAGCTAGATTAATAACTTATGACCAGGAGATAAAGAGGGAAAGTAGTGTTCATCTTGACTGTACTAGAGCACATCAGAAGGCTTCTGTAGTTTCTGCTCCCATTCAAGTCCCTAACAGCAACATTGTGTCCACCTCGTCTCCACAAGCAGATGTTCTTTATTTAGCCCAAGCATTACAGGATAGTATCACAATGAACAGACTGCCAATGCCTGAGCCCTCCACGTTCACAGGTGACCCAATAGAGTTCATCGAGTGGAAAGCTTCATTTGTTGCACTCATTGACAAAAAGAACATCTCACCTGCAGACAAGCTGCACTACTTAAAGAAATATGTAGGAGGTTCAGCTCGACAAACACTTGATGGCATCTTTTACAGAAATGACGGTGATGCCTACCATGATGCATGGGAACGCCTCAACCAAAGGTATGGACATCCATTTATTGTACAGAAAGCGTACAGACAAAGACTGGCAAATTGGCCAAAGATACAAACAAATGACTCTATAGGATTTAGAGCATTTGCAGACTTCATTCAAACATGTCATGAAGCTATGCCACACATAGATGGGTTAAGCATTCTCAACGATTGTGAGGAGAATCAAAAACTTATTCAAAAGTTACCGAACTGGGCAGCTGCCAGGTGGAATCGCCAAGCTACTCAGTACATGAAAGAAAATGGGAAGTTTCCAAATTTAAGACACTTTACTGAGTTCATGTCTTCTGAAGCTGAGATTATGTGCAATCCAATCACATCTTTTCAGGCTCTCCACTCAACAGACTTCACCAAAATCACCAGTAAAGCTTATCAGAAAGAAAAAAGGCCCAACTCCAGTGTTCTCCATACACAGGTTTTAACAGAAACGGAAAGCTCAAAACAAAGGTCAAATATTAAACCACCATGCATGCTCTGTCAAGATAACGGACACAAGCTTCATAGTTGTCCTCAATTCAAAGGAAAATCACTTGAGGAACGAAGAAAATACATAAAGGATGAAAGACTTTGTTACGGTTGTCTGAAACCTGGACACAGCGCAAAGGACTGTCGTTACAGACTTGCATGTGAAATATGCAAGAAAAAACACCCAACATGTCTTCATGACTTTAACTATGACAGCGACAAATCACAAACAAACCAAGTTCAAACGAGCACAGAACAAGCTGCAACAACCTTGTCTCTTAATGCAGAATCCAACGAACAATGTGTAAGCACTTCAATGATTGTGCCAGTATGGGTTTCTTCAGAGCAACAACCAGGTAATGAAAGGCTTGTTTATGCACTCTTAGACACCCAAAGTGACACAGTGTTCATTGACCAAGACGTTTCTAACAATCTCAAGGCTAAGTCAACCCCAATAAGATTAAGACTCACCACAATGCTTGGTAAAAATGCAGTTGTGTCAAGTGAGCGTGTCTCAGGTCTCAAAGTGAGAGGCTACAACTCCTCTGAAATAATTGAACTCCCTCCTGCTTACACTAAAGACTGTATACCAGTTAATCGCTCTCACATTCCTTCCTGTGAAACGGCAAGGCAATGGAATCATCTCAAGGAAATAGTGAATGAGATTCCACCACAGCTAGAATGTGAAGTTGGGCTTTTAATTGGCTACAGCTGTTCCAAGGCATTAGCTCCAAGGCAGGTCATCTTAGGAGGAGAAGGTGAACCCTATGCTGTCTGCACAGCATTGGGCTGGAGTATTGTAGGCCCACATTGTCTCACAATGATTCTTTTAACATGTCTACTGTATGCCACAGAGTCACAGTCAAAGAGCTCCCTTTAATGACTCCCACTGATGCACCAGAGGTTCTTGAGTCTGACTTTAAGGATGATAACAAGGATAACAAATCAGTGTCTCAAGATGATATTCTCTTTCTGAATATACTAAAGGAAGGCATTTATAAAAACAATGAAGGACATTATGAAATGCCACTTCCATTTAAGGAGAGACCTCTGTTACCAGACAATAAGCAAATGGCCACTGTACGACTTCAAAGCCTCAAAAACAAACTGTCAAAGGACCAAAGATACAAGGATCAATATGTAAAGTTTATGAGCGAAGTCATAGAGAAGGGTGATGCAGAGGAAGTTCACAGCGAAGCAAAAGAAGGAGAAAGGTGGTGTATTCCCCATCACGGAATGTGTCATCCTCAAGAACCAGACGAACTCAGAGTAGTCTTTGATACTTCTGAGCAAAATCCAGCAGATATTGCATCCAGAGGTTCAAGTGCAAGTGAGCTCATGTCATCAGACTGGTTCAAAGGGCCACAGTTTCTGTGGGACAAGGAAATCCCTCCAGCTGAAAGGATCGACATGAACTTACCACTTGGAGATCCAGAGGTTAAAAGGGCACATGCATTGAACACTTTCAAAACAGAGAAGAAAAGTTTGGCAGACAAGTTAACAAAGTTTTCTTCTTGGTACAAAGCCACTCAAGCCATTGCTCGACTAATTCGCTGTGCCAAAAGAAATAAAACAACAGGTCATAGCACAGTACAAGAAAGACAAAACGCTAAATGTGTTATTCTAAAGGATGTACAAGCAAATGAATATGCAGAGGAGATAAAAATGCTTAAACATGGAAGGGCACTTCCTCACAAAAGCAAGCTGTTTCGAATGGACACTTTTCTTGACAGTGATGGACTCCTTCAGGTGGGAGGAAGGCTGGATGATGCTTCCTTCTTTCCTCAAACAGCTCAGAGCCATTGACCCCATATCACCTCCTCACCATGAAGTCAAAGGCAGCCCTTCCCCTCCAGGTAAATTCATCAAGGAAGACATTTATGCACGGAAAAGATGGCGGCAGGTGCAATACCTGGCAGAGCAGTTTTGGTCACGTTGGAAAAGGGAGTATCTATCCAACATCGCAACAAGGCAGAATGGCACACTCCAAAAAGAAACCTGAAGGTTGGAGATGTTGTCATGGAAAAGATGGACGACTTACCTCGCAATGAATGGAGATTAGCACGTGTAATGGACATAGTAACTGATAAAGACGGACTTGTAAGAAAAGTAAAGATTCGTTTTGGAGAACGGAAGATGAAGAATGGACAATGTTCTCAGAAACTTTCTATAGTGGAACGCCCAGTTCAGAAACTGGTTCTACTATTAGAAACTGTTTAATTATAAGCAAAGTTGCATTCTTTCCTATGTTCTGAGTTTTCATAAAAGTTAGGTCATTTATTTTTTAGGAAATCATTACTGCTCTATTTATTTAGTTAAACTTTAATGATTTGGTGGGAGTGTAAATGACCTTATTAGTAATTTGTGTTTCCTCATTTAAAAACGAGTATTTGTTAACATAAGAATTTATGCTTTTATTTTGAAAGGGTTTTAAACGGAAGTGTGGTGAAGTGTGACGCCAACGTTAGACAATTAACTGACAATTAACTGCTGGTCATCGCGCAGAAAGAGAGCGCTCAGGTTGGAGTGAAGCTAATAAAGGAGTAGTTCAGATTAGAGTGTAAACAGTCAGTTGGTTGGCGCTTGGTTGATGGGGAACAAGGTGAGAGTTTTTAATATGTAAATATATATTTAGTTTTACTGTAAAATGTGTAATTTGCTTTGGGTGTGACGGTTGCGTTATTATACGGCACTAATATTCGTTGATTAACCGTTAATAGTTAATATGTTGCACTTTATGACAGGTTTAATTACAGAATGTAAGAAAATTGATTTATATGTTAAAGTAAAATGTGAAAACAACACTGTTTGAGTTATTAATGTATTTTATTTGTATGTTCTGTAGCTCTTACGGTGTGTTCACAAAAAAAAAAAAGGCATTAAATAAACGTTGTGAACCATCAGTTTGAGAGACCATCCATTCAACCGGGACCCAAGAGGAGTAAGAGCTTGACCCAAGAGGAGTAAGAGCTTCACCCAGAGCTAAGAAAAAGTTCAATCCACCCTCAGCACCGAAGTCCCAGCGAAAGCCACATTAAGGTTCCAGCTCCACGGCTCCAAACAACGTCTTCTGGGATTTGATGGTCAACTTTATCACCCTGTCTTCACCATGGAAACATCTGAAAAGGAAACAGAGTACATCGAGGACCTACCTGTCAACGAGGAAGAGGAGCCTTCATGCTCTGTTCGTCAAAGGAGGCCCACAGAAAAAATGCGAGCATATCAGGAGGAGGAAGCCCACAAAAAGGAAAAACGTCTGCTCAAAGTTTATGATCAATGGAAAAGGCAAGTACGTACGACAAGAGAACAACTGAAAGGAGACATAACAAACAGTCAAATTGCTTCACTCCTGGACATCTTAGAAAAGGAAAGGGATAGTGTCATAAAGTTATATACAGAAATAAGGGAAATCATTACTCCCTGCAGTGACACTAGGCGACTTATAGATGCATGCGAAGCGGTCACTAATGACATTATCAAAGTTGCATATGAAAGACTCTCAGGGATAGATGATTATGACAGAGGAAAAGTGAAGGCACGTCTACGTGAACTTCTTACTCCAGACTATGCTCAATCCATTTACAGTTCTTCCATGACACACTCAAGTAAACGCTCAGCTGCCAGTAACTCAAACTCTGCAAGGTCAATAGCAGATGTAAAGAGAGCAGAGGCTGCAGCAGAGTTGGCAGCCAAGGAGGCAGAGTATGAATTGTTATTAGAAGAAGAAAAACAAAAAGAAAGGATTCAGCTCTTGGAGGAAAGGCAGAAAAGGGAACTAGAATCTCAAAAACGTGAGCTAGAGAGATTAAAAGCTGAAAAGGAGTTAAAGGCAGCACGAGCTAGATTAATAACTTATGACCAGGAGATAAAGAGGGAAAGTAGTGTTCATCTTGACTGTACTAGAGCACATCAGAAGGCTTCTGTAGTTTCTGCTCCCATTCAAGTCCCTAACAGCAACATTGTGTCCACCTCGTCTCCACAAGCAGATGTTCTTTATTTAGCCCAAGCATTACAGGATAGTATCACAATGAACAGACTGCCAATGCCTGAGCCCTCCACGTTCACAGGTGACCCAATAGAGTTCATCGAGTGGAAAGCTTCATTTGTTGCACTCATTGACAAAAAGAACATCTCACCTGCAGACAAGCTGCACTACTTAAAGAAATATGTAGGAGGTTCAGCTCGACAAACACTTGATGGCATCTTTTACAGAAATGACGGTGATGCCTACCATGATGCATGGGAACGCCTCAACCAAAGGTATGGACATCCATTTATTGTACAGAAAGCGTACAGACAAAGACTGGCAAATTGGCCAAAGATACAAACAAATGACTCTATAGGATTTAGAACATTTGCAGACTTCATTCAAACATGTCATGAAGCTATGCCACACATAGATGGGTTAAGCATTCTCAACGATTGTGAGGAGAATCAAAAACTTGTTCAAAAGTTACCGAACTGGGCAGCTGCAAGGTGGAATCGTCAAACTACTCAGTACATGAAAGAAAATGGGAAGTTTCCAAGTTTAAAACACTTTACTGAGTTCATGTCTTCTGAAGCTGAGATTATGTGCAATCCAATCACATCTTTTCAGGCTCTCCACTCAACAGACTTCACCAAAATCACCAGTAAAGCTTATCAGAAAGAAAAAAGGCCCAACTCCAGTGTTCTCCATACACAGGTTTTAACAGAAACGGAAAGCTCAAAACAAAGGTCAAATATTAAACCACCATGCATGCTCTGTCAAGATAACGGACACAAGCTTCATAGTTGTCCTCAATTCAAAGGAAAATCACTTGAGGAACGAAGAAAATACATAAAGGATGAAAGACTTTGTTACGGTTGTCTGAAACCTGGACACAGCGCAAAGGACTGTCGTTACAGACTTGCATGTGAAATATGCAAGAAAAAACACCCAACATGTCTTCATGACTTTAACTATGACAGCGACAAATCACAAACAAACCAAGTTCAAACGAGCACAGAACAAGCTGCAACAACCTTGTCTCTTAATGCAGAATCCAACGAACAATGTGTAAGCACTTCAATGATTGTGCCAGTATGGGTTTCTTCAGAGCAACAACCAGGTAATGAAAGGCTTGTTTATGCACTCTTAGACACCCAAAGTGACACAGTGTTCATTGACCAAGACGTTTCTAACAATCTCAAGGCTAAGTCAACCCCAATAAGATTAAGACTCACCACAATGCTTGGTAAAAATGCAGTTGTGTCAAGTGAGCGTGTCTCAGGTCTCAAAGTGAGAGGCTACAACTCCTCTGAAATAATTGAACTCCCTCCTGCTTACACTAAAGACTGTATACCAGTTAATCGCTCTCACATTCCTTCCTGTGAAACGGCAAGGCAATGGAATCATCTCAAGGAAATAGTGAATGAGATTCCACCACAGCTAGAATGTGAAGTTGGGCTTTTAATTGGCTACAGCTGTTCCAAGGCATTAGCTCCAAGGCAGGTCATCTTAGGAGGAGAAGGTGAACCCTATGCTGTCTGCACAGCATTGGGCTGGAGTATTGTAGGCCCCACATTGTCTCACAATGATTCTTTTAACATGTCTACTGTATGCCACAGAGTCACAGTCAAAGAGCTCCCTTTAATGACTCCCACTGATGCACCAGAGGTTCTTGAGTCTGACTTTAAGGATGATAACAAGGATAACAAATCAGTGTCTCAAGATGATATTCTCTTTCTGAATATACTAAAGGAAGGCATTTATAAAAACAATGAAGGACATTATGAAATGCCACTTCCATTTAAGGAGAGACCTCTGTTACCAGACAATAAGCAAATGGCCACTGTACGACTTCAAAGCCTCAAAAACAAACTGTCAAAGGACCAAAGATACAAGGATCAATATGTAAAGTTTATGAGCGAAGTCATAGAGAAGGGTGATGCAGAGGAAGTTCACAGCGAAGCAAAAGAAGGAGAAAGGTGGTGTATTCCCCATCACGGAATGTGTCATCCTCAAGAACCAGACGAACTCAGAGTAGTCTTTGATACTTCTGAGCAAAATCCAGCAGATATTGCATCCAGAGGTTCAAGTGCAAGTGAGCTCATGTCATCAGACTGGTTCAAAGGGCCACAGTTTCTGTGGGACAAGGAAATCCCTCCAGCTGAAAGGATCGACATGAACTTACCACTTGGAGATCCAGAGGTTAAAAGGGCACATGCATTGAACACTTTCAAAACAGAGAAGAAAAGTTTGGCAGACAAGTTAACAAAGTTTTCTTCTTGGTACAAAGCCACTCAAGCCATTGCTCGACTAATTCGCTGTGCCAAAAGAAATAAAACAACAGGTCATAGCACAGTACAAGAAAGACAAAACGCTAAATGTGTTATTCTAAAGGATGTACAAGCAAATGAATATGCAGAGGAGATAAAAATGCTTAAACATGGAAGGGCACTTCCTCACAAAAGCAAGCTGTTTCGAATGGACACTTTTCTTGACAGTGATGGACTCCTTCAGGTGGGAGGAAGGCTGGATGATGCTTCCTTCTCTTCCTCAAACAGCTCAGAGCCATTGACCCCATATCACCTCCTCACCATGAAGTCAAAGGCAGCCCTTCCCCCTCCAGGTAAATTCATCAAGGAAGACATTTATGCACGGAAAAGATGGCGGCAGGTGCAATACCTGGCAGAGCAGTTTTGGTCACGTTGGAAAAGGGAGTATCTATCCAACATCGCAACAAGGCAGAAATGGCACACTCCAAAAAGAAACCTGAAGGTTGGAGATGTTGTCATGGAAAAGATGGACGACTTACCTCGCAATGAATGGAGATTAGCACGTGTAATGGACATAGTAACTGATAAAGACGGACTTGTAAGAAAAGTAAAGATTCGTTTTGGAGAACGGAAGATGAAGAATGGACAATGTTCTCAGAAACTTTCTATAGTGGAACGCCCAGTTCAGAAACTGGTTCTACTATTAGAGACTGTTTAATTATAAGCAAAGTTGCATTCTTTCCTATGTTCTGAGTTTTCATAAAAGTTAGGTCATTTATTTTTTAGGAAATCATTACTGCTCTATTTATTTAGTTAAACTTTAATGATTTGGTGGGAGTGTAAATGACCTTATTAGTAATTTGTGTTTCCTCATTTAAAAACGAGTATTTGTTAACATAAGAATTTATGCTTTTATTTTGAAAGGGTTTTAAACGGAAGTGTGGTGAAGTGTGACGCCAACGTTAGACAATTAACTGACAATTAACTGCTGGTCATCGCGCAGAAAGAGAGCGCTCAGGTTGGAGTGAAGCTAATAAAGGAGTAGTTCAGATTAGAGTGTAAACAGTCAGTTGGTTGGCGCTTGGTTGATGGGGAACAAGGTGAGAGTTTTTAATATGTAAATATATATTTAGTTTTACTGTAAAATGTGTAATTTGCTTTGGGTGTGACGGTTGCGTTATTATACGGCACTAATATTCGTTGATTAACCGTTAATAGTTAATATGTTGCACTTTATGACAGGTTTAATTACAGAATGTAAGAAAATTGATTTATATGTTAAAGTAAAATGTGAAAACAACACTGTTTGAGTTATTAATGTATTTTATTTGTATGTTCTGTAGCTCTTACGGTGTGTTCACAAAAAAAAAAAAAAGGCATTAAATAAACGTTGTGAACCATCAGTTTGAGAGACCATCCATTCAACCGGGACGCTACACAACATACAAACATAAGTGTGTAATTTACTCTGGATATTTATTTTATTTTGTCTGTCTGAAAACTCGTTTAGAGAGACATTAATAATCATTTTCATAATGTGAAAGATGTAAATGTGATCGACTTAACAGAATTCACAAACCAACTGCAGCTCAGTGGAAAAATTACATTTTATTCTGTAAAAATCTTCCCAGAAATATTAACTGGATAATTTTGAGAATCAAAGGGTTTTTGGGGGGTAAAAAACTTCCTAGTGCCGCTAATAAGAAACATTTTAGCAACATTGTTGCAACTTCTCTTCCGTTCCATTTTTTGTCGTTAAGCTGCAACAGCGAAGTCACCTTATCAAAATAAAAGCATCAACAAATGTAGCTCTTTTTTCTAAAAAAAAAAAAAAAAAAAAAAAAAAAGTAGTTTGTTGAGAGGCATTACATGCAGTTAAAAATCCAGACTGAACTATAACCTGTTACTTGATGTCCACAAACGATCCAGTTCTTTTGAACGGATCTTTCAGGTGATCCAGAACATCTGGACGACGGGACTCGAGTCTTACAGTCACTGTTTGGTTTTATAAAAACCTTTTGTTGTGCTTATTCAGTTTCATTACAAATGTGTTTCCATTAAACACAAGCGCCTCCTCGTTACTCACCTTTTGTTCTCGTCATGGCGGCACCGTGACGCAAACTTCACGCCGCCGCAGAGAACGTTCTTCCTCTTTGGTTAATGTTCATAGCGGCACTTATACCGTTTAGTTACAATTGTCCCAAAGAAAAAAAATATAGTTTCTGCCAAACTCAAAACCTTTTTCCCAGTACAGTTTCATTTTCGTTCTTATATTACAAATGCATAAAAAAACCTTCACGGTTATTGAAAATGTTTTACTTTTGAAAATACATTTTTTTTCTGTAAAAACATATTTACTTAATGCAGATTGTTACAGCCGTAATTGTGTGATGTCGCTTTAAGACAGCTGAAGTTGTTAGTGATGTCACAAGTACGCGTCATTCCTTCTTTGTGGAGAGCGTGGGAGAAACGCGCTGCAGATGGACTCGTGGACATTTATGCTTCGTCTCCCCAACTGCAGAAACGCTGAAGGTTGTTTGGACTCAGTGTTCATTTTTGATAACACAGAAGCTGTTCAAGCAGCTTTGTGACGTTTATTAAAATTAACAGTGGTCAGAGAACCGGTATGGTTGTGAGTCTGCAGCTTCCTCTCCGCCACCGGAATATTACAAGATACAAATGTGTGAACTTCACTCACTAAAATAAAACTAGCTGACTCCTAAAAATACATTACTGAAGTTAATTTTTAGAATTGGATCGTTTGAACTGCTCTTTGAAATAAGTATATCCTGAAGAAGTTCCCTTACAAGAAAATCAACACCAAAGTCAACCCTCAGTTAAGAATATTAGTTATAACACAACAACAATCATGTGGAGATTAAAGACCAAAGCTCTGCAGATGCAGTGGGTGGCTCTTAAAAGAGCCGTTGGGTTGTTTTCACAGCATTAGCCGGTCTACTTGGAGCTGGTGTACTTGGTGACAGCCTTGGTTCCCTCAGACACGGCGTGCTTGGCCAGCTCACCGGGCAGCAGGAGGCGCACTGCGGTCTGGATCCCTGGAGGTGATGGTGGATCGCTTGTTGTAGTGAGCCAGACGGGAGGCCTCAGAGGCGATGCGCTCAAAGATGTCGTTGACAAAGGAGTTCATGATGCTCATGGCCTTGGAGGAGATCCCGGTGTCGGGATGGACCTGCTTGAGCACCTGTAGACGTAGATGATGGCGTAGCTCTCCTTCCTGGTCCTTCTCTTCTTCTTGCCTCCTTTGCCGGTGGTTTTGGTGACGGCTTTCTTGGAGCCCTTCTTGGGCGCAGACTTGGCGGGTTCAGGCATGTTGTCTCTGAAAACTAACAGCGACGAATGAACTGCTGATGAGGGAACAGCTGATGTTATACACGCTGTATGTAAATGAAGCTGTAGCGTCTCATGGCTTTGATTGGTTGAGGCGCTGGAAGTGAAACCACGTGGCTTTTCTAACGTTGCACGCAGCCCGCGCGAAGAAAGGCGGGAAAAACTCCCGCCAAAAGGGAAACGAAAGTAAACAGCGTCATTTTTAGCCAATTCAATCCTAATACTATAGATATATGAACACTTCATTCTTTTTATAACAGACGTCCTTTGGTTTCTTCAGACAGAAATATAAAAGTTCCAATATTACAAATTTACTCTAGTCTGAAATACATTCGATTCGTTGTCAGGAACTTGCAATCATTTGTTTTCAACATCCTTTGGCAAGTTTTCTACATTGCGGCAGCGAGAACTTGAAGCAAAGCAAGAACTGAGTTTTGCCAAGTTTTTTTTTTGTGTTTTCAGTGATTCTTTCATATGAAGATACTGTTAGTGCTCAATCTGAGCAACACCCAACTCTGTTCACCAATTGTGGGACCCAACAAAAACTCAATGTCATGACCTTGAGAAATAAGAGATTGGTTCACTATTAAAACAGGCTTTTAATGCTGAAAAAGTATCAAATGGTACAATTTAGTCTCTGATCTGCTTCAGATGGATGAAACCTGTGAGACACTAAAATGCAATCTATCCAAACCTCTACAGCTGAAGTTGCATTAAAAAGAGCAAAATAGACCAAATGTTTCCTAAAACGTTTTATGAAATGTCTTCATCAAAATCTGTGGGGAAAAAAATAGATCCAGTCGACATGCAACTTCATGAACTGTTTCACTTGGATTATGATGTTGTTGATATTTACTCACTAAATAAATTACAATGATACTGTAACTCGGTCATCAAATCACTCAGTTAACTGTATCAACAAGGTTGTAGTTATTTTTTAGGTCCAGCAGGTGTCAGCATCAGTTTTACAAGGTGAGGAACCACATGATACTTTTCTGGTTTAGAATAGTTTTAAGGGTTTCATTGCAGAAATTGTTATTTGCACAAAGCCATCTTTGTCCTTAGGAAGTGAAGGTTAATCATAAATAATTAGATTTATAAAGCCACATTTACAGGAATACTGGCTGATGAAGAGGTGAGTGTGTGGCCCTGAAAAGGGCCTTTGTTTGTTTAGTTGGTTTGCTTTTTTGCAGTGGTTGCGAGTTTAACCCCCGAAGCCGTACAGAGTGCGGCCCTGCCTCTTGAGAGCGTAGACCACGTCCATGGCGGTGACGGTCTTCCTCTTGGCGTGCTCGGTGTAGGTGACGGCGTCGCGGATGACGTTCTCCAGGAAGACCTTGAGCACACCGCGGGTCTCCTCGTAGATGAGGCCGGAGATGCGCTTGACTCCCCCGCGGCGAGCCAGACGGCGGATGGCGGGCTTGGTGATTCCCTGGATGTTGTCACGGAGAACTTTCCGGTGACGCTTGGCGCCCTTTACCGAGTCCTTTGCCTCCCTTTCCTCTGCCGCTCATGTTGCTGTTTTTCTTCTTCTTCTGCAGAAACACAGAGACGAATGTGAGCGCGAGCCGCAGAGTGTCGGCTTTATATGTGAACTGCGGACCTATGAGGAGCCGAGCTGAGCTGAGCGGCTCCTCCCACAGGACTGACAGATGGAGAACGTTCTTTAAGAAACAAACAAAAAGCAAAACTTCAATTTAGATGAGACTGAAAAGGCAGGTGAATGAAAATCCTCTCCTGCATCTGAAGGGAATAATTTCACTCCATTAACTATCGTGAAGTTTGAATTATTTGAGATTTGAGAAAATTGTTTTCCCAAAAATATAATTTAGTAAACACATTTCACGAATTCATTGGTATTGATTAAATATGAAAATAATTTCTGTTTTCATAACTAAATATAACAGTTTATTCTGTTTGTATTTTTTTCTGATTTTTTTTTTTTTTGACTACTTGTTGCAAATCCATATTTAATCTTATACATGTTGGTTTCATAAAGCAGTGCTGCTTGTGTCTGTGCTGATTTGTGCTCACAGTGATTTAATAAGCTGAAGAGTGACGTAATATAATGACGTGGCATGAGGAAAAGGTGTGAGTATTGACGTGTTGTACATGTATTGAGTGTAAATCCCATGATTGTGTAAAGTAAGTGCATTAATAAACCATGCAGCTGCGAGTTGTAGATGAATGTAAATGTTTGTGCAGCAGTGAATGATGGGTAAACGAGAGGACAGCTCGTGCTCTTTAGCAGAATGTGTGTTGGCTCTTAAAAGAGCCTTTGGTGAATGAAATGCAGCGGCTGAAGCAGCAGTTTACTTCTTGGTCTTCTTGGCTGCGGCCTTCTTGGCTGCAGGTTTCTTGGCCGGACTTTTCTTGGCTGCGGCTTTGGGCTTCTTGACGGCGGCGGCGGCGGCGGCTTTGGGTTTCTTGGCCGCTGCGGCCTTCTTGGGGCTCTTGACGGGTTCTTGGCCTTGGGTTTCTTGGCCGGAGCCTTCTTCGGGGACTTCTTGGCCGCTGCTGCTGCTGCGGGTTTCTTGGCGGCGGGCTTCTTGGCCGCTGCGCTTCTTGGCGGCGGGCTTCTTGGCCTTGACGGGAGCCTTCTTCTTCACCACCTTCTTGGCCGGTTTGGCGGCTTTGGGCTCCTTGGCGAGCTTGAAGGAGCCGGAGGCCCCGGTGCCCTTGGTCTGGCTCAGGGTCCCTTTGGTGACGAGCCTGGTGACGGCGGTGTTGATGCGCTTGTTGGCCTTGCTCACGTCCACCCCTTCCCGGCCAGCACCTTCTTGAGGGCCGCCAGGGACATCCCCTTGCGCTCCTTGGACTCGGCCACGGCGGCCACGATGAGTTTCGGGAGGCTGGGTCCGTCCTTCTTGGCCCGGGGAGCGGACTTCTTTTCGGGGCTTTGGCCGGAGCCTTGGCCGGCGCGGCTGCTGCTGCTGGAGCTTCCTCTGCCATGTCTCTTGACTCGCTTGTTCCTCGGAACTTGTGGCGCTCAGAGCGGGAGGCGGGACTTATAACACACATGAGAACCGTGAAGAGACAACTCGGTCCGCTGCTCTGCTGCCGTCTGCAAAAGCGGCTCCACTTTGTGTTTTCTCCGCTGACATTTAGCCTCGAAATGCCCCCGAAACAAACACGTTACGAGGCAAAAGTGACTCGAGCAGGTAGAAAAGTCTCTCTCCTCCACGCTCAGCTCAAGTCTGATGACCGACAACTTTCTCCTTCGGTCCAGGAGCCTTTAAAGCGGCCACATTCTCGCCCTCGTTCTGCCTCTTGCTGGGAGTTTTCCTCGAATTTCGCCTCCAAAAACATCAAAAACCACATTATAGTCAAAGGAACAAACCTGTTTCTGTTGGCTGAGACACATGAGGACAGAATCAGAGTAAAATGACGGCGGTTCAGCGACTGGTGGAGAAAACAGGAGCCGTTTTTCAGCGGATCTAAACACAACATCAGGATCCTGCGAGAGGCAGATTGTTGATCCTCTGGCATAAACTTCCTGTCTGCAGTGAATAAAGATTCAACAGCAGCTGCTCTGAAAATCGTCTTTTTTCAGTTTATTACAACTCCATGTTCTTTCTGACTTGTTGATATCAAGAGTTTTTCCAGAACAAACTCCACAAAATATTTCCTTCATACATGAAATAATCTGTAGACATGATAAACACACAGGTTTCAGGTTCATTGTGATTCTCCTGCCAGGAAATGTTTGATTTTTCTCAATGATCTAAAGATGATATTAAAGGAATCAAATTCTACACTCATTATTAAATAATTTCTCATTTTATTACTTTTATTATTTAGAGCTTTTTCTCTGCTGGGATTTAAACAAATGCTGATCAGGCTCTTGTTGCCAAAAACCTTTTCAGATTTTTTTCTTTCAGGATCAGATCCTTTCAAGATGAATTTGACCAAATTCACTATAACATTATAGTTTATGGATGTGAAATAAATCACATGTGACACAGGATGAATCTCTGATCACCACATTGACCTTTATTTCTATGTTCTCTAGTTCATGTTGTCATTTGGTTTATTTCAGGATGAATAGAAGACAGAGCAGCACAAAGACGTGTGGAATAGAGACAAATAAAGAGAAAATAAAAGTGACACTTGGAGCTCAGATTATTAAACCCACCGACTCAGAAACTTTTAGTTCTACAACTTTCTCTCTGATTTGCTTGGAGTGTTTTTTTTTTGTCTCTAATGCGGTAATGTCAGCCCATTACTGCAATCACTTTATACGTTTAATGGCCTAGTCAAAGCCCAGGTCTGAATCCAAACAATCTGTGGCAAGTTTAGAGAAATATACTTACAGACATTCTTTAAAGTGAATGAGTTTGAGGTGTTTTGAAGAGAAAAATGGGCAAAAGAAAAAAAAAACTATTTTGTGTTGGTCTAGAAAATCAAATCATAAATCAAAAATACTTAAGTGATTATGACAAGATGGAATTTAATAAAAGGACTTTATGCAAAGCATCCAGGAGTTTAAATTATGAAAATGTGTAATAGATGTTATATTACCATGTCTTATAGTGCAACAGTAAAACTGGAGACCAGAAGTGCTGATGCTCAAAGTTTTGTTTGCAGAATAAACAATCTGCTGCTGATCCACAGCTTTTGCCTTTTGTTTTCTCGTCCAAGATGATGAAGCTTCTGAAATGAGCAACAACTGAACATGAAAATAGTTTGAAACATGAAGTCATCACATGTGTTTTTGGTTGGAAGCAAAGCTCTCATGATGGATGAGTGTGTGGCTCTTAAAAGAGCCTTTTGTGCGTGTGTTGCTGGGCAAGAGCAGCGGGTTGGTCTACTTGGTCTTGGCGGCCTTCTCGGTCTTCTTGGGCAGCAGCACCGCCTGTATGTTGGGCAGCACTCCACCCTGAGCGATGGTGACTCCACCCAGCAGCTTGTTGAGCTCCTCGTCGTTGCGCACGGCCAGCTGCAGGTGACGCGGGATGATGCGGGTCTTGTTGTCGTCGGGCGGCGTTCCCGGCCAGCTCCAGGATCTCAGCGGTCAGATACTCGAGCACAGCGGCCAGATAGACGGGGGCTCCGGCACCGACCCGCTCCGCATAGTTGCCTTTGCGCAGCAGCCTGTGAACGCGGCCCACCGGGAACTGGAGTCCTGCTCTGGAGGAGCGGGTCTTGGCCTTGGCTCGGGCTTTTCCTCCGGTCTTTCCGCGGCCGCTCATTTTGCTGTTATTGTTTGTTTCTGGAGACGAGACTCGAAAATATGAGCGGCAGCGGCTGAAAGCGGCTTTATATGTCCGCGCAGAGGAGCGGGACGATGCCGGCGACCAATCAGAAAAGCTCCCGGCAGAGAGCGGGACGGAGAGGCGGACTTTTTGAACGCGGCGTCCTCCAATGAGCGGCGGACATTCAGACGTGATCCGACGCCTCTGGGCGGGGCTGAGCTGCAGGAGGAGCCGCCGACCAACCAGGATCCGGAGCAGAGCTGCAGCGTCACAGAGCGCGCCCAGAGCCTGAGCTTAAGAGCAGCGGAGCGTCGCGGGGTCGCAACATTTGGTTTTCTCTCTGGATCCCGATCGGAGCAGCGGAACATGGCCAGAACCAAGCAGACCGCCCGTAAATCCACCGGAGGCAAAGCCCCAGGAAGCAGCTGGCCACCAAGGCGGCCAGGAAGAGCGCTCCGGCGACCGGCGGCGTGAAGAAGCCTCACCGCTACAGGCCCGGTACCGTGGCTCTGAGAGAGATCCGTCGCTACCAGAAGTCCACGGAGCTGCTCATCCGCAAGCTGCCCTTCCAGCGTCTGGTCCGAGAGATCGCTCAGGACTTCAAGACCGACCTGCGCTTCCAGAGCTCCGCCGTCATGGCTCTGCAGGAGGCCAGCGAGGCCTACCTGGTGGGGCTGTTCGAGGACACCAACCTGTGCGCCATCCACGCCAAAAGGGTCACCATCATGCCCAAAGACATACAGCTGGCCCGCCGCATCCGCGGAGAGAGAGCTTAGAGGCTCCAGCAGCTGCAACAACAACAACAACACAACGGCTCTTTTAAGAGCCACACATCAAACTTTAAGAGCCCATCCTGTTAATATATTAGTATGTAGTCAAGATGAACTTTTAATAAGTTGAGTTTTTTTTTTACTTTTCTCTAGTAGAACCATGGCCACCATATATTTTATTACATTACAACTGTTACAAAAGAAAACTAAAACTGGCATCTTAACTTGATAAAAAATGGTTGAGTGAAAAATGGCCCAAACTTGGTTCTGATCAACAGACAGTAATTTTTTTGGAGCATGCAGAGAATATGATTGTTGGTTATTGTGTGGGTGCACCACAGTTTTATCAGCTTCATCACTGTGTAATTTATTCTGTTTTATAATGTATTTAGGTAGCTGACATCACATCTATTGTCTGTCATTATTATGTTATCCTACTTCATCCATTTCTAAAAATGTCCAACATGTGTTGAAGAAGCTTTTTCTCACAGTACAAAATATACTATTGTGCTGTTATGAAATGTTCTTGTCCAATATTCAAAATGTTTATTTTCAGAAAAAAAAAATGTGTTTTTTGTGGACCGTCACAAAACAGAAAATATTGCAAATGATTATCTTTCAAAAGTAGCCCAAAAGAATATGTCACAAAGATTCAATGTCCGTCTCTGTGGACATTGAATCTAAAACGGGTCATTTTCCACTCACCTGTCTGCAGGTCATGCAACTAAAGGTTCATGGTTTTTCTTAGCTTGTATTTTCAGTTGATATGGCACATGGAATATGTTTGTAAATAAAGTTGCACGACTTTTTAATTTTATTTTTTATTTTTGAGATGACAAAAAATGTCACTTTTGACACATTCACTGTCATTTGCCTTCACTTCATACATTTCTACTATCAACCGCTAGAGGGAGATGAAGCACCACCTGCTGACTTTCTCACGTTCTGTGTTGAACAGAAAAAAAAACAAACAAAAAAAAGTCATTTTGGGACATTCTAGGAATAGTGCAAATGATATAAGGACGTAGAAGTTTCATAGCTCTTCTTCTATAGTTTTATCTGTAAAAAAACAGCTAAAGACACCCGAACATGTTGGATCAGATCATTTAAAATGCCTGGTCATGTATAACCGGACACATGCAAACATGCAAAGAAGGTCACGGGTCACACGTGGGATTGAAAAAAAAAAAACCTGCAGCATAAACGAGTGGGAGCGGAAACTCAAAAAGCCGTTGATCGGTGATAAAGAGACAGAAACTGACACGACACCCACAGTCACAGTGGGTGTGTGGCTTTGACAGAAACAAGGCGTGTCTCCGTGGGTCCGTCTTTTTCAGCTTCTTTATGTTGACTTGAAATCTGACTGTGATCACTTTAGGCCCCCACAGGCTCTTTTCAAAACATCTGGATGTTAAAACTATACATCACACTTTTCTGAGCGATTCTATTTTTGGTGCCACAAGGATTCAACTTCTCCGCTTTCATTTTTAGAGTTTTGCTGCAGGAATAGTAATAATAAAAAAATACAAATTAAAATAGAAACATTAATTATTTTTTTTAAAGTGCAAAACACAAGCATTGCTGGTTTTCGGAATGCCAAATTTGAATTGAGTTACTGCTCTGATGAGCAACGGCACAGATTTACCGTGAAACTGCTGCAGTGGTTCTTCCCCAGCTGCTGGTCACACTGCTACAGATGCTTTCTGGGAAATGTGAAATGCACGGTTTGTTCTCTCGCTATCTACAACTTAGTCCAAACATGGACCATGTTGAATGTTAGCCATGCACTCAGCATGCTTTATGTCGTTTAGCTCAGTTTTAGCACCGCAGCAGAATTTTAACCGAGTATCTTTTATGGTCATGTATGTTTACAACCCAAACTTGAACTCTGCAAATCTTTAAACTCGATGTACCTTGTTGCACAGTTGTGATTTTAACATCTGAAAACCCAAAGCATTTTCTCCAGGCCTTAATTTTAACATCTTAACTGTTGAATACATGTAATAATTCAGCCGTCCAGCTTACAGATGCAGGCGCGTCCTTTCAACGTTCTTTGAATTGAATGCAGTTATTTTAATTTAAAAACATTCCCAACTATGTTCTGACGCTGTCTGAGCCTTTTGAGCTACACATAACAGATTCAACACCAACTCAGGCTACAGAGGGAAACCCTGGTGAGGCAAGACAGGGCCGGGCGTTCCACAGAAATACAGATTTAGAGATAAAGCATGCTATTCGTGTGAGGGCTTGTCATTCTTGTTTATCAGCTCTTGATACCTGTTTAGACTCGTCACCTTCTCAGCTAACCCTGCAGAAAAACAGAGTTTAATTCTTTGGTGGTAAAGATATTAACGGATCAGTAGGAATGCTTTCTAGCAACAAGTCCCAGTCCAGGTTAGTGTTCCCTCTGGACATACGAGAGGTCCCACTGGCTTCTCTGACGTTCTTCTACAGTCCAAAAACAGTTCTCTCTGAATTGCTCTTAGGTATGACTGTGTGTGTGCAGCGTCTGTGTTTCTCTGTGAAGGACTGGCGACCTCACCTTTCAGCCAATGACCATTGGTGATAGAGACCAGCCCACCCACATCCCTGGCTATGTACAGTGGACAGATCGGAACTTTTCAAGAGAAAACGTTTGAAATTTCTCATTCACTCACTGTTAACCTTTCAGTATCCACTGAGCTGAATCAAACCACACCAGAGAACCAGTTCAACCACAACTAAACCGTCAGTCTGGGTGTTGTCAGTTAGCAGACTAGTTTATGTCTGCACCACGGAGGGGTAAAGCTGCAGAGCAAAACTTTTACATAGAACTGCAGCTCGGTCCACTGTTCTGCAAACACGTACCGGCATCCTTTCTGCTGTAGCGGTTTGAATGAACGGTCAGGCAGTTTGGAATTGCTGGTTTCTCGATTTATTCTGAAAAGAACAAACGGAACAGAACCATCAGCGACCTGATCAAAGCCCTACAACTTTAGCAAAGCTAAAATCAATTCCTGTTACTTTACAGGCGTTAGGTCATTTAAATATTCACATTATGCAAATGGATTTATTTATTACGATGGTGAAAGTTGCTGGCGATAGGCAACAGGACCCCTCCTGACCCCACTAGGGACCAGAGTGTTAGAAAATTGATGGACGATGGTGAAAGTACCAAAAACTAACTTAATAAATCTATAAACATTCTGGATGGGTTTAGATGAAAAAAAAAAAGAAACACCACCAACCTCTCTCACAGGACAACGTGACCAAAGGGGAGGGTGGCAAACAATGTAACAACAATACCACAGAAGAAGAAATAAAGAAGAGGAGCTCCCGAGCTTAAGGTCACAGGGTTATTACAATGACGGGGATTTTTAAGGCGTTCGCAGTCAGGTAAAGGAACAATCCCAACAATAAAAGACATTCTCTGCAGATAAGACGAAATACAAACCTGGTTCCAAGTGTGAAGTTCCAAGTGTGGATCCAGCTCATGTCAGAATTTAAAAGTCCTGTTTGCTCATGTAAAGAGCAAAGCAGTCAAATATGTATTCCTTTTATAATAAATATAAACAATGTATGGCATTTCTTTTTCATCAAATTAAAAAAATAACCAAAACAATGGAATTCCATGTCTGCCAGGGATCAAAAAGCTTCTGGTTGGTTTTTATTCCCTCTCCAATATGGAGACTGATGGAATAGTATGTGTTTTGTTTTATTGATCTAGATTTTACCTGAACTTTTTGTTACTCTTTGACTCGACTTCTTCAGCGAGTCAGTGGTCTTTTTATGGTAATATCAACCTTTCTGGGTTCTGCTATAGCCGAGTGGTGGACCTGAGCACACTTTACGAAACTGAGGCCAACAGTGCGAACGTAGACAGCTTGTCATTGCGTGTTACGGTTTTTGCGGCACTGGCAAAACGACAGAGTAGAATGTTAAATGCCAAAGTGTGTCGATTCCTGAAGGTGGTTCGAAGAAGTGAAGAATTCTTTTGCAACTTCCTGAAAAAGCTCACAAAAAGTGCGAATAATATTCACCCATCCATGTAATATTTTATTTTACGTTGCAAGGGACGTAAAATAAAGATAACTCAAAATCATTTTATGTTTTTGAGTTATCTGTCTGGGGTGTTTCAGTGCACCGGCAGAGCTTGTAAATTATATCGGGATGTATATTTTCAAATTAGCCGCTCCTAAATATTCTAACCTTCCCCTTTAAATGTGATGAACTTCTAAGCATCTCCCACCTGAAGCAGTGAGCTTTCTGTATGACAGGTTGTATAAACTTTAATGGAATGGAATGTATATACATAAATATATAGATATATATGTATATATATATTACTGCAAGCTGTTCATTTTAAATGGACTTTTGACGAGTTATATTCAGAGCTGGAATTAAAAATGCACACTTCGATTAAATCAGAAAAGCTTCTGGTTTTCTGATTTAATCGGAAACAGATATTATATGTTTCTTTAAAGCACTTCTTTTATTTTGAAAGGCCCTAGTTGTGAACTGGTGCTGTATAGAGAAACCAAACCAAAACCATAATGAATTGATCATATGTTGATAATGGAGTTCACCAGTTGTCCCAAACTGACACCGGTTTTCCTTTGTGATGTCAAACATGTTTTTATGCGTAGACACAGAACTTCCTGTTAACTCTTCTTCTGCTGTCAGCTCTGCCTGCAACTTTGCTCCATAAAAAATTAGCAATAATAATCATTTATTCCACAAACCAGTGCAGTGTTGTGTTCAGCGTGATCATCTTTATTACGTTGTTGAATAAAAATGCATCAATTTCTTTAAAAAAAAAAAAAAAAAAAAAAAAAAAAAAAAAAAAAAACATAGATGACATCAGTAAACTTTATAAAAAAACTCTCTAAAAAACCTAATGTTTCTGCTTTGGCGTTGAGACTGAGGAAAAATTTTAATCCTTTAACCTTTATTTTGTTTTATATCATTTTTTTTTTTTGCTGTATTTGTCTAAACAGTATAAGAATAGTTCATAAATGCCTGTTAAATCTGGTGTAACATAATTAAGCTGTTTTTTTTTTTCTGTCTCAAAATAGATTAAGACATTAATTTGCAAACTAAACCTAGCTTTGTTTTCGGCTCAAAATGAAAATAAAAAAACTGTGGTGGTTGACGTTTCGTGATTTACTAATTGATATGTATCAGTTATGGCTTTATGATTGGATTAATTAACTGAAAAGATAAAAACCAAAATCTAATCTTCCTCTGAAACATTCTGTCCTCGTTACGTCCTCTGTTATAAATTCGGTCACAGTGGAGCTAAAATACACAAACGATTCCTTAATTTGAAACAAACTAAGCTTTGTAAATGGAGATTAAATGTTTAACACGTCATACTGGGTCTGAGACCTGCAGTACTTTCTATATGACGCCACTCATCCTTCCTAATGATGGCCTGTCAGCAGTCGTCCCTGCCGTCGCTGAATTGTTTCTGGGTCTCTCCAGATTCTCGTCTTCTTCTAACAGTTGAAAGTTTCCCTAACGACTCCCTCGAACACAGAACCATGACTCGGGTCAATTGGAGCCCTTTCACAAGTCTCGGTTCCAGTGGCAGGGTTGGGAGATTTGAAACGTCCGTCGATCCACCTTGGCTAACACACCCTAACTTAAACTTAAACCATAACTTCTCATTCCCATGTCCAATTGGCTAACCTGAACCTATCCTGACTCTAAACTAACCATGAATGGCTCAAACCGGGGCGGGGGCCTTTCTGTGTTTCACTCAGTCGGTGGTACTGATACTGCACTACGATTGGTCAAGCCTATTGTCTTCAGGCGGCGCAGGCTTGCAGGGTAGTCTCCGGAGGGTTAAAGTTCATCATCTCAGACATGATGCTTTCAGCGTTAGGGACCTTGTTAAAGTCTGCCATGCATTTGAAGAACATCAGTTTGACGTAAAGAGCCACCATGGTGACAAGGAGCATGGACGCAAATCTGGAAAGAGACACAAAGCACGATCAGGGCGTCAGCATACGAGCGTACCTCTGCTTCCCCAACCAATCAGACGCTTCACGGGTTCAGACAGCTAGAGGTCAAGCTAAACCTCAGAAGGAACGCAGCAACTGGACGGACGAGGTCATCTCCTTCAAAGGAGTCTGACAACATTTACTCCGGGGTTTTTTTTTTTTAGAATGTTTCCAACTTCACATTATTTTTAGGTTTTAATCAGGTGGAGAGAAAAAAAAGTGAAATGAGTCACTAATCACAACAAAATAAAGCAGTGAAAAATCCCAACCCTGATACTTACATTCCAGTGAGGATCCACGGGAGGAACGCCTGAGCGGGAGGAACGCCTGAGGACAAGAGGAAGACAAGGTTCAGAGAAAGACAGTCGATGAAAGGAAGCCGGCAGTCGGAGCCGCTGCAGGCGAGTTTACCTGTCGGCTCAGGATCCCCCGTCGCCTTGGCGGTTTTGTTCCAGCAAGTGGCGTCAGAGTATTGAGAGCAAGGGCTCAGAACGTCCAGAGAAAGATCTGTAGGATGCGACAATACAGCAACAACATTAAAGACTTAGACTTTATTGATCTCTTGGGAAGACTCCCCCAGAGCACACACAGCCTCTTCTCAAGACAGTAGAATGTTGAAGAGGCAACTTCAAAAGCTAAAAAAAGAGACTAAAGACGCAACCAAACTGGAGTCAGTGATCAGAGGTCAACGTGACGCAGCAACGTTGAGGAGCAGAGGGGGGGACAGTTTTACCTGAGCAGTTGGTGCACGAAGAACACTGAGTTCCAACTCCATTACCGAGAACCATCGAGCAGTTTCTGATGACGTAGCGACCTGGAGGTTTAATGCACACACACACACACACAGAGTCCTGAAGATTAGCGTCAGGACCATCGTTGCTACGATTTCTGCAGAACTTTCTAACCTGCGGGACACATCGGACAAATCGGTCCTGCCACGCTTTTGTCGAACACCATCAGCATGGCACATGCAACGCTCACCTGGAAACACACACACACGCACACAGTCAAACACACTCACAGTGGAAGAAAATTACAACATTTAAATTCAGTTTTCCATACAATTTGATGCAAAAATCAACTAAAAAATAAAGCTGTGTTTTTTGATGATTAGGATCATCTGTAAATCAGCTTCAAAGTTCTTCAAAGCTTTGCCTCTCCGTCAGCGAGGCCAGTTCAGACATGCTGGACAGAAAAAGCTGAACATTGGAAACAAACTCCGATTGCCACATCCTAGATGTCTTAAACGGACAAAGACATCATGTCAGACCGAGAAACCCCTAAGAGCAAACCAGAACTGTCCACCCAAACATTCACTCACCGCACAACATGAAGCCATGATTGGTTTAGACAGAAACCTGCTCTGGATAACCAGTCCAAACAGGACAAGCCAGGAGAGGACAGAAATTCCAGTTGCTGAATTATTGAGCAATAAAAAAGCTTTCATAAAAACTCAACATCTGCCTCGGATCAGTTCTGAGCCCAAATAGCAGCAATTCCTCACCTGAAGTTTGTTCATGGCGACGAGACTCTCTGAAAAGCACAAGAGGGAGTCGGCTTTCTCGCCTTATTTAAACACGTTGCAACGTGACCTCATGCGCAAGATCCCGCCCAGCAGGTCCGAAACCACGACAACCGTTTGGCAACAGTTGTGACGTGGTGTTACTCACAAAAAATGATCAAAAACAAAAATCCAGGAAAGCATGACAAATCTGATCGGCTGAAACAAAGTCCTCACATAAACAACAGAAAACTTTCATTGTTTAGTCAGAACAGTGACAGGTGGATGATGAAACATTCGTGCTTTTTACATCAGTCAGTCCATCCATTTTCTTCTGCTTATCCAGGTCGGGTCGCGGGGTTAGCAGCTTCAGAAGGGAGGTCCAGACTTCCCTCTTCCCAGCCTTTGGATTCCCCTGAAAGATCGGGGGAATCCAAAGGTCTTCCTAGGACAGCTGGGAGACATTGTCCCCGGGGCCTCCTCCCTTTCACAATGAAAGAAAATTGACGTTTCGAAGCGTTGGATTATTATATTATCCCTTCATCACCAACACATCTGGACCGGTGCCTTGATTTTTATTTTTTTTCCAAGAATCTTTGATAAATCCTTCAATCTCCTGTAGTAACTGTTTCCCTTCATAAACCTTTACTATTCTTAAGTTGTCATGACTTCCTGAAAGTGGAGTATCTGATTTCAAGACGTTACTTTGGGAAGTAAAGTTTTTTTTAAGTCGTGTTTGATATTTATATATATCTAGCATGTTAAAACTGAAAGCAACAAAGTTACTTTAAAATGATTCCAAGTGGCTGGAAAAAACATAATCCATTTACTTCAACTTTGATCAACTTTTAGGTTAAGGTGTCCTCCATGCAGTCAGAGTGGAGTTCATGGAAATAGTCATTTTTCATCAAATCTGAGGGAACCTTCACAGTGGGTCCTTGAGGGCCGGGATCCTGCCTGCTTTGGTGCGTCGATGTTCTGCAGAGGCCGGCTGATGAGCCGTCGTTGGATCCAGGTGTGTTGATCCAGGGAGAGACCTGCTGTTTTTTGGTAATCTATCCTGCGCTCTCCTCACTTTCATAGATAACCCACCTTGTGCTGACGTCGAGCATTGTCCTATGGGAGTGCAACAGCGCCACGGATTGATTCTGCATATCTACGCCAGCGTTTTCAGAAGACACTAGATTGTGTGAAGTCACAATTTTCTTACTCATTTACAAAAACTGGCGCTAGCCTGGTTCAAACCAGTCCGTTGTTCAACGCTTTGCTTCGTCCAAACAGTCTGGACCTTCGGCTGCTGAGAAGCGATTGCTTCCTGGAGGAGTGGACTCTGCTGAGGTTTGAAATTTTACCCAGTCGCTAATGTGCGATTCTCCAGCTCTACGCTGTGAAATAGTGGAAAATGCCTGCGCCGTGAACTGCCATCCTCTACTGTAACCAGAGAAGAACGAAGCTGATCGAGAAAGGAATAGTTGGAGTATTTGAAAGGAATCTGTTTCTGTAGGACCCTGAAACGGTACAATCGTCTTCACTGACGCCTGTCAGATCCTTGGTTCAGGACACAAGTCTCTCCTTCTGACACATCAAAAGGATCACGGAGCCACAGGAAGATCTAAAACACATTTATGCTCATGAGGAAGTCGAAGAATGACGACATCGCAATGAGTGAGTCACAGGCTGAACTGCGGGGGCGGACCGTCCTCTAATCTGGAGTAAAATGCCAAAAATAATTGCTGGGTTGTTTTTGTTTCTTTTCTAAAGTCTTTAATCTTTTTAAAGACCAAAGATCTGTGATGAATCATAACATGAAGAAGTTCCAATTAAGCCGGTTGAACTTGACTCCGTTCGAGTGACACTGGGGTCGTGTCTTTTCAGATCAATGGGAACTTTGAGTTTCAATGAATTAATTAATCGGTATGAATAATCATAATAATAATAATAACAAGGTCAAATAAAATGAGATCCACATTTTGCATCGGTTCAGCCAGAAAGACTGCGGCGTGACGACGCCTTCATTTCTTCCTGAGCAAAAGCAAACGTTCCTTTGCCCTTTCAAAATAAAACAAATATGTTTGTTGATGCAAAATCAGCATCAGTGTAAACGCTGACATGTAGAAAAATGCTGAGCATTTGTGCCCAGACTTGTGTAAGAACTGCAAAAACCTAACAATTTAACGTTTCCAAAACCTGAAGTCTATTACTCACATGCAAAAGCCACTTCCTTAAGTATTAGTTCATCATATTTACTCAGGTAAAAGTTAAATGTACTTTAAAATGTCCTTTTCCCCAAAAAAGTTACTCAAGTAAATGTGACTAGTTTTACCCACCTGTCCTAATTCTGATCATTGAATTACTTTATTCTTATGTTGTTGTTTTTAATCTTTCATTTTTCATTAGTATGGCCTTAACACTCCGCCATAAGATGCAGGGTTTCTTGGCTTAATATTTTTGACTGCATGGTCAAACTTTTGTTTATGAACTTTTCTTCTTTGGACAGAAGTTGTGTTTGTTGCTCAGCATCATTCGATTTACTGATTTAGGGCAAATATTTGTTGGGATCCCAGTTGCCCAGCATGTGATGGAACTGAGGCGAAACAAGTGAAATCAAAGCAGAAACGAACACAAAGCAGCGCTCACTGGTTTCCGCGGCAACGCCACGACGCAGTTTTAGTTTCTTTTTCCCATACTCTTTAATCTCGGGTCGAGATTTTGCTCTGCGCCGACTTTTGGCTCTCCGAGAGTTGGTTTAGTTGTTGCAGCTTCTGAAATCCTTAAACTGACATTTCGTTTTGTGGATTTTTGAGAAACATAAATATTTTTCCTTTTCTTCCTGTCAGTGCCAGAGGCTGATTGGTGGACAGGTTCAGGAGACGCTGTGGCGGAACCAAAAGGTGCCAATGAGGGTCAGCTTGACCATCTTCCTCATCGATGGCGTTTGACAAAATGTACTGTTTACGGCCCACATGAACTTCATCCTCATCCTGCACAATGACAATTGGAAATAATCTTCACGTTAAGCTGGGTTGCTCCTCAGAATTGCCAGATATTTCTCAGGATTCAGTCTGCACTAGTTTTCTAGACTGGCGTCTGACTCGGCCTCGGTTTGGGTTGTGTGGGCAGATTTAATTCGATTTCTATTCAATAATACTTTATTTACTCCAAAGGGAAATTAAAATCTGGTTGTATCTCATATCATCCAAGTATCTCCTCCAGTAGCAGTCAATCTTGAAACTACTCTGAAGAGGCCTCTGACTGAAGGCTGTTGCTGTGAGACGGTTTCATGTTGCTAACCTCTAACTTCCGGCATCACAGATGATCAATGTTAATTTGCAACTCATGTTTGAATCATGTAGTTATTAATGTTTATGACTAAACATATATATAGTAATGAAATTATGAATTAAGTTAAAGGGGCTTACGCAGCCAGCTTTAACCACCAAAAACGTAAGTAATCATTTGTCAATAAATATTTTTTAGGTTAACACTTTGACCTTTAGACGAGTTGAAGACAAATTGATTTTTGTGTTGCATTTTTCACAACCCAAAAAATTAAGGGTTTTACAGAAACAAAGCAACAGAGATGAAGAAAAAAAAACATTTTGCATTAAAAAAAAAAGTCAGCACATAGCACCACAGACAACTAACTTTTTTTTCTTAAAAGTAGAACCGCATAGTTCTTAAGCTGAAAATAGAGTTTTTGTTATTATTTTTTAAAAAAGATGACCTCAAATCATGTTCTTGTCGCCTTCAACACAAAAATAAAACCATTTACAAATTATTTGAGAATAGAAAGAAAACAAAACCAATAGTATTTAATTCATTCCTCTGAGTGAGTTTAATATTTACTCCATATGGATTCACTGGTTGGTAAAATCTGGTGGGATTTACAAAACTTCTCACTTAAGTAAAAAGTTGAAGGATTTCTTCTGTTATTCTTGTGATTTGCTCTGCCTCCGTTTCCTCTCAGTATCGCCGGTGTTTTTCTCCTTTTCACTCATGTTTCAGCAGACACAAATTCGCAAATAAGTGTTTCATATCAAAAAACGTTTCTTTTTTTTCCCACCTCACAAACTTAATAAACAGTTTCAAGTCTTCTGTTTTCTGCGCTGTCGTCACAGTGGCCTCTGGTGGCAGCAAACGCGAACTGCAACGTTTTGATTGATTTAACTCGTCGTCGATTTGTACTGCTTAAAAATGAACAGACAAAATATCAAGACTGGTAAGACCAAAGCTACAGATTAAAATTGCATTCTGTCACGATTTTAAATAATAAAAAATATCTTATAATTCATAATGTAATAAAGTCGGTTTTGATATTTGGATGAACTACTGCTGCCTCCTACTGGCCAAAAGGCACACACACAGCTTCTGAATGTTTTAACATGAAGCTTTGAACGCATGAAAGATCCTAGAATAATATAGTAAAAAAGGTCCAGAATAGCAGTAGATTGTGAATAATGGTCTCCATTCTTTCTCCCAGCAGATATAGAGCCTATAGAAATGAATGAGGAGGTCTTTGTCACAGGAGACTGTAGTTTCTCTAGTGTCCACTAGAGGGGGCGACAGGAACACGATCAGTCTGAGAAAACTCCAAAAACGAGAAATGAAATAGTGACATAAAGAAGTTAAAGCAGGTAAAAAAAAAAAAAAAAAAAAAAAAAAAGTTGTTGACAATATGATGAAATAATACATTAATGAAATGGTTAGAAAAATGCTTGTGCATAAAAAATAAAAAAAAAATAAAAAACAGAAAACATGTACACACTCACACACATACTATAAATATATACCATGACTTCCTGCTCTGGTCAATGTCTCTCTCACCACCTCTAGCTCCGGTGGTTTCGTCAGTCTCACCTTTCCTACAAGCAGGGTGTTTGTTTGGTTGCTTCCTGGTTCGCTCGCGACACCTCTGACCTCGTACCCATAGATACGCCGACTGCAGCTCGTCAAAAACAACAAACAGGCTCCTTTCTACCTTCAGTGACGCACAAATGTGCTCTGCAGCGGCTTTGACTTGGCAGAGCTCGCAAATCTCCAGCAGTGCGATCAAGCGGTGCAATAAAGAGAAACTGATTCTCTTCTGGTGATAGGAAAATATTTTCCCAAGCCAACACTTCCTGCTCTTTCTTGCATTTATCTGAAGCGACAATTTCAGGGTTAGTGTTGCTGCTTAACAGCTGAAGGCAAAGAAAACATTGATGAGTCATTTTATGGCGACTCCACATGACTCAGGTAGTTTGAAACGTGAAGTGCTAATAACAATAATTTGAATTTAATTGAATTTATTTGGCAGGGACACGTTTATTGACATTTTTATAAATAAATGCCAAAAGATGATTTTTTTTTCATGTCGTCTCTGGACAGTGTTCAGTTTGTCTAAAAACTAAAATGGCTTAACTATAAATTTAGGGAATAAATACAATAAAAAAAATTACAATCACTAGAAATACTTACAAATAAAGGAGACTACACAATCATTTAAAAAGAGCATAAGAATAAATTAAACTAAATGAATTAAGTAAAATTAATTTCGCATCTCATGCCAGTCGATATTGATAATTATCAATTAGTTTCTCTTTAAAAAGTTGAAGTACTGGCAAACCGAAGGTGCGACTTTTTCTGTTTTATCCAGTTTTCACCGAACACAGTTATTCTTGTTTTTGTTGTTGCTGTTTGTTTTTGTAGTTTTTTTTTTTTTTTAAGTAATTTGAGGTGAAACCTGAAACGGTTACTCAACAGGTTGATGCTAGGTAAGCAATGACTGAGGGCAGTTGATGCTACCAAGCTGCTTCGCAGGCCTTCAGAGGGTGAGCGACCCGAGCTTTTCTCCCAGAATGCTGTGCGCTTCTGGTTTGGAGTTCAGTGAAATTATGGAACATTCTTTTAGATGGGATATCTATTAATATTGATCGCCTTTCTACAGTGATATTGTTATTGATTTATTGCCCAGCCCCTAATATCTTCAGTGATTCAGATTTTATGTGGATTCTTCATCCAAATGAGTCAAAATAACACTTTTTAATTTAACATAATAACAGTGAAATAAACTTTGTTGGATTTTTGGAACTTGGCCTTTAAAAAAAAAAAAAAAAAAAAAAGAACAAGAGATCAGGTGTGAAAAGAAAATCTCGTCTTCTTGTTCAGTGTGTGAAGACTATGAACATTATCTATTTGACAGTTGCTACTGTAGTTTAAGTTGGGTGACTTTGCCATGAAACTGTTGTTCAATTCCTTTGGAAAACCAGAGCATGCATCAGAAAACACCTGCATCCACAAATCACCAGAAGAACCCTGGTTATATCTGCTGGAAGACAACTTCTATTTTAGAACAGAATCAGCTTCTGGTAAAGTACTATGCATATTTCTCAAAAAGAATAAGGTGAAATGGTCCACAGTAAAAATTCCATCTCCTAGACACAGTTTTACCTTGAAACTGTCTTCAAACAAAGATTTGTGAAATATTCTGTCAAGTTTTTTTTTTTTTTTTTTTTCAGTTAAGGAATGTTCACGCGATATAAACATAACCAACAGGTAAAAACCCAATATAACAGTTTCTTGTTGATGCAAAGTTTTCTTCACAGTATATCAACTTTGCCACAGCCTCTGCCCTTTGTTTGAAGAAAGAGTTGAAGTGACCCCAACTCCACCTCCAATCACCTCGTCACTGAGATCTTATGGACTGGAGCCAATCACAAGGCTGACTTCTAAACTTAACCATTTATATTAGCCAATCACAAACAGAGTTTAACTCATATTTGAGCTTTGTTTGTCTATTAACCCAGAATGCAGACCACGAAGCTTTGGAGATGGAGCTGCTGTTTATGATTCTTTTGATCCTCTGCAAAAACAGTAAGTGTTGGTGGTATTTTTCAGGTTGTTTGACTCTTACAATAGTGAATATTTAGAATTATAAATATTTTAAGCCTTTGCTTTCTGATACAGGTGACATGCTCTCTACCAGCAACGCCTCAGATATGAATCAGCAGACTGGGATTAGGACAGCTACAGTTGGAGAGACAGTGACTCTAGCCTGTTCCTGTAAGCATGATTCTGCATATTACCTCCTTTGGTTTCAACAAAGCCCAGGTGGGAAGCCTCACATCGTATCAAAGTGGATGAGGCAACGCACGGAAGTTGAAATTCCCCCTGCATACAAAAAAAGATTTCGAGTTGTTGCAAACTCCACTAATGACGTCAACGATCTGACGATCTCAAATCTTCAGCCTTCGGATTCAGGGACGTATTACTGCGCTTCTCTGAGATCCGTTGGTCTCGTGTTTGGACAGGGAGTATTCCTCCATGTCAAGACATCTCCATCAAAAAACACAAAGTTGCTCTTTCATCAACCAAAACTGAAACTCCTGCACCTCGGAGCGTCTGTGACCCTGAGCTGCAGGATCTACGTCGAACCCTGTGCAGCAGAGCCAGCAGTTTATTGGCTCACACATGTCGGGTTGAAACCCGCACTCCTGCATCCCAGTGACAGTCACTGTACAAGCGGCTTCAACGGCACATTTCGTGGTAAATATTGCACTTCCTACCTCGTGCTTGATCTGGTGAGGCCCTCAGATGCAGGAACCTACCACTGCGCTCTGGCTTCCTGCGGTTTGGTTGTTTTTGGAGAGGGAACAAAGGTAGAAATTATAGGTATGTGGTCTGGTCAAAGCAGCTTTTCAACCAGATTAAAAGGAATTAAAGCCGTTTTGTTTTACCAAACATTAACGCAAGTACTTTTTTTTTTTTTTTACCATCCCCCATTGTAGTCCCGCTTCTCCTGGTGTATTGTCTGAGTGGAGCTCTGGCACTATCTACCATCGGGGTCTTTGTTTTATCTTCCTTCATGTGCAAGCTACGTTTAAAACTCAAAGAGCACCTGTGAAGGTGAGAGCATGAAATATATGTAAATAATCTCTGCATCAGCCTGACACCATGGCTGGTGTACAAGTTTACAGGACATCCTTTGTTTTGCAGGACTTGATCCCAATGAGAGATTTCCTTCAACCAGAACGGCCATTCAGCAGAAATATTTCAATAATGCGCTTTCCTTAAAAGCCCCTTATAAGTACAGTTGTTCTTATTCCTAGTTACTGGTAAATTTACTGTATTATAGCTGTCCAAATACAACCATGTCTCAGTTTTTTTTTTTGCTTTCATGCTGATCTCCTTTTTCTTTTGCTCTAAAACTTCTTTGACCAGATCAGTTTCACTCACTTCTTTCTGCTTCACTTTCAGTTTCCTTCATTTCATTGTCTTCTACACTATTTCGTCACCACATTTTCAACTTACTTGTTACTTTTCAACAAGTTTTCACGATGACAAGTGTTTCTGGTTCAGTTTATTTCTGTGAACTGACTGTCATTCACAGTGTGTTTGTTGCAGAATATAAAAATGTTTCTAGTTTTACAGCAATTTCCACTTTTTCCACTCATAGCAGGAGCGTGAGCAAGGAAGTCTCCATTATGCTGCAGTGACTCTGAAGAGGAGCAAGGAACAGCGGCTTCGAGGGGACCTAGAAGAGACTTGTGTTTACTGCAGAGTAAAGAGTCCAAAGCACTAGAAGTCTGAAGCAGGAAAACGACAACTCACACGATCGATTTAAACCTGTTTGAATGTGGGGCGATGTTTAACTAATGAGTACTGCAAGTGCAGCATCGCTTAAGGAAAAACAATAAAATGTCAAATGAACTGAAATAGCAACGCTGAAGTTTTATGAATTTCCCCTTCAGTCTGTTTGATGACAGTCTCCAAACCGCACTGTGTGACGGTGTCAGCTGTTTGGCCCTCCACTGCTGTGGTGAAGGTGTTTTTACTGCAAACAAGTTTCCACTGGTGGAAACTTAAACTCCAAACACGAAGACTGGACCTTCTGTCCA
The DNA here is from genome assembly GCF_027474105.1 of Poeciliopsis prolifica. Classification (NCBI taxonomy): domain Eukaryota; kingdom Metazoa; phylum Chordata; class Actinopteri; order Cyprinodontiformes; family Poeciliidae; genus Poeciliopsis; species Poeciliopsis prolifica. Next base: position 1,221,604 of record NW_026562426.1, read on the forward strand.
CACCACTGAGATATTCAGGCCTTGAATTAACCTGCTATATATTTAGTGATTGGTAAAAGGTTTCCCTTTCTTCTTTCCCATGTTACAAAAAAAAAAAACAATAACAAAAAAATAACTTTCAGGATTTTATGTAAATGTGTCTTAAAAATAGGCTTAAAGCTATAAAATACTTTTAAGACTATTTCATAGTTTAGAGGGAAGAAACAAATGATGAAAATGACTCTATGTCTGTTGAGCAGTTATGAAGGTGAGACCTGGAATTGCAAGAACAAGTTCAGATCAACATCAACTGTGGTTTCTTTAGCTTCAGTGCAACAGAATAACCAAACTGCACCAAGAAGAACAATCAATCACAGACGACTTAAATAAAGGAGAAAATGGGGAACCCCCCCAAAAAAAAAAACATGATGTGAAATACACAACTGCAAAAGGTCAGCAAACAAGAATATTAAATTAACCACAGAGCTAATGAATCTTGGTCGAGCATTAATGGCAGACCAGCTGGTTTCAGTAGCTTGTCTTACAAATTAGAGGCGTGCAGATCAATCGGCCACCGATCATGATCGGCCGATTTCTGTGAAAAAGTGATCACTTGAACACTGATCACCTGTATCTCATTCGCAGCCTGCATGTGCAGCTGCACAAGCGCACAGCAGTAAAAGTAATATTTCACCGTTCCTGCTCCACCCGCTGTGAAATCTCATACCGAACCTCTGCTTGAAGCTGCAGCGTGCAACTTAAAAAGAGAAACCTTTGCTATCCTAACACGAGACAGATGATCTCTGAGACAGTAATTAATCTCCTCTGCCTCCTGAATCACTCTGCTCTGTCAGAAACAACCTATCAGAGCCACCATTAACCAGCTGGTCAAGCTATCAGAAAGGATTGTTTATTGTGACGCAGTCTGTGTTTGACTTTGAATGAACGTTTGCTTTTCTACTTGACATTATTTGATATATGTAGATTTATTTGACTCATGTATAATTTATGGCACTGAGAGCCTTACTGTTAAATATTATTTTACTGATTGCAGGCATTTCAGTTGTCCTTTTGACTGAATAGCTGCTGTATTGTGCCTGTAAGTATTTTGCATGTTTTATGCCTGAATTAGGGGAATTTATTGCCAGATTATTCTTTAATTTTGTCAAATCACATAGTATGGCAAAAGTTACGTAATGGAGCTTTAACATAGTTAATTAAAAGGAACTCAAACTATAAAAGACCATAAAAAATGAAAACAACTGAAAGTTATTTCATGTTTGTGTATGACCTATTGTTAGCAATGCAGTACAGCTATGCTCAACAGGAAGTTAGAATAGAAGCCATTGCAGAAAGACAAAGAATGTTTTACTCACTGTCCTTGTGAAATAAAGAGAAACAATCACCCATACAAAAAATAAAATGAAACAATATTAACAGAAGAACATGTAACGCTTCTCTTTATGCAACCTCGATATGAATGAGCAAAGCGCTGACATTTACAGACAAAATAGAAAAAGCTCCACATGTCAAACTTTCTGTCCTCCAGTCACAAAATGGGCAGAACTGAACTGATCCGATTCCACCTCCGGTCGTCTGACGTACCAGATCTTCTAAACCTGAACGAATTGTAAGCCTGGTTTGAAATGTAGCCACTCGTCTTAGCCAATCACAGGCAGCCTTAGTCTTCTTCTAAGAGCTCGGGGGCATCTGTGTACTCAGAATACAGTCTGCATAACTGCAGTGATGGAGCCACTTTACATTCATCTCCTGCTTCTCTGTGAGTATTGACCAGATATGTAGTTGTGTTTCTTTGTGGATTAGTATCATTCTGAAGAAAATAAAAGACGATTTTTACACAAGTAAATCAAACATTGTTATGCATTTCTTCTACAGGCAAGGTGCTTAATGTTTTGAACACATTAGATATTATTCAGGATTCTGGAGTTCGGACAGCTAAAGCTGGTGAGACAGTGACTTTACCATGCTCCTGTCAGCATAATGCCATCACTTATCTTTACTGGTACTACCAAATCCAGGGAGAAAAACCTCGTATCATATCAAAACGGATGAAGCACGACCCGGAAGCCGACATTTCCCCTGCATATAAAGAAAGATTTCGAGTTCTTGTGAAGCCCAACGCTGGCGTCAATGATCTGATGATCATGGATCTTCAGCCTTCGGATTCAGGAACGTATTACTGCGCGATGTTAGAGTTCAGTGCCATTGAATTCGGACGAGGAGTTTTCCTCCATGTCAAGACATCTTCATCGAACGCTCAGCCGTCCAAACAACAGCCAACGCTGAAGAAGGTTCTAAGACTCGGGGACTCTGTGAATTTGAGCTGTAGCGTGTCTGCTGAGCCCTGCGAAGGGGAACGGAACCTCTACTGGTTCAGACGTACCGCCTCCCAACCGCCACTCATGTATCCCAGTGAAGGACTCTGTACAAGCCTTTCTAATGGAACCCTCTACGGTATAAACTGCATTTCGAGCCTCGAGTTGGATCCCGTGAGGTCCTCGGATGCTGGGACCTACCACTGCGCTCTGGCCTCCTGTGGGTCGGTTGTATTTGGAGGGGGAACAAAGGTGGAGATCTCAGGTATGTCGCTGCTGCATATGCCCAATAAGTTAACCAATCAAAATGAATCGCATTAAGTCTATCCTATCAAAGACTGTTGTGATATTTCAGATTTTTTTTTATCTCTGCATGTTGACCTGCACCGCAGTGCCTTCAGTAGTTCTGGGTTCCCTAAGCGTTGCTCTCGTGCTTTCCACCATCGGGCTCCTTGTTTTAAGCTTCCTGAGGTACAAACTGAAGTCAAAGTTATGCTCTTCCTGCAAAGGTAAGGTTTCCATAGTAACTCAACATAATTCAACTTTCAACTCTCACCTGAGGTGTTCCTTTACATGCCGTGGTTTATAGGGACGGGTAAACACCGGATGTGTTGTGAGGCCCGAGACGGTGCTGTGAGTCAACGCAAATGTTCTTGTTCCCTTATTTCACTTAACTTCCTCTACCTTTACCTGAACTTTTTTTTTTCTTTTTTTTGTCAAAAGCAGGAGAATCAGACAGAAAGCCTCCATTATGCAGCTCTGAAGCTGAAGAGAAGCGTTGAGAGACAGCAGCAAGAGGACAACGTCGAGAGTGCCTGTGTGTACTCCAGAGTACGGAGCAGAAAAGAATAAAGCACAACGGTCGACATGAAGGAAATCAGCACCTACCAAAATATTTGAATGAAATAAAGTGCTTTTTTTGTCACCTTTGTGTGTTGTTTGAGTTCTGCAAAATGCCCCCTGGCTTCTGAGCTCACATGCTAATACCTGGTTAAAATAAAGGAAATGAAATGAATACAATAGGCTCATTAAAAAAAAAAAAAAAATCCCCGCGTCTATGAATATCTTTCACGGTGCAAGCTGTGATGGTGTCACTGCTTAGCCTTCTGTGGTGACAGTGGTGGGTGTTGCACTGCAGAAGTTTCCACTGGTGGAAACAAAAGCTCACTCAGACCTCTAACGCACACAGGAAGGCTGGCCCACAGTGGCTTATGCTGCCAGAGAAATGTACAACCCAAGTAATATCACAAGACTATGAAATGATAAATAATACAGAGGCAGTTTGATAACTCATTTGACCAGCAGGAAAAGTGAAAACAAGAAGAGCTTGGGGTTTTGGGTGGAGTATTAGCTCAGCAGATTCCGGTGATTTAGAGAGAGTTGTGCAGAGCTGACAGATTAACGGGATGTATGGAAGCCAAAATGTGACAAAAGTTATTTCACTTGCTTGTTTCAGTTTAAATCTTTAGCTACATCATTCTTAACTAAGTGCAACGGACCAAGTTACTATACCTAAGGTTAACTGATAGTTATTATTAAATCAGTCACTTACATGGTGACAGTATCTATTTTCAGACATGTTCAATTTAAAGTTTGAATGCAAAAAATGAAGTAAATACATTATCACTTTTTTTGCCTGTTGTACTTAGCAGTTACCATGTCACAAAGGGTTTTCGACATGCTGGTACAATATGCGCCACTTCAGTGATATTTTAAGCTTTCAAAATAAATTTAATTGGCAAAAGTAATTTAAGTACCAAAAAAACTAATACATTAGTCCAAGTGGAATGAAATAAATGTCTTTTTCCAAGGTTGTTAAAAGCAAGAGACAAAGTTCTACAATAAAAGCCTTCTATTCAAATTTACACAAAACACATAAACAAATGACATAACATTTCAGGAGTGGGTACATTTGTGTTACCTAGATAATATTGAAATTAGATTATATGCTCGCAAAAACGTTCCTAAACATCCCGATGACTTCTAGCCCAGCCATTGATTTCTCACGCAATTCTGATTTTGGATGGACAAATTGGTAAAGTTATCTGAATTAGCGCAAGATTTTTCTATGTTTATTTAATGTTTCCCACTCAAACAACAGCCTTTACTTGTGTTTTGATTATGCTTAACATACCACAAAGCCTTTACCAAAACTTTTTAAGAAGATTGTCGAGGTCTTTGGTCTGTTTGCAGCTCGTTCTGCTGCTACCTTTTTTTTTTTTTTCTTCAGATTTTATGTGGTTAACAGCCACTGTGTCAAAGGCCCGCGGCACTCTACCAGGAAGTTCGCAGAGGCATTTTTTTTTTTTTTTTTTTGAAATTCACGCACTGCAGCTACACCAAGTGACTGATACTCAAGATGCTTCACATAAAGTGCAATTTTTCAGTGTAAAACCATTTTTAGTTATGGCACAAAAATTCAAATAAATTTAGAATATTTACAAACGTTGGGATAGTGTGACGCCAAGTATAACCCTAAGCCAAAGCGATGAAATATGTCAGAAGTATAATTTTGATGCACATCACAATAATGGTATTCCATTAACCTTTGTATCACTGAAACAGTTGCAGCCCACTGCATTAGGAGAAATACAATTTTTCCTGAGCAAAGATTTTATATATTTGATAAAAATTATAGATAATTCATAAAACAATCAAGCCGATTATATCCAAACATCATCCTTTTCGTCTATCAGTCAGTGGACAATGCATTGATAATGTTTAGGGGGACTCCAACAGGCTAGAGATACCCGACTTTATCAAAAAATGAACAATATTTTCAGGTCACTCAGTGTATTTTTATTGTTACATTTTTAATGGACGTTTTCTACTTGATTACTTGGAACGAGACAGGAATACTTTAATGTAGTCAGTCACACTATAAGTGGTGCAAATGGAAGAAAATAGATTTTCCTACACAAGTGGTGGTAGAAAGATAATCAACGTTACCACGAAGGAGCAGAAATCAGCAGAGGAACATAAAGTGTCTTTATGGGTAGTAAGGCGTTAATTCTCTTCAGCCAATCAGAATCTTCCTCCCTGTGATCAGGAGAGTTCATAATGAGATTCTTTCAGTTTAGTGCAGCAATGACGCCCCTAGTCATCGCCTGGTGTCTGACTTTTCTCTTTTTGGGGAGTTCAGGTGAGTTTTTATTAACCATTTTTGCAAAGAAACACAAATATTTAAAATAGATCTACATTTTCCAGCTAATGAACAAGGTAATCTAACTATTTTTCTCTTTCTCCAGGTCAGAGCACCTTATTACGTCAGGAACGGGCTTTTCATTCTACAGAAGTGGGCAGTAACGTTACTCTTCAGTGTTTCTATAATGAGAAAAATGCGGTGATGATTTACTGGTTTAAACAAAAAGTGGGCCAGAAACCGAACATGTTTTCCAGTTTTTATAAAATGGACAAACAAGGCAAATTTCACGATGAGTTCAAGGACAATCTTCGCTTTGAACTAGAAGTGGGAAAGGGTAAAAATCACCTTCGAATCTCTGATTTGCAGCCTTCGGACTCAGCTACTTATTTCTGCGTCGCCATCGAATCAAACACATTTGAGTTTGGAGACGGAGCTACGGTCAACGTAGAAGAACCTGGTTCAAACGTTCATACTTTGGTCCATCAGCCAGATGGGTCTGTGACTCTGAACTGTTCAGTAGACACTGGAAGCTGTGATGCAGAGACCAGTTTTTACTGGTTCAAAGAGCAAAAAGAATCTCGACCGGGACTCATTTACACTCGCGGAGGCAGAAATGGAGGCTGCAATAGAACAATGACGACAGCAACACAGACCTGTGACTACATTGTGCCACCGATGGACCTTGATGTGTCCAACGACGAGGTTGCCAGCTGCGCCGTGGCTTCATGTGGGTCTTTACTGTTTGAAGATGGAGAAAACATGGAGTCGGCAGGTAAAAAGTAAAAAAAAAAGATTTCCCTTTGCTTGTTCTAACAACTACCCTTCTGGATGAATAGAAAACTGAACTAATAATGATAAAACTGTCATTGAATAACAAAACAACTGAAGGGACATCACCTCCATCAGCAGAAAGTGTGTCATATTTCAAAATCTGCTGAAAAAATAACTGACAATAGTGTCCAATTTAATAACAGAGGGAAACGTTCTGGTTTATTCTTATGTTTAGGATTTTTATATTGTTTCTTACTCACAGGAGCCAAAAGTCAAGCTTACTTCTACAGCACATTTCAGCAACAAGACAGCTCAACGTGCTTTACATCATAAAAACATCACACCGTCACCAATTATGAGACCAGCAATAAACATTACATTTTGTCAAATGCCATCATCAAAATCACCAATACAGATCACCTATACTTAAAACTAGGGAAGTTCAACAAACAGCAAAGGGTTCCTTCTAAATGTATAAAGCCTTTATTGGTTCTTTGTACAGGTGAGCTGAACTCCCCTGAACTTGTACTTTTTCTAAGCGGAGCTCTGACAGTCACCGTCATGTTGAGTGCTGTGATGGCTTTCTCGATATGCAGTATGAAGAAAACAATTCGAGATCATTGTGCAGGTAAATCTCAATTTTGTTTCAAGCTGTTTGCAAATAATTACCTTTCATTAAAATAAAAATATATAAATGATCTGTTTCACAGCAAACTCAGGTGCAGAACCAGCAGAACGCCACGCAGCTGATTCAGAGGTGAGCCTTAATTTCAAATGCAAACTCCATTTTAGTGCTTTAAACTAAAATCTCTCCCATTCTTCATCCAACAATTGTAACGAAGCTACATTAATCAGAGCCGATATTGACACTTCGGGTGAAGTGTGGGAGAACCTTAATTCAACGTGAGATCGTTCATTGATATATGTTTCTATATCAGGGTAACAAAGATGAGAAGAGCCTCCAATATTCCACCTTAAGGCCACACAGGTCAAACGGATCAAGACGACCGAGAGACGAGGCCTGGAGTCAGTGTGTGTACGCCAGTGTAAAACAAGCCGAATCCACACTTCAACAGCAATCTGCTGCAGCAACAGCAGATAATAAATTAGATAATGTTTGTTGAATTTGACGTGAAAGAAATGTAAAAATAAAAATGGTGTTTTGTACATTTTTATGAATTTCCAAGAGCTGATATGTTTCTGTGCTGGTGCCGGCTAAGTCTGTACAGCTGAAACAATGAAATAAATACCTTTTTCAATGACAAAGGGCAACAAGAACAAGACAGGATGAGATTTTTTTTTGTTTGTTTTAATAGGGTACATTTCAAAACTCAATAATGTAGCTTATCTAATCTGCAATCAGAGTAGTATAATTCACTGCAGGTCTGACCAGTGGGGCTTTTCCAAAGAAGACATGTTTCTGAAAAAAACATTGAAAATGTTTTGACTTTTCACAAATAGAATAAAGATTTCAATAACTCTCTGCTGTGTTGTGCAGAATCTTTTTAGGGCCACCCAAAAATGCCTGCAGAAACAATTTAAATTTTTTTTTTTTACAAAAAAATATGTTCTCTCACATTGGTTGAAACTGCCAGCAAAATATGAGACAGATAATCTGTGAAAAAAAAAAGAAGCTCTTACACCTTCTGCCTGAGCTACTATTGCTGCCTGAAAAAATGCAACACAAAAACAACCAATCAGAGCCAGGAGGAGGGTCTTAGTGCTGTCATTCATGGTTGTGTATGTTCTTTTAAATCGCAACTAAAAACACACCTGTTTAGAATTGTTTTTGAAATGTAATATGTAACAATGTATTGTCTATTATATGTTGCATGACTTTGTGTTCTTGTGTTTATGATGAAAAAGCACTTTGAAATGCCTTGCTGCTGAAATGTGCTTTACAAATAAAATTTGATTGATTGATTGATTGATATTGACTTTCACCCTGCAATGTTTATAAAGGGGTTTTCTTAACACTAATGTATCCAAACAAGAGTTTAACTATATTTATCATAATGAAAAAAATAAGAGTCTAAATTTGGACATATAGGTCAGTAATAAAGGTTAAAAACCAAGTATACATAAATATATATATTAATATAACAAGATCTATAATTAGCATAATAAAATTAATAACTCGCTCTCTAGAGATGGGAACCATTTTTGTGTGGCTGACAGATAAAAACACAATTTCTTCTTCTTGCGCTGTCAGTTATTTCAGTTGCGTAGCTCAACTGAAATAACAAGCCAGGTAAAAATACATCCGGAACTATTTACATAGTGAAATTCAAACAGCCTATTGTTTGCCTACCAAAACCCCACAGCAAGTGTAATGTTATGCCACTGAACAAGAAAATATCAAAAGGCATTTTGCTCTCCTGGGTGCTTGTGTGAGTATCATTTTTTTCTTGTGGGCCATCTAAGTTGATATGTCTGGTCAGTTTCTGTTTCTATGGGGTTGCCAGATTAATTATGTTATTGTTTCTTTCTTTTCGTTTTATTCTTGTAGTCTGTTTCTTATTCATTTGCATTTATTTCCACTAGTGGATTTTCAAATTTTCTGCTTTGGTGTTTGGATGCTTTACGTTTTTCACACATCAAAAGAAGTGTGCGACTAAAAACTCTTTGAGTGACACTCTTCTTTTAGCTGATGTGGAAAAGTATCTGTATATTTTCAACACCACATTTTGCACATCCGCAGGGAGCTGGTCAAGACCACGCTTCACGGTGTTGGACTGGTGTGCTAGCGAAGACGGAGTCGTGTATTTCGTCATTGACATGGGTGTTGTCTGCAGTGAACGTTGTCACTTTATTTTCAAGGCACTGATAGAGTGACTGCACTATCAGTCCAAATCAGCTGGTTCCAAATCCAGCTGATGGAAAAACTTTTTTTCGCATCACAAATCACATGATCAGCAGCTGGATGTTACAAGGTATGCCTTCATTGTTTTTGGACAGTGTGCAGCTGGATTTGCCAATCTACCAAAGCTCCCACACAGTTTATAAAAAAGTTTTGTCATTCCAATATGTTGAATCCATAACTCTTCTGTAAAATTGCTGATTACAATTTACCCAAAACACCACATAGTCACTCTCAAATATCAGGAGCTTGTTACTCCAATGCCTGAATAAGATGTCAACAACTTGTCTCATGGCTACCAGATGATGAACATATCTCACGCAACTGTTAAAATCCTTGATTCTCACTAACTTGAGAATCTTGAGAATCCATTTTTCCATTTTATTTTCAGGGAACGAGAGTTAAACAGAAACACTGCAATTGCAAAATTGGGCTTTTTTGACATCAGCAGAATATCAACAAACTCCATGACGTGGCTCTATGTTTATCTGCATGTTAAACTGGATACTGAAGATCTTAATCCTCAGTGAAAACTGTCCTTGTTAGGCTGGTTTATTTGCATCAGAATCTGCCAACGCATATTTTACGTTGTGTGCCTGTTTGTACCAGATCAGCAATAGATTATGCTAATGCTCCACTTCCCCCTCTGTGTGTCATGTTCAACTTCCAGCTCTTTTCAAAGTGAATTATTTCCATGTCCATTTCTGAACTGCATATGGTTCAGATTATTTCCAAATCAAGTCTAATCCTTGGTGATTCACTTGATGCCTAAAGCGTTTTTATCAGTGAATCCTTCCTAAAACGGCTGAGCTGTCCCTGGAGCGCTCCAAACTGTCTGCTGTTCCCTAACCATTCAGTCACCCTCCCTGTAATGTTTTGCATAAACAAACCTTTTTTTTCTCTTCCTAATATTGAAGGCTTCACTGTAATAGAGTACAGTGCAGCATCATGATGAAGAGTCTCCTGCTGGCAGCCTGGATTTTATCAGGTACAACTTATAAACGTTTGATATATTTCTTTTAATGACACTGTAGAAGATGTAATGAGATTTTAAATATCTAAAGATTTGCTATACTTTTCTAGCCTGCCTCAGTTTTTCCTCGTCCCAAGAACGTCAGTACTACTTAGTCAACGAGCCTCTGAAATGGGATCAGGCTCAGAGCTACTGCAGAAAGCACCACACAGACCTGGCTACCATCGAAAACTTAAAAGACGAGAAGCAATTCCTCGACATTGTTTCGTCTATTAAAAGCGACGTTTGGATTGGTCTATACAGCAATATCAGCTGGACATGGTCTCACATACTGAACAGTGACGAGTACAGAAACTGGGAGAGTTCCGATTACGATCCCGACTTTATTTCAGCCAATCAGTTCTGTGTGTGCATTGGAGACAATGGAAGATGGTGGGACTACGACTGTGCGAAAAAACTCCCATTTGTTTGTTATAATGGTAACGTTTCAGTGGTGAATAAAGCTTGTTATTGGAACTGAAATTGTAATCTTACCACACTGACTAATCCTTCTGTTGTCTTAACTTCATACACAGCAGGGACAAGTGAGTTTGTGGCTGTAGATGAAGCAATGAATTGGTCCACTGCTCGTTCATACTGCCAGAGGAAGTTCACAGACCTGGCCACAATCGGGAACAGCACAGAGAACCAACGGGTTCAAACCCTGGTACCGACTGGAAACTGGGCATGGACTGGTCTATATAGAAATGAAAACATTTACTGGTCTGATCAGAGTCGCTTCGGGTTCAGCAACTGGGATCACGTATCGAATATGATTGGTTCCAACGCACGAATGTGCGGAGCTACGTCCAAAGCAAGATCTGCAAAATGGAAGTTTTCACCCTGTGATTGGTCACGGCCGTTTGTGTGCTACTCGTTCAAAGGTGAGTCTTACCCTTCTTTGGTAAAACAAATGACTGATTTAGGAAGAAAATTTTCAAGATAAAATTGCAAACGAATGTGTTTCCTTCAACTAGTGATGAAGAGAATAGTGAAGATAAAACTGAGACCAACAGGTGCTTTGGATTTGAGTGACCCCAAACAGAAAGCTCAACTCCTGAGAAAGGCAAGTGTTTTGTGGTGCATAGTTGCTAGCTGCGTTTCCATTGACTATATAATTGCACAAATCGTAATTACAAAAATAAATGTACTTAAAGAAAATATGGCAATTTTGAAAAAAAAAAAAGACATTCTTCAATAAGAAGGGTTTGCGCTAGGATGAGGCGGTTGTGTCAATTTGGCAATACGGATGAAAAGTACAAATGAAAACACTTCACATCACACGAGTCGCGTGACCAACAACGAGATGTTACTGATAGAAAAGATGAAGAAGATGACAGGAAGTGGGAGAACGGTGACGTCACAGGACGATTACTAATGACTTACTGCTCAAGCAAAAGTTATTCACCCATCATTTTAATTGCATTTCTCATTTAATGGAAACACCGCAATTGTAAAATGTTATTTTATTTTTTCAACATTAGCAGAATATTGGGACAATGATTTGTGCACATTTTTAATGGAAACGTAGCTAGTGATACCTCAAAGATTGCCTCCAAAACTCAAGTTCTGATGAGATTTTTGAAAAACTGTCAACTATTTTTATCTTGCAGCTCCAGGAAAAATTACATGAAAGTGCAAAGTTGACATTCGTTGAGCAGCCGAAGAAGGTCAAGAAAAAGACTGAATTATAGAATATGCACTCCAGTTTTCCACTCTTCTTTTGGAGGCAGTTTAGTCACTTGCGACTCGGGATCTGATGGACTTCTAATGTACAGTAAAGAGGACATCTTAGTCTTTCTAATAGTGATTATTCAGTAAGGTATTCTTTTGAATTTGAATGCATCTTCATAGGTACCCCAAAACTGTATTAAATCCAGTAATTTATTTTAACAGGAGACTAGTATGTTTTTTAATGTCATCATATACAGACAATATATTTAAAAGATTTATTTTTTATTTTCACTGAATAATTACAAAAATCCAAATTTCACTTTTTTGGAATAGTTGAAAATGGCTGAATTTGTTTTTACTTCACTATACTTTTCAGGCATCGGCTATTCCTATTGTTTTTGCACCTTTGTCTACCTATTTTTTTCATTTGTGTGATCAGCAGGGAACTGACAAGTAAGCAGTCGTCCTCCATGACTGCTTAGCCCATAATATAACTTTTATGTATTTAAAAAAATATATAAATTGTTTATCCTGAAGAAACAGATTTTGGGGGTTTGTTCAGCTGTAATCATTAAAATCAACAAGAATAAACATTGGGAAGATGCTGGTTTATGCAAAAAACAATGACATGAGTTTCATTTTTTAAACAGAATAACTCAAAATAAATTTTAGCATCATTCTAATATATTGAGATCCTCTTGTGCTTTGTTCCTATTTCTATTTTTTTTAATCTTCCTTAGTTTGAACTTTGTCAATAAACACGCAACACTTAATTGACAATCTGAACTGTTTCAGTCCGCTGAAAGCCTTACCTGTATTTGTGTTTAATTTTGTGTCATTCCCAGAAGTACAATGATCCCTAAACATATATACTATGTGGAACCTGAGACCGGATTAGGAAGCGATGTTAAAATGGGGTTTTCCATTCTGTTGCCACCATGTAAAGGGAACCAGTTCAGTATGCCTAAAATTGATTCAGAATTTGATCCTGATGACATGATAGCATTCATTATTTCAATATCTCTCCCCAGATCATTTCCTCATACTGTAGGAAAATAACTGAATGACAAATTCTGATTCTGCAAGTACAACCAAGTACCTTTCATTTCCCCCAACAAACACCACACGACAGAGGGTGTTCAATGTGGAGAGTTATCTCGTCACAGGACAAGTTTTATGATTCAAAGTTTAATTTGTTACATTGCTATGCAATAGAGGAGGGCATTTATAATTTATCATGAAACATTTCTGGTAAGAATTTCAACTTATAGGTGTCTCAATAAATTATAATGAATGATGTTATGTAAAAACCAAATTGACAACATCACTGTATTTTATTTTTTTTTACTAGATTGCTCCTGGATGTTCCACCAAAGCATCAATAAATGTAAATTTGAATTTTTTTTTTTAAATTAGTGATAAAATTATGAGTCCATATCACCCACCCACTTTTAAAGTTACATAATTATAAAAATGTGTTTCATCCTGGAAAAAAAAAAAAAAAAAAAATATATATATATATATATATATATATATATATATATATATATATATATATATATATATATATATACACTACTGTATTGTTGGACTGTACCAAATAGACGCCCGTGAGATGGTACCAGGTCACAAGGCTGATTGACCCAATAAAGTTCAGACACACGTACAAGTTATGGGAGTGATTTAATTCAGGATGCAGGTTCAGTGCATTACGCTTCCTGAAGAGACAGCACACAAACGAAGAGATCAAACAAACCAGCGAATAGAAACCAAAGGAAAAGCAGCGTGGTACAAATCACAACGTCAGTGTCATCATCCGTGAAACTCACTGGACTAATACAGTGGAATACCACAATCCCTCACGTTCCCCCTTCTTGCTCAAAGGAACATTGATACAATGACGACACATCACTACGAAAACTAACTGGAACATGAGCAGAATATGTACAAAAGATGATCTAAGGTGTAAACAAGCGAATATAATGTGCCGTATTCAGTATGTGATAAACCCCAAGAGTGGTCGTGACAACAGGAGCTGCGTTTCCATAACGGATGTGCGCAAAACCTAATGTTAGCTAATGTCTTTAAAAAAAAACACACACACACACAATTTCACAATTTTGGGTTTTCCGTTAAATAAGAAAGAAGTTTAAATTAAGTTTGTTTCTTTAAAAAAAAAGAAAAACATTCTGTGCCATCATCCTTCCACCACTTCTTCGTCTTTTCCATCAGTTGTCACATCCGGTTGTTGATCACATGACTCATGTGACGGGTAGAAACATGTTTCAAATGCAGTTTTGGGAAATAATATTTTTCATGGTTTGGTCAAAAGACCACCTCATCCTAGCTTTTTGTCTTTCTCTAAACTGGCGAGTTTCCATTGAGCGAATTTATTTTTCGAATTCAAAATTTTAAGCTCGGTGGAAACGCAGCTGCTGCTGGTTGTCGGTGGTCTGCAAAAGCCTTCAGATGTTGGACCGTGACATACTTCGTAAACCGGTTAGTGCAATCAATCGCACAAAAAGTCATCAGCGAGAGGTCAACAGAAAAAGAAAATGAACTTGTGTATCAAAAATATCCATATACATAATAATTGCTGTATGCAGTAGCTGTCTGCGTCTTTTGGAGATGACAGTCTCACTTCCAGTTGGCGGTACGTGTGAATTATTCCTGCTCGGAAAACAGTCATATTAAAAATGGATACATGGAAAGCAAGCGATGATAATGAAACCGGAAACTTTTTTTGTTGTTGTTTTTTTTGATATCGTCGTTAGGAAAGCCATTTGGCGAATCAATGCAGAAGGAAAATAATAAAAAATAATTAAAAAAAAGATTTATTTTGGTGGACGTGTAAAACGCAAACACACACGTTGATGGGAATATGTACAAATTGGAAAACGCTGTTCATATTTACACATTTACATACGACAAAAGCAAACCTTTAAAGAGACAAGATTTCACCGTGGGCTACGCCTAATATAGGCTGATACAGAATACATCGACATACCTCCTTTCTCCTCATGTCGCAACCTTCGTCTCCAGGGGACAGAGTCCGCTCCGACCCACAACATGTAAGGAGGAGGAACAGAAAGGGCCATTCTTTTTCTTCTTCTTCTACTTCTTTTCATTTTTAACCCTCCCGCGGTCAGAAATGGGGCCCATTAAGAAGCCAAGAGCTTCTTACCCTGTGCGGCGATTCCGCCCGTGACCTTTTTACGAGGTTCATTTCTTTTTGTGTGTGTGTGTGTGTGTGTGTGTGTGTGTGTGTGTGTGTGTGTGTGTGTGTGTGTGTGTGTGCGTGGTTTCGGGAACCACAAACACCTCCTGAGACCGCGGGGGAGTTAAAACACAAATAACATGATAACTAGAGAAATGTCACAGAGCAGATCTAAGTCTGCCGTCTTAGGCACCATGGGACAGACGAGAGCTGACACTCACTTGAAACACCGCACATTGATATTCATACGATTTTAAACAAGGATCTGGAACGATGGTGACTTAGAAAACGGGGGAAAAAAACAGATCAAAGCTATGTGGACGTAACGGTGTAATAGTCCCAAGGAGGTGAGAAGTACCTGTGAGTGGAAATTCCAAGAAAGTGCAACACCGCCCTCTTGTGTTTGCATGCTTATTCCCTTCAGATGCAAGTTCACAAGGGTTTTATTATACTGTACATTCCATTGAGATTATTATTGCCTTGCAAAAAGAGAGGAGTGCTAACTTTGGGGGAGAAGTAAAGTAAGTAAAGGACTAAAAAGCTGGCTCATCTTTCATTTAACATCACTACCCCAACAAGGCTCAAGCACAACCACACAGTGCCTCGGAAAAGTATTTGTACCCCTTCAAAGCTCTATATTTGGACACATTACAACCACAAACTTCAATGTATTATTAATACACCAATTTAAATTGTCGCGTAATGTGAAGTAGAAGGAAAAAACTTCATGTTTGTTCAGTAGAGGTGTGAATACTTGTAAGATTTATCCTTCTGGTTTCAGATTTTCTCTTGAAATTTTGCTTTATTTTTGGATTTCTACCGCAAATTTTGTTTTGATTTGTTCTCAGACAATATTTTTTGTATTTTCTGCATTTTGTTCAATGAGAAAAATTTAACACAAATCGTGTTACTATCACGTTGAAGTATTTTGTTGACACAATTCTTGTCCAAATTCTGTCTATGGTTCGAGCAAAATAAAACTCAAAAGGGAAACCTGAGTTGAGCTTTCTCGCATGCACGCAAAACGCTACAAGACATCGCTCTGATCATAGTGGTGGCAGCATCATGCTGCGGGGGATGCTGCGAAGGGAAAGACTGGAGCAGATAAAAACAATGACAAGAAAATCCTAGGCTTCGAAAACAGCCTGCGACATTAGGAAAGACGTTCTTCTTACCGCTGAAGCTACAAAGGAACGGTTTACAGAAACGTTAAGAGTGGCCTAATCCAAGAAATGATTTAAGTCAAACGGAGAAGCTTTTCTTTTCACAGATGTTCTCCATGCATCTTTGCAGAAAAATGTGGCTTCACAAATAATCGATTTGTTCAAATTTCCACACAATTTGGAAAGGAAAACAAAAAACAACTCTTTATTTCATGGTAGTCAGGAGGATATGCGCTACTTTGTGTCATAAAATACACTGAAGTTCATGGCTGTAACATGACAAATATGAATAATAAAGGTCTAGGTAAAGGTGATACTTTTGCGAGGCCTGATTTCAGTCGCTGTTGGCCTGCACTGATCAACCGTCTTATCAGTTAAATCTAGTAAAGGAAGTTGTGCTACTTCAGCACACTTTTGAAGCACTGAGACACAAAATAACAGATGAACCTTAAACACTTCTTCAGAGTTGAGATGAACTGAAAAGGAGACGAAAGGGACGTGGAATAAAAAAAAAAAAAAAAAAAAAAAAAAAACTTCAAGCAGATCACCAAAAAGTTGAGTTGGAAGAGGCTGTCGGGTAGATCTGATGATTCCAACGTGGATGAAAAAAAAATAAATGAGAGAGAGAGAGACAGAGGAAGTCAGAGTCCCTGTGCTTGTTAGCTGGCTCGGCTAGGCTGGGCTAGCCCGTCAGCGTTGCCCCGTCAGCCATCAGCTGCTCAGGTAACCGTGTAATTCTCTGGAGTTGATGCTCAGGATCACACCTGAGTGGTTGCCTGGAGACGAGGTCGGAGGGGACAGCGGGGGGGACGACAAACAACACGTCCAATCGAATTAGCAATGCGCTAACAAACGAACTGCAGAAATCACAGTGAATGGTGTGAACGGTACTTTGTGGAGTTTTCTAAACAAACAGTGTAACCATGGGAACACATCTCAACCAAATAAACATTATTTTAGAAACATCAAAGAACATTCAACTATGTAGCATAGCATGTCGAAAAGACAGGCGCATCTCAATAAATATTCATAAGTCAATAAATTTCACTGCAAAGTTAATTTGCTTTGATTTTGTTTTAAAAAGGATACACACAATTATTATATTTCTTGGATCTTCTGCTTTTGATGATTACAGTTCACGCCTAAGAAAAACTCCCAAATTCATAGTTACTTGAAAAATGTGAATAATTCATAACTCTATTAAAGACTAATAAAACCTTTTTTGGGGGGGGTAGTCACTGACACCATGCATAAATAGGGTAAACCTCAAAAAGTCATGCCAACGAAGCCAGTTCTCTGCACATTGCCATAACAACCAGAAAGTTGAGTGGAAGGAAAAAGTGCAGTTGTAAAACAAGCAAAACTTTAAAAAATAAATAAATACACACGACTTTTTTAAAATACAAAAACACTTTATTGATTAGGGAAATTAAGCTCAATAACGAATTGAAATAAAAGGTTACATGCTTATTTACTGAGATGCACCTGTAAATATAATCAATTGACTGAAGTGCCTTAAAGAAAACAAACGAAGAGACAACATTAAAATATTAAAAGAAAACGGGTGAAGTCATTCAGTACCTTGGTGTGTGTTAGCTGCTGGAGTTAGTGGCCTGGCTGTTTTAGTAGCAGTGGTTAGTGGTAGTCCTTATAAGAGAACGGAAGGCGGGGCTGCCTCCCGTGTTACCTAGAGTCTGCGAGTCCAGGTCGTCGTCGATGAACTCCTCGCCCTGGATGATGTGCTGCGTGTCCTCGCTGTGGTTGACGGGGCTGGTCATCTCCTGCTCCTTCTCGTTGTGCATCTGGGCGTAGATGTTGCGGTTGCCCGGGAGCTTTCTGAAAAACAGTGGAGGATAGGGGTCCTCAGTCCTAGGCCAAGGACTGTGGGATAGTAGTTTGTTTTTAATGAGACGGGGCTGAAGAACCGCACGGCAGCTTTTCATTCAAGTGACTTTTCGGTGGATATTCGTGTTCCGCGCTCAGGGGCTGTGGTGTCATTAGTGAGCTAGGGGGGAAATAATCAATTAAAAATGCATGCAGCTCGTAAGATATTGTTATTGACGCTAAATTTCATGCAAACTACTGAGTGTGTTTGAAAAAAGGGGGGCAATAAAACAATGGTCACCAGCCGGTTTCAGACCCTTTTGAATCAAGCAAACAATAATTTAATAAAACTATAAAAATCTGCTACAAAAATTGAGCTATTCTGTAGAATTCTTTGCATTTATTGTAGATGGTAATGGCTGTGGGGCAGGAGAGATCTCCTGTAGCAGTCTGTGTTACAGAGAATTAGAAGAAGCCTCTAACTGAAGACATTTTTTTACATATGTTCTTGGAACTGAATCATGACAAGATCTTTGTTTAGTGTTAACATACATCTAAATGTCCAACTTGTCTTATGTAAAACGTGTTTCCTCCGTCACTGGGAGGTGGGGTGATGTCACCACGACCTCCATGACCTCTCTGAATGAGGCCGGACTGTAGGACCTCTTTGAAAAACTACCTCACTGCTGCCATTGTCTTTTTGATTTCATAATAGGTTTGTGTACATATAAATCTAACCAGACTTTCATACTTTGAGAAAATAGATGTTTTGTGTTAAAACTCAGGTCATGCTACTGGCTGTGGTCGAGTGCAGACCAACAGGAAGTGACTTCACACCAGGACAAAGCTCACCTTTTGAACTTGTACAGAATGAACGAGCCAGTGCCAATGACGCTTATTAGGAATATGACAGCCAGCGCCCAAACACCTGGACCTCCAGCTGCTCCGTGGTAGCCTGGAGTGACAAACAAATGCACAGGTTTCAGAGAAGAAGGGACCGATGTCACGTAGAAGCAAAAGCAGGAATTTGCTAGTGTTGATGAGAAAGTTCTAGGGGTGTGTCGGAGAACAACACAGCACGGCGGCCTCAGAGTGGAGACGATTCATTGGGTCGCAGCAACAGGGAGAGAGTTTTTATTTGTGTTTGGGAACGTCTGGTGAACGCACCGCTCTCTGCCGCTGCGGCTACCAAGTCATTAGCAATTAAACCTATTCAATGGAAATAATTATTAGCGTGCCGTTGGGTACGGCTTGAACAATAAACTAAAGTGGAAACGATCACGGCAAACGCCAAGTGAAGCGTCGGTAGCTCTCAGGGTCTACCTGCGTTTGGGTCGGCCAACATCACCAACACCCGCAGACCTCCTCGGACCATGAAGCTGATGTTCTTGTCGCTGACCGCTTGAACCACCGCCGGGATACGCTAAGAAGGAGAAAGTTGTATTAGAGCTGCGTTTACACTGAAGGTGTCTTTATGTTTTGGGAGAAATTGCCCGGTTTTGTGTGGCTCTACCTTGTCTACTAATATACTGCCCTTGGCCGGTTTGGAGTCCAGCGGCAACACGTACAGGTCGGCCGTCGTGGGGAGGCCCGGGTTCACCACGGTAACCAGAGAGTCCTGAGGCACGCCTGTGGTCTGAGGACACGAGTCACAAAGAACGCTGTAAGGCTGGTCATCAAGACGCCGACAGCACAACAATCGCACATTCTACAAAAAAATGAGAATTGCTCAGCTTTGGCGTTTCACAGCTTTCAGCTCAACGTATTTGGGATTTTTACACCAGTTTAGTAATTAAGCTTAATTAATAATTTACATAATTATTGACTAAATAGCAGTCAACAGATCAGTGCTCCGCTCCATATTCATAATTTGCTATAAATGATTCAGCGTTCACTATGTTAATGCTTTGGTATTGCATTTTAGGCAATTCTTTTTAGTTAAAAGGGAATTAAGTTATTTGTTTATTTGCATTTTTAAAAAATGTTTTTCTAATATAAAAATAAGCTTTGGTAGACCATGAGAAATATGTAGATTGTTAGTCCTTCCATTCGATTAATCGTCAGAATAATCGATTATTTGTAGCCCTGAAAAATATATAAAGCCACTGCTGCTGGGCTGATAACAGATTTTGTCAAATGGGCAAATAAACGACTAAAATCCAACAATAAAGGACAGAGCTACACTTCTCCTGGTCATCTTTCATACTTCATCACCGTCATCCAGTGAAAACATTTTCGTCTCTCACAACCAAGTGATCCAGCGGCAACATCAACGTCGTCCACAACAAAGAAAATGACTGGAAATGAGGTGAATTGCAGGGATCGAACCTTGGCTAGGAGCTTGGTGACCACCTGGCCCACGTCGTGCCTCCACTCCGGGATGTTGGGGTTGAAACGGTCCAGGTTCCTGCTGAAGCTCAGCGGGATGACTTGAAAGTTGTCTGGAAGGAGAGCGAGTCGCCACGTCCGTTAGGACCAACACCCAATCGGGCCCGACAAAACATGACCCTAAACCCACGGCTGCTGCTCCGAACGGACAGACGCGCCTCGTCGCCAATCACCTCGGAGGAAACGTGGCGTAGTTTCGGTCTGCATGTTTCCGCTGCCGGCGCTAATAGATGGCAGCAGTTGCCACTCAATTTGTTTCTCTTTCATAAGGAATCGCATGTAAAACTTTAGATCAGCGGCATCAGGGGCCAAAAAAGGTTTTCAAAATAAACATTTTGTTTTTGTTACTTTTATTTACACAATAATAAATGAAAGTAACATTTTCTTTAATTAACTATAGATACAAAACAGAAAAAAAAAAGTTGTGCATGACTGTGTTATGACACGACAGAATCCTGACTTATTTTATGAAGATGTTATTTATCTGTATAACAATTATTCTTTTTATTTTTTATGAAAATGTTATCTTCCCGTAACAAAACTTGTTACAGGTTATTAAGTAAACCAGTCTAGTATTACATGGCCACAAACCTAAGTTAAGTCCCTGTTTATGGAAAAACACACGCAACCATCTTTACCGTGACGCTTCATTAAGTGTAAGATATGAATTGTCTTACCATAGACTCTGACGATCTTTGTGTCCTGCACCATGGATCGGCCGTTGGACGCCTGGACGGTGACGGAAACCTCTCCGCTCTCGGGGAAACGGGTCAAAAGGCTGTTCTGGAGGGTCAGTTTGGGCTGGGAGAGGGAGGCAGAAATGTTAGCTACACGACAGGAAGAACCAGACAAACTAGCACACCAAGAACTTGGGTGTTAAACCTCATAATAATCAAGTTTTTATATATTCAAACATTATTCAGTCATTATGCTGAGTTAAATATGCAGATATGTTTTGATGAGGGAATAACTACAACAGGTAGTGTTATTTTACATAGATCCGCCTATAGGTTTCTGTCAGTCATGACTGTCAGTCATGACTGTCAAACAACAGCTGAATATTTCCAACTTTACCTTTGGGCCGTCGCCGAGCCACCAGTAGAAGACGGTCAGGTTGGCTGCAGTGGGAAGAACTATGGCCGTCAGGTTGACTTCATGGTTTCTCCTGGCGATGGGAACTGCTTCCAGGTGAACTTCCTGCAGAGGCTCTGCACAGGAAATAGTTGTTTTTTATTACCTCAAACAACAGTTAAATGAAAAATCCCTCGCTGCCTTTCTTAGTCTACTGACCAGCTATTACAATTAAACGTAAAAAGCCACATTCAGGAAGACTGACACCGTGTCCCCTGCTGTCTTTACACACCGATGAGCACAGCGGGTCAATCTGAGTTCAACATGTTGCCTGAGGACACAGTGACACATAAAAAGGACTGAACAGGATCGTTGGACGATCTGACTGGTGAAAAAATAAAAACACTTTGGATCAAACGGCCCCTCTTTCGAACGAACGTGGCGGCGTTTCCGCAACTTCTGGACTTCTGGAATGTTTTTCTTCGCTTTTTCTCACTGTCATTCACTATTTAATATTTGTTTAGCATAAATGCTGCCTCATACCTCTTCTGCTTTTAGTTGGCCATGACTCCTGCTCTGTTTTGTTGGTCCATCTCTTTTCACAAACTTGTCCATTTTGCGCTTGTTGGGTCGAGGAGAAAAGCTGAGCATTTCAATAAGTTATTTCAGCTTAAATTTTATAATAACTGGTAAATAGATTTGATTGTATTCTTTGAAAAATTTCATTTTAAAATGAGAAAATTTGCTTTTTTTTCCCTCCCTCATCTTTCCTCCAACTTTCTGAGGCATTTTGGTCAAATGAACTATAAAAAAAGAACAAATTGCAAACATAAAAAAAACAGAAAGGTAAGCAAAACCTAGCGCCCCCTGGTGGCCACCATTTTGAAAAATTTGAGGTTTGATTTTTTTTTGTTTTTTTTAGTAAAATGCAAAAAAAAGTTAAATTGTTGTGAAAACTCAGGACGGAACTTAAACTGATTTATATAATTTTTTCTACAACATGGAAATAATCAGGAGTCACTGCACACGTTTCCATTTTGTTCACCCAGAATTGCTAGAATGCTAGCATTAGCTTTTAATAACTTCCTAGACTTTTTACTTCCTCAAACCGCTTTTGTATTTTTATTTCAGCTTTTCCTTGTAGGAACGATTTTGCTGAAAAGTGGCATTTATTTTACTGATTGTTACACAGGTTTATCTGTCTCTGCTGCGATGTTGAACACTCCCAGGTTGTAAATAAAAAAAGGAATGAAGCGTTTAGGTTTAATGCCTCTGACACAAGACAGCTGTCTGACTCAGGAAAGGAATAAAACACCAAATAAATATGTTCCCTTTAAAGGTCAAAGAGTAGGTCAAACACTGACCTGTGACCTGGATGTACATGGTGGCTTCGTCGTGTCCCGCCAGGTTCTCCGCCTTCACAGTCACCTTGTAAACGCCGGGCTTTTCGTAGCGGTGCTGGATGGGCTCGTCGGTCACCGTCAGGTTCTGGTAAATGGTTCGAACGCCGTCGCCGAGGTCCACCTGGTACCTGGTGCTGCTCGTGTCGCCCTGTTGGGAACAAAAAGACGCGTAAGCCGGTGGCAGAGAAAATGCCAGAGGGAGAAGCAGGGAGAAATCGGCTATTTTATTTTATTTAATTTTTTTACCACACCTGCTCCTGGTGGACAATGAACGTGATGTCATCGCCAGGGGCCACGGCCAGCATTTGACCTTTAATGGCGACCTTCAGTCCTTTAGGGGGCAACAGAGGGCAGCTGTGCTGTTTGGCGCTCTGCTGTTTGTCGAGGCCTCCCTCGCAAGAGTTCGATATCACCTTCCTGTAGCTGAAACACAACGGAGAACAATGAAAGAAAAAGAAAATGCAAGCTAACAGCTAATATCCTACGTATTATAAACGTCTGTCTGGTCAAAGCTGCTCTGGTTTCTGCTACTTTCAGATTTTACCCAACTCTAAGCTGCTTGTCCAAAAACATAACAGGAATTTAACCTTAAGCTGTGCCTCAGTACAGACATAAACCCTTCATTAAAAATTTTCTACTCATCATATCACCACCGGCAATAATTACTCCAGGTACATGGCCTCCAAAACAAGAAGGAATGGTTGTCATATAGAAATAATTTTTTTCAAAAGCAATTGTTCCCCCAGAAAATGAAGAATTAAACTTTGAAAATAGAAAATATCTAAAAACAAAAAATGACAGAACTACTCCAACACACTGATTAATAATAGATCATTAAACATTAAGTGATGTCATTCATTCCTCAACAACAAACACATTATGTAAAAATGAAAATCTGATATTTTCCCCCCATTTTCTTGCTTCCCAATTGGAGTTGTTGCCACAAGGTTTGGGTCTTATTAACACACAGCATGAAATTAGGGGTGAAACCCCCCCCAAAAAAACACAAGCCTTTTTTTTTTATTAAACACGTGACGTACCCAGTGCTAGACTGGTAGCTTTGTCCGAGGTGGCAGCTCTCTGGAGGAGACTCAGGATCAAACCAGAAGTCCGGGAAGCATCGATCACCCTCCGTGTAGGAGCGCTCAAAGCCGTAATCACTGCATGTGCACAACGGTTGCAATCAGAGACTTTATTTTTGTTGTTTTTTTGTGCGTTTCATTGTCTTCTGTGGCCCGCTCACCAGATGAAGTCGCCGTCGGTGCACTGGCAGGGCGTGGAGGCGAGAGCCGAGGTGTAGCTCTTTCCTTTCACGCAGAACGCGCTGTCCTTCCGCTTCCTGAAGGTCCGCTCTCGTCCCATAATGCACTTTTCCCCCTGCGGGCGACCCGGGCGTACCGAAAACATTCACACAAGCTAACACAAAGCGTTTTATCTGCAATCCTACATTCTCAAAAATAGTTTCAAAAACCTATCAAACAGTTGAATTATAGGTGGAAATAAAACAAATGTGTTCGTGGCTTCAAGTATGATCTACCTGCAGGTCTGTGAGCTGCCAAGACTCGTAATCCGACTCAGTGCATTGACTGGGGAAAGACTGCCTGAAGTCCACTTTGACCAGCTCCCAGTCCGACCTGTAGCTGATGTGGCCAAACACACTGAAAACACATGCACACACACGCGCACACGCACGCACACACACACACACACACACACACACACACACACACACACGCACACACAACACACACACACACACACACACACCACACACACACACACACACACACACACACACACACACACACACACATTCGATATTCACTGTTACTTCAGGGCAGAGAGGTCTATGTCTGTACTTCCACGATTTTGTTTTTATTCATCAATAATTAAAAGGTATCAAGATCAAAAGAAAGAGCTTCAATAAGAAGAGCAAAGAACAGAGAAGCACCTATGAAGATTAATCAGAAAAACTGTCTAGAGAGAAACTTGGACATTTCTGAGCTTGGAAAGTAAAAAATTTGCTAGAAAAAAAAATACCATTTTGAGATTAACCTCAAGAAATGTTCTAGTGTTTCAGAAGTCAAAAGTTTTCAGCTTTTTCTAGAAATCTCTGAGACTGATCTAAAATTTGTGAACTTTTCCCAGAAGATTTTAGTCTTGCTTTAGTCTTTGCACAAAGACACAAAAGCAAATTCATCAATGAAATTTCAGAAATAAATCTCAATATTTTTTGGCAGAAATTTACACTTATTTTTTTGTCCTGTCTACAATTTCCGAGTAGCTCCAGAGTAGCAAAGCCTCTCTGACGCAACACGCGGCATCCCTGCACTAGATGGTGCTGTTCTATAATCCAACACAGGCCCACTCCCCATTCGGGAGCTACAGTGAGCTGTCTTCCCGTCTCGGTTGCAGCGTTGCTTCTAAAAGCAGACTGATATGACTCAAGTCAGTGACTCCAGCATATGTTAGTCTGCCAGCGGTGGCCCACCATCACCTTGTTGGAGAGCAAAGCGAGCTTGACTAATACCGTCTTCACTGATATCGTTAAAGACGACGTGATGGATGCGTTTCTGCTGCTTCCTCACCTTCTCTCCTGTTGCTGTCTGACAATATTCAAACCCCCTGAAACCACAAAAGCAACAGGAAGTAGAAAAACCGAAATCCAGTCTGGTATAAAGCCAATTCTGAATTAAGAAAAAACTTCTTCCTCACAAAATTGTACCTCATTGATCTGGTCTATAATAGAAATTATGGTTAAAACAAACGGATGTTTGTGGCTCAAACGTGACATTAGATGAAAATGTTCATGCATACTTTGGCAAGGCATTGAGTCTGTTGCTCAGCTATCAACTCAGATTAATGTACATCAACCGTCACTCGCTGCGTTTCCATTACACGTTTTGTCTATATTCTGCTCCTGTTGAAAACACTTTCAGTGGCGGTGTTTTCTTTAAATAAACACAGTTAAATTCACATGTGAATACGCAATAAGTCATTTGAAAAACATGGCGTACCATCATCCTCTAACCACTTCCTGTTTTCTTCGTTGTGGTTTTCGCCAGTAGTAACTTCTAGTTGTCGAAGTGTGAAGTGGAAACGTTGTTTCCATCGCATTTTTGCAAAAAACCAAAACAACAATTTTGAAGTGACCTCAACAAAAAATTCATCTCATCCTAGCACCAAAACGTTTGATTGAAATCCTAGAGTTTTTCCATCAGGCAATTTTTTTTTTTCAAATTAATCAACTACATGGTCATTGTAGGTGAAATCAAATGGTTCAAGTGATTTCGAGAGGCCCACACATACTTCCTAATGAATTCCTAAACTATGCTGACTGCCATCTTCGTTCTCTCGTCCAAATCTGCTCCCACACAAATTCAAATTAATTCGCTCCAGTTTTTAAAGCGAGACTTATTGCTTTATCTGATTCCCACCAGCCTCGGTTAAATTAGCGTCTTGGTGTTTCGGTGTCGAAATGGCACTTCAGAGCCTCTGGAGCTCTGTCAGTGGACAAACAATACTCTGAAGAGAGCCGAGCAAAAACAAACTCAACGGCCATTAATGGATCGTCTCATTAAGGAACACAGAGAAAAAACGCTAGCGCGGATTGGGCTCTTTTTCTTTTCTTTCTTTAACGGGGGGAGCTTCTGGTGCCAAAAGATATCGAATGCGGAGGCGCTTCAGAGGAAATCTTTCTGGCGAAGAAGTTCCTGCAGGAGAACGGGTAACGAAGTGTGAGCTGGGATAATGATCTGGTGTGTTTCTGACACATTGTTTCCATCGGTATTCTTCGTCTGTCCGGTCTTTGATCTGACCAGCTGTCATTAGTACGAGCGCTGGATTAGCTCTGCTCTGCTCTGCCACCAACACCCAACCTCCCCTCCACCTGTCCTTGCTGTTAAGTCGCCGCTCAAAGACTTCATTATGGGATGGCAGACTGTGGCGTCAAAAAAATCGAAACTCCATGGTTAAGAAATAGAGCCTGGCTAATCTGTCAGACAGGAGCTGCCCTCAACACCCCTCCGACCCTATCTCTCCAGAGCCAGATGGGGAACATCTATCTGTGTGTGTGTGTGCATTTCAACCCATCAACATGGGAGGTAATTGTGAGTGAACCTATATGCCGAAGCCTCTTGTCCTCCTGTCTCTGTGTAAGTGTGTGTGTGCGTGTGTGTGTATGGGTGTGTGCGTGTGTGTGTGTGTAGGTGTGTGTGTGTTGATGTGTGTCCCAGTGTTTGTGGTCTTCTCTTTGCCCTTCTCGACAGATTACAGCCGAAAGATTGGCCTTATCTGTGAACCTGGCCGTGTAGTCTGAGATGATGTGACAGGTTTCACTTCAGTTAACTTCCCTGATGGAGGGATTAGCAAAAAGGAAGAGATGCCAAAAGAAGGAGAGAGAAATTTGAGGTCTTGAAAGTTTGACGTTATAGTCCGAAGACGCTTTCTACTGAATTTCCTCCAGGTTTTCAACGCCAAGGGATTGTCAAGAAACCAACCATTTTTGTAGTCGAATATTTGCAAGACTGTTCAAAGATTTGGGTTTCTAGCTCAAACGTACAGGGGAAACAAAAAAAAGATTACTGCTAAAAAGCCATAAAGTTGGTTTTGACACCTGATTGTCCGGTAGACTCGGTTCGATTAGGGGCCAAAATTGCAACATTTGCTACATTTTAAGCTGCTGTGATTCGCTTTCAAACACCACTGTGAAAGACACTTTGAAAAATCTGTTTCCCTTCTCGCCTGTGGTGGCGCTGCACCAAGAACCACTGAAGGAAACAAAACAAAAACGTCAGAAGACAACACTGAAAACAATAGAGTAAAATCAGATTTTAGTGTTTTGGGTTTCTCTTTTGTCTTTGGTAAAAGACCAAAAGGCTATTTCTCTTGCCAGTGTTAGCCTCGCTATTTGTTTTGGTTGTATTTACCCAGGATTCCCTGCACCATCATTAATTTCCTGCTTTCAGAGCACTTTCCCAAAAGTGTATCTTTTATTTCCCTTTAAATATTTACGTTTGTCATGGAAGGGCATCACCCACAAACAATCTGTCGACATGGATATTGTGTTTAATTAATGTTGAGACCTGTTGATCTGAATAAGCAGCTTTTTGTTGAAAGTATCCAACAGCTTTGAAGATTTTCTTGTATCTCTCTTAGCCTCCTGCCCACTCTGTGTGTTGCTGAGATAAATAGCAGTCTCTGTCCAATCTGTAGGCTAATAGCAAAAATAAATAGACCTCAGTGTCACATCATGTTTATACACCAAGGAAAATAAAAGTCATTAGAAGTTCGAAGAAACTCTAATTAGTACTGAATTTGTTCCCTACTAAATAAACATACTGGACATAAAAGCCAGATGTAAAAAATAATGTTTAGTGTGAACCTAGGCAAATGCAACATGATTTTAAGGCTTTTTAGCCATCTTTAATTGGAGCTCCAATAATTATGGCAGAAACTGTATTTACAGTGCCATAGGGAAAGTATTCGCCCCCCGTCCCCTCCCCTTCATACCATTCTCCCATCTGAAAAATGTACAGTTAAAATATATTTTTTAAAAATTCACACCTTTTCTGAAGCTAAATCAAACCAAACATCTCTTGTTTTAGATCAATTTGAATTACCAACATTATTTGGCTAAATGCCACAATGAAAACATATGTCAGAATTTATTAATGTCTTACTAATAAAAAGACTACCTACAGAATCACTATTCTCTCTCTCGACAGCGTGGCATTACCCTTTTCAAACAATTATGCACAAATATAGATGTGACTGGAGTGTCCAACCATCACAGCGCTCAGGAAAGACGGTTCCAAGTCCCGGAAATGAATGTATTTTGGTCTGAAATGTGCAAACAGAAAGAGGCTAATGTAGCTCAGAAAATTACCTTAAGGATGAGCATACAGTAAATCTGAGCATACCTTGAGTGTAACACTTCATGTTGCTCTAAAGTGTACCATTTACCCAATTTAACATGCAGAGATCTGCTGTACCTCGCTGGATGCTGCAAAGAGCCAGCATGGAGAAACATACACAAAAAAAACAACAACAGCAACAAAAAATGCCAAGATCAGATCTGGCAAAGTGTCAGAGGGGAAAGAAACAGACAGGAAGGAAGGCCATGAGGCTGATTGGGCTGTTTTCTCCCTTCAACCTCCACTGTAATGGCAATTTAGAGGTCAAGACAGAGGAGGGGGGTCTCTGCAGGAAATCGGGTGCGAGAGCAGCTGCGGTTAGCACCACGAAATTGCTTGCCCCGCTCCAACAAATCGCGAAAGACTCGCTGTGATGGAAGAGTAACTTGAGCCCCCTCCTTAAGCATGGTTTGCAGCTTGGAAGGTTCTGTCAGATAACTCATTAGAAACGAGCAGAAAGCAGAAAGTGTGAGGAGAGCTCGGGCAGACGGCGTTTGGCATTGCTGTGAAAAGAGCCTCATAATAACCTTTTAGCATAATGTTTTTCAAGAGCTCTGACAGAGAAATACACCTCTGACTCTTTCTGTAAAGAGGCAGAGTTGCCTGACTCCCAGACTGCAGAGAACTGAGCTTTTTTTTCCGTTTTTTTAAAAAAAAAGAGAAAATCAATGTTTTTTTTTTCTTCCAAACCAGCTGAGGTAAGTTGGTGTATGCTGTAAATTATGCAATGATCCTGCAAAATAAAAGAGAATATGATTGAAAAAGGGAGAGCTGCACATGGAAAACCGCATGTTTATATATATCAAGAGAAAATACTCCATTGTGTTGGAAACACAAGCAAGAACATGTCAAATTTCAGAATCTTAGTAGAAGCAAGTCTGTTCCACATTGATTAGTGTCTCCCAGTAACAGGCTGTCAACCAGATGTATTTTTTATTTGTACGTTTGGGGGAATAGTTTATTAACTCACGTCATAACCAGAGTTTCGTCTCCTGGTTCGCTCAGGAGTCCGTCGACGAACACAGACGTGCTGGTGAAGTTGTGAATGTTCCAGGTTCTGCCTTCGTCAATGCTGAACCTAAGGAAAGAAAAGCATGAGCCCGCATCAAAAAGAAGTCAAACTTTTTATCGAGAAACATGACTTCGGGAAGCACGTATCTGTGCCGAAAGTCCTCTTGGAGAAAAACAAAAAGCTATTCTATTCAGATTTGTGTGAAGAAAGTCAAGAAACTTTTACCTCCAGCCTTTATTCACATTATTTGACAAAACGCCTGATAGAAGTAGTGGAAATAAGAAGCGTTCAAATGAACTTAAATGACTATCTCTTGCAACAACCAATACAATCCATTCTAAATCAGAACAGCTGATTTCAGAAAATGTTCAACCTTCAGAAACTCGGACAAGTGCTAAAAGTTCCCGGTATCAAAAAAATCTCAGAAGTAGAAAAAGGTTGAATAAAAACTTACAAGTCCCAGAGAAAGTGAGGTACAAAAAATTACCCAGCGATCTTTTATCGGTTGCGAATCTCCACCCAAAACTCTGGATGAAAACCAAACTCGTATTTCAGAGGCTTCTTGGATCAGTGAACCATTAATGTTTCATTTCTGCTCTGGTAATAGAAGGGAGCCGAGGAAAGACCTTCCAATCAGGTGTCAGCACATTTCATCATTGCAATTTAAAAGTATTTGGTGTTCTCTCTGTAAGAAAAATTATGTTTCAAGTCATATTGCTAAGCACTTTCAGGGTTTTACAAGTTTATTTTAGTATTGTACCATGGTTTGCACTATGATGACTTTGACCAAGGCCCTTTGAGTTCCTCAATAACCTTCACTACCCTTTCAAACCGGGCTGGTGATTCATTTTTCCTAAAGGTACCAAGGTGTAGTTATGCATGTTATCAAGAGGAAGATAATTAGTGGACTGCAATGATTTCCAAATTATACTTTGCATTAAACTCTAAAACATTGTAACTGAGCGATAAAATCCAACACAGCACACTGAAAGCTGAGTCTTCATGCTGTCTTACTGTGACGTTGGTAAGCAAGTTGTTGTGTTTTACTGCATGTTCAGCTTGAATGATCACTGAGAAAAGAAATGAGTTTACTTAAACTTTCGTCAATATTAAATATACCACTTAAGAGTTGGACTGTGCAACACTGGGAAATTGGATAGTACTATTATTCCAACCAAAACTCTCCGTTAGTCATGCTTCATGTCCATAGAGGGATTCGGCACAGGTTGCTGCGGTTTGGTAAGCCACTTCATGGCCCTCAGTAGTCTGGGGAACGTTTCCACCAAAAGTCGGACGTTAGACGGTTGTGGTTAGACCCAAACGTCTCTGTAACAAGCAGTGACGCTTTTCAGTCCATCAGTCAACGGACTGCGTTGCATGACACCATAAGCTCCACTCTAATCGTCCAGCACCGTTGAGCTGAATGGAGTGGAATAGAGGCCACAACATCTCCAAAGTTTGCATGTCTTAAAAACCAGTTGATTTTCAATGGGTCTTTATAAAAATGCATATTTCCGTCACGTCGATCTAAAAAGTAATATCATACACGTGGGATTGGTTTTAGAAAAGTTTTCGTCCACATCAGAAATTCACCCCTGAACGTTGGTTTAAACATACCAGACCCCTAGCGCAAAGGCTGTGTAGCGCAAAGGCTGTGTAGCGCAAAGCTAAATGCTAGGTCAGCCAATCACAATCCTTCAAAGCCACCACAACTTTTTTGTTGGGAATTAAATATGGCTGCAGGAGATTTGTTTGTGCAGACAGACGTGTAGGTTGAACTACTTTATACAGCGTACTAGAATATGTAACACAAGACGATGATGAATGAGAATCATGTCAAAGGAAGCGTGTGGATGTATTAACACATTATTTGTTGCAGACTGTGATGTGAATAAAAATGGGTTTTCCTAGTGGACTAGGCCTTGGAATGAGCTAAGGCCAAGCTAACAGAAGGTGTCAGACCTTGGATCCATTATAAGGGAAAATCTCCAGAAGAGATATCCTAGTCCCTGAAGACCGTCCGGGTTCTGGCTGATAATTAACAACATAGCATAGTTGGATTTTCATCTTATACACTACACCGTCAAAATTTTAAAAGTTGCCAAAGTGGGATATTATTTTTATGACATTTTTTTTCTTAGCATTGTTACTTTTGATCATGTCAACCCAACTGGAGAATCATCAGCATCTGGATCCTACAGGAGATGAGCACGATTAGGTCGTGCACGTGGTTCTCAAAGGTTCTCTTTGGGAGTGACAAGGAGGAACAAGGTCAGGAATGAATACATCAGAGGAACAGCTCATGTCAGATAAAGTGAGAGAAGTCAAACTGAGATGGTTTGGACATGAGCAGAGGAGAGTAGAAGGATGCTGAGGAGACCTACAGAAAGACCAAGGAGGAGATTTAAGGATGGAGTGAAAGAGGAAAGGAAGGTAGCTTGTGAGAGAGAAGAAGATATAGAATATAGGGTTACACTGAGACAGACGAAAGGTTGTGTACATGCCTATTCTGTGCATCAAAATTTATAAAAGTCCTCATAGTTTGAAAACGATTTTTTTTCCTTTCCTTGATTTTGACCTTTGACTGAATACGATTTAGGGCTTAAAAAACATAATATCAGAACACGGCTGTGCAGGCAGGCATATCCAGTTTGCTATTAAATTCCTTTTTTGGGGGGGGGGAATAAAACAAGAAGAGCCATCTGCTCTCCTTTAGTCACCGTGCCAACAATTTCAGCTGTCGACAGTGGCAGTAGCGCTGAGTAAGTGTGACTGCGTGACGGAGAGGGATCAATGAGGAATCAAGCAGTGTCTCGCTCACACAACACGGCTGTGTGTTTTAATGACGCTCTTACCGGGACAATAAGATAATCAGCAGCGAACGCGCACAGCGAGGGGAAGACAGCACAGATCAACACAGCTCCTGAGGATGCAGTGGCAAAGCCTCATTATGCATCAAAGAACAGCTGAATCTAACCACGTTGGAGGTCTCCTTTCTGTCAACACAACCTGTTGGGCCCTGAATCCAAGGGCTTTGTAATTGTTTGAGTTTCTGCTCAGGTGCACGGATGACGGAAATTGGTTTGGAATTACTAAAGCGCTTTTGTTTTTGTTCTGCTTCTATTTTCCTTTGGAGAGAGAGAGAGAGAGAGAGAGAGAGAGAGAGAGAGAGAAAGAGAGAGACACACAATGATCCCGGAGACGGATTAAGAAAAATGTTACATAATCACGAGGCTTTGATGGGTGAGCCTTTGACTCAAACTCTGAGTAAGATCAGTCGGATCCTGACCAGATCAGATAAGCTATTGCTCTAGCAACTTTGTTTAAAGTAGAAATTCTTGTCAGATCAAACGGGAAACAGCAACCTAAGAAATGTTTCTGTGTTCTTGCATTCTCAGGTCTTGATTTGACTTCTGATCATCGATCATCCACTGGGCAAGAATCTCTTATGAGCTCAAGTGTGGCAATTTATTAACTAGCTAACAGCCCCGTACATCATCGCACACTGATCTTATAACCGGCCTCATGCTTCAACGTTGACTCCATTCCCACGTCTCCCAGTAAAACCACCACAAATTGTGATGTCATTTAGAGAAAGAGGGAATTTGACCTCAGAATTTGACGGAAAACATGGATCTCACCAGAATTGTGCAAAAAAATAATGAAAATTCAGGTGAGATCCAGGCTGGTGGTGTTGTAGTGATGGGCTCACTTCTGCTATTCTGCTAATGAGAGTGGAGCTAATTTTTCAATTAGCTAGCACACTTAGCTTCCCCTAAATTAACTTTTACAAATATATCGCAGAGTGCTAATTTACGTGGCTGCTTTGTAATCTTGAATGACATCGACATCTGTGTCGAAGTTTTGGTGACCGACTGAAGGATTCTTCCGACAGTTCGCGGTTTACGCCAGCAAATAACATTATTTTAAACGACATAGAAAAATAAAATAAAACACAGACACTGCAGAAGAAGACGTAAGCATACATACAACATCTCCAGAGTCGTAGTCGTTCGAGGGCAGATGTAATTTGATTTAATGTCACTTCTTAACGCTTTAGCTTCCACTAAATCCTGTTGGGTGTAGTGATGTAGCAGAACTGATGTTTGTAATTAGTGCTTTAGGGTTAGAGTGTTGTGCTTTTGTGTTCTTGGAGCTAATGTTCATGATTAGTGCTTTAGCGTTAGCACAACTAACTTTTTTAGTTGCCTCCTGTTCAGCGACATTGAAGAATTAGGGTCATACAAGAAAGATGTACCTAATAAAGTGTCAGATGAGTGCATATTCAGCCCATCAGGTTTTCTAAAGCACATAAAACAGTTTATATGTGTGTGCAAAAATATGCACAGCTAAGATTTGCTACCATTTGAATCAGCCACACAGAATGATACAGCTTTAAAGAGTTAGGAAAAGTTTAACACATTGTGACAATCAGCATCTTAATCTCTGGTACTAAAGCAGCAATCATTCACGGTAATTAACCAAAATTAAGTTAATGGCACACCGCTAGTTTCCCAAATAAAGCTACATCTCGCCGCATTAAAACCACATCAGCCTGCAAAAGTGAAATCCATCACGTCGGAGGGAACCTGGGAGGCCTCGGAGCGAGGAAAACGCCTTTAGATGGGCTCCGAAACGATCACTGATACCGGGGGTGTGCGCCAGTTGGAGTTGCAGCAATAACAAATGATCCACTTTACTGAGACTGCCAAATAGTTTCAGCTTAAAATAGATGCAATAAATCAGTTTGAAAAACCCTGGAAAAAAATAAATAAATAAAAATAAATCTGCGTTCCATGATTAGCTGCTTTTTTAAAAATTCCCCTCATCCAGAAGCTCTTTAACAGAGCCGTTACACAAAAACACAGATTTTCTGAGGCCAGAAATATAAGGCAAACAGCTCATTTTTTGTGTTATGTTATGGTTAAAATTAGGATTATTGGACTGATGTTTGAGATTTTCTTCTTGGTGAAATCTTTCTTTCACTGCTTGTTTAGAAGCGAACGCCTTCAGAGGTGGGGTGAAAGACTGAGTCTGTCTACAGGGTCATTTCATCTCTGCCTTTTGGTTTTCATCTTAACATTCCTCTTTAAGGGCAGAGAGATAGCATTCTGTTCAGCTTGTGATATCCTGTGAGAAAGAGTGACTGTCTTTTATGGATTCCAAGACTGTAGCGTTGCGTCAAACTATACTTGTCGAGCACCAATCATTTCTGACAATTTACTTTATAGGTTCCATAATGCTTTTCAATATTGTACTCAAGTTCATATCTTCTGCCCATGTTTTATTTTGCTGTTGTTTATTGGGGGAGAGAAAAAGAAATCAGGCATAAGGAGAGGAAAAAGCCAGGCTTCCCCCCCCTTCAAAATAAAGGCGGGAAAATCAATGTAGACTTCATATCTGTGTTGAAGTGTAAAAAATCAAACTTCAACATAGACGTCCAGGTTTATTCAATTAGCTGAATAAACTTAGGAGAAGCTAAGTGCGCTAAGTGTTTCCAAAGTTAGCAAATACGCTGAACCGCTAACTGAACTCCGCTAGTAGCGCTTTAGGAGACGTGTGCGCACCACTGGGAGTTTGCAGTGAAACTAGAACTGGGTAATAAATAGTTGGTGTGATCTTACTTCAGTATCTTGAGGGGAATAGAAGTGTCCTTGATGGCAACAATGACTCCACCATGGTCCAGATACAGGATGTGATGCTCCTCTTCAAACACCTTTAACAAGAAAACCTTAAGCATTGGAAATGACTTTACCAATGGAAACAATTCAGTGTTTTTCTCACGATCAGCTTCGTAAAACACAATTCTTATTTATGTATTTTTTTTAGCTTAAAAGAAACCCAAGTAAAAATCGGATATTCTATCTATCCGGGTTTCTCCTTGGAATACAAACACTAAAAAAATCAGGCAAAGCATGCTGTACCTGTCTCCATGTCTTCCCACAGTCTGAAGTGATGTACATCTCCTCCTTATACTCGACGAGTTTGGAGCCAAGGTTACCTGAGGGAAAGATGAGAAATGCAGAGCCGCATCAAGAAGAGGGGACTCCCGAAACACACCAAAGAAACAAAGTCGGAGAGAGAGAGAGGAGACACAGAGCAACAGGGCTGAGAGAGGCAGGTCTACAGAGAGCCACCACACAGAGCAATACAGCAGGATTTCTACCTCAGGCCATTTCTTATCCATTTAGTTATCTTCCCAACAAATGCGCACTACTTTCAGGTTGCATCTTAAAAATTGACAGACACCCACGTTCTAAAAATTCCATTTAAATTCCCCTCTGTTTTTCCAATAGTTTGAGTAAGTTCAGGGGAAAATAGGCTCATAAATATAAAAGAAAAAAAAACTGTTTAAATCTGAAAAGAGACGGTTCCACTCACCAGCGCCCATGATGAGGCCCGGTGCCGAGTCTTTAGTGTGGACGGTGCCAGAGACGTAGGGGTTGTCGGCCCAGCGCAGGTGGAGGTGGAGGTGGCAATCCGGCTGCAGCGGAACAACAGGAAGGACGGTAAGCTAGCATATTGTAAACT
Source organism: Poeciliopsis prolifica (assembly GCF_027474105.1). Taxonomy (NCBI): domain Eukaryota; kingdom Metazoa; phylum Chordata; class Actinopteri; order Cyprinodontiformes; family Poeciliidae; genus Poeciliopsis; species Poeciliopsis prolifica. The sequence goes on from NW_026562426.1 coordinate 1,257,905, forward strand.
TCAACATTTCATCCGTCAACAGTAAAATTTCAGCAAAGACGGACATCTTCGCTGGGCGGTTCTGCCGTGAACAGGAAGAGAGGTCAAGCTCTGTTGACCTCAGCCTCAGGGAAACCCTTGACATTAGCTCGTCTTTAAGCTAGGTTGCGCTTTGCGGTATTTTCACCATCTGGATTTCCTTCGACATGCAGTGAGATTAACCATCTTCACGCTGAAAGCTCATTCATCTCCGGAGCCGATCTCCAACAGGTGGGAGACAAAGGATCGAGCCTTACAGTTTTTCTCTTGACTGAACCACCACATGCATCCCACACCCCCACCCGCAGCGCCGGCCGTGAGGCGCCATCACACAGGCAATATGTGTCGTGTCAGCGCTTGAAAATGAAGTCTTCTCTGTGCCTGATAGATGTGGCGACTTAAATCCAGGACAGCAGATATTTTGCCGAGCAATTTTTTTTTTGAAGTATGGGGAGAGCCCATTGTTATGACAAGGTCAGTATCAGAGATCTAACGTGTGTGTTTGTGTGTGTCTTAAAGGTAGTATACGAGCGTCAGCCTCATATCTGCACCTGCCTTCATATTTTTTATTTTATTCTTTTTAGCATATGGTTCAAATAAAGGAGAACGCTGGTGCTCCCCTCTGCCTCCCGGCCGGGTGTGATGTATGAGGCTCAGAATATACAGTTTGAGGGGAGATGTATGGCTCTTCGCTGTCTAACCTTGCGGAGCAGCGACTTTGACAAGATAGATGGCAAGAATCTCACGTGCATTCCTCATACCGCAGCACTCATCCTTTCACCCTTTGTGTTCAGTGCTGAGATGGAACGATTCGTTATCGATGTCTGTATCTGTCCCAATGTTGGGGGAAAAAAAGAAAATTCTAGATCGGGTATCGGTGACAATGTGTAGCCTTGGCCTGTATCATTCATTTAGCTAACATAACCTAGAGTATCAGCAAAAGAATCAGAAAAAAAAAAAACACAAACACACACAGACAATGAAACTTCAAAAGGTATGGCTGGCGAAGTTTGAGATATTTGCCCTGAACATGAGTTGGTGCATTGCCGTCAAAAGTTTTTAAACTGTACTTGTGACTCATACTGTATTTTAAAATATTTGATAAAGATGAAAAGTGGAGCACTTACGACTTTGCAGCTGACCGGCTTGCCGTTCATGTCCGTGGCGGGCGGGGCCAGGGGTTCCCAGGTCCGCCCCTTGTTGAAGGTGATGAGAGTCATCACTTTTCCGTCGACCTTCTGATTGGCAAGGAAGACGCCTTTCACCCCACGCACCTAGGAAACAAAGCAGATGTGCTGCATGCTGAAACATCTGGGACTCCATCTGCGAAGCAGCGCGACGATGCCTCTCTGCCTCTTTAAAGACCATTTAAGGAAAAAATAGTCCAGATTGAGGAAGCTGCGGCAGCGCAGCCCACACAAGGAAGCCTTCGTCCTCAACGCTGAGGACGAAGGCCGATTCCCGACCTGGTGACCTTTGCCGCATGTCTTCTGTCTCTCTCTCTTTAGCCACTTTCCTATCTTAGCACTTTCAAATAAAGGCCACTAGAGCCCAAAAAAATTTAAAAAGAAGATAGTTTCTAAAATATCTTCTGTATTTTTTAATCTTTTTTTAAATGGTGGTGAAGAATAGAATTAAACAAGTTTATCTGTAAACATAAAATAATAATACAGTAATATTACATATATATACTACAAATATAACAAGTGAAGCTGAATCTAGAAATTCTGCTGGAGTACCAGCCAGCATCAACAATGCAGCACAGCTAGCTATTAGCAGTGGAACAATGACGGTGCAGCATTGGAAAAATTAGCTACATTAAACAAGTTTGTTGCATAATTGAAACTAATTGACTTTGGCTATCAACGCCTAGCATGTTACAAATATTCTGTCCTTGACAACAGCTTCTTAGCTAGCGTTAAGCAGGCATGTGGGGAGATGCTGGTAATAACACACAGATCCTGAACGCCGACACAAACGGCAATTAGCTTCAGCAGCGACCCCTGTAAAACTCTTTTTCTTTTTTTTTTTGGTTTTCCCCCTGGCACTCCTTTACTGATTGGCTGCTATTTCTAATGTGATCAAAAAGTGGAAAAACAACACTATAAGCTGCCTAGACCGTTTATTAATACCGCCTCTCAAGACAAATGAGGACAAAACAATAAGTCAGATATTAAAGCCGGGAAGTGTTTTGAGTGCCAACATTTGGCCGTTTGCTCAGAGATTTACGATTGTTCGGTCATTTTATTGGGATGCCTCCCAGTTCGCTCTGCCAGTGTGTAATAAAACACACTTATTCTTACAAATGCACTACTTTACAACCTGAGTGAATATCCTAATGTCAGTACAGTAAATTTATGCCTTTAATGATGGAAAGTCTCACATTTATTCTTGCGAATATGCTGCCCTTCAGGAACCGACAACATCCGAGCTTTTGCTTTTAAATATGTGAAATTGATCTGAAGATTTCTGAAACTGGCTTGTCCATTTCCAGTTTATTTTTTCTTTTATCTTCAATTCTGTTGTGTTGCTGGCAGCGGGAATCTGGTTCCCTAACTGGAAGCTCTTTTTGCTAAAGCTGCAACATGCAATTGCTCTTTGCAGAGTTCCAGAACTTTTGTTGTTTTAGAACACTATTACGGTACGTAGCGCGCCACAGACCTTGGTCTGATCGGTGTGGGATTTCTTCGGCGTGAAAGAAAACATTGTCTTACATGTTAGGTTTATTGGGGTTTTTATTACCATTTATCTGAGGAAATCCCAAGCTGAAGCCCTGCAGCATGTATTTGGGGACAGCTTAATTCCACAAGAGCTCTGGGTAACATTTTCATCTCAGGTTGAATGTATTAAGGTACATATAAGTGATGTATTGCAGGGTAATTTCAAGTTAGCCCAGGGGCGACAAACTCATTCTCATTTTGGACCACATCGAAGATCTGAATGTTCTCAAAGGGCCGGTTGTGCCAAAATGTATTGATAAAACCCATTAAACTGATAAAATGTCATTACAATCTGTTCGTTTCAGCGTTCAATAAGTAATTCTTAAAATTATTACCAATCTTTTCAGATCTGAAAAGATTCTGATCTTCCGCCCAGGATTTCTTGATTGTTTTTTGTGTTTTTTTTGTTTGGTTTTTTTACAATCAAAATCCCAGACTCTGTGCCGCTAACTGAGAAACATCCAGTAGAACCTTTTGCAATATTTGCGCTAATGCATGATGCTAAACATGTTGTATCAATCACGGATGACAACTTGACATCAAGTAAGGCTGAGGCAGCAGCTAGGTAAACTTAATGTTTCTGGCTAATTTGGAGAGAAATTTGCTGTAAAAATTTGAAAAAAAAAATTAAAAGAAATATTGAAAACTTGATTTTGTGAGTTTTTACATATTTGTGAAAGCCCAGAGGGGCTTACTGGTGTATTTTGGAGTGCAGAGGGCCACATTAAAAGCTACGGTGGGCCAGATTCGGCCCCCCGCCCTTGAGTTTGGCACATGTGAATTAGGTGGTCCGTGAGTGTTTGTTAAATGTCTCTGAAAAAGTTTGAGGAACACGAGAACCAGGCCATAATAATAATAATAATAAATCATAAAGATCCACCTACTGTTTGAGTAACACATTAAAAATAGGTTCAGGAGACAAAAGTATATTACATTTTACTAGAACCCTCCCACTGCAAAAAAAAAAAAAAAAAACGGTCGAAAGCCTTTCCTATGATAGATAAATCCCAAGGAGACCAAGTAGCACAGCGGTGGCTCCGGGCTTTTAATGGGATTTACTGATAGTAAGATTAATGAAGGGAAGTGTAAGCGCTATCACCCTTAAATGTGGCTAAGTGGTTCGTTCACTTATAACATCATCAGATGCTCATTTTGTTGCTTAGGACTCGGGCAAACCGTCACGACGTTTCCACCGGTTCCCCGCCAATAGAACATCTGGCTTCATTTGTGCTCATAGTTGCAACTTATAGATTTAATCACTCAATTAATTATTAAGGGAGAAAGTTGAAGGAGGAAAAAAAGACAAACCAACACATTTGCCATTTGTTACGGAGCGCCTCACCTCCAGGATGTCGATGAGGACGCTCTCCTCCGGCTGCTTGGTGCTGCGGATGTTCTCCAGGATCATGGAGTAATAGACGCCCTGCGAGTCCGACTGGTACAGGTTGTACGTGTCTGACTGGTACCACTCCTGGAGGGCCAGGAACACCTGGCTCTCGTCTGTGCTCACTATCTGAACGTCCTGCAGGAGGTAGGAGGGGAGAAGAGATGTTCTTTTAAAAAAAAAAAAAAATCTACACAACAACCCCAGGTTAAAACTTTTACTCCGGACAAAGTGTTGCGCCGCAACAATTTGGAAAAAGACACTCGCTCACATTGCCCTCCAACAACGTGAGACACTCCAAGCAATAACAGATACGATTGCTCGGTAGTACGGAGGGACTAAATGGGGTCAGCTGGATGTGAACTCTGCTGTGCGCCTCCAAAAACCTTCAATATTGGTTTGACCTACGAGGTTCTGAACGATATTCCGCTGAACGCCCAGACTGAATCTGGTGCACAGTGTCTTCTTTTTTTACACACTTTTGTCCATTTGGGTTGCAAGTCCTGCGAGTCCTGCAGCCCAAATGGACGTTTTGATGAGAGAGTAAGATGACAACACAATTTTTTTTTTTTAAAGTCAACACCACCCCTTTAAATAAAATTCTAATTCAAAAAAATACTTCATTGATCCCAAAGGGAAAATAAATGTTGTTGTGACTCATATGAATTAAAATAAAAAAAAACCTTATTGGGGGCAGGAAAAAAAAAAAAGCTGAAAAGAAAATACACAAAGAAAAGCAGATATCTCACACCAATGAAACCAGTACCAGTCAACAAGAGAATTCAGCAAAAAAATAAAAAAGAAACAGTGAAGCGCTTCAAAATGTTAAAAAGCAACAACCATTTGGCAGCTAAAGCAAACTTGCTAAGTGTATTTGTCGGTGCTCCTGGGACTGTGAGGAAAACGGCTTCATCACTCATGAAATAATGTAGCAGCCACACCAGGGCGACTCAGCACTTTTTCCGTATTACTGATTACATTACCATACCGTCTGAAGACAAAACCACCAGCCTGTGGAGGGAAGCACCTCAGAGGGTGTGTGTAATCATTAACACTCTTCCGTCTTGATTATAAAGACACACTCAGGCTCAATTACCTCTGGATTTATTGTCGTTTCGAGTGACGGAAAAGCAGGAGAAAAAAAAGGTGCCCGCGCATCGATCTTCATATTCATGAAAGCAACGTTTCTGATTCAATTAGCCGGCTTTGTTGCAAATTGCGCGCGACGGGATTATGACAAAACGAGCAAACTGAGAAAAACTGTCAGCGTAAAGCGGCGTTAATGTTGAGCTCAATGAATCCATGGGAGAGTTCTGATCCCAATCCAATGCATTACTAACGCCGGTATAAACTGTTCACACTGATCAAAGGACTCATGAGGAGGACATGAATTGGCTTTAGGCATTTTTGACCTGAAAACGGAAACTAAAAAAGTATGAAATGGCGGAAAGGTTGCACTTTTGAAAGCTGAGAATTTAACGACACAAAGAGGGTCTGCTGGACGTGAACTCTGCTGAAATAAACAGAAAATGTATAAGGTTTCACGTTTTCTGAGCTCTTCATTACCACAATGACTAATAATATTAATAGTAACAATAAACAAACTTCCAAGATAAATGAAATGATCAGCAATGTCTAAGTACATGGAGTTCTTGTGGTAAGGTCACAAATTGACAACAGACTGAATTGGTGTGGAGGTTTTGCTTTGTTTCTTTTTCTGTTTCATTATTACGTTTGTCTCTATTTTCATCCCCAAACTGGTGCGATCAGTTTCCTGCAGGATGCTGGGTATTTAACGCTTCCCTGCACAGTTTTGCTTCTGTCACCTCCACCGCTTCTGGGCGATGAAAAGAAGTCGTCTGAAGTTACGCTCCTCATTATTTGCTTCGACGGATGATGATTTAAAGCAGTTTGCACGGCCCACTGTATTAAAAGTGGGGGTCAGTTATGTTTTAATCATTTTAAAGAAAGTAAGGCGAAAACATTCATCAGGTTGTAACAAGTGCTCAATAAACGCAAGTGCGGCCCCGCCCTGTCCCGCTCCTGTCAGCCACACATCCCAGAAAATTTGCTCTCGACTAGTAAATCAGCAAGCAGACATGGAATGTAATGTAATAACGGACTGGCTTATTTCTACTTTGCTTTAATGCAGTGGTTCACACACGTCCAGATGCAGTTTCTCTCAACACGTCTTATGGCCAGGAAACCAGCGGCCGTACAGTTTTTACTCCTCTAAATTGAAGCTCAGATTTACCATCCGAGGCTGACAGGAGCTGCACTTCAGGCTCAGTCGGGCCAAATTCCTTTTTTCTAGACAGTCGGATTGGGCCTGGGTTTCTGAGGCACGTTTAATAAGCTTACCGCACGTCCAGCGCAGTTAGCACGAAACGAGAAATGACGCTGCGAAAACATGGGGGTAGGTATCTGTCTGTGTTTGGTGTGTTGCCCTCCGCCTCCCTGTCCCCGCTCCGCGTTAAACGCCGCTTCACCGCGGTTCACGGCTGACATCCTGTCTCATTCAGCGGCGCGGAGCCGCAGCAGGAGGAGGCGGCGCTGAAAGGGACGCCGACCCACAGCTCCGGCTGCCTTTTGACGTTCAGTCAAGCCGCGCCGCAGAGGAGACGACGTAATCCGCCGCTGAAAAGATTTGGCGGAGGCGGCGGAGTACAGCAAACACACGCATGTGAACCCGAGAGGCTGATGCGGATCTGTGTGAATATCAGCTGTAGAAATTGTTTCGAAGTACAGTCTTGACGCCAGAAAGTTATTGAAATGGCTTTTCTTTCTACGCCGTGCTGAGGTTCAACAGCTTAAAGCTGAGACTTGTGTCAGTGTGACGCAGCAATCCTTCATCAGTTTGCTGACTCATGGCTGTAGCTATAGGCCTATATGACAAAAAAACTACTACAAGCATTTAAAAAAATGACACCATGATACATTATTTCAAAACTTTCTACACTTTTCATGAGAAAGTTTGACAGAAAAAGAGAAAAAAATCTGATGGTAAGAAGTTTGCGGTGTAAAACAGATATTTAGAACTGTTTAGAGTTTTATTAATCTTGAAGTAAATCTGCTGTCGTCACAATAAGCAATACATCGATTAATCACAATCTAATCATTTTCATTTGCATTCTTATGTAGTTAACTGTATTGTTATTATTGAAAAGCTGTCACTTTGAAAAACACTGAATATATTTCACACACAGCATAACATAGCTAGTTTGCATTTTTATTATTCTCATAATTTTTTATTTTTATAAAAGTCCTGACTGGCAGTTTTGCATGATTTCGCTTCCAGAGCATAAAAATCCACTTTGTTTTGTTGAGACTTTATGATCCATTTTAATTGTTTGTTGTTTTGGTTGTCTAGCTTCTTTATTTTAGATATATTTTAAACATCTAATGGTCTCTCAGAGTAAAATTTACTGATCTGAGAATGTGTCTTTGAAATAGCCTGCCTTCATCGTTATATTGTTGAAAATGTTTTCAAAATGACAGTATTATTGTTTCTCGTAATGACTTCTGGGACAATTTATCGCCCAGCAAAACATGCTATTGCAACTCCCCTAAATGTCGTGAAGAAAAGCCGTCTATCTGTCTGTCTGTCTGTCTGTCTGTCTGTCTGTCTGTCTGTCTGTCTGTCTGTCTGTCTGTCTGTCTGTCTGTCTCTCTGTCTGTCTGTCTGTCTGTCTGTCTGTCTATCTATCTATCTATCTATCTATCTATCTATCTATCTATCTATCTATCTATCTATCTATCTATCTATCTATCTATCTATCTATCTATCTATCTGTCTGTCTGTCTGTCCTCTGCTCACTATTTCAGTCAGTTGCTCTCAAACAGCTTCTGAAGTTCTCTGCAGCAAGGCGATCAGTGGGAAGGATTAGAGCCTCAGCAGGAACATCTGGGTTTAGTTCTGGGCTCCCAGTCTCACAGCTTCCTGGTCTGCATCATCACAACAACTCGCGCCGGGAAGATTTGTTTTTAGATTTGACAGCACCCACCACCGCCACCTCCCAGCCAATCAGCTGTCACAGCCGGATGGACGGCGACAATCCGTTCACTCAACTTCCTTTCTCGAGATGAAACTCTGACTTTTCTTTCTTTTCTTTTTTTTTTATTGCGACGCATTTTATAGTTGAAAAAGCAATTGTATATGCAGCCTAAAGGCTCCCCGGTCTTTCTTGGTTTTATCAAAAAGTCACTGACCTTTAAACGTTTTTGTTTTTTTTTTCCTTGCTGCATTCCAGACTAAATCCACAATTATTCTGAAATATCATTAATTATAATCTCTAGCAAAACCAGCTTATCTATTATTTTTTTTCCAAAATAAACTTTTTTTTTTTTTGGCGTTAGGAATGACCTTAAAAACAGTTAAGTGAATAATATGAATGTCAGTATGTTATCAGTGCTAATTACAGAGCAGTCATAGTTTGGTAGCTTTTAATCTAATAAAGTAAGATTACGTTTTGCTTTTCTGGAAGTCTGTTAAGTGTTTTTTTTGTGAACTTAACGGAATGAATTAGATTTGAACTGAACCTGATGGCTTTTTATTTCTGGATCGCTGAGACGGACTTAAAGCCGACTGACTATAAGGAGACGCCAGGAGCTCAGATCATCTCGCCTCATTTGGGTTTCAGCACCGATTTGCAGATGTTCCAAAATTAGAAACATCACATCGTGAAGCCTGAGTTGCTCTCGACATTCAAAATGGTGTCACAAAAACAGAAATAATGCAGCAAGCAGGACTTCAAAGTTTGGTTCTCCGGGTCTGTGCACTGCCCCGCCCCCGTCGTTTCCAGCCAATGGGAGCAATGGCCGACACCCGAATGGCTTTGGCTATAAACCGAAACACACCAAACTAGCAAACAACCACTTTGCTAGTTTGTTCCACTTCTTTTCCGGACCAACCAAGTGGACCAAAAGTCTTTCCCGGTCTGAATCAGGTGCATTTTGTGTTGGCCAACCATCTTGGAAAAAGACTCTTCAACCCCAGGACAATTTATCAAGACTGATCAGTGTGAACAACCTTCCAACTGCAACTGCTGAAATATTAAACCTCTTTTCTACTGTTCCAGGTTTCTGATTGCTCTTGGATAAACAAACCAGGAGAAGAAAAAACAAAAACAAAAAAGGTCGGCCTTCAAAAGAAGCGATTGTAAGCCGAGCAGAAAAGGGACAATTACTGCCTGTGATTTCACAGCCCAACAAATTCAGTGCATGTGCCTATGCGTCTGCGTGCATGTGTGTGTGTGTGTGTGTGCGTGTGCGCGCAATTAATCCATAACTCGGGTCAGGTCTCACAGGACAGAGCCAAACAGCTTTCTCTGATGGCCTCTGCATTTTTTTTTTCATTCCCCGAGCTTTTCAATTATTCACAGCAGAAAAACAGCAAAACACTGCACCCCCTTCCTGCCCTCCTTACAGAAACACACACACACCCTCCTAATCTCCTTCCTTCAATATCTCTCCTCAGGCCCCCGTGTCACTGCCAACACCTTGCCCCATGTCGCTCTACCTAAAAGCTTTGCAAACTGTGACCTATCTGCTCACCCAAGTAAGAGGACACATGCAGAGAGAGGCGAGACGAGGCACAGGGAGCAACTAGGGCGTGTTTTGACTAAACACACACTCTCACACACAGGCGTCCGTATGCCGACGCTCATGCATAAAGTGATTTATCCACCGCCTCCCATCCACACCTAATCAAATTTGATGTTTTTGTGTGTGTGTGTGCAAGCGCATAGGTGCTTGAAGGCAAAAAGGATTGTGTGCACGCAATTCAATCCCTTTCACCTTCTTTAAGGATCAGTGAGTGCTGCAGAGATAGCAGCCAAACCACAGGGACGTTGTAAGTAAGGGAGCTGGAGTCAGATGAAGGCGCCTGTATACGACGACCGACTCCGAGGAGTCCCTTCAATTGACAGACGATTGAAGGGACGATTCTAAACGCTGAAAAATACATGAAGCTCCCCCCCCCCGAGCTCTGTGTGTCATCAGCATAGGTCAATAACACTTTGACTGGTGTTGCCTTAAAACAGCCCCCTGTGCCGCTTCAGCTGACAGCAAAGGTTCCCGTCCGACCTTGGGCCGAAGACAAAGTCGTTTATCGTCTTTTACCGCGGCAGTGACATGACGCACAGGTGGATTGATGTGCGAGTGGGAATATTTTATGCGGCGTATTATTTGTCAGGCCGGTGCCGTAATCTATCTGAGGGGCAAGTGCTACGCTGACACCCAACGCCGATGAGTTTGTATAAGACGGTGGTGAGACTGATTCCCCAATGCAGGCGGGAATCCCCGGAGAAAAGGGTTTGGATATTTCTCTCTCGGTCTTCTGCACAAGCCTTAGCAAAAGAATAGTTTTCCAATTTTTGTCCAATGGCCTTGCCCGACATCTACGCACACCATAGAGAAAATCTCTAAATTCAGAAATATATAACAAGTAAGAAATAGGAAAGAACTGAAACATACAGGATGTTGGCCGTCGAGGACCGACTTTGGGCACCACTTTTCTATTCCAATAATCCTTAAAGAGTCACTAAGATGTCTTTAAGGATGAAGGACAAAAATAAATTTGACTTTGTGCGTATGCTTAGTAAGATTCCACTACAATTAGAGACTGTACTAAAAAGGAAACCTAATAGGAAACGAGTAGTCATCCCTGAGGATCACCAGAAGTAACAGAGGCAACTCATAGATTGACACGAGAGCTTAGAGTTACATCAGCTTTGCTGCTCTTTACCTTCGGCAAGGCGTACTTGGGAAATCTCATCTGGACGAACTCATTGCGCCGATAGGACACATAGTGCTTGGTGCGATTACCTGTTGTGACCTATTGAGACAAAACGAGAAAAAGACACTAAATGGAAGCATCAGTTCAGAACATTGCAAAAATATTTTAGATAAATGTGACATTTAGTTAGAGACATTATATCTAATAACATAGGACTTTCTTAATTTACTTTCTTTTAAATTTAGGCTTTAAAAGACTTGGTATTCTGTGGAGGTATATTTCCAAGATTTCCACAAAATCCCAGTCGCGCTGCCCTCCAGCTGAACCTGACTTCACCAACACAGCTGCAGAGGAAGCTTCATAAAAGCCTTGAGACTGACGGCAGACTGAAGCCGAATATCGAACATGAGAGGTTCACCTACCACTGCACTTTTTGCTCATCACCGGTCAGCTTCCTTTATATTTTTGGCTAACAGTAAATCTTTCAAAATCCTTTCTGAATCTGATGGATAATTAATTGCTTTTGAAAGCATCTATTAATGGGGAATTTATTTCTTTCTTTCCGCTCTTGTTTGAGCAAATCTGAATTTTTGTCAGCTCGTTTAGGAGCTGCGCAGAGAGGCACTGGCTTTGATTGAAGAGAGCAGACGAGCATGGGAATGTGCTTAAATGCTAACGAGCGATCTGACAAGAAAAGAGGAAAAGAAAAAGTGATGAAACCAACCGAGTTTTTAAAACAGAATCGGCGAAAGAGACACTGACTGAACTTCTGAAGAGCAGTGGAACAATTAAGTGTAACTGGACTTTATCCTCAGCTTTTGACAGGATATGTCTGTTTTACTCGTCTTTCTCTTAGCAGAAGTAGGCTTCTTTAAAGTCGCTTTTTAAGAGTATGACATAATGTACATAATTCATATGATGATTCGTACATGCCTATGAATATTTGTGATCGGCATCTAATACTAAAAGGCTGCTCTGTAACTCTGTGAGTTACTTTCATATTGTGTTGTAAATAAAACAGATGCTCACTGTGATGCAATTATTATTATTTTTTACTTAATCAAATGAAAAAATCTGGAGGCTAATTAAGCGTCTTGGGCTCCTTTGTTGCTCTGGTCTCTCTGTTCATTAAGGCAAGTAATTGTTAATTATATGCCATTATCGTATATACAATCACAAAGCTAAAACCCAACACAACTAGGTTAGGCTAGAAGTAATAAAAATAATTCAGCAAGTAGAAAAACATTAGAAACCTCTAGAATTTAATTAACTCTGTGTAAAAAGAAAAATTCCCAGTAAGTTTTAAAAACTCAAACGCCATCATGAAAGGAGTAAAGAGGAAAACTAAGGAAATCACAGAGCTCTGGCTTGTTGACCTTCATCAATGCGTCATAATTACATGATTGTTCTTAGATATAAGGATCTTGTTTCTTCAAAGCTCTGAAGGTTAAAAGAAGAGATGCAAAATGGATTCTATAACCAGATATGATCAAGCTCTTTTTCATGAAAAAGAATCAATATCTTATTAAAGTAGCCCTGCTAACAGTTTAGAGTAATGACCGAGGAATACCAAGTCAAAACTACAAAGAAACTAGCAGCTTTCATGGTTTTTATTTATTATAATTTCTATATTGGAACTTCACAGGTCCCAATACTCGACCTTGAGGAACCCCTCACATCAGATCTGCTAAGTCAAATGTAAACAGATTTGCGGGAATGTTTCACTTCCTTCCAGACTGGTAAGATGTAAACATTTTGAAACTGTTGTGGACCATCAAGTAAACTTATTAAGATTATCATTCATAACCCTGTGGTCAACTTTATTCAATGTAGATTAAAAATCTAACAGAATTAAAAAAACACCGACTGAGGAGTACCTCCTACTAAGACCTGATTGGAATTTCTCTAGTAAATCGGATGTGAATCAGTTGTGGAGCTCGTATTGTTCAAATGTCCATAAAGATCAAAAGTATGCCAAGGGAAGAAGCAGAGGACGTCCAACACTTACCAAAATATTGTGTTCTACGTTTCTTTTGACCACATTCTTAACGAGAATCATTAAAAATAATGATTCTCTTCAGAATCATTATTTTTCTTTAGGAGAATTTAAAGGATACATTTAAAAACTTGTTTTCTCAGTTCCCAATTTTCAATAAGCTCCATTTTATCTGCACATGTCCATTAATATGGTAGAGGTGGGTGAGTGATACTGGGAGAAGTGGGAGAATTCCTGAAGAATAACTATACATGACATTGCTGCCCTAGGCATTTCATTCACTCTAACAAGTAATAACAAAAGTGAAAGCCGCAAGCACACGTTTACACGCATTCATCCACATACGACGCGATACACACAGAGTCGGAGCACAACCCAACAGTATATGACTAATTCATCTCATTACAAGGACTCTGCTCTGCCGTGCCACATGTATATCTTCCTGTTATCGCATGCAAATGGGATTCAGTTATCGGGCTTTGCATGCTCTAGTATACTGTACTGCATAGCAAGTCTATTACAGAGGAAATTAATTCAGCACACAATCCCAGAATAGCAATTCTTTTTCGATTTTATGCACACCGCAGTGCATGAAGAGTTATCTGGACAGGAAGAATTTATCTAGAGGAAAAACTGTCTGAAAGTTAGAGGCTTACCTCTGAAGGCAAACACAGTTACTAATAAAATAAATACATGTCTTGTCTGATGTGTCTTATCAGCATTTAGTTATTTGAAACAAAGATGGCTACATTCATATTAATTTGTTAGTGAACAAATTAATATGAATACAGGTAATGCTGCTTTAACTGAGAGAAAACAAAATCTTACTAAGTGTTTTAGCTCAAGGTTCCAGTGCAAATATATTGGTACGCTTAAAATAAGACACAACTAGCTTACAAGTAACTTTTCAGCAAGAAGTACAAGCTTTTTTTAAGTCAACAATTCCTTTATATTGGTGAAAAACTACTAGTTCCACTATATTTCACTTTTAAAATGGAAAACATGTCTTGTTGTAGACCAATCCTTCAGTGGCCATAATTACCTTTACAAATATGTAGTCGTCTTGCACCAGCAGCGAATTGTGATCAATTCTACCCAGAAACTGGGCGGTCAGCATTTTGTCCGAACAGTTCTGGATGAGGCAGGTAACGTAGAGGTGACCTGCGGAGAGACATGAAGGGACAGGGCGGAAACACTGGTTACCGTTTGAAAATAAAAACAGCTCTCTGTCCTTTCTGTGTCCATTTTGAATATTTAGCCAACCATTATTATTATTAATATTATTGGGTATTCCATAGTGATTCAGACTGTTCACTGTATTTGTGGACTCAGCAATTTGCTGAAACAAAAATCCAAATTATTCATGGAAACTTTCATGAATAATTGTTGTTCTTAAAAATCCACTCTGGATTTTAATAATTTTTTGTCTTAGTAAAAAAATTGCAACTTGACACGCTATTGGCTGGCATTTTCAGCGCAGCCAATCAAAAAGCGCCACTCGTTTTTCTTACAGTCAATTGGCTGTACTTCCAAGGAAGACAGGAAATGTTTGCGTCTGTGCCACGGCAGTTTCCACTGAGCCCATTTTTGATATTTAAAACATAAAACAAACTCTAGATGCCCCACAAGTAGCCATTTAAGTGATGTTAAATGAGCAAAACAAAGATGAAGGAATAATAGTAAAACTTCAGCTTTCACTGTAGACCTGCCACACAAAAAGCAGAGGAGGCTGCACGCAGCGTGACGCAAAAATGAAAGTGTGTTAGAGTTGGGAAAGAAAAGGAAATTGAGACATCTCTTTTGTCCAAACACCATAAGATCTGGCAGCTTCTCCATGGAAATTGGCCGCTCCAGCGTCCAAATGGCCGGGGGAGCTAATCCTCACAGACAGACACAGCGAGGTTAGCACCTGTTGCAGAGCTCACCCACTGCTGAATTTCAATCCAGCAGCTGCATCAGCAATATCAACACATTATCCTACTCAGAGGCCGGGACAAGCTGGCAACAGAGAAAAAAATTTGAATAACACACACATAAAAAGTAGCATACTACCCCATTCTAAGTCTTCATGCACCCACACAGATGTGAGGTTTGGAGTTCACATGTACAATGTTACATTTCAATGGGATGGATGAGTCTGGACCTCCGACCTCTGCAGTGGGAGGAAAGCTTTCAACACATTCAGCCACTGATATGAGTCTTTTCCTATCAAAGTTACAGACATTCTTGAAACTTCATGTTGTCAGTTTGAAATTGTTCGTCTCGCATTTAATTTCTGTACACGTGTAAGCCGAATAAAAGGCCAAACTGAATTTGCTTCAGGGTGATGAACTTGTCGTTCAGCCGCCTCCAGGTGTTCATGAGTCAGATGTATGTTTTCATTCATGACTCTGATACTGCAGAAGCACAGACTCTGTGCCAAACGAACTTTGTGTAGCTTCCCCTGACGTCCACATTGGAACATAGCACTAAGAACGAAAATGAGATGTTTAAAATGGCTTTCCAGGGTGGATTTGTAAGAACAACCCTTCCTGGAGTAATTTTTGTAAACTTAATCTCTAGAGTGAAAAAAGAAATTATTACATAGAAGAAGTGATAGTTTTTGTACCTGGATAACTTTGAAAAACAAAACAACAACAAAAAAAGTAGCTTTACTCTGTCATACTTTTGCTTTTATCGAGTAATATTACTATGAATTATCACATCTCTTACTTGAGAAAGCAAAAGTGAAACAAATATTAGCCAAAAATCCATCAGAGATGGATTTTCTATCAAATGTTATTTTCTATCTGCTGAGAGCAGCACATACTAGGCTAAGCTAGCCGCGAAGTAGACTCTCCGTTTGATGCTAGTACTTAATGTCAGCATTATCTCCACCTGCTGGTGGATTGTAGGTATTACAGTGCCTTCCCGCCTTTTTTTTCTGGAAGGTTCTCTTTGGTTCTCCGACCTCCTCCATTAAGGGAACGTATACTTTGATGGTGACATCTTATATTGTGTGACAGCATTGTTCCTCAGAGGAATAAAAGCATTAGAAAGGACAATGAGAGTAATGACTTTAGCTCTGGGGCGAAAAAAAAAAAAAAAAAAGTCCACATTGCGTTACCTAGTCACCCTCTCTTTATTGGCACTGTACCCTGCCCTCCCCCCTGAGACACTGGAGAGGTGTCCGCTGTAACAAATGGAGTGGCTAATTTATTGAAAAGCCCAGACATTTAATCAAAGCAGCATATGGCGAAGAACTCATTAAAAAACTATTACGGCGGGCTAAGTGTTCAATTCCGGCTAGTGGCTCGTGCACTTCCTTGTGCCTCTTTTTCCACATCTGCAAGCGCGCTCACGTTCGGTAATGAGCATGCG
Source organism: Poeciliopsis prolifica (assembly GCF_027474105.1). Taxonomy (NCBI): domain Eukaryota; kingdom Metazoa; phylum Chordata; class Actinopteri; order Cyprinodontiformes; family Poeciliidae; genus Poeciliopsis; species Poeciliopsis prolifica. The sequence continues at coordinate 1,274,119 of NW_026562426.1, forward strand.
TGTTTATTCTTCCACAAAGCAGCTGAGGTATTGTCCCAAGGAAAACTGTAAGAGGACAAGTAAACAAGATTTCAGTTTTTTTTGTCTCATAAACTGGCTGTTTGAAAATCTAGACTTCAGGGAAATGTGTGTTTGTGTAGGTGTCTCTGTGTGAGTCGGCGTTTCTCAGCCTGTATGCATCTACACATGCTTCCCTGCACATAAGTCTCCCTAGTCACACACACACACACACGGTCATTCTCCATGGAAGCCCCCGTTGCACGCAAGGCTCATGCGTCAATCGATTGGCGTCAATCTTTTCTGGAGTCCCATGCTCTCTCGCCACCCAGAGGCCCAGAGCGACGAAAGGCCTCAGTTCCTCGTCTCACAGAAATCCCCTCGACTCCGCGTCCTTCGCTGTCGCTCGCCATTTAACCTTGGCGCCGCGTGTGACGAGGGGTGGACTGAACAGAATGGTTTTGCACGCCTGGTTGCCCCCGGCCCTGCTTTTGACTGGGCATCTATCTGGGCACCGAATGGAGGGGATCGAAAAAGAGAGAGGCAGGAGGAGCATGTGGTCCCAGGAAGCGCTCCCATGCCTGGGCACCCGGCCCACGCAGACGTCCCCTTCCTCTTCGCACTCGCCGAAGACAGGAGGTCCCTGTTCAGGCCTAAAGATTTCACAGCTCTTTCCTCGAGAGGTTTTGGCCTTTGAGAGGTGTTTCATGAAGAAACAGTCAGCGGTGCCAATTTAAAAACAGGTTTTTCATGCCCTTTGACTGTGATTCACAATGAACCCTCATTTATAGGTGAAGGGTTATTTAAGTAACGGATAAACACAAGTGGACATTTACAATCTCACATGTATGCTTCCATGTTTGCCCTCACAGAGGAGATCAGGAACTGATCTCTGAGGAGGTACGCTTGAGCCACACGTACTCTGCTGCCTTTCTTTTGAAATGCCATTTTGTCTAAGGAAAAAAAAATAAAAATCTCCTCGCCTACCTGATCAGTAGGATTTTCAAGGAGAAATATCAAAATGCCCACACCGTGGGAGAAATTTAAGACACCATTGTCATTGTCATGGCTACAAGGTTTTATACATACAGTAAAAAAAAAAAAAACACTGAAACTTATGTTTTCATTCACAGGGTTACGTTATTTCTTCTGCTTCTCAAACATTTGTCCTTGATCCGTATTCGTCAATGTTTTTTCCAGAAATGTTTTTAAAGATTCTGTCATTTTCCTCAACCAAACACACATTTTCCACACAAACCAAAGCATCTGAAAGAGTTTGTTTTTTATCGTGGTGCAAAACCTGAATGTTCGGCCATTGAAGGGAGGACAGTGTTCCCACTGCCAGTTGGCCTTTCATTGGGCAGACGGGGTTAAAAGCCAAACGCCTGATTCATACGCTATAAAAGATCCACCATGTCTCACAAAAACGTCGCAAGCAGTGGTGTTTTTCTGTTCTCCGATCAACGGACGGTGTTGTGTGACGTCAAAAACATTACTATCCTAAACCATTTCCCTGTGAAGCTACAACTGGAGGAAATGTGAGGTATGGTTTGGCTGCATGAGCTGCTTGTACAATTAAACACACAAAACGGCGTACTGGAACATATCAACCTGCGACGTGCTGTGAAGTGGAACTGACGCATTGGTTTCTTTGACCTTGACACACTAATAAATAAAAGAACCTTCACAGTACCTCCACTCGAGTCTTGCATTTCCATGTGCACCAGATCAGGATCCAAATCCACACCAGACACAGACCTAAAAACACACAGAGGATTTCCATTATTATGAAATGTTTCTGATCGTTTGGTTTGTTAACAGATCTTCATTCAGATACTTTATGTATGCACAGTATCAAAGTCCGATTTTTTGCAGACCGGTGAATACTGATGCAGTGCCAGGTCACATTAACACCACTCTTTGGTGTGAACGTCATTATTGAAAGAAGCGAACAAAATGAATGAGTTGGGTGTAGCGATAGTTCACTTTGGAAATCAGCGAGTTAAATACATAGTGAAAACACAGTGCTGTTTAGAGCTAGTAATGCTAACCACGCAAATGGCATGAATCTATAACACAAGACACTGAAGACATTATCACTGAATTACAGTCATTTTATGTTGAAACTGGGTATTTTTCAGACCAGCTGTAACTAAAGAGAGCGACGCATCGCTGAATACAAAACACTCCAGTTTCCTGTCAACAATAAAAAAAAAAAAGAAAAAAAAAAGAAAGGGTTTTTTCTTATGCAGAAAATAAAACAGGCTTGTGTATTTTGTCAACACAATTTTCAGAAAGATTGAAAACCTAATGGAACAGTTGCCACCTTGGCAATTTGAGACCTCATTTTCTGCTGCTGTGTTGTGATTTTATCTCAAAAAGCAATGGCAAATCAATTAAAACCTTCTGAAATTATTTTTTTAAGTATATTTCTTGTAATAGTATAAATAACAACCCTTTGAATTTTGGTTACGACTACAGTTCTTTTATTTTTAACTTGAGAAGCAGACACATCCTCAGTTAATGGTCGATAAGTGTAACGCAAATAATCTGCCAGGGTTCCTGCATCCTTGTGAAACTGCAAATCATTTATGTTACGGCCTGCTACTTAATCTTAAATTTATAGGAGGTGCTGTGTTTTTATTGCACAAAGTTGTGCCTTTTTATCAAAGCGCTACTGACCAGTAGACTCTGTCCTTGGTCACCCTCTCTTGAAGTAAAGTCCACTTGCGGCCCAGATCGGTTGAAGCGAAGAGCTGGAGACAAGAACACGGTGAGAGAGAAAAACCCAACACTCGGTGCGTTTAGCTTTAATCATGGCCATAACCGGTAGCTTATTACCAGCTGGATCACTCACAATGGAGGTTCAATTGATGGGATGGAATATGAAAAAAAAAAAAAAAAGTCACCCAATCAAGCTACGGAATTTCATGGTTCACCAAGTCAAGATTGAGCTCAATTAATTATTAATCATAACAGGTGAGGACTGCAAAGTGCATGTGTGGTGTGTGTGTGTGTGTGTGTGTGTGTTTGAAGCTTCTTGAGCTATGCTCAGGACAGTGTATTGGTAGTAATATGCGGGTTGGTTGAACCATTGATCGCAGCTATAATGAAATTCTATCGATTTTCATACTCTCCTTGATATCTAAAAAATATATAATTAAAGTCAGAAAAGGTTCTGAGAACAGACCTCTCTCTTTGTCGTGCGACTTTTGACAAAGATTTACTGCCGTTTCATTAAACCTCACCTTTTTTTTTTCCTACCCTCATTTCTCATAATCACCTGAACGTGTGAATTATCCTTTGTGAAATATGTCGTCACTAAAGGCCCTGCCTGTTAAAAATTTAAAGCTCTGAGAATAAAAGCTCAAGAAGCCTGGGTCTTTTTTTTTGTGGCATACTTAAGACTTTATTTACCCAGGTAAAATGTAAAGAGGACTGAAGTTTGAAAACACTGTGGAAACAAAAAAACTGGATGCTTTCAATGGGAAGAAACTACTTCACAGTGTTGGTGGCTGAAGTCTAGACTGAAGTGGTTGGTGTGATGAACCTTATTCACGACGTTTCCAGATGCTTCAGAGGTGAAATCAGAAATTTACCAAGTCTTAACTCCAGTAGGTGAGACTCAAAAGTTACTGCGATAGGCGACAATATTGTAGTTTTGAGACCATTTTCAAGTCATTAATTGGTGACGCCGCAGTGACGCAAGTACAGCCTCTCAAAGATCAATAAACTTTAACTTCTAATGAACATTTCACATTGGAGCTGGAAGACATTTTAAATATCCAAACTAAATAAATAAAACAACAAATAAAACAGACACTGAAGTTTCTGTAAGCAGAACTGTCCTTCAAAATCATGGCTTGTTGAGACCAGACTGAAGACTTAGGCCATCCATTCTTAATTAAAAATTATTGTAACGAGAAAATATTTTTTTTCTTTGCATCCCCTTTAAATAAGTCAAATCTACATTGTGTGAAAATTGTACTGGCAAGGACTGGCGATCTAAATCAGCTTTGTACGTCAAGTGCTTACACGTCTGAAAAGAATTTTAACTCCGGTTTCACAATGAAGACACGGCGACGATAATTCGTTCCTTATGAACTTAGAACGACCGAACGTCATAAATTGTACAAGTCAGCCTGTGATATCACAAGGCACAATTAGCATGACACAAGGTCTCAATTATAGACGAGCGCAGAGACTTTCACACAGATGGCTTGTGCGGCGCGGTCGTTGAGCGACTGCAATGCCTCCTGGCTACAAAGACTACGAAACTAAAACAGCATCTGAAGACGTTTTCAGAGACATGAAGCCACATTATTATCAAGCTGTGGAAGTGTGTGTGTACATTCATTAAGAAGCACCTGAGGATCCCTCCCTGCCCTATATCTGTCACCATTAAATAGCCGGTTTTAAGGCTCGCACTGTAACTGACAATTTCCCTCTAATGAGAACGCGAGACTTTGAAGTTGCATGAGAACACAGCGCATTGTCTTGCATTTGGAGACGCCCTCTACGCCTGAGTTACTTCCATAATAATTGTCAATTCAATAAGTGCTGCTCACTTCTAGTTCGTCTCCCAAGGAGGAAGTTTATATAATCAGGCCAAATGTTAGAAAATTAACAGCGCGCCAGTCTGTCCGCTGCTCATATTTTCTTGTTCTAGCAGCGTTCCCACCACGCTGTGAACAAGAACAGCCATGTAGCAAACGCTCAGTTGCCAAGTCCATGACAGAGACACTAATAAGATGGATTTTCGAATCGGGGACAGACTTGGTGTATTTGAAACAGAAAGTCTCAGAGTCCCTCGTCCCTCACCCGTCCATCCTTGCAGTACACCAGCAGCTTGTCTTCCTCCTTCGGGTGGAAGATGACGGTCTCTGGTGTGAAGGCGACCGCCTGCCGTTGGAAGGAGGAGCCCTCATCTGTGCTGATGAAGAGCATCTGGTCTCGTTCGTTGATGGATGAGCCCACCATGACCACCTGAAAGACCGAAGGCAAAAGAGAGGTCAGAAATCAAACGCCTGGATGAGTAATGTTGCGCAATGGTGATGTTCAGATTGGGGGCCGCCAGAGGGCGCTGTGGGGTGGTCACAGGAAGTTGGACAGACATTTCAAAACAGAAAAAAAAAAAACTTATAAATCCTTTTTAACTTAACTTTTTTTAAGCATAATTTATTTAGTTTCTATGTTCAATTTTTGTGAAATAACATGTAAGTTAAAATAATTTATTTAAATATTCTTGTTTGTTTTGTTACACATAAACCAACAAATCAGTGCGTGTGTTAGAAACCCAAACCAGTTTTCACCCACAGCCTTTCTCGGGGAAAAAAGTCAGTTTTGGAAGTTAGACAAGCAATGTAAAGACAAACTGTAGAATCTGGTAAAAAAAATTCACAATATCTTAACTGATAATTAGATTTTCTACCACAGAAATCACAGCCGTCAGCATGAGGCACCATTTATGCTGAATGAGTGTAGCAATTGTTGAACAGCAAATGTAAAACATCCTAAATGTTGACGCATCTTTACATATTCTGTAGCAGAGTTGTGCATATCATCTCCCACACAAATGTGCATCTTCACGCTTACATTCACCCAGCCATTTTATAAACCTCAAATTTTTTTAATTTTCTTTTTTTGTTAAATCAACTTCAGAAGCGGACGACCTTGGATTGATTATCTATTTAGAGTTTTATAGCTCACAAAGAGAAAGCACTAAACACAGGCCAGACCAGGACCTGCCAAACCACCAATCACATTTATGAGCCATTTAAAGCTACCAATAGCAGAAATCAATAGGAGTTAATGAGCCAGGACCATTCATGCACCGCATAAGAGCAGCGGGACGCTGACCAACGAGGGTTTGTCGGTGTGAATTATAATCCAGACTTTCAATCCACAACACCAGAGCATATTTTATTCAATGTGTGTTTGCTGTCAGATGAAGTAATGCAAAGTGGCAAAGGAAGCATGTTAACATGAAACAATTCAAAAGGTTTTAAATCAGTGAATATGGTTGTTGTACGTGAATGGAACTCAGTATGCCTGTACACTACAAATATCATTGACTCAGCAACATTCAGACACCAACAAGTAGATCAGATTAAACAATTGGTGCGCAAGATAATATTGACGTGCGGTACAAAAAGAAGGCATCCAATTTCAAGACTTCTAAAGTCAACCACGGCTGCTTGACTGCAAATAAGTAAGAACCATGGACAAATTTAATGGATTGGAATCTGGGAAGGGAAAGGTTATGTCACATTTTTGATTAAGTGTCATTAAGGCTATGAGTGTGAAAATGTAACAACGTGCACAATTAAAACTGGAAATCTATATTTACCAAAATAAAAAAAAGACAAAAACCTTTTTATCTCAACTTCTGAAGTTGTATCAGCAAGTCCAGTTAGCATTAGCTAAATCATGACTTCAGAAACTTCTGAGTTAGTTGGAGGCAGACCTGTGGATGTATTTTGAGACCAAACCTGGAACACTCTGCATTCTTGTTTGACCCAATGGGGAAGTCTGTAGAAATCAGCCAAGATATCAGGAAGAGAATTGTGCAGCTGCACAAGCCTGAATCATCCATGACAACTATTCACCGACGCTTGAAGGCACCACATTCTTTTTAAACAATTATAAGCGGGTATAAACATGATGCGACGTCCAACCCTCATACCGCACAGGAATGAGGCAGGTTCTGTGTCTTAAATGTCCAGGTAGTCACCAAGGTCTTCACAAGTCAAAGACCTTGTGAAGATGCTGGAGAAACTGGTGAGACAGCATCATTATCCACAGAGAAACTTGATTTGTCTGACATGGGTTGAAAGGCTGTTCGGCAAGGAACATGCCTCCACCCCAAAACAATGAACAAAACACCAAATCGCAGTTCGCAAACACAGACCCTCATTTTCAGAGACATGTCCTGTGGTCTGATGACACCAAAATGGAGCTGTTTGGCCATGATGACCATTGTTACATTTGGAGGAAAAACAGGGATGAGAAAATAATTCCAACAAATGGCATCATGATGAAAAAACACTATGGAAAGGCTTAAGACATCAACCAGGAAGATGGAACTTGGGCCCAGGTTGGTGTTCCAAATGGACAATGACCCTGGCTGCACAACCAAAAAGGTTACGAAGTGGTTTAAGGACAACAAGGTCAATGTGTCAAATCACAAACCCTGGTCTTAGTCCTAGATAGATCCTGTAGGCAGATCTGAAAAGGCATCTGGAAACAAAGCGGACTACAAACCTGACTAAGTTCTGTAAGGAGGAATGGACCACAACTTCATCTAACTACTATTGAGGAAGGAAACCTAAAACATTTAACATTCAGTCCAAGGCAATCATACCAAATATCATAGAAGTGTATGCAAATTTCAGATTTTGAAGATATTAATAAATCAACTGCTACATTTAATGGTCACCTATCTGTGAATTAGAATAGAATAGGATAGAATAGATTATCGTCTAAAGACGATTGTTTGAATTACTGAAACTGTTGAAATCAATTGTTAAGAGGGTATTTGGAATTGAAAACAAGAACAACCTTTTTTTGTGTGTGTTGGAACTTTATCCCTCTGGGTTTTTGGGTTGAGAGACTTTATGAGATTTAATTATCAGTATGCTTTGTGATTTTTACCAAACGACTAAAACACTTGGACTACCGGAATCTGAAACTTGGTATCATAGTTAAAAATGGGAGCTTTGTTCAGAAAACAAAAATAACTAAACAGTCCTCCAAGAATCCTTTAATGTTATTTTCTTCCTAATGACATTCATTTATAAGCAAACTAAGTAAAGGCAGCCTTGTACTGCAATGTTTGAACACAACAAAGCACTTTGCCAAATTTGAATTTGCAGTTTGCCCGGCATTTCCATCCCTTTTAATCATAAAGCAGGCAGATTTATCAAAACTAATAATGTTTGTATTTATTTAATACTTTTAAAATGTTTCCCCCTCCACTCCCCTTATTCTTCTTTTTCTTTTCTGCTCTCCGTTAAGATAAAAGGTTCAACATCAAATAAGCTTTACACTTGCAATGCACTTAACTGTAAAGCAGCAGCCGCGTGCTGTTCCTATATTATATTAGAGAAATGAAATAAATTTATACGCCTAGAGACACACACGGAGCGACTAAGAGGATGCAAATTCTTTTTGGTATTCTCATCATGACTGCAATTAGGCAGCGTGTGAAGAACGTCTCACATCTTTCTGGCTGGAATTCTTAAGTGCTCTGTGTCTGTGTGTGTGTGTGCTTGTGTGTTTGTCTGTAATGCCTTGTGGGGACCATTTTCCTGACACTACATTGTGGGGACCCACTGCTCCTGGTCCCATAAGGGGAAACACTGTTTTTGGGTTAGGGGTTAGATTTAGGACTAAAGTATAAATTGAGTAGGGCTGAAACAATTCCTCGAAGGATTTCAGTACCTCAATTATTAAAATTACTCAAGAAAAATTTATCTGCCTTGAAGGTTCGTTAAATTACGTAGCGCGCCATGTCCCGCCGGATCATTATTTGTGGTTAGCAGGCCTTTTAGTTCCACCTATGAGTTGTTTTGAAGTGCTTGCAGGATAGTGGTGAACTGTGCTGCGTTTTGTAAGGGTTTGAGGACAAATAAGGACTGTTGCATTTTTGTGGTGCGATGGATGGAGTTTCATGGTCTGGACCTTGAGCAAAAATATTTAACGGGTCCCACAGGTTTTTAACCTGCAACTGTAGCAAGATTAAATTTGGTGTGAGGCCATTTGCAGGTTTGACATGCATGAACTAATAAGATTTAGATAAGATTGTATTTACTTATTTTACAATTTTTACCCTAATATTTGACAAATAAGGTCAATTAAATGCAAAAAAGTTAAGCTCTTGTTTGACACAACCTTTGTGCTGAAAAATATATATTTTTTTATTTTAGATTTATCCAGACTTTTAAAAATACTTTTTTTTCTTCTAATAAACAAATAGCATTGTTGCAGGCAAAACAAATATTTCTGCACATTTTAAATTTTCAGATTTTAAACCATAAATGATCAAAATTGCTTCTATTTAAATTAGTGAACACAAGTACCAGAAACGGTCTGTTTTAGAACATATTTTTTGCAGTACCAGCCTTTCACAAGAAAGATGTAAGACATCTTTCTTCTGATAAATGCTTCACTCTGGTTTTTGCTTTAAGTCCTTGAAAGGCAGAAACATCCATCAGCTCAACCTGCCTCTGTCAGCATGTCCCTTTTTAAAGGACATCACTCAATTTAACCTCGGACACATGGACATTCTCAAACACAAGCGTCCTACTCCATCAGTGCACACACATACACACACATACGCACAGATCAGATCATCAGGCAAATGAACAGGGCATAAATTAGATGCATAAAACCCTGAAAACAATCAGACCTTTGAATCTGAGGGTGTTGGGGCCCAGAGAGCTCTGTGCACAAATGTGCACATATCTTTGTCGATATTCTGCTACGGTAGAATTAACACATCATCCACCACTTCCTGTTGTTTTCTTTGTTGTTGTCGTCAGTAGTAACAACCTTTCAGCTGCCTAAAATAACTGAGTTGATTACAGTAAATCAGCCGTATTTAAAAAATACTTTTTCTTTGTCATGCAGGCCAATCAAGACACTTTTCTCTAGAGCCATATTCCTCCAGTAACACTCAAAACCTCCTACACTCATGTTCAGATTGGTCCTGGCAAATTAGGCATTCGTGCCTTGCTCAGAGGCAAATATCGATATGTGGCAGGAGAAGAAGCTGGAATCAAATCCACGACCTGCTGTTTTGCGAGACGACTATGCACTCCTCATTGAGATGCAGTCTTCCCATTGCTGAGGAGATGACAAAATGATATATAGTAAAGTAGAGATCACAGAGATCCTGATCTGACAGCTTTGAAATGAATCTTTCTTCTGGAAATTAATGACTTCATCATTTCTGCAAGTCAGTTACTGCCTCAAGTAAAGTTCATGAATCTTTGGATCTTGTTTAAGAGAGATGGTAGGATGAAAGAGGGCAATGGATAAATGGATCAGGGCTCTGGCTGCAAAGGAGAAGAAAGAGCTGAGTCAACAAGCGAAGCTCTCGATTTACAGATCCAGCTATGTTCCAACTCTGATCTACGGCGGTGAGAAATGGATCACGACTGAAAAGACAACACGCTGGATAGGAGGAGCTGAAATGAATTTTCTGTATATGGAGGTTGGAATCAGCATTGGAGACAAAGCACGTAGATTTATCAATCGTGGGGAGCCTGAAGCGGAACTGCTACTCTAAAGGATGATGATCGAGACGCCTACTGGATGACTACCCCTGCAGGCTTTCCAGGCACATCACACTGGAAGGAAACCAGTGTGACTAGCCATACTGCCCTCAGTATGGCTAATAAATCTGATTTGATTGGATACCAAAGTTGCAACATTTGTTCCATTTTCAGCTGGTACTGTTCGCATTCACACTGAATTGTGTCAGACGATAAAAACCCTTTGAAAAATCTGTACCGCTCCACATCCCTTCACCTGGGCTGGCGCTGCTCCATAAACTACTGTAGGGGACAACAAAAAAATATCAGAAGAAGAAATGAAACTTGTGAAGCGGAACTTCCTTCGTCACAAAATGGAGTAGCAACAGATTTCAGTGGATGAAAGATCTCTCTTTCGTCTTTGGTGAAACTCCACCCTAGACTTTCACATGAGATTCCCATGTTTGTTTTGGTTGCATTTGCCCAGAGAAACCTGCACTATAGTCCACTTCCTGCTTTGGTAGAAGTCTCTGGCGTTCACATATGCATTCAAACCACACAAGAGTTCATTTCAATGGAACCAAGAACTAGGTTTGTAGCTGGAAAAGAGTCCGCTATTTTTTTTTGTCTGCATCAGTTTGATTCTGCATTCAGCATCCCAAAGTGGACTGGACATTCAAGACAAACCGACTAGAGTTTGATTAAAGCCAACTAAAAAATGCTGGTGCGAATCCCTATAAGAATGGGGCCTGAATGAAGGAAGTGTCATTCTTAATCTTCAGTAAGAAAGTAACACAAAAAAAGACAAGGTGCATCTTCGATTGCTGTATTCCACTTCTGTAATCCTTCTAACAAGTCATTCTGTTGTAATTCGTAGTTCACTTCATGAGCAGGTGTGTTTCCCAACAACCCTTGTGATTCAGGCCAATAAAAAGGCCTCGTCACTGGATGATACAAAAGACGGAGCAGATGTTGTCAGAACCTCACCCCTACGGTCTCCTTCATGCAGCTGCGTAATTTGCCAACAAGTGGCACTCTCGTCAAACTGTAAGTTCTCCTTCAAGCCGTTCACCTAAACTGAGCTCAGAGAGACAACGGTAAAGATTCACAGAAAACTCTGGCACCGGGGGACTGGAAGAGGACTGACGTTCCTCTGTTACAAGGACGTCCTGTGTGTAATAACTCTTGCTTCCCTGCAGCACAGCGGTGCTATTGTATGTGACAGATAAAAGCGGCCTGGAAACTTCCCGTCTCTGCATTGGAAAGCGCTCGGGTGTGAGCCGTTAATGGGACTAAAAGAATCGCGTCTTTGAAGTCCCTGCTCGTTCCGTCAGTGAAAGACAGCAGTGTTGCAGCGCTCTGGGCATGCCCAATATGTTTTCAATCAGTCTGCTCTCGTCTAAAGAGCGGGAATGCACCACTGGGTCTCACTTTCAGAACTCGCTGTTATACAACGACATCGAGAGCCTAGGAAATACTGTGTTGTGTCTGAAAGCCGTGGACCATGTCTGGTCCTATCCTGCCCTCCACCTCCTCTGTATTTTCTTCTCACCTCACAGACACGCCCGTGTGACGCTGAGGTGTGAAAGTGCTGCACCTTTAATCAAGGGATGTCCTGACTGCAACTACCACCAGGTACTGGTAATTCTTTCTGTTTCAGTGCAGCTTTGCAACAACACAAGTCCATTACCGAGATGCATCTTCATGCATTATACATGTGAAGCCTTTTCTAAAGTCGCGAGAGGTGACCGGCAGAGGCAGAAATCTCGGCTGGGACTCACGTCAAAACACTAAGAGGTTCACGCTGGCAAACTTTTCAATAAAAGTCACAAAATTGAGAACTATGTCAAACTTTGAAGTACGTTTAGCTTTTATAAATATATCGGCGTTTTTCCCTCTCCATAACCTTGGATTGTACCTTTTTTTCTTTTTTTGTTTTCCTTCTTTTTCTTATTGCTGTAAAATTCTGCTTTTAAAGTATGTTTGCGCTGGGAGTTAAAAAAGTTAGAGCTTTTCGAGTGCCAGTTGAACATATGTTAGTTTCTTTAAATTGACCTCATGGGAATAAAATTGAGAACAGAGCGTGTGCGTGTTAACACTCAAGAGTGACAGAGAAGACAGGCTGGCTGTCCCAGATTCAACCCTGTTATCCGCCTGCTGCACCTTCCATCTGATGCCTTTTTAAAGGGCTCAGATTATGATTGACAAGGCCTTGGATTCGCTCGGCGCTGCTGGAGTTTATATAACGCACATTATTTCTAACTGGCAGCAACAAGTTGGAAGTACATTTACATCGTGTCCATATACATGTCTATTTATATGTCAATATGCTCTCCAGATCCCCCAAAACAAAGGTGAGCACATTCCACTAATCTGTTTACCTGCTAATAGAAAAAGGTAATTTTCCCCTTTGTGCTTTAGCGCTTTTGCTGATTTTGAAAACATTTAGCTCACTTAAATTTTGTTAAATGATTTACTCGGTAAGTAAGTTTGAAGACTCTGCTGAGCCTTAGCTTACAAATAAAATCTGAATCTATTCATCCTTCACGTCTTTGGATCGGACTGTTCCGTCCCCCTTAGCCGTTTAAATGTCTTCGTCTCTCACTCTCCTGCTCTCGGTGACGGATCTCTCCATCTCCACTGCTCGCCCCACTCGTCTCCCTGCATCCTGTCGATGATAGACGGCAGGGTCTGACTCCTCCATTGTGGAGGACGGAGACAACGATCAGACCTCAGGAAAGTGTTCTCTCTTTTTCTCTCTCTCTCTACCCGGCCGTCTCTCGCTCTCTCTTTTTTAATTACATTTGTCTGTCAAATAAAAAGTGAAGAGGAGACTGAGTGAGAGGAACCTCTGAGCAATTACTCTAGACTTAATTACATAAAGTGAAAAAAAAAAACAACCTATGTTTGGTGAAGTTTTGTGTGTGTGTGTGTGGATGTGTGCGTGTGTGTGTGTGTGTGTGCGTGTGTGTGTGTGAGTTATAAAGGGGCGGATTAAGCTTCTCCACAGAGCTCTACATTTAAAGATCATCATCTTCCATGGGAGGCTGACACTCAGGTGTCAGCTGCCCACACACTCACACACAGGAGCATTTATCTCCCTGGCAGCTCGGCGAGGAGAAAGTTGCACGATAATAAAGTAATACGAGGATCTACACTACATGTCTTCTTCTGCAAAGGATTTAAATGATAGGCTTTCGTTGATTTTGATTTAAAAGGTGCGTAACAGTCATTGCAGAAGGATTCGTTCAAAACTCGCAGCTGATTAGACAGTTAGAGCTGCAGCACTGCACCAGCTTTAACTGTTTTTTTTTTTTTACCCCAACACACTCATATCCTTCAGTTGATCAAACTGTTAGTTTTATCACAAAACGCCAATTTTTATTGATTTGGTCTCCACAGGAAAAAGAGCTGCACCCTAACGAGGAAGTCATGATGGTTCACCAGCTGATAAGCCTGATAACTGATCTGTTTACTCGCAGATCTATAGAATCAAGGAAGCACTTAAACAGATCCTGTCTGACAATAAGACGTTGGCTAAAAGACCTTGAAAGGCAACATATGAGGGCCGGACAAAGATAAAAGTCATTTCTAATGCTTTGGGAGACCAGTGAACCACAGTGAGATCCATTATCAATATATTAAAAAAGAAAAAACCGAACAGTGTTGAAACTCAACCGGAGTGGCTGATCTATCCAAAATACTCAAAGACCACACAGACGGCTCATCAGAAAGTCATAAAAAAAATTTAAAAAAGCGTCACTGGCCTCGCTTGGCACATTTAAGATCAATGTTCACATTGCAAAAATTTTTACAAAGTATGTTTAGTCTAGAGCACATGTTTCAGCAACTAGACTTTGTGAAACATGTGCCTCCATTACATCTTTGGTAAAAAAAACAAAAAAACAACAGCGTTCCAGAAAAGAAACAGAAACACCATCCCAACAACCCAACACTGCGGTGGCAGTGAACTGACGGCACAGGGCTGCTTCGCTGCATCACAACTCGGATGTTTTGCAGTAACCGATGGAACCACGAGTTCAGCTCTCTGCCAGAAAATTCGGAAGAATCATTTCTGGCCATCAGTTGTGACTTCAACCTTTTAAACATGAGTCAAAAGCGAACCAGCAAGTCTGTCCCCCAACGTCAACATCTCCAATCCAGCTGAGACGGTGAGGTGCGCCCTCTGACAGACGTTTATGTTCACAGATATTTCTCATTAAAAACACGGATTTTTTTTCCCCCTTGATAAATTTGTCAACGGATTTGATTTTTGGGACGATCTGAAGCGTATACCTCTGCCAAACAAAAAACAAAAGAGAGAAAATGTTTTAAAAACTTTGGATGCTGTTTTTTATTTGTTTATTTCTTTTTTTTCTCCACATTAAACATTTAAAAATCCTCATTTTCTGCAACTCGCAGCAGCAGGTGTGTTGGCTATCTGCGCACGTGACGTCAAATCAACGCAAAACAGGGTTTTGGTTTTGTTTTTCCTCCCAAGGTTTGTGTCAAAAGCAAATGTTTTCTCATTCACTGGAAACTCGACTCTGATGCGTTGAGTGAAACTTGGCGACACGGCCTCCTACTCTGATTTTTACCCGCCAAGGAAAGGAAACAGAAATCTACTTATCAATTTTGATTACATGGTGCGTCACCTTCAAAGAAGAAAGAAAGAGACATACAACACAGACGGATGGATACGCTGGTCGATGCCAGTCATCAGTTGTTGGAGTCTAATCACCCAGGACGGATTTTGGGAAGCGCTGACGACCTGTTTACACAGAAATCTTGGAAATGGTGTTTCTGACTTGGTGCTTTATTGGCTTTTCTTCTTTGTCGTGTGGTTTTCTTGGCTGCATTTTAAGCACCTCTTCTTTGTACGACAGGAAAGGAAATGGAGTTTGCTGTGGTGCGTCATCTGGAATCCTACAAGAGTGTTAGATTCTGCTCCAGATGATTCAAAGCCTTAAGTCCGACACATCGTCTGGAGGGGCATTTATGTGTAAATCTCACAAACACTTTTCTTAATCCAAGTGAATATGCAGACAGTGAAACTTTAAATACGTCCAAGTCTAAACAAATCTTTGATTTTTTGAAATATGCCAAAGATTATTTATCCAGATACTGAATTTGGGCAATAGTTGCTAAATAAAAACAAAACAACAAAAGAATTTTGGTCCAGAGCAAATTAGTAGTACACAATCCGATTTCAGTTATGTAGAAAAGTTCTATTAAAACATTTATGATTGTGGAGCAATTAGAAAAAAATCTCCTGTGAGACTCTAACATGACACAGAACTCCGGAAAAATTACACAAAACTCCTTTTGTGGCTCTTTCTACGCATTGACCAGTGAACATTTGACCTCTAATGACATTACAAAAAAAAAACGAAACCAAAAACAACCAACAATCAGCCTTTAACTGACAGCCGCACTCTTTAGCAGCAGTGACAAAACGCCTGCTGCTGCAGACAATCAGAAAAAGAACAAAAAAAAAGGTGAATGATGTAAATGCAATACCTGGACAGGTGCCACCAACTGGACGCTTTCCACACAGTTAATCATGCAGCTGAAGTACTCCATCTCAATAAATCAGCTTCCACAAGTCCTGGTGAAAATGAGAACGATCACGACAGCCCTAAACAAAGGAACTGCTTCACGTTGTAATATACGGCTGTCATGTTTAATTTCTGTAAATGCCAAACTCTCAGGTGGAAAAACCCTAAAAAAACTGTTCATCTTTCTTTTCACCTGTTGAGAACTAACAATCAAAAGCAAAAACAAAAAAGGCGTTTTGTGTTTAGTTCAAAGAAAGCAATATGATGTTACAATATATGCCGATGATATTTAGGTCAGTCTGTTTGAATGAATGTGAGATTTTTGGAACTACTACACAGTGTCTGAACTGGGATTTTAATTGATACAAAACAGCAGCTTTAACCCAAAAAGAAAAAAAAATAGCCTTTTGAGTTTAGTTTAAAGAAATTCAACTATTAAAAGTTGATCTGATGTAACAATATATGCTGACATTTGCCTTTAACTGGTCGACTTTAGGTCAGTGTATATGAATTAATTTCAGAGTTTTGTATAAGTCAAAGCCAGTTAAAGGATTTCAATCAAATTTTGAGCTTTCCAAATCAATACGATCTTCATCTATTGAAGATAGGCACTACATAGGCACTTTCTTTTTGCTCATATTTGACAGAGAATGACCAATCAAGCTCCAATGTTAAGTGAGCCCTGATTCAAATTTGTCAAATGATCCATTTTCAAATCTTTTTCTGTTACTGTATCAAACAATGCCAGCTTTAGTCTAACAAAAACTTCTTGTGTTTACTTTGAAGGTAGCAAACTATTAAGAGTTGATCTTATGTTACAGTATATGCTGACGATAGTTGCCTTTAACTGGCTAACTTTAGGTCAGTCTGAATTTTCCATGAGTCAAAGTCAAGTTAAATGTTTCAAGTCAAAATTGCAACTTTTTAACTCACCACAGTCTTCATTTGTTGATCACCTGCAAATTACTCAGAAGCTTTATGGTAGCAAGAAAAACGCATTCTTTTCGCCCAACTTCAGAGTGAGTTGTGATTCAAATTTGTCAAATAATGTTCAAGTTTTTCTCTAGTTTACTGTACAAAAAAAAACACAGACGGAAGCTTTAACCTCAATGTCAAGATGAAATGAAGAATACTAAACTGCTTGAAGACCACACAGCATGTTGTTGACAGCAAACGATGGTTCTGTTGCCTCTCGTGTCTCTGGAGGTCAGACAAACAGGAAAAAAGAACAACGAACCACACTGAAAAGCATAACAACAAAATGATTAGCCATTGCAACTGTGGTGAACAACAACAGGCTGCGTAATTATACAGCCAAAATCCAGACATGAGACCATCAATCTGCACGTCCCTCACTTCAAATGACATTTTCTCTGGACTGTCCGATTTTGATGAACGGCAGAGATCAAGGAGCTGCAATGTGACTACAGGTATAAGAAAACCCCTTAAGTCCTGAAGAAAACAGCCTCTTCCACTTCTCTCAAGCGGGAAATGCAGATGCCATTGATACTCAACCCGCGGAGGGGAAAACAAACCCCGGCTTGAAGCATCACTCGGTACGTGTGGTAAATCATCGATAAGGATTTTATCCAAATGTCTGGATAAAATCCTAATCGCTGCGAAAATAAAACGATGGTAAAAGAAAAACAAAAAGAAAAAAAAACAAGCAGGGAAGGTACAGCTTGTGCCGAACTCCAATTCACAACATTTACAGCCCAGTTAAGCCGCTACGCCTGATTCGTTCTGACAGATTTACCGATCAAGCCAATCAAGTCGCTGAACGGCGCAGAAGAACACTGAGCAAACAAAAAGGTAGGAATGTGTTCAGAAACATGCTTGTTTAATTACACGCTAGGCATTGACTTATTATAGGATTAATCTTTTTCTGCTGTGATTTGATCATCCCCTGTTTTATTGTCCCTGTTTTATTGTGAATGATATACATGCATTAAGTTTGTATTAACCTGCTGTTTGTGACGCCTAAAGTAAAGTAAAAAGATATTACGTGCCTCTTTTTTGACTTGCTCCACTCGGGGGAAGCTGAAGGAGGTCGTGAGCCCACACACCGGTTGTCGGAGGGCAGTTAGTGTGTTTTCTCACTTCGTCTATCACATAAATATTCAATGACATTTTCAATAAGCGTCAGCCTGCCCGGATTTCGACCTCCTCCTCGTCTCGAGTGAAAGCGGCGAGTCGCTCTGAGGTCATTCGCTCCTGAAAAACACCTCGCAAACTCATCCGCCAAAGTACCGCACCACAAGACTGCATCAATATTAGACATCAGCAGTGATTTAGAGCGGCAAAATGCAAAACTCTTGTTTACAAGTGATGCAGCCCGAGTGACAATCCGGCTGTCGAACTACGGAACAAATCAACTTTTGGTCTAAAAATCACTGACGTCGTTTTCTGTTTTTTTGGCGAACTTTCTCCAGTCCAATGCAGAAAAGACCTCAACCTGCAACTTGCAGGTTGAGGTCAGTCCTCAACAGACTCAATGGGGCATCGAGGAGTCAAAAAACTTTGATTAACAATCGTGTCTTAATTTCAACATTTGTGTAGAACCTGAAAGACCAGAATGAAAGGTTTCCAGTGAAAACTTTAATTTCCAGTAGCTTTATCAGTTGAGACATGCGAAGATTGTCGGTTCATTTGTGCCAGTGCAGAAAAACGTTGCTGTTTACTGAAGCTTTTGATCAAAGAGTTTCACTAACAAGTGACTGGAGCGAGAGATTTAAGATTAGATCAACATTTGAAATGTGTTTATGGAAGGTTTTTTTTAAGTGTTTGGAGGTTTTATGTTTCTCCTTTGATATTTGTGTAAAGAATATGGGTGTGAATGTCGCTGCATCATGCCTGAGACGCCTCTTCTGTTCTTGTTTCATTGTCACACATGGTTTTTGATCAAACAAATTTTAACATCAAAGTTTAACTGAGTAAATGGAAAAAAAAGGGTAATTTTTTGAGACTAATAAAAAATTAAAGTCGGCCTAGTCAAAGTTTAAAACAAATTGCGATGCTTCTGAAAGGGTCTTTAACAGATTCATACTTTTTCATTTAAAGCAATTCTGTGAAAGAAACTCACAATAATGTGAAACTCATCCCAAGCTGTCACAGGACTCAATCAATAAACGCTGGCATTCGGTAAAATGTTCATTAAAATGAGTTTGGAAGCAGTTTCAGACAAATCCCTGGTCAATATGAAGGCTAAAAGTCAGTGAGAGTTAAACTGCTAATCACAAAGGGTTAATTAACGACCTCTATGTATGGCCGTTACAGTTAACTGAACAAAAACAATGGAGTCAAACAGGAAGTGAAATTGAGGCTGCTAAAGACAAACAACAAAGCATCTGTTTAATATTATGCTAGATGGATCTCCATGGTGACCCCCTGACAGACACAATTAAAAGCCCTACATCCTGCCAAGACCGTCTCATCCCACACACACACACGCACACACACACACACACACACGCACACACACAGGCACACACACACAGCAGTGTGTCTGCCCTGCCCTGTCAGCTCCGCCTGGCAAAATTCAATTACCACTTATCACCAGTGACAGGGAGCATCACTCTGACTGGCATACATAACGCTGCTGCTGCTGCTGCTGCTGCTGCTGCTGCTGCTGGACACACAAACACCCGGACGGAAACACAAACCCAAACACTATCACTGCAGCCCACTGGAGGGTACGTGCTCCATGTGGTAACTGTTCTCAGTCTGAAGCGCCAATTTAGGAAAATGACACTAAGTTTTCCGCAGTCACCTCCCGAGAAAAAGCGTTTTGCAGACACAAAGTAGCTGAGTTATTCAGCCAAAGAAACCTCAGTCACTTTCAGTAACTGAGGCAAAAACGGTCAAAAGCTATACGAAAAATGTCGTAGCCCGGTTAAAATTCTCCTGCTGTCCGGCTTTGCAATGTGAAAACTTTGCCTGAGTACCTCAGCATGCTGAGTGCTTGAGCCTGGAATAGCGCAAGCGTGCGAATTTCAAGGAGACATGTTCATAAGTGTGTGGTTGTTCAAACACGTAAAAAAACCAAAACAAAAAAAACAAGAGAAGACATTTATGTAAATTGCAGTTTATTTTAAAACCTCTTTAGAGCAGAAGAAGACTGTTTGTTTCAGAGCATAAGACTTGACTGTAGTTATAAGCGTTGCTTAGCAATAGCATGTTTAACTGCACTTCGATGTTTAAATATTTATCCAATTTGCATTTAATTATTTCCATTTATTTACCCATAAAGGAAAAATGTCATGTTCATACATTATTTCTTTATTACTTTTGAACACTTTTGTTTTATTTTATCCATTTGTGTTTACTATAAAGCAGCACTGAAAGCAAAACAAATAAAAGAAAAAGTTTCTGTTTTATTTCTATCCCACGTAAATGCAAGAATTTCCTGAATAAATTATATTTACACTGGTTTATATTTGCATTGGTTCTCCGGAGGACGCAAATCTGCAAATAACATCAACGTCTTCAACAATAGCTCAGCTGCAGCTGACTAACAGTCACTGTATCCATGTGATTGGCTGCTTTTGAGATGAAATAATTAACAGTTCAGGAAATCGGTGCATTATTGATTTATTTATTTGCTCGCATTGTTATTTTTTTCTTCTGTTTGGCCAAAGAGGAACCCAAACGTCTCCCTGGTGTCGACTCGACCCGACTCCAAACTGCAAGTTAGCAGAAAGTGACTGAAACGAGCTTAAAACAAAACAAAACAACAAAAAAAAACACACGCACAAGGTTGGATAATGATCTTAATTGCTGCTGAGAGGTTTCGTGCTGCATGCGTGGGAACAAAAACCCATTTCCTCAATCACTTCGTAACAGCGGTGCAGGGCGATGGAGATGATTGATTCGAACCGATGCGGAGGATTCAATTGGCCGCCTGACTCCGATGAGTGGAAGTTGACGAGAAGTGGGTTTGTGTTACGAAACAAACAAACAAAAAAAACAACAACCAAAAAAACAAACTGGTAAGTGGTAACTAACTAGTGATTGTTATGACTGATGAATGCATTGATTGCGTGTTTGTGTATCGTTTCAGCAGCACTCTCAGCATCACACGGTTCATTAAAAGCTGTGCGTCATTCCAACGTTATGCAGAACTGTGGAATACCATTCCTCTAAATCGCTGCATACGTAGCCACGCCCAAGTAGGCGGGGCTAACTCAGTCAGTGTATGTGCTTGGAGTTCCAAGCCTTGGTTGCTCAGTGCCACTACAAAAAAGCGCGACATGAACTCAAATCTGTTCACCTTTTTTCTTTTAAGGACAAAAAAAAAGAAAAGAAAAGAGAAAAACTGGCTCCAAGTCCAGCGGGTAACGGAAACCGGGCTAAAACTGGCCAGGCGTTTGGAAAACTTTTGCTCTCGCGGACGAACCAGACAGCGCAACATCTCCCACACACAGGCTGACACCTCTGAGAACATATGCTGCGAGCATGAAGGCATAATAATAAGATATTTCAGCCTGGTATCCCCCCATGATGAGGCTAAAAATAGAGCTCCCTTATTACGGCATGGCTCAGGATGACTAATATGACTGTCAGTGAGCTGCACTCCTGTCTTGTTGACTCGAATTCAGCAGCCTGCCTCCGCCACTAGAAAGAAATTCATCTTCACACTGGCTGCTGATAGAGCAGCGGCGGCTCCAGGCGCAAACAGGAGACGGAAACGCGAGCTTTCAAGTTGGAACCGATCACATTTTTCTTTTCTTTTTTTTTTATCACCTCTTTCCCAATTTCTTTTTTTTTTTCTTAAATAACAATCACTTGTCAATTTAGGGGGCGGGACGTAGGAGGGAGCGGTTTTTTGGGAAAATATGAAAAGTTTTCCACCTCGTTCTCAGAAAAGTATGGAGGAGGAGTTTTTTTTAATTATTTTTCCAAAAAAACAAGTTATGATAGTAATTGATTCTGCAGCAGGGCGTCAAGGCAGAGGGAAATGATAAAAATTAAATTACAAGAATGAAGTAGAAATAATGTGTGAATAAAGTTGCAGAATTATGAGAATAGAGTCATGAGGTTATTTTCATGTGTTGACTTTACGACTAGTATTATTTCTACATTATTCTCTGAAAATTTGAAAAATAAATTTTCGTATTATTTAGTCTTTTTTCCCCCATACAACTTCATTGTTGTAATATTATAACTATTCTCTTAATACTAAAATACTATGACAATTTTCATATTATTATGACTTTATTCTTGTATTATTTCCACTATAAACTTGTAATACAATAATTTTACTGCAGTTTAATAATTTTATGAGTTTAGACTTCATTGTAGTGATTAAATTTTATAAACACAAAATGAAATTGGGAAGTGAAACAAATTCCCATTAATAGTCCTGAAAGTTTTTGCACATTAAAACTTCATATAGGGAACTTCATTCGTCTAGGAAGCTGGTTAAAGCTCTCCATGATCTAAGTGGAAGCACTAAACTCCACTTCTTCTTTTCTTTTATTTGTATTTTCTCAAACAGGAGCGTGTGCCTGAAGCTGGAGCATCTGCAGACAAAATGCGTCTCCGCACACAAATCCCTGTGTGTGTGCTCAAACTCCTCTCTGGCAGGCTTTCAATAAAAACACTTTGCTTTCTTCAGCTCTCCTCCAACGGCACACAAAAACCCTCGACGGTCCACACTGCGCTGCGGGCCTCCGCTGTGATTCACTCAGACGAGGAGGATGAGGAGGATGAGGAGCAGCATGATGGAGTCAGGGAGGTAGTATTCAGTTTGGCTGTTTGTCTTCGGCTGTCTCCGAAGTGCTACGAGAACGTGAAGAGCAACTGGAACTGTTCACTTTTCAATCAGGAAGCATCCTGAACATAAAGAAAGTCACGGATAATTGTCCTTCAATTTCATGTTCATGCACTCTTTCGACTCACGTAAGACACCGACGACAGACGCAGGAGTCTGTGAAAGGAAACGTGAGCAGATGAAGAGCCATGACACGGCAGACGAAACGGCTTCGCTCTGAAAAGCCGACTTATGGTCCAACGAGTCAGAGCGGAGAGGAAGACTCCAGCCAGGACCTATAACTCTGTAACATCGCCGTATAATCTTTTATACAGTTTTATGTAGTCTGAACATTACTGAGAATGCTGTGCTCCAGTTTACAGCCACATAAAAACAGAGAGCTGGACTGCATAATCTATTGCTTTTCATGGAACAGCCGATGGCGACAATCTGACATTTGGTGACAGCGGACCACGCGGTCCCGTAATCCATCAGAGAACTCTCTAAGCCAACAGTCATCAACTGCATGACCTACGACTCACTTTCTTTCCTTTTGGTTTGACCTTTTAACACCCTGAAACGACAACAAAATAAGGACGTTTCTGTGGTTTGCTTGCTGCAGTCGGGAGAAGACAGATCGCCGTGTGCGCGGTGGAGCACGTCCAGGCGTGGGCTGACAGTGAACCGCCTCCAGCTTTTCACTGTGTCAAACAGCCGTCAGTTGATTCCCACTATTGATTCCTGCTGGGAATCAATAGTGGGAACCAGTGCATCCAGAGGAGGGGTCTGCAGCGGTTCGTCAACCTGAACGTTAGCATTCCAGTTGTTTGTTGGACAACAGAAGATACTTCCTACTCTGTATTAATCTTCAAACACCAGTGGCCCGACAATCCCTGGCGTTTGAGCTACAGCTAAAATATTTTATTGTTTATTTTGATAGAGAACATGAAGAACAAAACGAGCTAATGCCTGCGTCATAGTGTTTTGCGGCCACAGCTAACCGGTGACCCCGGGCCCCAGAAGGACCTTTAGCAATTGGTTTAAATAAAAGCTTTAGATCAACAGTAAACGCAATAGCAAAAATTGATTGACTTATTTGAAAGTAAAGAAACATGATGTGTGATAGCAGTCATTTTTATCGTCTGACCTTTGCAACATAAACAAAGCAAAAAGAAATTTTAAAAAAATCATAATTTCACTTTTTATTAGGGTTAACCGTAAACCCATATATTTATGAGCAAGTTAAATGTTTAGTTTAGACAATAAAGCCGACATGCAAACAGGACTTTTTCGAAAACGAACATTTTCTCTGCCAGGCCAAATAAACCAAAAATATTTCTGCTATTTTTGGACTGTGCAACTTTTCAGGCGGCACCCACAATGGCTTGTTTGTTTTTGTTTGCTTGTGTTTTTTTAATTTTTTGTTTTTATGTCAGATCCAATAACGACGCTCCAGGTTACCCTCGGCAATAGCCAATCCTTGTCCGGTATGTTGCTTCTCCACGTTCTGACAGTGCAGTCACAGGGTAGAGCAGCATCTTCTTGCGTTCCCATCGCTCTGGTTATTAGCTAGACACTGACACCGGCTCTCTCTGGTAAAACCTAGAAAAATACCCCCTCAGCTGCCAGCCACATGGTGAAGAGGAATCCTTCACCAGTGAGGGGAATCATATAGAGATTGTGTGTGTGTGTGTGTGTGCGTGCGTGTGTGTGTGCGTGTGTGTGCACGTGTGTGTGTGTGTGTTGTAGGAGTGGGTTTTGCTGCTGGGACTCTCCTTTGTTTACCCTCCCAGGCATGTTGGGAAGCCAAGCAGAGCGCGGGAAATTAGGTGAGGGACGAGGGTGAACAGTTGCACGGTGCCCCTCGTTTAATCAGTCTAATTGTTACAATCAGACTCATTTTTCCCGACGCTCCCTCCACAGACACCATCTCCCCGTCTTTGTCGCTATCTTGTTCTACTCACGCATTCCCATCCCCCTTTTATGTTTTCTTTTTTTTGATCTTCAGTTTTTTGGGGGGGTTTTTCAATGCTGTCTTTTCTCTCTCTTAGTCTCCCTCGTATGCCACCAAACTCCCATCTTCTGTTTCTTTCTTCTGGACTCCAGTCACCACTCCGCCTCTCCTGTCCTTGTTTTCTTGTCTTTTATGCCTTCTCGTTTTCTACCCTCCCCAAACGGAGATGTCTGCTTTCTTCTTGTAGCTCAGTTTCGGTGTGTTTATTTCACCTGTTCTTTTTGCAAGTATGGCGACGTTGGAGTGAGTCGGCCGTCTTCGCCGGCTGCATTTCCATTCACAGTGAAATTCGCTCAATGGAAATGCACCAATTTTTAAATCACTCAAATTTCCTGTTAGAAAGTTCTTGCCCTGTGGGATGAGGTGGTTTCTTGGCTGCATCAAAAAAGACGTATTTTGAGAAATTGTAGTGAATATATATATATATATATATTTTTCCGCCTCGCATGAGTCACGTAATCAACAGCCGGATGTTACTACTGCTGGAAAACACAAACACGACAAACAGGAAGTGGCGACAGACAAAACCGGCTGACGTCAAGGTTTTGGTGCCGCTCATAACTGAACCCTCTTTAAAAAAACGATGGATCACCTCGCTTCAAAATTCAGACAACCAACAATAGGCGTTGTCAGAAAGACTGGGATCTATACCGGGTTTGCGTCTGATTTCCACCTCGACTTACTTAAATGTGACTCAAGCTTCAAAATTGTGTGTTCATCAAATAAAGTGTTTAAAGTTTATTACCTGCTGAAAAGAAACTTGCGTTGTTTCAAAAGCTAGCCACGAAGAAGTGGTGATTGTTCAGCTTTCTTAGGCTAACAGCTGCCTGCTAGCCGAATGTTGCTAATGCTAACGTTTGTATTTTCGCTTCCAGTCTCTGTAAATATTACCGGATAATTTGCGGTTGCTAGGGGTAACAGTGCGCTGTTCATGTATTATATTATTGTGGTGCTGATGGCTGAATATGTTTCGTTTATTGACGCTGTGAGGGCAACAATTATTTCACTCAAGTTTATTGTTCAGTTTAGAGGCCACACAAACACACAAGTAAATATTGAGTTTTTATGTATATTCAAGCCCGTATGTATAATTCTGACCCTGTTTGGATGAAAGGAAACTAAACTTTTTGCCAAATTCCTTTTTTTGGGAAAAAAAAAAAATAAATAGTCATTAGTGCTATTGTCATAAAAGAAAACCGGTTCAAAATAATACACGTCACATTCTTGCTCACACAACGGGTGTGTGTTCATTTAATCGCCCTCTGAATTTTTTCCCCCCCAAATTCGTTTCCCCTTGATCCAAACCACTCAGCAAGTCCTCCTACAAACCCGTCTTATTACCTCCATGGG
Organism: Poeciliopsis prolifica; assembly: GCF_027474105.1. Taxonomy (NCBI): domain Eukaryota; kingdom Metazoa; phylum Chordata; class Actinopteri; order Cyprinodontiformes; family Poeciliidae; genus Poeciliopsis; species Poeciliopsis prolifica. The sequence continues at coordinate 1,300,045 of NW_026562426.1, forward strand.
GATCCATAAAGGGGACGGTGATGTGTGATCAGCCTAATGATAATTAAATAGGCTCATCATCAAACAGTCATTATGGCAGATTGGCCTCCCAGCCCTTATTCACCGTGGCAGCTGACAGCCTGACTCCAGCCGTCTGCTGCTGGTTTCAACAAGGTTGATGGAACGCATCGCAGAGTTCCTTTTTTTTGTTTAAGTGCCCCGTTCATGACACCAAACAAACATGAAAACTGAAATTATTCAACTCATAAAGTTGGTGATACATATATTTAAATGAAGACAGTTTATATTGTTTAAACATCCGCAGGCAAAATTAAATATTCTATTTTATACTTTGAATTAGGAAAATATTATCTGCTTGTTATCCGTAAAGTAATGACAGGAGGGAAACTAGTGTTGCTCTGCTCTGTTTTAGCTTTGGCTCTAATATTGCAGTGCTCATGTTTCTATAGGAAAGGTACCATCTATAGACTTTGTGGGCAATTTTGGAAGTGAACTACAACCCATTCTGGGTAAATGCAACGTAAACCAACATGCTAGCTTAGCAAAACAGGGAAAAGTGGCTCCTTGTATTTTACCAAAGACAAAAGAGAACTCCTAACAGCACTAAAATCGTCACACTGCTCCATTTTTGTTTCCATTTGTTTAAGAAGTTAGTTCACTTTCAGTGTCCTGTTCAGTTTGACACAGTGCAGTGTGAAAACGAACCACACCAGCTGAAAATGGAGCAAATGTTGCAATTTTGGTCCCCAATCGAACAGAGCCTACCAGACTACCAGAAAGCTACCGGAAGCTGCATCTCAAGAGTTGGAGCTTTGTCCTCGACGGCGGGCCAGATCCAACCCGGTGTTTTTGAACAGCTGAAGAGATTTAAGAAGTTCTCAAACACACACAAAAGAATCTAAGCAACGCTCCAAATAATTGAATGACATGACATGATGTAAAGGTACAAAAAAACCAGTGTCATCATTTATATAATATTGTCTCTTTAAAAGCAGATGCAGGTCAGACTGAACATTTTATCAATCTCCCTCTACTTCCACTTCTTACCTGTAAAGAAACTATTTGGTTGCAAAGTGTGAGTGTATTTCTCTTGGTAGCTATGCATCTTGAATTTCTGAGGGGGCATCTTAAAAATTTTGAATATGGTGAAGGTTTCGATTTTTTTTCTAAAGTTAGTGGCTAAACACACGTGTCTCTTGGAACATTAGAAGACTTGGGTTTCTAAAAATTATATCAGTGAACTCAGTAGTTGGCCTGGGCTCCTTTTACTGCATCGGTTTCTTTCATTGACAGGAAGCCGTCATCATTAATATAAGCAATATAAAAGGTTTTGAAATATTTCACTCCATTTATAAGGAATCAATTTTCAAATTTCACCACCTAAAAATACACTTCTACGTATTTTGAGCCGCACTTCAAATGGGGAAAGGGTCCAAATCTTGTCGTAGAGGTGTGTTTTTTTTCTCTTAGAATAACTATTCAAACTAAACGCGGGGAGAGGAGAGGCATTTCTACATTTTCTCAGTGTGAGAGTTTGTTGTGTTGTTGTTGCTTGGGCTAGTCGACAGCATCTCTAAAAACAACGACTGTGTTTGTAGCCAGAAATGTCTTATAATCGCAGCAATTCATCAAACCGCGGCTCGTTCTAATTGCTGCCGTGTTTATACAAATCTTCGATCAAGCCAAGTGTGAAACGTCTCCACTCTCTGCATATTGATGACGGTTAGAAACCATTAACTCTCCCCCTCCCCCACATGTTTCTTTACCCAAAGAAGCTGCTGAATACATCTACCTCCAGTTGCTTCGCATACAAGACGGCGTGGAGGAAAATATTAAACCAGTCGGTTCCGGAAAATTAGCGCGATTGAGTCGATTGAATTACCAAAGTGAGGAAATGGAGGTTAGCTGGGGAAGTTGAAACAAGGAGCAATCTTACTCTGACTAGATTGTGGAGGAACCGCTGGGCTCTGCGTTAATTCATCGGCAGTGTTAGGAAACTATGGGGAATGGCGTCATCGATCAAAACAAACATCCGAGCCAGATTATCGTACAGGAATGTGCAATATCAGCTTGGAGTTTCACGTCGACTCGGCAAAATGGGCGTCTTCGCACAGACTTCTATTTTCTTAGCGTTGACAACATATTGCCAAGTTCTGACTGCACAAATTGGTCATTTTATGTTTGGAGTCCAGATTTTTGTACCTGGTATGTAGATTCCATGGTTTTGATTCTGGTTTTTGTTAAAGATGCACTCAACCTTGTATTTTCAGAGATAAAACGTAAACATAACTGTACCTCCTTTTCACAAATCTTTTGGTCAACCGAAAGAATTGCGTCAAAGCTTTCTGAAGCACTCTGTTTTTATTTTTTTTCTCCTCCTGTCTATTTCACCTCCTCCTCCTTATTACACTTCTCTCTCTCCCATCACCCATTATTCTTCATCGCCCTGTTCGTCTTCGCCGCGATTCGGACTGCAGATTAATAGACACCCCGCTTTTAATAAAGTCAGACGTGACCTCGTGTCGCCTGAGCCTCCCCCACCGGACGGAGAGGCTTATTGGAGGAGCTGTGGAAATGAGATGAGATGGTGTGCGTGCGAGTGTGTGTGTGTGTGTGTGCGTGTGTGTGTGTGCGTGTGCATGTGTGTGTGTGTGTTGCTGTTGTCTCAGAGAAAACTGACGGCTGCATAATCCTTGAAACGGAAGAGGAGGGGTGTGGAGGAAATACGCGGAAGGAGCAGCTGCTATTTTGAAGAGATTGTGCGAGTCAACGTGGCTCTTTGCTGAGAATATTCAACAAAGTAGTTCAGTTTAGCAACAGACAATCACAATCTAGAAAAAAAAAATTCTCACCAAAATGACCTTTGTTTGCTCAGCGTCGGAACGATATGAGAGAGAACATTTTTATTACTTTCTGCTTTGAATTACACATGCTTTCATAAACTAAGCGCATCTTTTTAATATTGTGACATACACAAAATTCAATACGAACAAAAAAAAAACCCACCTGATTCTGGCGCCAAAACCTTTGGCTGAAAAACCTTTTTTTATTTTATTTTTTTCCGAAATTGCCTCGTTTCCATCATGCAAGTTTTATTTTGTGACCATATGATCAATGGAAACACGGACCTACTGAGGAGACTATTCCATACCATTATTTTCAAGAAATGTAGTCACCCTTACACACCAGCTTGTATTGGTCTTTCACGTCAAATTCTCATAAAATGCACAAATGAATTCCTGTCAGGCTTTTGAAGTTCTTTAATTAACCACAGTATTATCCCAAGTCCTTCCTTATTATGCCGTCTTCCAAATATTATCTCTTTGAAGAGCTCTGAAACCATCGTTTTCTCTTTGAACTCTGTCTTTTCTCTCACCTCGTCTTTGCCTGCTCTGTTCAACTCTCCTTCAACTTGAAGATTACGGACCACATCAGTGTTAAACCCAGTCAAAACCATGTCAGCTTGACATTCAGCCGGAAGCGCCGGTGGTGAGACCGCTGACCCCCCACCCACCCACACCTTAAACACCCCCTGCGGCCTGCTGCTACTGATGCGTCCTGGTTACAAACAAACAGTCAAACAACGGAGACTAGCGAGGCCAGGAGAAGACGGGGAAACGTAAACTCTGGGAACAGGAACTTGAATTCCCAGAACGTTGGAGATCGTCCGCACACGCAGCCGCAGCGGATTAACCGCTGGCTGCCGGCCAAATCCACGTCTTCGCCGTTGTACTGCGAGAGGCTCACCCCGGGGGAGATGATAGTGATCAAAGCGGGCGTCCCGCTGAGATATTCCCATGACTGTGCATCGGAATGGCAGGCCGCTCCTCCTCCCATCTGATTGTCCTGACACACCCTTTCCATCATTCCCCTCGAAATGCGGTGCAACCCCATCAACTCGCCGTGCGATTAAACATTCAGACTTGTGCTCGATGCAATCATGGATGTGCAAGAGCGCCAATCGGAGGGGCGGTGGGCGAGTCAAATCCCAGAGGAGATCGTTCCAGGGCTGCCGGTTTAAATACTCCACACAGTGTGGATGACGAGGAACCGCGGCGAATGCAAAGCATCCATGAGGTGCAAGCATGGGAATGAAGGCGCCACGCCTAGACGGAGTGTTCCGCATCAATAATGGGAAGAGTCGTTTACGCGACAACGAAGATCTGCAACATCACCATTAAGCTTCTGAAATCTGTAAATCATATCAATGAATTTACATAAAGTTGACATTTTCCATCCATTCACCTATAAACACGTTGCTCGCTGTTGCTTACGTTGGGAAAGTTTGACTACTCTTTTACTTGCCACCCATAGCCGCGGCGCGGTGGTACAATGCTGTTAAAATGAAACGTGGAGATGTAGGTACTATTAATTTAGTGCAGATTGCAACAGCAAAGAGAAAATAACACAAAAATATTATTGTAAAATAACTCAAAACCACTTGCATTGATCTTTTTTCTCATGTGGTGTCGGCTACGCTACACACAAACATGTTGCCACAGCAACTGACTGACAACAGCTCCGCTCATGTTTGAGGACTCAACACCAAAAATCGCTCCAACATTTCCCACTGAAAGAACTGAACATTCAGTCCATCGTAGCTTCATGTTTACACGCTTGGTGTTTATTCTATAATTATTAATAAGTGATTATTAAAACTTCAACAGAGGTCTTGAACTTTTAGCTTCAACTTCACGTGACACTGAAGTCAGTCTTAAAGTCGTGTGATCGAACAGGTGTGTCTAACAAAGTGTCTGTGTGTGTTTAGTGCCGAGCAGAGCCACAAACCCCATTTGCAGTCTGACAGCATATTAGCATTGTTCACTTGGGATGTTTTTATGTGATAATTTGCGACAATGATGACTCCAACGGTAGCGGCGGCGCAATCTCCACCGTGATTCGGCCCGTTTTGCATTTGCTCCGTGTCGAAACTGCTTTTCACCGTCCTAATTCCCTGCTCCGTCTCCTGTGACTGTGCACAATTTGCTGGCTATTGATTTCCGCTGTAACAGGTCAGGGCCTCAGGGAGCGCTCCAGACTGAATATACGGAGGCGGTGGGGGAACAAGAATAATTGATGAGGGGATGAACGGAATTACACTTAGAGGCAAGCAGCTCTTAGAGGGGAAGAAGGTAAAATAAGACCAAAATGTTAAGATGCATTTTGGTTGTTGATCTAGATGACAGATTTCGTTCCGTTGTCTTTCATGTTTTGTGATACCAGGAATTCTGTATTGCTGTGAGGTATTTTTCCCTTTAGTTAACGCGGTGGTTCCCAAAGTGTGGGGCGCGCCCTCTAGTGGGGACGCAGTGCCATTGCAGAGCGGGACGCAGGAAGCGGTACGTATTAATGAAAAAAGACAAAATATGTGTATACGTTCATGTCTGGTTGAACGATGTGTGTGCAAAGTTGATTTCATTGTGAAATTCTTCATTTTTTAAAAAATAGAATACTTCTGGGATTAATCTAAAAATTTCCCCGTTTTGTCTGGCAAATGTTTTGACATGTGACACTCAGAAGATTTCTTTTCTTTTTTGTTTTTTTTTTGCAACATGTCCTCCTCTATATTTCTGTCTAGAATGACCCTCATTTACCGTTGTATTAAAGAAAAAGTTACAGCATGACAAAAAATACCGCAGTTATTAAACATTTAATGAAATATGCAAGATGTGCACAGAAGACAGTTACAGACTATTTATTTACCCAGTAAAAAAAGAGCATTAAAAGACGAACAGGAATGTTAACGTCTATCAAGTTTGTTGGGAGAGGAAAGATATGTGAAAACGCTCCTTTGTGCACCTAGGATTTAGCAACCATGGTCAGCGTAGCTTTGGAACAGCAATACAGACATAGTTATTCACATCAGTTTATAAAAGAATTGTTTCTTTATATCAAGCCATATATCCCTCAAATATAAATATCTGTAGATTAAAATTGCTTGAAATTGCTGTAGGAGCTGGGCTTTGTTGGATAAACAAAGACTTCCATCATAAATTGTCCCTCCAATGATTGTCATGTAAGTCAGATTTATTAGTTTTCATTAATAATCTACATGAAGTCTAATCAGGAGAGAAAGCAAGCAGCTACATGAGCGACAGATTGCCACATTGATTCATAATATGCCTCCTGTTCGTGTTTGACTGTGAAACGGTTAGCTTGATTTATTAGCCAGTTAGCTGATGGAGGCTGCTAACGGTTCACAGGGATCTGTTCATGTTTGTTGGAACACGTCTCTGTAACTGATGACAGAAATAAATATTTTTGCTCGTTTCAGATGGGGAAAAAAATCTAAATTGCATTCAACATTTTATTCTCATTCACTGTTAAGCCTGATGCTTCGTTGCAAGGTCACTTCCTGCTTACATAAAACTACTTCCTGCTGTGTTTGTTCAGAAATGTGACATTTCGTCATTCCACGTCTCACTATGCCATAAGAGAAGTTAAAACGTCAGTCTATTCAGGCAAAGTCACTAGAAACTAAAGAGAATGTGGAGAAGAGTGTTTATTAAATATATCGTCATCATCAATATTTTTCCAGTATAAGAAGATTTTAATTTATAGGGAATGATGCACATTTGTTAAAATTAAATCAGCCAAAAGAATAAAAAAAAAAGAAAATAGTTAAATTACTTTTTAAAAATAAAAATTTTATTGCCTAAAATGCAATAACAGTGTTCCTTAATTGAATGCTTGATCATTTGAAGAAAACAATGTATCCACAAATAAAAAACCCAAGAAGCAATAAATCCACCACTAACTGAGTTGGCGATAATCTCAATAATCACGATTAATCTGAATATTCGTTTCAGTCCTGAACGTTTTTAGATTCAATGAAACATTTCCACAGATTTGCTTGAAGCATCAACAGCTTGGCTCAACATGTTGTTCAGTAATATTTCATAACTTGCAACTGCTGCTTTATTTAGATGGCATTTGTACATGGCAATATTACGCAAGTCTCTGTGCGCGACCAAGACGGCTAATTATCCACCATTATACCGCTAATTATCAACAACAATAGCACTCTGTGAATCTAGAGAAGAATTTCTGCAATTTGGAAAAATAATCTGAAAAACAACATACAGGATGGAGTGTTTCCAGCTGCACAATGGATAGATAACCTCTTACTTTTTTATCCCCACACTTTCTGATTTCTTTCCACTACCATCAAAAACATGGATAGAAATTTTAGAGATAAAGTCAGATATGCAAACAGTCTTTCCATACGTGCCTTAAAATGACATTTTAAGGCAGCTACTGGTGAGAGGGCCTGAAAAACAAAAAGAAAAATAAAAGAGGGGATTTATACCCGGAAAAGCACCGCCGCTCTTAAAAAAAAACAAAAACAAAAAAAAACTGCCCCCGAGAGTAGGAGGGAATACTGAACCCCTTTGGCTCTGTCAGGCTTTTTAAAGACAACTCCACCACCACCACCCATTTCTCTTGTCACTTTTGGAGTGCAGCAGAGTGTTCAGGGTGATGATGGCGATTCACTCTCCTGTTCTGCCCTGGATGTGACGCGTTGATAACATGGAGGCGTCAGAAAAGAAACGACTTCAGAGGCACTGGTGGGTGCTGGTGGGGATTGGCCTTTCTACTTGACTGATCTGAGCCGTCCGTGTTGTCGGAAGAGACCCAGCTGAGAAAAAAGACCTGTGCATGTTACAAGTTCGGCCAAAACGCTCAACATGAATGCCACAAGCCTCTAGCAAATACTAAAAGAAACCGAGAACAGCAATTTAAAGATATCAGTCTGGAATGGGAAGGAAAGAAAGACTAAAAACTGCTGTGTTGTCAGCCATTCATGCTGCATCAGAATGTTAATGTTTCAGAATGACACCAAGGAATCTCGTTTCAGGAAAAACACTTATTTTTTGGGTCTATTGTGCTGAGTTTTCAAATATGATCTTTATCCAGATGTGTTCATAATATGGAGCGACGGCTGCCTGACCAACTGAACAAGTTGACAAAAGCTTAGTAAAGATCCTCCCTGTTTTGTTTTGGTTTTTATTGGAAGGACGGCGAAGCGCGACTGACAGCAGACAGCATACGTTGATTGGCACAGATTCACATCAATGGATAAGTGAACTTTCAAACTCCTCTAAGATCTGTCCAGTTCACCATGAGACCACAGTGCAAATCAATAATTCCACAACCAAACCTTGACCTTTGATCTGCCACAGTTCCGTAAGCATGGAAACCTGTTGGTCACGGTTTCACCGCGGAAGGTTAAGTTTCCATGGTCACAGAACCATGGAAAGTCAAAATAGGTTTGGATCTTTAAAAAAAAACATCTTTGACCTTTTATAGCTGCATGGTCAGTTTTATCACGGAAGGTCACGCTTTTGTGATCAAGGAACCATGACCTTCTGCGTAAAGGTTTGTTTACGCGGAAAAACGTCTTTTTACCAATTGTGGCAGAAGAGCAAATACAGGATCACATGTTGAAATAGCGACAAATTGACAAAAACTGGCCCGACCACAATTCCAATGGAGAAATACCCAACATGGATACAACTAGCATTATTAACTAGAGTTAGTTTTCTGTAATATGCATTTTCAAGTTCTTGTAAAAATTCTTTGTGTGACAGGAATCTTTAACTTATATTTCACCTTCTTTTAAAAAAGGTTCAACCATGAAGTGGACTCGCAACTTAGCCTGTCTAAACGTAACTAACGTCAGCCAAACATTGAAGTGGTTTCTTGAAACATTTTGTGCAGTTACTTGAAAGTTTGGGCTAACTTTCAAGAACCCACCACACCACAGATCGTTTTCCTGCTAATGCAAATTTTCTTGATAATAGACGTACAAGTACTAAAGCCACCTGAACTCATCAACGCTAGCAGCCGATATCCTCTCACCTCAAAATAAAAGTGGCGTTGCTCCAAAACCAATATCCTGATGCTGTGACACTAAACTTCCAACATAATGAGTATGGCTGACTGTCGTCAGTAGAAGAGAGTGATACTGAGCTTCTGAATGAATAGAAGGCAAAGTTACTTTATTTTGATATGTCAGGAGGGAGAGAAAAAGATGATGGAGGTCTATTTTACTAAAAAATGACTAATTCCAGCTTTACAAAACATGAATAGAATATTACAAACCATTAGCACACCGCTATCTGAGAAAGTCACAGACATGCGGACACTGCATCGCCTGTCAGAGCTGAGGTGAGTATTTTACAATAAAAGTCTCGCGATGACCAAACATGGACGGTCTCGCTGCGGTTCGAAGATGCTGGGCCTCTCACATGTCTCATAATCTATGTTGTTTTCATTACCAAAGATAGGGGGCAACGAGACAACATCTCATGATATTAAATGTTCAGAATATTTCTCGTTGAGGTAAATGCCAAACAGAAAGATGCCCCAACTTGACCTAAAATTTTGGGTTTCCAGTTTGATCTGCAAATGCAACAAAGCGATCTGTAAAAATAAAGAGTAGAGGCCTTTCAGGAGGATACGTTTGGTCTTTGAAATCTTCTTCAAAGCAATATTAAAATCTTGTCCAGCCCCATCTCATTCTTGGGAAATCAGTATCTTGTCTCGTCTCATGAGCTTCAGGGATCGTTATATCCCTACAGAAATCCTTTAGCTGAGGTAGTTTGTTCTCTTTCTGTTGCTGGCAACATACTCACCACACATGGGTGGTCTTTGTTTTCATTGTAATTCCCTGACCAGCAGACTGCAAACATCACCTGAAAGCTGTAAACAAGTCAATTTTATCTCTCGGTACTTTGACTTCAGCAGCTTTGAATGCCTTGCAAGGTAAGTCAGAGACAAAACAGTGTTGGGTGGACTTCAACCCCCCCGGGCACCTTGATTCCAAAGTCCTATCACAGAAGGTGACAGGGAAATGTCTTCAAAGGCTTTTATGAAGCAAAAGAATTCACAGGACCTTAAGTGTGAGATTGGCATGACGGCAACATTCTTACGCCGAAATAAAAATCCAGCAAAGAGAGTTTGTGCGGTTGACCTCGCCATCCTCTGGTGGTAAACAGCAGGGACCCACATTAAAAGAAAAAAAAAAGAAAAGCTCAGGGGAAGATGGATGAACAGCAGGACATACAGACTGAGAAAAAAGGTGGGAAGAAGCACAGAAAAAAGAATGATCAGCTAAGCGTGCGGTCACCTGCAGGGTAAGTAATTGGTGAGAGGAACGGAAAAAACCGCCTGCTGCAAGAGTCCATTTTCATCCACTCTGTTCTCACTGCTCTCTGCTCTTGTCACCATGTTCCCTGGGAGGTTTAAAGGTTCGTCGGGAGGGAGGGTGGGTGGGCTGAATGCATGATCTGCACTACAATAAGCGTCACTCTTTCAATATACCTGCGCGGACCTCGGGAAAACGTGACCTGCGCGCTGAAAAACCACTGCGTACGTTAAAGTCTCTGAAGTCGCTTTGTCTGACGCTCTGGACGTTCGGCACAATTAACTTCCAGCAGTTTGCGCCCCACTTTCAACACGGCTTTGACTCGCTGTCTCCAACACGCGCTTCTTTTTTGGCAGTTTCCATGGCAGTGCTGCAGGTATTTCTGGAATCCACTTTGTGTGATATAATGTAAAGAATGTTTTTGTACCTCAAGTATACGAAACCCCACACTGGTTCTATTCAACAATCAAATAGTTGTTTCAAAGATCATAAAATAAGTACGGTCCAATAATGTATACGTTTGTGAACCACTGTTAGAAGAGGCAGTTTCTGTGTGACTGTTACTTTTGAAGAACGTTGTCTTTTGTTTTGACTATGGATGCAAATTGGCATCTTGCTAAATCTCGTGCATTTTTGACAATATTGTACGTTTATTATTATGTTTAAATTATGGGACAATTCTGACTTTGACTGCTCCATTGCAATGCCTTCAATCTCTTGTCTTTTAGCCGTTTTGTTTCATTCGCCACGTTTGCTTTCATCGTCCTGTTAAGGACATGTGACAGATACCCTTCACCTTTGACCCCACAACGCTTCAGGCAAAGAAGTCTACGCTCTACTCGATGATTAAAAGCCAAACCATCACCCGTCCATTGAAATGCATGACAGTGGGCATTAGGTGATTTAATGAACTATAACACAATGTGGTGAAGTAAAACTTCTTAATTTTGGCTTAAGGTCTAAAAGGCAAACACACCACGATTGGTCCGTCTTGTTTCCCAAATGTAATGTCATAAACTTTAACATTCAGCATATGTCAGTGTGAACATTAAAAACAGTAAGTAAGTTTGGTCCAAAACCTCCAGGTGTCCAGTTGATGATAGCTTCGCACAGTACATCAAAAACAACAAAAGAACGACTTTGTGTGAAGGAAGTTAAAAGTTTTGAACCGATCCAATCAGAGCATCTAAGTAGATCTAACAGAAAAATCAGTGAAGGAAAGCAGCTGTGGACAAGACGGCCCTCACAACTCAATATGTCTGAGCTCCATTTGCGAGGCAGATCGTTGAGTTCATTTAAGATTAGCTCAAGGCTATTTTCTCTCTAAAAGATTTGTTTGGTGTTCAGTCAAATAGTTCAGGGCATGTGCCAATACGACAGCGGAGAAATATGATATAATATGTACACCATCAAAAACATCACACCTGCAGATTAGAGAAAATTGAACAGAACTTCAAACTTGTGCGCCAGAATTTTAAGAAGTAGAATTCTCAACTAGAAGTACATGTATACATGAAAGAAATATTTAAAACAAATAAACAAAATCTAACTCAGCTGAATAACTATGTGACGAGTGAAGCCTGGTTCACACGGCAACGTAGCTTTCGAAGTGAAAGAACGACGGCCACGATGCAACAGAAACAGACATCGTTTTGTTGTGTGCTTTGTTCTTTTCTTTTTAATTTGTGAACAGCCCAAAGTCGGTCGGCGCCGTTTCTTCCACGTTCGTTTCCTGTCTGAAGAGTCAATTTTCTGAGTTTCTGAGTGAAATCTGTGTTCGGTGTGTTGTGTTTGCCGAGTGGCTGCAAAACACTGCAAAAATACAAAATCCCACTTTGCACTTTTGGTCTAGTTTCTGTCAGAAATAAGACAAAAACTACTGTATAAGTAACTGTCCAGCAACATGCAGATCTGATAAAAAATAAAAATATAGAGTCTACTGCAATGAACCCCATTGAAAACCTTCCACTGTGATCTGTCAACTTTTTCCGAGTTGAAACATTAGTATTGTTGTTTCCAAATGAATATGAACTTGTTTTCTTTGCATTATTTCAGGTATGACAGCCCTGCGTCTTTTTTGTTATCTTGACCATTTCTCATTTTCTGCAAATAAATAGAATTGTCTTTTTGCTTGGTATTTCGGAGACATGTTGTCAGTAGTTTATAGAATAAAAGAATAATGTTCATTTTACTTACACATATATATATGCCTGTAGAAACTAATCATTTTATGTGATCTCATAATTTTTTCTAGAGCTGTAACAGAGCTTGTTTTTAGTAATTAATTCCTTGATATTGATGAAAAAGTATTAGTTCCAAAATTGTAATATCTTTCCATGTGAACTAGTTTTGGGTATGAAAACATGGTTTTTCTTTTGAAAGGAATGGCGTCCATCGGTTCAGAAGACTTTTCTGCGTCTAAGGTTGCTGTGGCAGCACACAGTGGGACGACGCAGCTTGGGTTAAGACTCCAATCCGATTTGTGTTGCCACCTAATTGTCCAGCGAAATGATTTTCTATTTGTTGCTCCCCTTAATTTGACAATCTTGAAATGTTTAATTCTTCTCCAGCCAACAATGCATCTGCTTTCTGTACAAGGCTCCATTGTACGGGACACACACAAAAAAAAGAAAAAGAAAAAAGAAAACCTTCCAAACAGGAATTAACCGTAAACACACAGACGGGGCTCTTGTTCCAGTTAAACAACCCCCATTATTTGACGTCCCGTGGTGAGCATTAGCATTCCGTCATCTGAGAAATCCCTCTGCACATCCCCGTCCCTGGAGGGGTTTCTGGGGCTCCTGGTATCCAAATAAACATTACAACAGTCTCAATGGGGATTAGCTTAATGTGCAGCCATGCGGTGCCGGTGATATGTTGCTTTAATTGTCCCTTAAATTAAACGCGCAGCAGCGGTTTATCTTCAGATCTCATAAATCTAATAATCCTCCCTCGCTCTCGGTTAGGTTTTATCAAAACGTTCCGTCGTAGCGCTTCCTTCTTCCGATTCCTTCTCAACACGCTGTTCTCTCTTCCTCACACCTTGCAACTCGAGCGACTTTGTAAGACAAAGTGGAGCTAATCGCCGGTTTGCAAATGGTGCCGTTTTTCATCAGCACAAGTAATTTATTAGCCAATTAGGAATGATGAAAGCTCACGGTGGTGCGGTCGGGGATTACTGCCCACCCAGAGCCACGGCGGGATTCATCACTCCAGCTGAAACGCGGAGGAGCGGGGCAAACGCCGGGGGAAGTGGGAGCCACTAGGCTGGAGGAATGAGTTTGGTTCTTTCCATCAGCCGAAGCCGTTCCTGTCACTGCAGCTCTGAGGGAACTTCCAGATGAACCATGAGCAAAACCTCAAGGAATAAAGAGTTCTGGGGGAAAAAAAGTTTCCACCAAGTTACAAGAAGCAGAGGATTCAAAGGTCTGAGATATGAGGCAGGAAAGGAAGGAAGAGAGAAAGAGAGAGAGAAAAAAATTAAAGATACAGGTCAGAAGAAAGACAAAAAGAATGAAAGAAAAGCTAAAAAAGAAAGAAAAAGAAAAATAACTCAGAACAAAGGAAAGGGAAGACCAAAAGAAAGACAAGCTAAAACAGAGAAGGAAAAAAAAGTTACTGAAGGAGAGAAAGACAAAAAGGAAAAATAGTTAAGGGAGACTAAAACAAGTCAAAATGGCAGAGGAAGAGAAGAAGGTCTGAACATGTCTCTCAATATATCACCCAATAGTTTTCCAGACTTGAAAAATACCAAAATGAAGTTCCAAAGTTTTTCCAGACTACGTAGGATCCCAGAAGTATAACAGGAGACAAAAATAATCTAACACCATATTTTAGCTCCGGGAGTTAACATCACTGTTGTTCTGCTGCCCAGCTGACGCCTAAAACAAAGTTCACTCAACGCAACCTGAAAACCTCGCAATTATCTGGGAATACCTGCATACAACAGGTCACATATAGACAGAAATATAGGGAATATTCCTGTCAAAGGTGACAAACCCTTAGATTGTCACAGAAAACACAGATTTATTAACACCAGCCGTGGCTTGAAAAAAAAACAACAAAAACACACAAAAAAAAAAAACATGCAAAAGTCGATTAAAGTCTTTGTTTCTTACCTGAGGATAAAAGAAGGTGGCCGGTTGTTTGGTGGACATGGAAAAGAAGCAGAAAGAAATAAAAAAATCATAATCAGAAAGTCAAAATTATATTATTTCCAGTCCAAGCCTCCCCATAGCATTCAACACAACGCAGTCACTTCAATGAGAATGGATGGTGTTTCTGAATCCATTCTGTGAACGAAGGATCCAACTTGAGATCAACGCTTCTTATTTAATGGAAACACTACAATTGTGAAATTGTGAGCTTTATTTCTTTTCTTTTTTTTACATTAGCGTAACATTGACAATGTTTTGCACACATCAGTAATAAAAGCGTGGCTCAGACCAGTTTTGAGTCTTTTGCAGGTCTCGATGTTCTCTGGCAAACCTCTGCTGCCTTCGCAGAACAGAAAACGCAAATCTGAATCTCTTTAGAAACTGAATTGAAACAAGTCAATCAAATGAAATGATTCCGCATGAGAACGTGCGCCGCGTGGACGAGGAGACAAAACACGCTTTCCGACACTACCTTGCGTCGTGATTTAATTTCACCGCCTTCCAGACTCTTTGAAGTCAAGGACGCGGCTGGTGTCACAAGAAAACAGAGAGGAATGAAAGGCAAGGAGGCTTCAAAGGCGAGAATATATCCTCATATTCATATTTATACTCTGGATGTATGCCAAACGCAAGGTAAATATTTAGATCTCTTAACATGTCTTTAGCTTTTGCTGAAAAAGCAAACATTCTTTTGGAGGTAACTTTCACTTGATTGGTCATAAACAATATCTTCAAACATCTCCTTTTGACCCTTTCATATTCCTTGACTTTGAAACGAGACATTTAGGAAAAAGCTCAGCAATAAATTGTATATTTTTTGCATTTTTCTCTCTTCTTACTTGCTCTGATTACAAATGACTTGTACATCGTCTTACTTACAGACAGACTTTCTTCAAGAGGCTAAATACAACCAAAACAAACATGCGTTTCTCTAGTCCAAGCGAGAGAAACGGCTCATGGTCTTTTGCCAAAGACAAAAAGGAAATCCTACCATCGCTAAAATCTGACGGCACTCCATCCATTTTTTGTTTACGTTTTGTGAAGGGAGTTGCGCTCGCGCCTTCTTTGGAGATTTTCATGTCATTTCCTTCAGTAAATCTTGGCGCAGCGCCACCACAGGCGATTGCTCAGAGGGTTTGGTTTGTTTGACAAAGTGACCTGAGAAAGCAAACACCAGCCTTAAATGTAAAAATGTTGCAAACTTTGTCCCCGGTTGAACCACATCTACAGGTATTGGGTGTATTCAAGAGACAAGAACATATTTGCACAGATTACCACATTAGCAAGTGGGACTGTGGTCTAGGGTCAGGTCATTGGCTAAGCCTAAGCCTGCTCAATCTTGCAGAGTTTGTGAATGGGATGGTGTTTATCTCCTGCAGTAATTGACAGAGAGGCTTGATACACACTGGTCATGCTGCCGCTTTCCACTTCATGACAGGGCAACATAAAGACACCACTTTCAAAGGAAAGGTCAATATATAGTGACCAATAAACCTCATGGCCCTTCTTTTCCACTAGCTTCCACTAGTTCCTCTAGTTACCATTACTTAGTACTGGTCCCTTTTTTTGCAACCTACTTCAGTGGGATTCCAAGCAGGTTGAAAAGGTGACATCAGATAGAAGTGAGTCACTGGTTGGCCAGAGGTTGGAGTCACTGGTTGTGTCACAAGAATCCTACGTACCATTTGGAAAAAAAAAAGAAAAAAGCACTACAGCCATTGAGTGTATTTGGCGTTTCTAAGGACAATGCAAGACCCAGCAGAATATAGCTTTCACATGCTCCATTGTTCCTTTAAATTGGTGTCTCATCCAGATAACTTTGCCCTACTTCTTCAGCCAATTGTGATGGAAAATGTCCCAAACTGTGTAGAGTACAGATGAGGCTTCCTGTTCAGTGTTAGTGGTAAAGGGCCATACAAATCATGTTTTTGAACTGTAGCAGGAAGTTAACAACATAATGCAGAAACATCTGAGCCCAGTGCTTTTTTGCTGCAAAGCAAGAAAGCGCGAACTCACTTGGGTAAAGCATTTTTTTAATACTCAAACTCTGCATGTTTTCAAGGAAAGAGTCTGTTTTTGAAGTTGGTACAAGGCAAATTCATGCATGTCCGTGTGGAACAGAAAGTGACGATAATAGGTCGAGCTAATTTAATAAGAGTATCAAGTTCGTCTGGAAAACTTGATCAGCTCGTATTAAAAATCTACCAGTTTTTTTCGTGCGGTGACCTTTAACATCAAATGTTTTGCTTTCAGAAAGATTCCGTCGCCTCGCCCCTGATGCGGCGATTGTTGACGCGTCTGTTTATTTCAACAAATCCCCGTGGGCCCGGCTGTAATCCGCCCAGACACAGTTCAGCTGAAGTTCACCCTCACCTTCTTCCACTTCCACTGTCACTCCGGCTCCCGCTCCATTTCCCCTCATCACATAACCTCTCTCAAACAGCCTTGTCAGCTCTGAAATATTAAACGCAACACAGCCACCGCTTGCCCTCAAAAAGCTGGTCGAGAAGGAAGGTTGTGTGGTTTTGATATGTAAGGCATGTCGCAAAGAAAGGAGGTCGGCGAACCAGCAGAGAAAGGCAATAGAAAAACACGTGTGACCCGTCAACCTCTGTTACTCAGATACCTATTCAAAAAACATCCGGTCCAACCAAATCCCTAACCTCCTCTCTTCCAGACAGTTGTTATGATACGCAACCGTTGCAACAAGGTGTTATTTTTACAACTGGGTGAAGCTGATTAGTGTCTCAAAAACTCAAATTATACTTAAACTACGACCCCCGGAAGAGTAGAAAAGGAAGTTTAATCAATGCTGGGAGAAGGAGGGAGTTCAAACGGGTAAGCATCGTATCCCCTACTCCAACGTCTCGGCAGCTGTGTGCAAGTCTTTGTTAATTTTCTGCTAATGTTAAAAAAAAACACAATTTTGCAATTGCAGTGTTTCCATTAAGTACAAAGCAAAATAAAAATCAGACGTGTATACATTTGTTCACATAGGTCAGTATAAAACACGCCACGCCGTCATCCTCCCACTACTTTCAGTCTTACTGTTTGCGGTTTTGCCATTGGCAACATCTGGTTGTCGTCTGAAGCTTAAAAGTGTTTCCATTGCAGTTTTGCAAATTGAAACCATTTCTATACGGCCAAAAAACTCCCACCTTTTCCTTGAGTCAAAACCTCTCATTGAAAAACAATGTTGGCGTATTTCCGTATTGAACACTTATTTTGCAACTGTTAAATCACGCAATTATACACAACTTTTGCCCATTTTAAAAACATTATACAACCAGACAGAGAGTTATATGGAGATGAGATGGACTAGCATAGCTTGCCAAGAGTTGACGCATCATCCTGGTCACGTTGCTGAGGAATACCATCAAAAATTTCCCTTATGGATAAATAAAGCATTAATTGAACTGCAGAACCAATGAGAACCTTTGCAGATCACAGAGACCCACAGAACAAGTGGAAGGAAAATGAATGAACTCTTCAGAATTAAAGTGTCTGAAGAAGACTGAGAAAACAGTAAAAAAAAAGTTTTGTTCAAACTTTGTTTCCAGCCACAGAAGAAGTGAGAATGTTTATCTTCAGGCATAGACAGAAACTGTCCTGAGTTTATGGGAAGATCAGTGGAGCTTTATAGAGGCTAAATATGATTCTGGAGGAAAATGTGGTAAAGTCTCCAAACTGGAGTGGAGGTTCACCTTCCTCCAGGACAAAAAAAAAACACTCCTAAACACACAGATATGGTTCAGAACAAACCATATTCTCATCATGTTTGATGTGCTTTGTAGAGATAAACCGGCTGAAAATTCAGCAACATAGCCAGAGGCCTTCCCCAGTCCTGGAGATGCATTTGTAGGGAAAGGCGGTTATACGAATTCAAATGAACATTTTGGATGTTTACTGAAACTATACATTCCTATCTTTTCGCTTGACAGTAATGCACTACTTAAAATGCATTTATCTCGAGAGGAAGATATAACTAAAGGAGGAACAAATCATGAGGTGCTGCTTTGGCTTTTAAGATGCTATTTGAAGGTTCTTTTATGTCTGACAAAAAGTAGACAATTCTGCCAAGATTTGTTCTGATTTCTGACGTTTAAAAAACATAAAATAACAACAAAGAAAAGCACCCTGACCTGAAAGACGATGACCTACACCCACTCTGAGATGAAACTGGATCAGCAAAACCAGAGCGGTGCCGTGTTTTCTGCAACGGTTTGGTCTCAGAGGCAGGAACAACAAACTTATTTTTTTCTTTTTCTACTAGAAAGTGAAAATTAGATTTCCTTGTTTTTTGTTTTTCTTTTTCATTTAAGGGTGTGTAAGTGATGACAAAGAGGTTCATTAGTGATTCACTTGCAGTCAATAGTGGCCAATAAACAATACGTGTTTTACTGCATGTCATCACGTTAATGAGTGATGATGTTTTTATCGCGCTTTATTGGACATGCAGGTTAACATGCAGCTGTGACCACTACATGAAGGGCTTTCTCTTGATTCACATTTAAACCAGATCAATAAAAAATAATAACATTGACTTAAACGCTCCTCGTCTTAGCTCTGATTTTTCTGGTTTGTGGTTATGAATTAGTTGTTCTGTTGGAACTGTATTTAGCTCCAACAGAACAAAAATAGAGCTGCACACAGTTTAAGCTTTGCTTAGCTAAACAGGCTAATCACATGACGAGAAAAGTCAGCCTGTGCCGTAGGCCTCTGTGACAAACAAAGCATGCCAAGCAGATTTATGTGTTTTGTTTAACTAAACAAATAGTTTTGTGATTCAGGTTTTGGCCCACTTTTCACCGCATTGCATTTAGATTAAATTTTCATTTTAATGTGCCCTGCTGGGCCTCCCAGAAAAACTACAAAACCTAGAATCGCCGTCACTCTCAACACTCAGTCATTGTCATCAATCGTCGTTGTTACCAGAAACGTATGTTGAACTTGCAGAGTCAGTGAACCTCAAGTTGCTTCCAACAAGGTTTTAGGTTTAGTTTCACCAGGATAACAAACATGCTGCTGATTTCTGAGCAACGGCAACCTAAATGAGAGACTTTTGCCTCATGTTGCTAAAATATAACAGAAAATGACAATAGCACAAGCTCAGACACTGCTGTTAAAGGCTTGCTCTGTGAAACCGGGCACGAGACGCCTGGAGGCCGTAGAAGCGGCAAACAAAGGCGGGACAGGCAGAATCGCTAAGTTCATAGCAGGAGCCACACGGACAAACAAATCATCTCATGCTTTCATGGAAGATGAAACAAATCAGAGGGACTGAGGTCAAAAGAAGGAGAAGAGGAAGTTACCTCGCGCCTTGCCTGCAGCTAAAGAGTCATGTCTGATGATGTGCTCTGGTAAGTGCTTCAAAGCAAAACTCCGTCACTTGTCTTTGAGTTTATTCAACGGAACCGGCTCGGATTCTGGCCACATGCAGAAATGAAGTGGTTCATTAAAAGGACCTTATGACAATATTACCTCTAAAAACGCATCTACACCTTCTTCGCCTTTGCAAGAAGTGAATCCAAAGATTCACTTCTTGCAAGTGTCCGACATGAAAGATTCATTTGTTAATGATAAGATTGCATTTCAGAGCCCCCCCCCAAAAAAAATAAACACCTTGAACAGGGTGTTTCAAGGCATGAGTCAGAATGTGCAAATTCGATCGGGGGACGTGCTTTTAGCTGGACGGACGCGTCGTACACCTGATGAGTCATTAAAGGTGGCGTCCTCCGAGGAGAGGGCAGGAGAAATCTATTGGAGCTGCTTGTAAATAGCATGGAGTCAGGCAGGCCTGCTGAAAGGACTTCAAGGACGTCGTCATATGTGTTCATTAAGATGGCCACGAAGGGCCGGGCAGCTTATCAACTTCTGCTACTGATCTGTGGTAATGAGAACGGCCCAGCTTAAGAACAAGGGCTGCAAGGACAGGTAATGCAGATCATTAGGAAATCCTTCTCTGGGATAAACACACACGCCCACACACACACCACTGAAGACAAGATAGACCTAAACTATCGCATTTTTCCTCATATAACTTAGAATCCAGAGAAACTTCTGTCAGTTTAGCTAGAGAAACTACTCATTACCTCAGATCAACATTTAGCATTAAACTTTTAATGTCGGAGCAAGACCTTGAGAAACTCCTGTTTGTTTACAAATCTATTTATAGAATAAATGATAGAATGTACCGTCTAACTTTATTAGAACAGGGATCCAGAGAAACCCCTACTAGACCGTTTATTACTGCAAGAAGCAACAGCTTCTTACAGCACATTACAATCCGTAGCTAAACATCATTAGACGTTGATATCCTCTCTTGGCTGTCGCTACGTCTTAGACGGCTTTAAATGTCAGCGGTGGATAACAGCAACTCATGACTGCTAATTTCCAAACATCGGCATTTTTGTCCTGAATTTCTGTGCAGCATGTAAGCATTTGGCTCCTACAATAACCTTTCATTATATGACTGATATTCTAGTATTCTGTAGTTGAATATCTTACAGCACCAAACAGCAAAAGTTTTTTTTTTTTTTTTTTTTTTTTTTTACAATACTAAGAAATTGTGTGGCAGCTTGAATGACAATAATATTAACTTTTAAAAATCACAAATCTTCCCTTTGTGCAAGGTACTGTACCTTGCACTGTACAAGTACAGCTGAGAACATGATAAACCCAACAGGAACAGCTGGAGCTAATTACAGAGGCAGGAGAAGACAAACGAGAAGGTCTGAAGTAACACCGAACACCATGATAGGGAAGAAGCTCTGAGCAACCAAAGCGAACAAACCGACAATCGGCCATCAGACAGTAACTAACAAAATCATATGCTGGCCTGGATGTGTGTGAATATCCACTACTGCTATTTACCATTGGCTGAAGATTCAAAACTTAAAACGTTGCCTCAGGGGTGGAAATGCTCTCACAACAGACCAAATAGAATGTAATGGAAAGAGTTGTGAAAAGACAGGATGGTTGAAATTATCCCTGGTGCTCGGGGAGTAAAGTTGTTCTCTATGAGCTCCATGAGAGATTCACTTCCAGTATTCACAGGGTTTATAGGAACCACAACGGCCCAGGAACAGCTGAGCTCCACAAATACTTGAGACACCCCCTTTAAAAATGTTCAGAACTGCTTATTTTATAAGTTCAAACACCAATTTACCTCAAACTCTCATCCGAAAACACCTCAACGCCAATTTGCAAAATTGACCTTGAAAATATCCAGCTTAAAACTGAACAACAGTCCTACAGCTGTGACTCTTACCGACGTGAAACCTCAGCAAGTCAACACTTTACTCAGGCACAGAGATTTTGTTTCATGCACAATTCAAGCCTTACTATTTTAACACATACAGAAGAAAAAGCTTAATATTGCAAACGTGCGTAAAATGTTGTTTTTCCATTAGCGGAACACTGACAATTAGACATTTGCTGTGTTTCCATTAAATGAGAAACCAAATTGAAAATCGCATGTGAGTAAGCTGACGAGCTTCTTTATGATTACGAGAAGTCGTCGTATCCTCCGTGTGCCGACAAACTACTTTGCACTAAACTTCTTATCTGATGTCAGCTAATTTGGTGCCATTCCACGTTCACAAAAATCCTACTGTCCCAGATACCCCCTGGCTTATCATCCCCTCTAAAACCAACGCTCCATTAAACCGTCACTTTTCGCATCTCTTGCCTCTTTTTTTCCACGACTGTTCGACAGACACACCCCCAGTCAACCGGAATTACTGTCGACCCGGAGACTGACGTGCGCACTGGCGTTAGCTTGTCATATTTCTGTCTTCTGAACCCATTTTAACCTGGAGCACAACGCTTGAACGCGCACAGCTCTCTTTCAATTAGCTTTGCTTGGTCGCCCGCACAGCGAGCGCACGCTGCCGCTGCTCTGGTGCCTGTCAGCAGAAACGTCTGGATCTCTGAAAGACAACCTCCTGCAATTTTGTGACCCCAACCTGCATAAACACAAAAGCAGATTATACTTCAATTCACTCTGAGGCTGGAAAATAAATAAATAAATAAAATAATCAGGTGAGCTCAGTGAAAAGGCAATAACTTGAGGTAATAACCTGTTGTCAAGTATCGGCTGTGGTTCAGTCAAAGGCTGCTGGTTCGATTGAGCCAGTGAAAACAGTTATTTTGAATGCGCCGCTGATTTAATAAACAATTTTTTAAAATGGTGCCCACAACTGCTTTACACCTTAAATCTAGCTGTGCAGCCATTACAAAGTTACAAAAGTAGATTCCCCCTGTTGTCAGAACGCTCAACACATTAATTAGCGGACAGGGGGAAATAAATACAACTAAGCCTTTTTCGTAAACAGAGAAAGAGGAAAAACATTTTAGTAGGACGGTGTGGGAGCGGGATTAGGAAAAGCAATCCTATGGAGGGCTGGACCCAGATACCTGGCGTATGAAGATATGCTATAGAGAGCAGAACAACTGTAGTTGAAACCTTGTTCTCTGTCTACAAACGTCTTGTTTTCTTTATTTTAAGTCTGTAAAAAGCCAATTTCTATTATTATTACTGTTTATTTTAAGGAGATTTTTCAGTGACATTTTATTTCCATACTGTAAAGGTTAGAGTTTGTCATATTTCTGGTTTTGCCTCTATTTGTCTCTATTTTAGGTGTTTAAACATTAAAGAAGCATTACTGAAGAGAGATTCTACAGCAAAATTTATAGCATTGATTTAGTAAGGTTAAAAATTGGTCAAAAGTCATAGTAAACATTTAATATTTATATCTTTTGCTACAAATTATGTTTGCTGCAGCCATTATAGGAGGGCTACTAGGAAAGCTTTCCTACTCTACATAAGCGACGATTGCTTATGTTTTCCTTGCTTCAAACTCAGGTCGAAGGTCAGGACGGACAAAGGACGAATAAATCCAGGCAATTAAATTGGTTCACAACTTATGAGCAAAACAAAATGGTACTTTGTGCCTAGAATTGTAACATCTGCTCTAACTTAGTCAGAAATTTGAATTTAAAGTTGACCGACTTTATTGCTTCTCGTGCTTCACCAGATAAAAATACCTTACTTTAAATACAAGACGCTAAAAGAAATAAACTCAACATAATGTGAATGAAGACTTAGTGGCATCAAAGCGACAAAGCTAAAACTTGAAGATAAAGAAATAATTTGTCAGCCTTCAGTCAAAGGCCTAAACTTATTGAAGGCCCCGTTACCACAAACACAATCTTTTTTCCTGACGTATTTTTCCCCAAATTTTGTTTTTATTTTTCAAAATTCATTATAAAGCAAAATGCTTTAAGCCTGAAAAGGTACCGAATCATATGGCCGGTACAGTCAGTTTGAGATCAACAGAAAAATCCTAAGAAAAAAAAACACCTGTAAGAATGATTTTGTCAAAGTTGCAGCGAGCATTTTTGAAAACACATGAAACATTTTAAAAAAAAATTTTTTTCATTAAAAATGACAAAGTGACTGGATATATACCACTACAAAAGCTCATGCTAATCTGCATCTTTTACAGAAAAGGCAGGCTAATGCTAGCTTGTTTTCTTCGTCTGATCTCAGGCTTCTGGGGGATCATTCGGATCAGAACATCTTCTGAGCTCCTACTAATCGTGTACCAACAGAGTTGTTCTTCCAAAATCCTCTGACGCTCTTTGTGAAATGCTGTTTCATTGATCTTTACTCTGCTGTAATCCAGGCCCATGTGAAGTAACTGCAACCTGACCTCAACTTCACCCACTCAAACATATATTGAAGGAGTTCTTCTGGAGAGGCCGAAGCCACAGTTCTCCTCTTAAGTGCACATGGACAGCTTTTTAGAGGGCTTAGAGTATGTGTCATTGTTTTTTTTTCATCGTCAAAGAGCAGCAATTCAAACGTGACGTCAACCCGTTTTAACTTGGTTTAAAAAAAATAAATAAAATAACCCGTCTATTGGAGATGTTGTGACTGATTTCTATGCCCTAACCTCGCAGAGTTCTGTGTTTGCAGTCTTGTCAGTGAGGGATGAAGGTGTGAAGCAGTGGGAGGGTCACGTCAAGGTTTCTGGAACAATGGCACGTCTGGATTGAAATTTCATCTACGCTTAGAGGGGGGAAAAAAATAGGAAAACAGACAGACCTCCCTCAATAGCAAGGATCAATTATTCAGAGTTGGCCTCGGTGCCACTGCTTTTCTCCTCACAGGGGATGTTAATGAATGGAGGCGGTTTACTCCAAGGATAGTCGGTGGTGGAAAAAAAAAACTGAAGCTGCGTTTGAGCCTGACTGTCAACTAAAAGTCTGAACAGGCCTCAATTTCTTTTATGTCACATTTTAGTTCCTAGACATACCTTTTGAAAAGTTTTGACACTTTTGTTCGTTTCATACTCGAGTGCTTTAGATGCAAAAATACTTTATTTTGCACCTGTTCTAACAGGTTATGACAAGAGTTTGTGTTATGACTTTTAATTTCAGCCAGACGAAACCCCAAAACCTTCAAGATAGGAATGTTCAGCTGATTTTATTTTGTTCTTATGGCCAAAAGTTGGGATTTCAGATACAAGACTAATTAATTAATATGAATAAGACTGACTGCTGATGGATTCATCTGCTGTAGCACGATGAAAAGGGTTTGCTTTTGTTTGACGCATTGCAGTGCACAAGTAAACCGCACCAGCTGAGCATGTAACAAATGCTGCCATTTTTGTCCCAGACGAAGCAAGTCTACTGAACTATCAGTTTATACCTCAGTTTGTGTATAAACTGAGGATCAAGGAGCAAAACAAACTACAAAAAGAATTTAATCCTGTTAATTGTCAAAGCTACTTTCAAAGTATTAGTTAGCCAAGTCATCAATGGAACAAAGTTCTGTCTATTATCTAACAGCACTCATTCATGGTTCAGTATTTGCAGATTTCTCTGTGGAACGTAATTCTTAATTATCCACAAAAATACAAATAAAGAATAAAATTAAATAAATTGAGTCTATTTTTGTATCTTTTTGTGGAACATATTCAAAAGAAAATCCTGTTTTTGAAACTAAAATGCTTAACCGCTATAATACTGACGTTTTTAAGACAGCCGAGCTAGGAGCGACATTCGTTTTTGTCTGATATTAATTGTGCGAAAATGAGAAAGTCTGTAGATATTGGCTTCTGTGGTGATGCTGAGACTGTTTCCACTGTACGGATAAAGTTATATTTAGTGTTTGAACTGTTATAACAGGCAGTTTTAAGAATTTTTAGAGGCGGTCTCAAACATTGGCCAATATTAGCAATTCGTAAGAGGCAAAGATCATGAGTTAGTCAGGGATCAACTTCTACTCAACGGGCTCTGATACGTAACAGAGCATCAACGAGCAAAAGGACTTTGGTGCCAAAAGTTAAATAAAAAGAACAGACAGGAATTAGCACCACAGTAAGTGCCACAATTTCCACAACGACGGACACATTTGAGCGTTGCTCAAAATTTAAAAGTCACTTGTACCTGTAATGATTGGGTTAATGTATGAAATTCATAATACAATTTAAAAAAAAATGTATTAGCAAAGTGATTCATTGCTAACAGTTTATGACAGGCTTAGCATAAAAAAGACCGTTCCCTGGCAATGCACCCCCCTTCTCTTCCCATCGATCAGACTCAGCCGGCTTATCGGGAACAACAATAAACTCACGGATTCTCAATGGAGACAAATTGGGTGATTATCGCTGCGGTGCACAAAATACTTTCATGGCAGGGTAATAGATCACCGCTCGAATCAGGGAAATTCACCCATTCAGCTTTTCTCTGCCTTCACATCCAAGGCGCTCGTCGATAGTGCCGTTCACGCTTGCAAATGAGAAAATCACATGTAACCAGTCAGGCAGCGTTTAAATATATATTTGACTATGTTTAAGTTGTTACGAATGAAAGAAAGAGCTCTTCAGTAAGTTTTACTAGAGTAATTAACATGAAAATGAGTGATGCTCTATGAAATATGCTTGAAGCCAGTGATCTAATTCCTTGTTAGGGATTCAGAGTGTAAAACTCCTGTCGTTATCACCGTGGGCTTTTGCTTGATTTGCAAGAGCCGACGCCGATAAAAGAACAGCCGCGTCGGTGACACATTCTTCGCCCCTCGGCTGCTCGACGCGAGGAGGTTGTGTGTGTTTTGGTTTGGAAGCTGCCGAGTGCCTTCGGGCGGGGCGGCAGCGCGCCTGGATTGTAGCGTTAATTGGGAAGCGGTGACCTTTTTCCGCCAGAGAAAACACACACAGTAGCTGTGAAACGCACATTAGGAGTCAGACCCGTGTCGCGTGGCGCCGGGACAGGCGCTCGTTCGCAGTGCTACGATTCAACAAAGAAATTAATTAAGAAGACAGACACTGCTGTGTGCCTAATTTATGATTCATGTTTATGCAGAAAAAGGGCAAATTCCCCTCTCCCCTCAGTCATTCTTTAGCTGCGGTGATCTTCTGTGAGTTTCTCCTTTTAGCATCTGACCTCACTTTCTCTTTATGTCACTATGTATTATAGAATCCCGCCTCATTATGTCCCTTGACTGTACGGCCTCCTGTATTGTTAATGTCTCTGCATCATTCAGACACTGACATTTGAATATAAACTGAAATTTACTGACTGCGATTTAGAGGAATTTATTAGCTCAGCATTGGATTCAGTTGATTTGAAAATGTACTTGTTACACAATGACCATTTAGACCTGAGAGGTCAGACGAAAGGAAGTAAATTCAATATAAAATTCAAAGAGAAATTTAGCATCATGTTTGTATCTCCAAAAAATATGGTGATGCTAGCTGTGACTAGCTAGCTGGCACTGGACAGTGAAAAAGCTGCAGACAGCTAGCTAGTAGCTGTCACAAGCTAACAGCTGCTAGTAGCAGCCACTATCTGCAGACTGGAATACAACTAAATAAAATTACACAAAGTAATTTGCTAAAATATGAGCTAAATACATTGTTAACGTGTAGTAACTATAGCAAACTTAGCAGTTTAGATAAACAATTAGCAGCTCCTAGCTTACAACTGGAAAATGGTTGACAGTGGTGCCTCAACATCAGTTTGTATTGAAGTTCATTTGTTTGTACCGTTTACTTCAGATCCAGCATAGCATCTAATTATACAAAAAAAAAAAAAATGAATAAAACGTTTAAGTACAATGTGTCACAACTGTTTTGTTTT